>NC_057804.1:180105647-180705647 GCF_018294505.1 Triticum aestivum
CCTCTGGATGCACAGGACCCCGTGGTGTGGAGGGTTGGATGAACAGTAGACGATGGAGGGGTGGCCGCGGAGGGGTGGTTGAAAAGGACCACGTGGTGTGGAGGGCTGGATGAACAGTAGACGGTGGAGGGCTGGATGAATAGTAGATGTTGGAGGGGTGGTTGAACAGTAGCCGGTGGAGTAGCGCGCGGTGGAGGCTGGATGAATAGGAGCCCGTGGAGGCTGGAGGAGGTCGACGGTAGCCCGTGGAGGCTCGAGGAGGTCGACGGTGGAGATGAACAGTATCCCGTGGAGTCCCGTTTTGCGGTACGCCACACCCGATTCGACCGTAGCGCTCCAACACAAGTCCGTTTCGACCATAGGAGGTCCGTTTTGTCCGTTTTGCGGTATGCCACACCCCTCCCGATCAACAGGACCCCCGTTTCGACCGTAGGAGGTCCGTTTCCTCCGTTTTGCGGTACGCCACACCCCTCCCGACCAACAGGACCCCGTTCCGAACATAGGAGGTCCGTTTGCTCCGTTGTGCGGTACGCCAGGCCTCGTTTCCATCGCCTGTTCCGTCCAAGCCGGTTGGCTCCCACACGTTCCATTGCCTCCCGATAAACACGACGCATTCCGTTGCCTCCCCATGAACACGACGCATTTCGTTGCCTCCCCATGAACACAACGACGACTCTGTTTCTCCGTTCCGACCCAGCCATGTATGTATGCGCGAGTAGGCGTTCGATACCCCGCCCGTATGTACACATGCGTGGCCGTATTTTCTTTCTTGCACCCAGCCCACTATATGTACGTGTACATGCTACGTGTGCGCCTCTACTACGACACATGCGCGCCTCTACAACGACCAGTATGTACATACATGTTCGCGACCAGAATGACAACGCTACGTACGCTTCGACCAGGTGGGTCCCGACTGTCAGGCTTTTCCTTGCCTGTGAAGATGTAGCTGGTGGGTCCCAGCAGTCAGGGGCGAATTGTTTTGGTTTTTTTTTGCCCGGACGCACTTCCTTGCGTGCGAAGATGTAGCTGGTGGGTCCCAGCAGTCAGGGGGGCAAATCATTTTTTTCGGATGCACTTCCTTGCGTGCGAAGATGTAGCCGGTGGGTCCCAGCACACAGGGGAAATGTTTTTTTCGCGAAATACGGTGGCCCGTCCGGTGGGTCCCCGCTGTCAGGTGGAGGAATAATTATTTTGCACGTAATACAGAGGCACTTCCTTGCTGCGGCTGTGGACCCAGCTGTCAGCCTCTCCATGTACAGTCCACGTCCGATGGAAGCCATTCCTTAACCACGTTGACCATGCCGCGCCAAGAGCACCAGGGCGGTGGACGACGGCGAGGCCTAGGAAGGGTACGATGTAGAGCTGGGGAAGACGCGGCAGTGGATGCCCATGCGTAGAGGAGTATGAGGGTTCACTCGTTCGGCTGTGGTGTGAGGCTGCCATCGCCATAGAATAACAGGGGGTGTGGGTGCGTAGAGGGATGGCATGGCCAGTGGTGGGAGTAGTAGGGGGCGGCGAGGCCTCCGCGACATCACAGCCAGCCACGGGCGGCAGGAGCAGGCGGCACGACCGGCGCTGCTTTGGGTGGCTGGAGCAAGAAGACCAAAGGTTGAAGAAGCACTACGGTCGTTGGATGGACATCGTACGGTCACTGGAGCTAGAATCGTTCATATATTGACTAAAGTTGACAAAGGCCTCCATCCCAGTCAACTTAGTAGGCCCACAAGTCAGCCTCCTGATACGTCTCCGTCGTATCTACTTTTCAAAACACTTTTTCCCTTGTTTTGGACTCTAACTTGTATGATTTGGATGGAACTAACCCGGACTGACGTTGTTTTCAGCAGAATTTCCATGGTGTTGTTTTATGTGCAGAAAATAAAAGTTCTCGGAATGACCCGAAACTCCATGGAACACCTTAGAAAAAACAATAAAAAATCCTTGCCAAAATGAAGACCAGGGGGCCCACACCATGTCCACGAGGGTGGGAGCGCGCCCCCCTACCTCGTGGGCCCCCTGGTGGCCCTCCGACGCCAACTCCAACTCCATATATTGGCTTTTGGGGAGAAAAAAATCAGAGAGAAGAAATCATCGCTTTTTACGATATGGAGCCGCCGCCAAGCCCTAATCTCTCTCGGGAGGGCTGATCTGGAGTCTGTTCGGGGCTCCGGAGAGGGGGATTCGTCACCGTAGTCATCATCAACCATCCTCCATCACCAATTTCATGATGCTCACCGCCGTGCGTGAGTAATTCCATCGTAGGCTTGCTGGACGGTGATGGGTTGGATGATATTTATCATGTAATCGAGTTAGTTTTGTTAGGGTTTGATCCCTAGTATCCACTATGTTCAGAGATTGATGTTGCTATGACTTTGCTATGCTTAATGCTTGTCACTAGGGCCCGAGTGCCATGATTTCAGATCTGAACCTATTATGTTTTCATGAATATATGTGTGTGCTTGATCCTATCCTGCAAGTCTATAGTCACCTACTATGTGTTATGATCCGGCAACGCCGAAGTGACAATAATCGGGACCACTCCCGGTGATGACCATAGTTTGAGGAGTTCATGTATTCACTATGTGCTAATGCTTTGTTCTGGTTCTCTATTAAAAGGAGGCCTTAATATCCCTTAGTTTTCAATAGGACCCCGCTGCCACGGGAGGGTAGGACAAAATATGTCATGCAAGTTCTTTTCCATAAGCATGTATGACTATATACGGAATACATGCCTACATCACATTGATGAATTGGAGCTAGTTCTGTGTCACCTTATGTTATGACTCTTACATGACGAACCGCATCCGGCATAATCATCCATCGCTAATCCGGTGCCTATGAGTTTTCCATATACTGGTTCTCGCTTATTTACTTTTCCGTTGCTACTGTTACAATCACTACAAAATACCAAAAACATTACTTTTGTTGTCTTTACTTTTGTTACCATTACCACCACTATCATATTATTTTGCTACTAAACACCTTGCTGCAGATACTAAGTTTCCAGGTGTGGTTGAATTGACAACTCAGCTTCTAATACTTGAGAATATTCTTTGGCTCCCCTTGTGTCGAATCAGTAAATTTGGGTTGAATACTCTACCCTCGAAAACTGTTGCGATCCCCTATACTTGTGGGTTATCAAGACCTTTTTCTGGCACCGTTGCCGGGGAGCATAGCTCTATTCTTTGAGTCACTTGGTATTTATATCTGCTGGACACTATGAAGAACTTGAAAGATGATCGAACTAGTATTTTGCCCTCAACTACGAGGGGAGGTAAGGAACTGCCATCTAGCCTTGCACTAGATTCTCCTTCTGTTATAAGTAAGCTTGCGACACATAAACCTGCTACTGCTATGAATTCTGATATGTCACATGTTATTGATGATGCCACTTCTGCTTTGCGTGATACTTATGATGAAACTACTTCTATGCTTGATACTACTATGCCCCTTGGTGAATTTCTTGATGAGCAAATTGCTAGGTCTAGAGAAAGAGAAATTATTACACCTAAATACGATGATGATAGTGATGATGAAAATATGCCTGCTATTCCTGAGGGTTATCTTTTTGATGCTGAATCTTCTACAGCTATTTTTGCTTGCCAGGATAGATATGAACTTAAGAGGCTGCTAGTTAAATGGAGTAAAGAATCTTTAGAGATAGAATGAGACCCGACCCTGCTTTTGCTACTTCACCTATTTGTGTTCCCGATAAGGATTATTATGATTTTTCTATTGATCCAGATATAATTACTTTGGTTGAATCTGATCCTTTCTATGGTTATGAATCTAAAACTGTTGTGGCACATCTTACTAAGTTAAATGATATAGCTGCCCTGTTTACTAATAATGAGAGATCGCGCTATCTTTATTTACTCAAAATATTTCTGTTCTCATTAAAGGGTGATGCTAAGATATGGTTTAATTCTCTTGATCCTGGTTGTGTGCAAAGTCCCCAGGATATGATTTATTACTTCTCTGCTAAATATTTCCCTGCTCATAAGAAACAAGCTGCTTTGAGGGAAATATACAACTTTGTGCAAATTGAAGAAGAGAGTCTCCCACAAGCTTGGGGGAGGCTTCTCAAGTTACTTAATGCTTTTCCTGATCATCCTCTTAAGAAACCCGAAATACTTTATATCTTTTATAATGGACTAACTGACGCTTCCAGAGATTATCTGGATAGTTGTGCTGGTTCTCTTTTCAGGGAAAGAACACCAGATGAAGCTGAAATTCTATTGAATAATATGTTGACAAATGAAAATAATTGGGCACCTCCTGAGCGACCTTTTGAGCCAACTCCAGAGCCAATTACTGAACCTATTCCTAAACCAACTCCAAAGAAGAGAGGTGTTCTATTTCTCTGTCCCGAAGATATGCAAGAGGCAAAGAAATCTTTGAAAGAAAAAGGTGTTAAAGCTGAAGATGTTAAGAATTTACCTCCTATTGAAGAAATACATGATCTTAATTTACCGCCTATTGAAGAAGTTTATGGTCTCAATTACTTATTTACTGAAGAACCTCCCGATATCCCGACACAGGTAGTAAAGGTAAATTCCCTCTATAGATATGATAAAGATGAAGTCCCTCCTACTAAAATTGCTAGTCAGTGCTTGGATGAGTTTGATGACTTTATGTTTAAGCAAGATGACTTTAATGCTTATTTTGGTAGACAAATAAAACAGAATACCTTCATGATTAAACGCTTGGGATATTATATGGCTGATATTAGAGGTGAACTTAAACTTGTTAGCAAACATGCTTCTATGGTTACCAATCAAGTAGAACAAGTACTTAAAGCTCAGAAAGAAGTGCTTGATGAAATGAATAGTAAGAAAAATGATTATGCTGTTAGAGTGGCTACTAGAACTGATAGAATGACTCAGGAACCTTTGTATCCTGAAGGCCACCCTAAGAGAATCGAGCAAGATTCTCAGAGAAATAATATTGATGTACCTAGTTCTTCTAAAAGGAAGAAAAAGAAAAATGATAGGACTTTGCAAACTTCTAGTGAACCTATTGCTGAACCACCTGAGAATCCAAATGATATCTCTATTTTGATGCTGAAACACAATCAGGTGATGAACATGAACCTAGTAATAATGTTAATGATAATGTTCATATTGATGCTCAACCTAGTAATGATAATGATGTAGAAGTTGAACCTGCTATTGATCTTGATAACCTACAATCAAGGAATCAACGTTATGATAAAAGAGATTTTGTTGCTAGGAAACATGGTAAAGAAAGGGAACCATGGGTTCAGAAACCCATGCCTTTTCCTCCGAAACCATCCAAGAAAAAGGATGATGAGGATTTTGAGCGCTTTGCTGAAATGATTAGACCCATCTTTTTGCATATGCGATTAACTAATGTGCTCAAAACAAATCCTTATGCTAAGTATATGAAGGATATCATTACTAATAAAAGAAAGATACCTGAAGCTGAAATTTCCACCATGCTTGCTAATTATACTTTTAAGGTTGGAATACCAAAGAAACTTGGAGATCCAGGAGTACCTACTATACCATGCTCCATTAAGAGAAATTATGTTAGAACTGCTTTATGTGATCTTGGAGCCGGTGTTAGTGTTATGCCTCTCTCTTTATATCGTAGACTTGACTTGAATAAGTTGACACCTACTGAAATATCTTTGCAAATGGCTGATAAATCCACTGCTATACCTGTCGGTATTTGTGAGGATGTGCCTGTTGTGGTTGCAAACGTTACTATTTTAACGGACTTTGTTATTCTTGATATTCCCGAGGATGATAGTATGTCTATTATTCTTGGAAGACCTTTCCTTAATACTGCAGGGGCTGTTATTGATTGCAACAAAGGCAATGTCACTTTTCATGTTAATGGCAATGAACACACAGTACATTTTCCGAGAAAACAACCTCATGTTTATAGTATCAATTCTATTGGGAAAATTCCATCGATTATATTTGGAGGTTTTGAATTTCCTCTCCCTACTGTCAAGAAAAAGTATGATATTCTTATTGTTGGGGATTTTCATATCCCCGTTTAGGTAACTTAGTGTTATTCGAAATTTCTCCGGTTCCGTGATTATTCGGAATGAGTTTGTTAAGAAGACTTGATCAACCTTGTTAGTCGGTTCATTTTGATGATCACGAGATGGATGAAACTAGAAGCACAACCTTTTGTACCCTTTTTATATTTTCTGTTATTTAGTAGAAATAAAGTAAATTAGTATCTTTCTGTCTGTCCCCTGACTTATCCGTGCAATATAAAAATATCCCGAAAATAGAAGTCCTCAGAATGCCATGCCAATTTAATATGATTTTTTCGGGAATATTTGAGGATTTACTGTGCAAAAATTACCGCGGGGGGAGCTGCCACCTGGCCACGAGGGTGGAGGGCGCGCCCCCTTGCCTCGTGGGCCCACGGTGGCCCTCCTCCACTTATTCCTGCACCCATTTTCTTCCTCTGCCTCACATAAACACAAAAAACCAACTCAAGCACAAGTTCCAGCCCCCGTTGCTGTGATTTTCGATGTCCTTGCTCAAAGCACCTCTCGCAAAACTACTTGGGAGATTGTTCCTTGGTATGTGACTCCTCCATTGGTTCAATTAGATTTTGTTCTAGTGCTTTATTCATTGCAAATTTGTGCTGCATAGGTGACCATGTTCTTGAGCTTTCATGTTAAATTTATATGGTTCCAAGTAGTTCCAATGCTTTATATAAGCTCTAGGCACTTGTGGGAGTTGTTACTATCAATTTTATTGAAGTTGGTTCACTTTTATTTGAGGTTATTAAAAATTTCAGATTGTTTCAGAAATAACGAAGAGACTTTTGAGGGGCTCGTCGAGCCGAAGCTCGAAGGAAAAACAAAAGGAAGAAGAGCAGAAGCCCAAATTTAATTTGCCTCGCACCACGGAGGTCCGGCCGTGTGAATGGCCTTCTGATGACTTCTTGAGGAGAGCCGGGATTTATGAAGATTTCTATTTATTGATTGAGAACGCCAGCCTCACCGACTTCCTCCGTGACCAACGTCATCAGTATCTCTTACTCACAAATACTTTTGTGCAAAACTTCTACTTTTTCCCTAAGAAATCACCTCCAACAGTAGAGTTTCATTTATATGATGTTGTTAAAGAGATGACATTAGCTGAATTCTGCGAGGTTTGCAGAATACCCTTTGAGGGCACCTTAGATGAACCCCACCATAACAAAGTAGAAGCTTTTATTAACACTATCACTGTGGGAGAAAGCAGGAAGGTTTCTGATGCAAGGATCACTAGCATACATTTTCCTGTTTTACGCTACTTTGCCTTATTTGCCAGTCGTTGTTTGATTGGACGCGGGAACTATGGGAACCTTAGTATTCCTGATATTATTATTTTGTTCCATGGTTTATACCGCAACAACTCTGTTAGTATGGGTGGAATTATTGCTAGAAGGTTAAGTCTGAACCGTACTAAGGGCCCCATATTTGGAGGCATTTATGCTTCACGCCTAGCTGAACATTTTGAAATACCTATTAGGCATGAGGAGAAAGAAGAAACAGCACTGCCTTGTGCTTATTTAGATTATAAGAGTATGATAGCGCATGACTTTCTTGTTAAGAGTCGCGAAGGGGAGCTCAAATACAAATTATACTTTGATAAACATCACCCTGAGACTATTACTCTTCTTGCTCCTTTGTTTAATTTATTTGTAGGACCTCACATCGTTCTGTGGTCGGCTGTTCAAGCCTACCAGAATCCTGCACCAGCCCCGGAACCGAAGCCACAAGATGAGCCTCCATGACTATCTGTTTATTCTTGGGATCCAGAGGAGGTTGCCAGCCAGTGGCAGCCAGAGCCTTCTGCGTCATAGTATGACCCCAGCTTCACCTACGGGATTCCGCCAGGCTATCCCTGGCAATAGACCAACTTAGGCCAAAAGCCTAAGCTTGGGGGAGTACGTATTTCCCACCGACATTACATTTATGTTCACACACACTCATTGCCACATGTCGCTGCTCATACTCTTTCACTGTAATATCCATGCTAGTTTATTTTCTTTTTCCTGCTTTCTTCTTGTGTGTTTAATAAACCTTAAGAAAAAAACCAAAAAATTAGTAGTAGTTTATTTCTTTGTTGTAGTAATTAAAAAGAAAACCCAAAAATATTTCCCGTTCTTCTTTTGCTTGTTGGGAGCTTTCCCGTGTAAATAGTTTTTATTTCTTTTCCTTTCTTTGGGGCTTGAGAAGACCATATTGAAAATGCTTAGTGGCTCTCATATGCATGATTGTTTATTTAACTTAGAGCCCATATTACTTGTCTTCCCTCTTGATTTGAATGCTTGCAGATTCCAGCTTAGTCTAATGCACGTGCACTCTTATTATTATACACATCATTCGGTCGTGCAAGTGAAAGGCCATAATGATGATATATGATGGACTTATTGGGATGAGAAAAGCTGGTATGAACTTGACCTCTCTTGTTTTTGTAAATATGATGATTCATCGTTCCTAAGTCAGCTATTATGAAGTAAACATATTTGCAATTACATTTAGAGATTATAGTTTCTTGTGCCATGCTTGATTAGCTATGAGTTATAATGGTTTACCTTGCGTGCCAACATGCTATTAGAATGATTATGATGTGGTATGATGGGATGATATCCTCCTTTAAATGAATTGAGTGACTCGACTTGGCACATGTTCACGCATGTAGTTGAATCAAATCAACATAGCCTTCATGATATTTATGTTCATGGTGGATTATATCCTACTCATGCTTGTATTTGGTGTAAATTAATTTTAATGCATGTTTACGACTGTTGGTCGCTTCCCAGTCTTTTGCTAGCCTTCACCTGTACTAAGCGGGAATACTGCTTGTGCATCCAAACTCCTTAAACCCCAAAGTTGTTCTATATGAGTCCACTATACCTACCTATATGCAGTATTTACCTGCCGTTCCAAGTAAATTTGTATGTGCCAAACTCTAAACCTTCAAATAAACATTCTGTTTTGCATGCTCGATTAGCTCATATGTTAACTAGAGATGCCCTTATCTTCCGTGTTAGGCGGGTTATTCTCAAGAGGAGTGGACTCCGCTCCTCATTCACGAGAAAATGGCTGGTCTTTGGGATGCCCAGTCCCATGCTTTATGCAAACTAAATCAAAATAACTGCAAACAAAACTCCCCCTGGACCCGTTGAATGTTGGAGGCACTCGTTGTTTCGAGCAAGCCATGGATTGATGCTTGTGGAGGAGGGGGAGTATAAACTTTACCATTCTGTTTGGCAACCACCTATAATCTGTTTAGCATGGAAGATATCGTCGTCCTGTAGTTGTTATGTTGACAATGAAAGTATGCCGCTCAAAATATAATTTATCTCTATTTCAAAACCGAGCTCTGGCACCTCTACAAATCCCTACTTCCCTCTACGAAGGGCCTATCTATTTATTTTTATGTTGAGTCATCACCCTTCTTATCACAAAGCACCCGCTGGAGAGCACACTGTCATTTGCATTCATTATAATTGGTTTATATTGGGTATGACTTGACTGGATCTCTTTTACCATGAATTACAATGTTTAGTCAGTCCTTGATCTTTAAAGGTGCTCTGCATTTATGTTTTGAGGTCTCAGAAAGGGCTAGCGAGATACCATTTTGTTATATCATGTTATGATTATTTTGAGAAAGTGTTGTCATCCGAGTTTTATTATTATGGCTCGCTAGCTGATTATGCTATTGATATGAGTAATTATGAGACCTATGTGTTATTGTGAGTATGGTTAGTTCATAATATTGGCTGAAACTTGAATGTTGGCTTTTCATGTTTACAACAACAAGAGCAAACAGAGTTTGTAAAAGTTTTTCTTTTTCTCTTTCAGTTTGTCAACTGAATTGCTTGAGGACAAGCAAGGGTTTAAGCTTGGGGGAGTTGATATGTCTCTATCATATCTACTTTTCCAAACACTTTTGCCCTTGTTTTGGACTCTAACTTGTATGACTTGGATGGAACTAACCCGGACTGATGCTATTTTCAGCAGAATTGCCATGGTGTTGTTTTATGTGCAGAAAATCAAAGTTCTCGGAATGACCCGAAACTCCACGGAACACCTTAGAAAAACAATAAAAAATCCTCGCCAAAGATGAAGACCAGGGGGCCACACCCTGTCCACGAGGGTGCCCCCCCTGGGCGCGCCCCCCTACCTCGTGGGCCCCCTGGTGGCCCTCCGATGCCAACTCCAACTCCATATATTGGCTTTCTGGGAGAAAAAAATCAGAGAGAAGAAATCATCGCATTTTACGATACGGAGCCGCCGCCAAGCCCTAATCTCTCTCGGGACGGCTGATCTGGAGTCCGTTCGGGGCTCCGAAGAGGGGGATTCATCACCGTCATCATCATCAACCATCCTCCATCACCAATTTCATGATGCTCACTGCCGTGCGTGAGTAATTCCATCGTAGGCTTGGTGGACGGTGATGGGTTGGATGAGATTTATCATGTAATTGAGTTAGTTTTGTTAGGGTTTGATCCCTAGTATCCACTATGTTCAGAGATTGATGTTGCTATGACTTTGCTATGCTTAATGCTTGTCACTAGGGCCCGAGTGCCATGATTTCAGATCTGAACCTATTATGTTTTCATGAATATATGTGTGTTCTTGATCCTATCCTGCAAGTCTATAGTCACCTACTATGTGTTATGATCCGGCAACCCCGAAGTGACAATAATCGGGACCACTCCCGGTAATGGCCATAGTTTGAGGAGTTCATGTATTCACTATGTGCTAATGCTTTGTTCCGGTTCTCTATTAAAAGGAGGCCTTAATATCCCTTTGTTTCCAATAGGACCCCGCTGCCACGGGAGGCTAGGACAAAAGATGTCATGCATGTTCTTTTCCATAAGCACGTATGACTATATACGGAATACATGCCTACATTACATTGATGAATTGGAGCTAGTTCTGTGTCACCCTATGTTATGACTGTTACATGACGAACCGCATCCGGGATAATTATCCATCGCTAATCCGGTGCCTACGAGTTTTCCATATACTGGTTCTCGCTTATTTACTTTTCCGTTGCTACTGTTACAATCACTACAAAATACCAAAAACATTACTTTTGTTGTCTTTACTTTTGTTACCGTTACCACCACTATCATATTATTTTGCTACTAAACACCTTGCTGCAGATACTAAGTTTCCAGGTGTGGTTGAATTGACAACTCAGCTGTTAATACTTGAGAATATTCTTTGGCTCCCCTTGTGAAGAATCAATAAATTTGGGTTGAATACTCTACCCTCGAAAACTATTGCGATCCCCTATACTTGTGGGTTATCACCTCCCACCAAGGTTGGTCCCAGCTAGCAGGGGGTATTCATTTTTTTGTGCGTAATAAGGAGGCACTTCCGGTGGGTCCGAGCTGACGGCGGGGGGAACGTTTTTTTCACGAAATACGGTGCCCCGACCTGTGGGTCCCAGCAGTCAGGGGGAAACGTTTTTTTCGCGAAATACTGGTGGCCCGTCCAGTGGGTCCCAGCTGTCAGGTGGAGGAATAATTATTTTCCGCGTAATAAGGAGGCACTTCCTTGCGGCTGCCGTGGACCCAGCTGTCAGCCTCTCCACGTACAGTACTCTTCCGATGGAAGTCGGTCGTTGACCAGATTGACCACGCCGCGCCGAGAGCACCACGGCAGTGGATGACAGCGAGGCCTAGGAAGGGGACGACGCGGATCCGGGGAAGACGCAGCAGTGGAAGCCCGCGCGGAGAGGAGTACGAGGGTTCACCAGTTCGGCTGCGGTGTGAGGCTGCCATCACCGCAGAATAACAGGGGGTGTGGGTGAGTAGAGGGATGCCCTGGCCAACGGTGGGAGTAGTAGGGGGCGCTGAGGCCTGCGCGGCAGCACAGCCAGCCATGGGAGGTGGGAGCAGGCAGTCCCGCCGGTGCTGCTTTGGCGGCTGGAGCAAGAAGATGAGAGATTGAAGAAACACGATGGCCGTTGGCTTGACATCCAACGGTTACGTCTGCTAGAATCGTTTGTTGACATAGTATATATAATAACTAAAAAAATCTTGCATACGCGCCAACTAAACAGGCCCACAAGCCAGACCACTCCGTCTTTTTTTAATAATTTATATATAGCTCATGGCAACTTCTTATGCAATTTATTGCAGTCATTTTTTTTGGTTGGCTAGGGCCAATTTCGCATATTTCTGTGGGTTCCAAACTATGTTTAATACCGAAATGTCGAGCCATATTTAAAGTACTTTGAAGATATATTTGAATTAGGTTAATGCCCAGTGAAATAGAATCTGAAAATGTGAAAAAAAATTTAGAAATTATAAAGTAATTGCCAATTTGTCATCTGTTTTTATATTTACAACCCATTTCATATTACTTTCAAGATTTGCAGGCGTCTTGAAAGAGTTGCAGCCCACCAGGGCGTAGAAAAATAAGTAGGCCTTGATTGGGTATTCTTCAGAAAAAATAAACTGGGCTCATTTTCACAAAGAAAAAATAGCTGGGCTGGTCACATGGTGAACATAAAATATAAGTCTGGGCTAGACGGGCCACAACCCAGTTCAAACCCTGCTCCGTCTCAACAATACCAAACAAAAAAAATACTGCTCGAGTAGCTACGTCCCAGGTGTCAGCCGATCTTGTGTTGTTCTCTTGTGTATTGACTATATACGCTCACAATGTCATGGGTCCCAGATGTCAGGAAAACACAAGGAGGAAGCATTTTATTTTTCCATACGCTGATGTGGTGGGCCCCTACTGTCATCCTCTCCACGTACTTCTGCCGATTCCTGTTGTTTGTTGACCATGTTGACAACGCGAGAGGGCGGCTCCGCGGCAAGCGCACCAAAGCGCGGAGGACGTCGGTGTTAACGATTTAGGATACAGTGGGGCGGCGATGCGTGCGCCGAGGTGCAGCCAGCCGTGGGAGGCGGAAGCAGGCGGACCCACTGGCACTGGTTTGGTTTTGGCGGCTGGAGGAGGACAGGACTGAAGAAACACGACAGACTGTAAAAACAGCAGCAGTACTTAACAACCTTAACTGAAACCAGCAGGGGCACTTAACAACCAAAGCTGAAAGCAGTATGAGTACTTATACAGGTTCAACCGTACAAAGCACGCCTCGAACAGTGCTACTTTGCCTACAGTTAACTAAGGGTGAGGCCACCAAGCCCCAGGACAAGGCCCAGGCGCCGCCCTGCGCATCCACAACCTTCTAAAAGCGGCTTCATCTCGCAACGTGGTCAATAAACAGGATATTCGCTTTAGAGCCATGGAAAAGCATGAACATAATCTTTTGTCCTATTCTCCAAGATGGACGGGCCTTCATTATCTGAGACCACCCATGAATAAGTATCTTTTCACCTCCAAGGGGAATTGAGTAGGTCAACATGAACATCATGTTGTGACCAAGCGCAAGTCTGACCCGACCATGGTCAGGCATCTGTATAGGAACAATAGAACTCGGCAGTTCCTGTTTCAAGAATATCACAGCTGTAAAACTGTGTATAAGCAATAGTTTATGAACAACATATATAACAGAAAACAGCTCGTACCATAAGTTTCTCGACACAGTTGGACCTGTTCAACGAGTGCAGCAGTGGCACACATATCCCACGTGGCCTTCCACCATTGAAACGCCCCACAAGGACCTCAAGATGATCAATGAAGTTTAGGAACTTGTGGATGTCGATCCAGTCAACTTTAGTGCCATTAGTAATAGTCGAGTTATTACAGAGTAACAAACGAGCAGACTCCTTAACTCTGAAAAAACATACACGTGCCACCAACTATAAGACAATATTAGTTAGAAGTAGCATCTTCGTGAGAGATTCATTGCTACTTCTAAAGTTAAATTGTGATTAGTGAGATAGAATAGGTGGATTAAGAAGTAATCGAGGCAACAAGCAAGAACCAGATACAAAACTAACATGGATGAACAATTGGAACAACATCGGGGTGGAAGATCGCAGTGAAGATGAGACCAGGTTCTGCTATTTCCATCAACATTCGTGCGCCAACTTTCAGTCTGTAACACTTGAGAAAGTTTATCCAAGTTCGGCCATAAAAAAAGCAGCGATCTTCTTGGTTCAACCCAACTCGGAAGCAATATCCATGGATTGTCTTCACTGTGACCATTAAACTAGTGTATTCAGTTATGGCAAGGCCGAACATCTTGAGTACATGTGTTCTGGTAGAGCAAATAATACACTGCAGGAAAAATAATATGAGAACACAGCATGTTCAAAAAAAACACCCTCCCGGATAGAGAAGAGGATTCTAGGAACATACTGTGCGCGTTTCAAAATGCTGTGGTAGGATGAGAAGGAACAAGTGTGGCGTTTCGCCGTGGGTGCAGAAATCTGTAGGGTACTCGCACTTTGGGCACTGCAACTGAAACACACTAGATTCAGTACGAAGAAAAATGCATCAACGGCGGCGGCTGCCATCCTAGGATTACCTGCGACCAAGGGACTTGGATTTATTGGGGATGGATGAAGAATTCATACCTGGTTCTCCATGAGAAAACCATATGCAATCGCCGAGCGGGGGTTTTCTCTGAACAAGCAGACGAGGGAGAAGGGGATTCAGGCCCAGTGAAATATTGCCGCTTCATCCGTCCAGCTTGCTGATAAAGCTGGAAAGGGGGGGTTGTGATTTGACGGCTCATTGGGCATTACTGCGGTGCTACGACCGGGGTGTGTCTACCGTGAAGTTGTGCACTCTAATTTGTGCATATGGCACGTGGACCCCGTTGCCGGTTGCTCCACATATCAGTGAAAGGAAGTAGAAAGACAGGAGTAACTAGTTACACATAAATATATTTTTTGACAGAGAGATACTCCCTCTGTAAAGAAATATACAAATCTTTTATATCACGGGCTCACCTTGCTGAGAAATATACTCCCTCTGTAACGCACGGGCATTATGGGGGTTCAGCTTTTTTTATGGGGGTTCAGCTGAGAATATAATACTCAAATAGGCTCATGGTTCTAGACTTTGGGCCGCAGGCCGACCCTGCATGTTTGGGGGGCCATGTGTTCTACCTCAGCGCTTTTCATATTGCAAGTGATTGGTACTGCGCTGGTTTTAGATGATGTCGCAAGGCAAATACACAAAATTGAATAAAGCACGGCAGCTGTTGGAATGAAATCGAATGACAGTTCCTAACCAGCAATCAGAGTTGCAATTCTATCAACGATCTACCATCTGATAAATAATACTGTCGTACTACTTGTACACACAGGACACTTGTTTCACCATGCCAGATTATTACATCAAAATCTCTCGAAGGATAGATCAGTTCGGCAATTGTGTGCTGCTACTGAAGAATTTCAAAGTTGATTTGGACAAGCTCTTCTTGCCGAGAAAGTTCTATTTTGACCATCATCCCCTACCACAAGATATGATTTAGATTTGAACCTTGACCATCCTTTAGCATCAATCATCATGCGACCATCCTTTGTACTTACGGTATATTGAGCAGGTTCATTCACACCAAGGCTGCGCATGGTAAGAGAAACTTGGCCGCAGTCGCCCAGATTGTTGAACGACTCCCTCGTTGCTCTAGGAATTCTCTGTTTGAAAATAAGAAGACATACCCAAACAGTTAGATCAACACAGTGAATCATGTGAAACAACATGGAAAGAAAAAAGAACGAAGCACTTGGGCGGCCAATGCTTACCAAGAAGGTGGACATGTCGGTTTTTGTAAGGACTTTGGTATATGAAGTGCGAACTGCAGCCCAGTATGTTGCCAATGCAACTGCACACGGGTCGGACCAAATGCAAGTGCAAGTGTTGGTGCAGGTGCCGAAGCCGTTGCTATTGCCGGAGATGGTGCTCCTTGTAGAGCTGGTGCCGGTGTCGATGCCCGATCCTCCGGTAGATCAGCCTGATCCGCTGACATGGTCGGTGCCCAATCCTTAGCTGGATCAGACTGAGCTGTTGCCGCTGTCAGTGCTAGAGCAACTGCCGATGCTCGATCTGTGCGAGACAGCGGCGATCATGTCTGGTCTGCTATGATTAGCTTTCTAACTTGACTAGGATCCATGACCGTGATCCAGTTTTTTTCTTCATTTCTTTTAAACGCAAGTAGGACTAATTGTAGCGTTTTTGTTAAACCAAACTGCAGTTCATCATAGGGATTCAGCTTGTACTCAGACAACAGACTTATCCAATTTTTTCCAGTAATATAAGTGATGGACAGTGCCTTCGTTACTGACATGACATAAGAAGTGAAACCTGCAACAATAGCCATCGTAGAGCAAACCAAACGGTTTATTCTGTGATGAATGTCACATGGCAAAACCTGCATCATAAAATTGCAGGAAAAGAAAGAAAACATGACATTAAATCAATAAGATTTAGACAGTAAATCAATAAGATTTACTTGATGTGACACGAGTGAATCCTTACCAGGAAATCACTATGTTGAAGTACTAAACAGAAGATTGATCGTCCAACTACGCGTGGCATGCAGGGGCCCTGCCTACTCCCACAAGCAGGACAGTCCAAAGGTCGTGACAAATCGTATGGACCGAACATCCATGGGACTGGAAATCATGGTGGGTGCGATAAACCCTGCAATGCATACAGATATTGGAGTGTAACCATAATTGATAAACCGTCCTCACAAAAATATGATCTGGATACTTCAAAATGTACAGACTGAATTGAGTGGACAACATTAACATAGACCGTTCTCAGGACTGACCACACACCAAAAGTGGCAATACTAATAAACAATACAGGGTTCACAAACACAAATCAAGTACTAAACAATAGTACTTACTAGAGACAAGCAAAGTTGCACTAACTAAACTCTGCAGACTATTTCTTGCCACCGACCTACGGGATGAACCCTGCATAACTGACTAGGCCATGGACTTCGTGTGAGATGTCTACATGCACCATCACCATCTTATCAACCTTGGAGAACCTAACAGAGTGGTCTTTCCACTCATAAACATGATGATGAAGACAGGCCGCATCAGATTTGTTGGGAAGCTTTACAAGAACCACACCCTTCGTAATCGAAGGCACAGTCAGGAAATTGTTGTGGTCAAGTACAACCTCGAGAACACGCCTGACAACAAAGCTACAGGAAAACACTAGTTCAGGACACGTGGCGACAAGGACACGGCAGCTGGATAGTTTAGTAGTAGAACTCATCATCAGGTCTTCTAGTTCACACGGCATGACTTTGAGAACTTCATCTCCACCGCGGATCTGGTTCTAATTCAAACAGAAACCATATTTCATTACTACCTCCGTTCAGAAATATAAGATGATTTTCGATATTATACTCCATATATGACTACATATACGCACAGAAATGAGTGAACAAAGACACTAGAACATGTCTTCAAAGGCATGAGAGCAGAGGGATTACATGCAATATCCATAACACAAGTTATTGAGGCAAATATACCCTCTTAAAAGGTAGCATTGATGTTCATAAAGTACTCCCTCCGTCCCAAAATTCTTGTCTTAGATTTGTCTAGATACGGATGTATCAATTCACATTTTAGTATTAGATACATCCGTATCTAGACAAATATAAGACAAGAAATTTGGGACAGAGGGATTAGTTGAAAGTAATCTATAAGAAATCAGTGTCAACCTCTCGCATGTTTTGGTTAAAAGAGGAATTTAGAACCGTCATTTGGCACACTAAAATCACATGTAAGATCACCCAGAAAGTTGTACTACCAGTACTAGTACTGCGTGTTAGATTAAAAAACACGATCAAGATCGAGAAAAAGATCATCAACAAGAGACATTACCTGGACTTGCTTAATGAGGGATCCCGGAGAGGGGGGCTTGGACAGGGCGATGGCTTTGAGCTTGTCTGCGGTAGTCTCGGCGGGGTGCTTGCGCTTCTTCATACCATGAGCCTCGACGGTTTTGGCCAGAGCCATAGACATCACGTCGGCCGGTGCTCCGGTGTCCATCCAAGAGAGGAAGCTGAGAGAGGAGTGAAAGGAGGAACGAGATGAGAGAGAAGCGAAGCGAGTGGGGGTTTTCTTCAAGAGAGGAAGCTGAGAGAGAAGAGTGAAATGATGGTTGCTTCGTCCGTCCAACTTACTGCTGGAAAGGAGGGGGTTTTGTGATTTGACGGCTCATTGGGCATTACTGTGGCGGTTCGCTCGGGGTAGTCTACCATCACTCTACTACGGAGTAATTTAGTGCATGGCTGGTGCACCCAGGTGCTGGCTGTCCCACATGTCGGTGAAAGTGAGTAATTTAGTGCATGGCTGGAGGAGGATCCACACGGTAGAGCGAGTCCACTGTTTTTCATTCTGAAGAAAAAAATGATTACAGCAAGCGTTTCCACTCTTACGATGGAGGAGTGCGAAACACGGCAGCCACTTGAACATAAACAGTGCTCCTACTACTAGGCATGTGCAGTGGTTCATACGTCAGTACTACACAATCTTGTTGCTAGTGTAGTATAATAAGATATGATGATAACAAATGATGTTGTGCGCATGTCAACTACTCCTATATGTAACATAGTACCGCTTTTTCGACTGTCCGGTCGAGAATGAACGGTAAGATCAATGTTAATAGAACTAGGTCCACAGCGCACGTAGAGTACAGTGCTACAGTACTCCACGAAACATGAACCATATGAAGCACATCCTATAGTGTTAGATAGGGTGTATGAAGGGTGCATGGGATGGGAGCAAAAGTTCCCTTCTCGACCCACTTTTGGGTGTTTGGCAGAGTGCATGAAGGGTGCATGAGTCCACACTAGTAGGTTGACAAAAATACACAAAGAGGAAACAACTATATTGAGATGAGAATGCAACCAAACACACCCACACGCTTTGTGCTACAGTGACTGATCTGCACCGTCTGAGTTTGATCCAACGGTCATGTTGCACCGAGACATGGACATGCCCATGCAGAGGGCGCCTAATCACCACCGAAGTCCCTATGCTTCTCTAGGCGCACGACGTTGGTGATGCAGGGTGCAACCGCCCGCAGAGCCCACTCCCGGTCAACGGGAGCCAGCTCGTCAAAGACGATGTCCAATGGCACGAATGGATTCCGGTGACGGAGCCCTGAAAGGATTCGCCCAGCAATGGCGACGGCAGCCCACAACCCCTCCTTGTCCAGCTCAGCCCCCACCATCGCGTGAAGAAGGAGACCAGGTCAGGAAGCCGCAGCTCGTTGAAGTCGACCGGGTGGTCGAACGGGTTTAGCCCGACGGCCAGCATCGTTGCACTGGCACGACGGTAGGCATCGCGCAGCCCCAACACGTGTGTGGCAACTTGGTTCACCAAGTGGCTGAGGCGATCCTGGACCTCGTCATGATCTGCCGCTCGCGCTCCAGCCGGCTCCCCTAACGGCTTATCATATCTCCCGCTTTCTGCAGCAACGCCGCCGACGCCTCGAGCATCTTTGTGGTGGACGCCTGCCGCTTTTGAAGCTCCGTGAACTCCCGCACATAACGGAGGAGCATGGCACTCCTCTCCTCCCTGAGCTCATGGAGCTCCACGTCCTTGGCCTTGAGCTCCGCATCCTTGGCATGGAGCTCCTGTGTCAGGCGCCTCACCTCGGACTCCGTGATCTGCTGCGCCGCCATGGCACCAGGTAGAAGCAATGGGGAGAGGAAGCAAAGGGGGCGAAACGGCTGAAAGGCAATGCAATCTACGGGAAGGCGGAGGGAGCCAGCTGAGGAGCAGGGAATCTTTTGGTTTTCACCATGGTAAAACACCAGTCGACGACTTCTCACATCAGGGAGCAGTGGGTTTTTACAGGCGGAGTCATCGTGACTAACTGCTACCGCGCCTGCTCCCGTCACTCAAAAAAATTAAAAATCCTTCCGCGCCTGCTCCCGTCAACCAAACACCAGAGCAACGCCGTGGTGGATATTTAAATTTACCTGTCGGCAAGTAGATAAAAAAGGGGTGAAAAAACAAATGTGGTGGCGGCCTAGCTAATCAGTCGAACTAGCCCAACTAGCTAGCAACCGTGCTTCACTGATGTACTCGGCGGGAAAGGTGGTCTTTCGTGATTTGACGACTCATTTACTTGCTTCGGTGCTACGACCATGGAGGACCCAGAAAACGTGCGGTTGGGCATCCCACGTCAGGAAGAATATATGCGTGCACCACCCGAGAGGACCCCGAAACCGCGCGGTAGGGTGTGCCACGTCTCGGCACGGAGGAAAAATGTGCGTGTAAAAATATACTGTATCAGACATAGTACCTATGGTTCGACCTCGGGACCCAGCCAGTCGGTCGAAAACACCCCACTAGCCACACAGCTTCATCATGCAAACGTGGCACGGTCAGCTCCATCTCGACCAGCCACAACGTCTCTTGTTCTAGGCGATTCTTCTATTTTCCAAGCTTTTTTTGTTGTAATAACACCACGGCAAGCTAGCGCCGCTCTTCGTGTGTGCCCGTGCAGAGGTTAGACGATGGAGAGAAGAGAGATTGAGATTGCAGACCTGGGACCCACCCATAAGTGAGACAACAGTCATGCACGTGTTGACGAGGCACTCCCTCTACTCTACTCAACGCAAGTACTGTATAAAATCAAGTTATGGGACAAAGCCAACAACTGTTCATTTTTTCAGGCTATCGACTTACGCTTTGTAGTCTAGGTTACCAGTTTGAATCTCGTCTTTCAGATTTGTTAGTTTTAGGTCCAAATTTGATTAATGACAAGTGGGACCCCCGTGTGTTATTCCGATATTTCAGTGTAGGATGGTTTTTTTGAACAAACACTTTGCGTGATTAGACAAGTAACGACACGAGTTACACGTATTTTGCAAGTTTACGAACAAAAATGACAACGGCATAGAATTTCACATCCACCCTGCAGCTTAGATACTATGCTGATACGAGTTTTCACACTGCTAGAAGTGAGATCCAATGGCTTGGGAGTAGTCTTTGTAATTATGCGTAATTTCCAAACTCTCCAAAGTTTTTTTTTGCAAATAAAACATTCAGGCCTCGTGTGTGCCGCTGCATCTTCAATCCAATGGCTCCCCGGTGCTAATATTAGGTGCTCCCCGTAGCTTAATTACCCGCTACGGTGATATGAGCATCTAGGTCGTATGATCAGTGATCAGATGGCACATGCATAGTACTTGTACTTTCTGCGCATTTCCCAAACTCTATCAGCCGTATATTGCAAAAACATTCAAACCTCCTACTGTGGGCCGTTAGATCTCAGTGAACTCGTATCACCATAGAATCTACGGTGCGGGAGCACCTCATACTCTCCCGTGCGAGAAAACATAAGGTGCTATCGCAGCTTGGATGCTATGGTGATACGAGCTTGGAGGTCATTTGATCTGAGATCCAATGGCATCTGAGCAGTCTTTGTGCTTGTAAGTAGTGGCCTAACTCTTTTGGGGCTTTTCTGCAAAAGAACATTCGAACCACCGAGGAGGTGTTGGGTCACAAATCCAACGCCTCCGAAGGGCTTGTATCACCAAAGCATCTAAGGTGTGGTGGCGCATGATATTCTTACATACAGGAGAATATGATGTCCTCCTTCATCTTAGATGCTACGGTGATACGAGCTTCGAGGTCGTTGGATATGGGATCAAAGGGCATCTAAGTATTTTTTGTACAAATTGTGTGCAATTCTCAAACTCATCAAGGTTTCCTGCAAAAAAATTAAGACACATCATGTGAGATGCTATATCTCAGATCTACAAGCTCCAAGCAACTCGTATCGGCATATAGCATGTAAGGTATGGGGGCACATGATATTCTCCCGGGGAGGAGGGGTGGGGGTGCACAACCAATCGGTGGTTGGGAGGGTGGGGACAAATATAATCTAAACAACCCTAAACAGAGCTCCACAATTTTATCTAAGGTCGAGGGGTTAACCCCCGACAATCATAGCTCCGCCTAAACACAACATTTGCATGTACTGTAGTACTAGACTTAATATTCATGTTTCAGTTTCATGTTCATTTTAAATATTGAACTGAGGACCATGGATGTCTTACATTTTACTCCCTTCGTTCCTAAATATTAGTCTTTTAGAGGCTTCAAATGGACTGGCACATACGGATGTATATAGACATATTTTAGAGTCTAGGTTCACTCATTTTACTCCGTATGTAGTCACTTGTTGAACTCTCTAAAAGACTAATATTTAGGAATAGAAGGAGTACTTTTGAACTCGTGTCATACATGCATGGGTTGGAAAAATATATGCACTATACTTATTGGATTGTTGTTGTGTTCGTGCGTGCGTGTGTGTGTGTGTGTGTGTGTGTGTGGTCATATGCTTGATACATACAAAGTTTTCTCACCTCCATATTGTTCATCTTTTAAATTTGAATTTGCATTGGAAAACTTACTAGGGATACCATGAAATGTGAAATCCACGTTGAGATCACTATATCACAAATTCACTCTAATTCAACAACTCGTCATAAATCAATTACCACGTTGAGATTAGTATTTGCAAGGAAAATACGGGTATTGTAATACACATAGATTAGTTCGGCAATTTAAAAGGTTCCTTTCGTATTCTCAAATGGTAGGACCCAACGGCGTACCAGGCAGACCTTGGCTCGTGTTGATCCTAAAAAAACGGGCTCGTGTCCTTCGGTGGCGTGCGTGGTACGCACGTTAGGCAACCCCAACCAGTCAAGCCTCAACGTTTCAAGTCGAAATATCTGGCAGCCAGAATTCCAGCCCTAGGAAATTCCCCTCATGTCCCCGGTCCAGAATGACTACCGATGAACAACGGAGGGATGCTTTAGTAACTAGACAATGTTACCTACCGTGCCGAGCACGGTTCAATTCCCTCGGTCGCCGCTCGTCAAGGTCACCCGTCAACTGCATTGCCTAGTACTACTACTACTACTACTACACCACCAGGATCAGCACAGAATTGAGTCCGTTTGTTCATGCCTAGTACTTGAGTTAATATATCAGGCAATGCACTGGTATGGAGGGATTATCCTTTTACTCCCTCCTTTCCGGTTTATAGGGCTTATCTCAAAATTTTAGTTTTCCCATTTTATAAGTCTCAATTTGGTTGTTCCCCATCACATGTTCAGATTTCAAGGTGCAATAAATCATTACATGCAAGTATTAAGAGAAAATTAACCAATGCATGTACTTTATGCATGCATGCATTGCAATTAATGCATTCGTAAACACAATTTTTGAGGAAAACAAGCGCATTAATTGAGTGGTTTTGCAAACTACAACAATTGTTTCACCACTCACCATCTACCTTGGTTGGTGAGATTTTTGAATTGAGCCCTATAAACCGGAAAGGAGGTTTAACTAAGAAAAATGTTTGACCAAATCCTTTCTTAAGAAATACAACAGGACAGATGTACGGCTTGAAAATTTATTGCATGATGCAGGTTATGATATTGTTTCGAATCTTGGATCTTAAATTTCAGAAAATCCAAAAGTGAGCATAAATTCTTGAAACTGAGCATGGTCATGTGATATGGCACAAATATTACTTCGTAAGTTTTTTCTTCAATTCGAGACAAGCTGCTTATGACAAGTTGCACAAATGAAGAGCCAAGGTATTTTGGAACAAAGACCTGTCACGTTAAGGCGAACGCTTTCACTATTGAATCCGTGGGAGTTTACGTGCGGCCACGAGTCCCCGCTTCTCATCGGCAGGTGCCGTCCCAGCAAGCGTGTGAGTCGACGGGAGGCGTGCGAGCAGACCGCTGCGCCGGCTGTCAGGGAGGCGTGCGAGCAGACCGTTGTGCAGACTCACCGGGAGGCGAGCCCTTTGACCAGGATCCGCCACCCACCGTCGTCCCAACTGCTCCCACTTTAAATGTCGCCGGCACCTTAGTTTAAAATCAACCCTGCACTACCCGGTATCGCTACAATCCTCTCTCTTCCTCTGCGATTCTCTTGTCGTCTACCTCCAACTAGCCTGACCTAAATGTACGCCATGCCGCATCATGATGGTCTTCCCTTAGTGTTCCAGTTTCATGAGGAAGACACCCAGCCGGAGTCTCAAGAACATAAGGAGCTTTGGGACGAGCTTGAACTGGCCTTGGGGGAAGATGCCGCGCCTGTCCCCGCTCCCGTTCCGTCTCCCGTCGCCCCGACTGTGCCAGCGCCCATCCCCGTGGCATTGATGGGCTGGGAGCCGCACATTGTCGCCGAGCTTGATGCCACGGGGTTCCACGAGGTCCCCGCCGACTTTCACGCGCCCGTGCACCTGCCAGCGCATGCGCCTGCGCGTGCACTAACGCGCACGCCTGTGCTGGTGCCCATGCACCTGCCAGCGCATGCGCCTGCGCGTGCACTGACGTGTGCGCCCGTGCCGGTGCCCGTGCACACGAATGTCTCCGCCACGCCTTGACAGTGCCTGTCCCCGTGCGGGTGCCAGTGCCCCCCTCAGCAGCATGGATGGCCGCCGTCGACCGCTTCCTTGCACCAACGCCAGTCACCTCCTCCTGCCAGTTGACTCGCTCCGAAGTCCAGAACATTTTGGCCTTCCTTGAAGCTAGGCCAACGTCCAGGAGTACGCCAACAACGGCGCAAGATGCCGCCGTCGCCGTCGGTCAGTGGCCCGACGACACACAGAGCACGGCAGAGGAGCCGCTTCCCACCGCGAGACGCCCCCGCCGCCGCCGCGTAATCTAAATTTGCCATGAAAAACGTTCGGATTGCCATGCTTAAAATCCAAACGTTTATCATTTCCGTTTATTTTATATCGATGTCGTATAATTTAAAGTCGAAGTCAGACTGAACGAAATGTATGGTTTGATCGATTGAATGTTCTACTAGAGTCGTATCAAATTAAATATAAAAGATCATCAAGCCACATGTATTCCTTGTCATCCAACGACCTAGACTGCTTCAATGTCGAGCGCTCAACACGTTTAGTGTAGTTAATTTCATGCCAAAAATACTGCTAATCACATGACAACACGCAAATAATATCCTAGTAGTTAATATCCGCATGCACTTAATATACTTCCAAATTAACGTGCATTGCACGTACACACTGACTAGTGCTGCTAGTACGTGAAACTGGTGCCATGACTTGTGAACGCGTCCAGATATGGTCAACGGCAACATCGCCCGCGAGTTCTTCCTGTTTGCCCGTGCGTCTAAACGCAGAAGGGGAGGAGAGAGAGAGAGAGCACACATGGAACCCACCAGTAAGTGAAGGCGAATAGTACTAAAAATAATATTACATGTTATCCATTAATTAGGTTGTGGTAATATAAAAACATTATGTGAACAAAGGGGGTACAACAAACATTGCTATTCTACGTATGTTGCCTATTGACGTGCGGCTTGAAGGCCCGGTCGCATGTTCGATCCTCGTTGTCGGTGTCAAAACTGGCGGATCTCAGGTAGGGGGTCCCGAACTGTGCGTCTAGGCGGATGGTAACAGGAGACAAGGGACACGGTGTTTTTACCCAGGTTCGGGCCCTCTCGATGGAGGTAAAACCCTACTCCTGCTTGATTAATATTGATGACATGGGTAGTACAAGAGTTGATCTACTACGAGATCAGAGAGGCTAAACCCTAGAAGCTAGCCTATGGTATGATTGTTGTTCGTCCTACGGACTAAAACTCTCCGGTTTATATAGACACCGGAGAGGGCTAGGGTTACATAGAGTCGGTTACAATGGGAGGAGATCTTCATATCATATCGCCAAGCTTACCTTCCACGCCAAGGAAAGTCCTATCCGGACATGGGACGAAGTCTTCAATCTTGTATCTTCATAGTCCGGGAGTCCGGCCAAAGGTCATAGTCCGGCCATCCGGACACCCCCTAATCCAGGACTCCCTCAGTAGCCCCTGAACCAGGCTTCAATGACGACGAGCCGGCGCGCAAATTGTCTTCGGCATTGCAAGCCGGGTTCCTCCTCCGAATACTTCATAGAAGATGTTGAACACAAGGATAGTGTCCGGCTCTGCAAAATAAGTTCCACATACCACCGTAGAGAGAATAATATCTGCACAAATCTAATCTGCTGACGTATTCCACAACGTGACATCATGCCACGGCCAAGCCTTTATTCGAATCATTTTACTGTTCCACCTCAGCGTGTTTAGCGAGGCGGTTTCCTTGGCACGTCTTGTAAAAGCAGAGATCGTGTCCCCTTATTCCGGGATTCTCATCAATACGGGTGTGGGTAACCCAACCGTGCCTTTGGTATTACTCCCTAATTGAAAGAGAGTCCCAAAAGGTTACGGGGAGGGCTCTTGGTATTCAACTTTATAAAGAGACCAAGGCTCTACTCCTTTCTTTTCAATCCAATCGAATCCGCCCCTCACCTCGAGTTCCAACACCCAAGGCTCTAGTTTTAGGCTCTCCGGACCTTCGACGATGTCCGGCTCAGACCTTCAAGGCCGGTGGATGCCTTCCTTCGTTACGGAAGAAGACGTGCGAAAGCTGAGAGATGCCAGGTATCTAACCGGCGAAATCTCGCATAGGTTGCCTGCTCAAGGGCAGGCCATTCCCACTCCCCAGCCCGGTGAGAGCGTGGTGTTCACATCTCACTTCCTTCGGGGGCTAGGATTCCCGATTGATCCCTTCGTGAGGGGGATGATATTTTATTACGGGCTAGAATTCCATGACTTAGCTCCGGAGTCCATCCTCCAAATCTCATCATTTGTTGTCGTGTGTGAGGCCTTCCTCCATATTACTCCTCACTTCGCTCGGGTCCCCCACCACGGCTAGCATCATGGGTCAATGAAGGGCTTATCTGGGGGCCGTCTCAAGACGTGCCCTTGCTGCAGGAACGCATTTGAGATCTCCTAGAAAGAGATATTAACTTGACCGTAGTGGCGCAAGTTATGCTGATTCGCCGCATGCTGCCCTGCAAACGTCGTCCTCTTCGCCCGTGGGAATTTAATCCGGAGGGACCGCGAGTCCTTCAACACTTTATGGGCATGACGCCCATGGAGATGTACAAATTGTTCTTCGGAACACAAGCAAGGTGTCCGGACTTGTCCGAGGACGTAGGTCTGAGCTGCAATCGCCCGGATGCTCAAGTAAGTAGCCCCGTATTTGGACACGCCATCCGTATTTTCATCATAAAATTGCCCTTTAACAGAGCTATCCTTTGAACAGGAGTGGATAGCGAAGGCAAAGTTTATCAGGTGTCCAGCCCCCCTGCCTGACACCGTGCCGGGTCCCATGTTAACCAGGATGCTTGAGATTGTGCTTTCGGCAGAGGGCGAAGAGGGGAACCAACGAGCTACCGCCTTCGCGAAGGAGGCTGTCAGGAAGGGAGGAATCGAGAATTCACCCAACCTGGGAAAGAAAAGGACTGCCTCTGAAGACCCGGAGGGGATGGCCTCAAAACGGGGGAAGAAATCTTCGCCAGAGGATCCGGCGCCGGAGAATGCCCCGGCTGCATTGCGCCCTCAAGGGGATCAGCTTTCCTCCGAGCCGTAAGTAAAGAGAGGGGTTCCAAAATGAGTGACATCCCTGTTTTATTTCTGAGGAAGATAACCGAAATATTACCTTGCAGTTCGGATCTCAACCCTTCTCAGCAGAGCTCATCTTCAGGGGATCTTCATCTGGAGATGATGGAGAGTGAAACGCCTCCCCTAGCTGCACCATCTTACGAGGCAGGTGACCCCGAGGTGTCGTCCCGAAGGGTTTTTCCAAGTCCGGACCCTGAAAAAGGTCGTCAGGCTAGTCCGGCACCCTCTGGTGCGCGGTCGGAGGGGCTGAGGGATCTGCTCGGGCGAGCGTCCATCTCAGAAGAACACCGTATGTTGATGAACACGGTGATAGGAAGGATTTCATCCGCGGAAAGCGGATTATACGAGGCTGCCAGGAGTTTATTGACAGGCTTTGAGGTACGTGAAAAGGTGTACCTTTTGGTAGAGCCGCATATATAAAATGTGCCCTGTATAAATAGTAGCCCCTGAGACTCTGTGTGTCGTCAAAAGTGACGGCGCACAGAGGATCATAACCCCAGGTATAATATGTCACCTTTTATGAAGGTGGCGAGGCGTTCGGTGGCTAGCCGGACTGATGAATCTGTCGAGCTAAAGCGACAACTTGACGTGGCGGATGCCGACATCGCGCTTGTAAATAAGCGGCTAGACGAGGCACAAGGTATGATCCAAAGACATATGATAAGAGGAGTTCGATGCTCATGCCTTATAAGATATGTGCTTAATGTAGATGGTGTTGCTGCCATGGAGAACCTTCGGGCGGAACTTGCCCGAGCCAAGGAGCAAGCAAGAAAAAGTGATGCGGCTGCCGTTAAGGCGGCTGAAGAGCTAAAAGAGGAACAGGCTGCTCACTGCCAAAGCAAGAAAGTAATAACTGAGATGGCTATAAAATTGAAGGATGTTGCCGACCGCTGTAGATTTCTTGAACAAGAAGATAGGGCGGCTCAGAAGGACCTTGAGAAGATCACTGCCGAGGCCAAGGATACTCGCTCTGCAATGAGAGCTATGAAGGAGGAGCTACGTCAGGCCGGAGATATCACGGCTGGAAAGCCCTATATGCTGCGGATGAAGTTCGGGGATCCTAAGTATGCTCCATTAGACCAGCAGTGGAGTGTGGAAAACACTATTCTGGATTTGGCGGCGAGTGCGGCAGACGCAACCGAACACTTCCGAGGTCTAGGTGACCATGAATTGGAAGAACTTTTTTGGTCGCAGCTCCACAATCCAGAACGCCCACTTTCGGTATCTGATCGTTTGGCCGCCTGGGCGGAGCTGAACAGGTTATTCGGACTCGCCATGAGGTATGTTGCAAGTCGTTTGTGGCCGGAAGAGCCAGAGCCGAAGAGTTAGTTTAGCTTGGTGCAGCAGTTCCTTGGTTCGGTGCCGCATGTTGATGCGATGAAGAGGTCGGCGTGCATAGAGGATGCACAAATGGCTCTTGCCCGTGTCAAAACATACTGGGCGGATATGAAGGCCAGTGTTGTTGCATCCCGGGATTCGGACGAAAGTCGAGTACATGCCAAGCACTACTTTGAGGAAGTTCTTCCGGGAGCTCATTTAATAGAGGCGCAGTGCTTGAAGGATGTTGTGTTCGAATAGCGTGTGCTATTGTAAAACAAATATTTTGATAGAATATAAAAGTTTTTTATACTTGTGCTTGCAAGAATTATTATACCTCCTGTGCGGCTGTTAATGTATATGTGTATATAACCTGAAAGTTGGCAGTCGTTGGCTTCAGCCCCCACGCATATAATGCGGGGGTGTTCGCAAAAAGGCGCCTTTTCACACTTAATCCAATGTCTTGGTCCTACAAAG
The DNA here is from genome assembly GCF_018294505.1 of Triticum aestivum. NCBI lineage: Eukaryota > Viridiplantae > Streptophyta > Magnoliopsida > Poales > Poaceae > Triticum > Triticum aestivum. Next base: position 180,134,859 of record NC_057804.1, read on the forward strand.
AAGGTGATAGCGCAGCGAACTAGGCAACCGGACTATAATGCTTTATCACTTTCACTTAGCCATAGGAGTTTGACAGTGGGGATACTTAATAGCCCCTAGGGGCACCGCGCTCACCCGAATTCGGGGCGCGTGTGTGCCTGACCGGGAAGCGGCCCTTCGTTAATGCAGAGGAATCCTAAAGATTCTAAGAGTCATTGAGTGGTTGACCAGTCTCTCGCTATATGATGACAGTCAGTTTTCGGCTTTCTCTACTGAGGTGCTCGCCTGGCCGAACCGGGGCACAATCGCAGTAGTTCTCCTCGTGCCGCCTTAGCCGATAGAGCGGAACGTAAGGCAGCAAAACACAGGAGCCGGGCAAACCCAACATTTGACCAAAGACATGATTCGAAGCTGATGCATATAAGGCCAAACTCGCGACGCCGAACACTCCCTAAGGTATTCGGTCTTTATGAAGACGGGCCGAACCAAAGCCCTTGGTAAAAAAGCCCCTGGTGTCCAGGTACGCGCAAAATTCTGGCGTGGCCACATGCCAAGACGCCAGCCTCCTCCTCGGTTATAGCGAAAACCGGGGGATATTATCAACAAGAGACAGTAAAAAAGGTTTACCCAGGGTCTTAATCTGAAAAGAATCCTTAAAACGGGTCCCTACTACACGTATGCGCCTATTTCTTCGTTGTGCCATATCCTGGACGGGCGTAGCACTGTGTTCGTCTGCGAAAGAGAGGAACTTAGTAAAAAATAATTGTGTGAGAAATCTATATTAAAATAAACAAAACATAGTACAGAGACATGAGCAAAATTGAGCCGTATTGTCTCCTGGCGTAAACACGCGGAGCCCCTTGTACAGGGTTATGCGGCTATTAAGCCTTTGTATGTTTACGCCGGACTCGTCAAGCCGTGTCCGGGATAGTAGGGCTGGATTAGTGTGCGGCTGTCCAAGCAGCCGCACCATTACCCGTACTTTGGGGATCGATTGATATTTCCCTTTAATGAGATGATGCCTCGTGGGCCGGGCATTTTGAGTGTAAGGGATGCATAATGCGGTATTGCGTTAAAGCGGGCGAAAGCTTCACGTCCCAGTAGCGCTTGATAGCGACTTGTGAATGGGGCGATGTGGAAGATTAGCTTTTCGCTTCAGAAGTTGTCGGGTGAGCCAAACGTGACTTCTAACGAAAGGGAACCCATACTCTAGGTATCTGGGACCGGCGTGACTCCTTGAAAGGAAGTGTTTCCATGGCGAATTATTGCTGGGTTTACCCCCAGTTTGTGGATTGTGTCCTGATATAACAGGTTTAGGTCACTGCCGCCGTCCATAAGGACTTGTGTAAATTGGAGTCCGTCAATAATCGGATCCAAGACCAAGGCAGTCCAGCCTGCGTTCTGGGCCCCTCTGGAGTAATCCTGATGATCGAAGGTGATTGGTTGTAACAACCAGTGGTGGTACTCCTCTGGGGCGGGCCGTATGGCGCGTATCTTTGTAAGCGCCGTTTTGTATTTCCCTTTTGTCATTTGAAGTGAATTTACTATTTTGACTTCTTGTGGGAACTTCTTTTTTTCTCCGGTGTTCTGCCTGTGGGGTGCGTCGTCATCCTCGCTTGGTGTGTCGAGCCCCTTGTGTTCGGCGTTGAGTTTGCCGGACTGCTTGAAGACCCAACAATCTCTGTGGGTGTGGTTTGCAGGTCTCCCGGGAGTACTGTGGATTTGACATATTTTGTCCAGGATTTTGTTGAGGTTGGATAGCTCGTCCCTGTCATCTTTGGGGGCGGCTTTTTCTGATTTTGCCGAGAGCTTTTGAATCCGGCATTGACTGCCATGCTCATCGGGCTGTTATCCTTGATCCGGCGTTGTTCTTTGTTACGGCGCGGTTTCCCGTTTCCATCTCTGAGTTTGGATGTACTCGGGTCGCTGGTGCTGCTTCTTGCCAACCAGCTATCCTCTCCTGCGCAAAAGCAGGTCATGAGGCTTGTTAATGTGGCCATTGTTCTTGGCTTTTCTTGGCCGAGGTGTCTGGCGAGCCATTCGTCTGGGACGCTATGTTTGAAAGCTACTAGGGCCTCGGCGTCCGGACAATCGACTATCTGATTCTTTTTAGTAAGAAATCTGTTCCAGAGTTTCCGGGCTGACTCTCCGGGTTGCTGAGTTATATGACTCAGATCATCTGCATCCGGAGGTCGGACATAGGTCCCTTGAAAATTTGCCCGGAAAGCATCCTCAAGCGCTTCCCAACTTCCCATGGTGTTTTCGGGAAGGCTTTTAAGCCAATGTCGGGCTGGCCCTTTGAGCTTAAGGGGTAAGTATTTTATGGCGTGAAGGTCATCTCCTCTGTCCATGTGTATGTGGAGGATATAATCCTCGATCCAGACTCCCGGGTCTGTTGTTCCGTCGTATGATTCTATGTTTACGGGCTTGAATCCCGCTGGAAATTCATGATCCAGTACCTCATCAGTAAAACATAGGGGATGTGCGGCGCCCCTGTATGTAGGTGTGCCGCGATGTTCGGATATTTTTTGTGTTGTATTGCTCACTGGAGCTTGCTTTCTTGGCCCATAGATGGATCTGGTTGGACCGGTTTTTTGATGCGAATCCTTGGGCGGATTGCGTGCTGTATTGAGTGCGGCGCCCTTTGTCGCTTCAGATCGATCGTGGGGTCGTCTATCCGACCTGGTGGCTTCCTTGTTTTTTGACTGTGGGGGCTCTAAGGCCTCTTCATCAAATTTCGGTAGTAATTTCTACTTCGGATAGCTCTTTGTGTGATGACTGTTGCCGTACTTGTGTGCGGTATTGAGTACTTTGCCCCATCTGATTCTGAGTGCATCTTCCGTTGTTTTGAGCTTCCGCTTCTGCTTTTTCAGGCTACGTGCAGTGGCAATGAGCCTTTGGTGGAGGTTCTGGTGTTCCAGCGACTTGTCCGGCGTGAGGTCGTCCAGACTATTATATTTCCTGGGGACGGATTGTTCGGTTTGTCCGCCCTGTTTGGACGGTTGCTCGATGGCATGTTCGTCTTCCGTTGATTCGCCCTGCTCTATGGCTGGGTTTCTTTCGAGGTGGGGCTTGGCGCGGCACTTACGCCGCCGCTTAGATTGTTTTTCGAGGGAGCGATCCCTGGTTGCGCCCTTTTGATCCTCGTCGTTGCTTCTTTTAGGTGTGTCCACCATGTATACATCGTGTGATGGGGTGGCATTCCAGTGCCCTATAGGTGCTGGTTCTTGGTCGTCTCCTTCATCGGCATCCATACCGTCGATGTCTTCGTAGTCGACGTCGAGCATGTCGGTTAGATCGTCGACAAATGCTACAAAGTGGGTGGTGGGTGGGTTTCGAATTTCTTTGTCGTCTGCATCCCAACCGTGCTGACCATAGTCCGGCCAGGGCTCTCCTGACAAAGAGAGAGACTTTAGTGAGTTCAGGATATCGCCAAAGGGCGAGTGCTGAAAGACATCCGCGGCGGTGAACTCCATGATCGGAGCCCAATCGGGTTCGATCGGAAGGGGTGCGGAAGATTTGGAGTCCGGAACGGAGTCTGGCACCTTGGAGTCATGGGCCTTGTAAAGGACTAGGCTGGTATTCGGCTCTATCGCCGAAGAGATTGCGGCTCCTGGGGTGGCGTCCAACCATCCGTCCCCGGCTGGCGCAGTCGACTCCGAGCTAATGGTCAGAGCAGGCACCCGAGCGGCGCTCTGGGTGCTGTCCGGCGGCAGAGCTAGATCATGCCCATCGTGACAGTGCGGCGCGCTCGGCTGTGGCTCGAATCCGTCGAAGATCAAGTCCCCGCGGACATCGGCCGTGTAGTTTAAGCTTCCAAACCTGACTTGATGGCCAGGGGCGTAGCTTTCGATCTGCTCCAGATGGCCAAGCGAATTGGCCCGCAGTGCGAAGCCACCGAATACGAAGATCTATCCGGCGAGGAAAGTCTCACCCTGGACCGCGCTGTGGTTGATGATCGAAGAAGCCATCGGGCCTAAAGGTGACAACACAGAGGAACTCTCAATGGAAGCACCAATGTCGGTGTCAAAACTGGCGGATCTCGGGTAGGGGGTCCCGAACTGTGCGTCTAGGCGGATGGTAACAGGAGACAAGGGACACGGTGTTTTTACCCAGGTTCGGGCCCTCTCGATGGAGGTAAAACCCTACTCCTGCTTGATTAATATTGATGATATGGGTAGTACAAGAGTTGATCTACCACGAGAACTGAGAGGCTAAACCCTAGAAGCTAGCCTATGGTATGATTGTTGTTCGTCCTACGGACTAAAACTCTCCGGTTTATATAGACACAGGAGAGGGCTAGGGTTACATAGAGTCGGTTACAATGGGAGGAGATCTTCATATCATATCGCCAAGCTTGCCTTCCACGCCAAGGAAAGTCCTATCCGGACACGGGACGAAGTCTTCAATCTTGTATCTTCATAGTCCGGGAGTCCGGCCAAAGGTCATAGTCCGGCCATCCGGACACCCCCTAATCCAAGACTCCCTCACTCGTCCTTTATTTTTTAATTTGTATATGGGTCCAAATTTGTTTCATGACATGCGGGCCCCTCGGTGTATAGTTTTTAGCACTTTAATTTGTGGGTCGAAATTTGTTCCATTCCAAGTGGACTATCGATGTGTAGTTTTGTGGCTTATTTATAATAATTAAAGAGAACAACATAGTTTTTTCAATAATACGATGGTGCGATGTTGAAGGCGAGAAAGGATGTGCGAGAGAGCGATGACCGAGCTAGAGGGAAATCAACCAGGGGAGTTGCGTGGGTTGCAACGGCGTTTGGAGTAGGTGTGGGCCAAATGCTACGAAAATATAATCTAAACCGACCGGAATAAATGCCTACACAAATTAATCCAAGGTTGGAGTGCCCCTCGCAATGTAAATAGCTCCGGCTTTGCGAGGGATGGAGAGGTAGTAGCTTCAACGCGTGGAAGATGCGGTATGAGAAAGCGAGGTCAATCGAGAGACATATAGATAGAGATACAAAGTGAGTGTGGTCTGACATTCATTGAACAAATATATATGCTCCAGAGAGATATTGTCCAACTGAGCTTTTGGTAAGGGTGAGGGCTGTAAGATAGAGCTTGAGAGATGATCCAGTCACAGACGTGTAGATATATTTTGTGCGTGGGAGGAAGCAAGGTCAACCGATCACATAGGGTAGCCGTGCGATCAAAAGAGTGAGACGGGTTGGAGAGAGTGACCTAGATAGATGATGTGCGTGAGAGAGTATACAATGTGAATAGGTCGAATTGGGATCAAACATGGGGATATATCGTTTTTGTCCGAGAAAGAGCGAGGTAAATAGAGACATGCAGAGAGAGAGAGAGAGAGAGAGAGAGAGAGAGAGAGACATTGAGTGAGCATGGCCCACCATGAGGTCGAAAGAGTGGTGGCGGTTTGGATGGACTGACCTAGATAGACAATCTGCGCGAGAGAGTATAGAGTGTGTCGATCGAGGCCCGAACAAGGAGATATATCATTTGTGTGAGAAAGAAAATGAGGTTAAACGAGACTCAGATAAAGAAAGTGAGATTGAGCGAGTGTGGCCCGCCGTGCGGAAGAAAGAGTGAGACAGTCTCGAGGGAGTGACCTAGATATACAACGTGCGTTCGTGCGCATGAGAGGTTGGGGGGCTAGATAGGCAATGCATGTATTTAGCGCGAGAGGGTGAGAGGGAGAGGGGGGGAGAGAGAGAGAGCTCGGCATGGGGTGCAATGGCGGGTGTGTGAGATAAATACATTTGGTAACAAGAGTGGAAAAGGGGGTTGTGTAGTTGAGAGACTTAGAGATTGAAACATGGAGAGAAAGAATGAATGTGTGTTGGAAACCGATAGCTTGCTAAGGTGGTTAGGAGAGGAAGATTGACCGATACAGGAAGTATGTAGCGTTTGTGCGCAGGGGGGGCTAAAAACAACATTTGAATGTACATAGTACGAGACTTAATATCGATGTTTCAATTCGGTGTACATTGTAAGATTTGAACCGAGGACCAGGCATACGGGTAATTATTTCGAATTCGTGCCATACTGAGTTTCAAAAAGTTGACATTGGCTCAATTTGTTATGCTATTTTGTAGGTCATATGTTTGAATCCATCCAAAAGTTTTCTCACTACCATGGTGTTCATCATATACATATGAATTTGTATTAAAAAAGTAGCGTGGATACAGTGAAATGCGAAATCCACGTTATAATTGGAGATCGCTACGTGACACACACTCTAATTCAAATAACTAACTACGTGACACACACTCTAATTCAAATAACTAATTATGTGACACACTCTAATCCACGTTAGCGTGCGTACCGTTTCAATTTTTTTCAAATAACTCCTCATTAATTAATTTGTGGTCCTCCCTCTGTTCACTTTTATAAGACCTTGAAGACATTTCAGACAATGTACAAAACAATTCATTTTAAGTTGTCTGAAACAACTTACAAAAGTGAACGGATGGAGTATCTCGTTTCGTATGACTAATTATTGCAAGGAAAACATGGGCATGGTAATACATACAGATTCGTTTGCAAATGAAAGAAGATTCATTTGCATTCTCAAATGTAGGTGCACCAGGCAGACCAGGGTCGTGTCGGGGTGGACGCTGCTTCGGTGCCTTAAAGGCAACCGCCCTTGGGTGACTAACATGTGGGCCAGCCACCTGTTGGGCCCACATGTCATGGACACAAAGGCAGGTGCCTTAAGGCACCAAAGCATAGTCCTGTCGGGGTGGTCGCGTGTGTCGGACGGACGCGTAGCACCCAGCCACCGATCCCCCCCCCCCAAAGGACGATGGCAATATAAGTTTGCGCTTCCACGTTTCGGATTGAAATATCTGGCGGCCCCAATTCCAGCCCTGCAAAATCTCTCTTCTCCATCGTCCCCTTCCGCGCCCAGATTGCTCAAATCCCTAATTCGCCGCCATCCCTCGAATCGCCCCTCGTATCATCTCTTTCCCCACTGTTCCCCACCTTTGTGCCGGACGACGACGACGAAGACGACGGTCGCGCTTCACCGCCGCCCCGGAGCTACCTCATCTACGCCCTCGTCCACCGCACTGGGTGGTCCACCGATAACGTCGGCCGCCGCAACCGACGTGCCTCACAGACACCGAGCTCCACCGCATCAGGTGTGCTTCACCGACGCCGTCTCCCAGCTCACCGGGGCTACTTCACCGAGCACATCATCACACCTCCACCCCCCAAGGCCATTGGGGCTTCACCAACGGTCTCGTCCACCGCATCGTAGCGCTCCACTGCCACTCAAGATCTGCATCCGTGCGTGGCCAGCCAATGCCGGCGCATCACCCTCAAAGGCTCTGAAGTGACCCACACTCAAGCATGCCCAAACGCCGGCCCGAACTAGGTATCCACACATCACTCCCTTGTGCACTGTTCCGACGATGTTTGGATATCCTTTCACTGCTCTCTTAGCTTACACGCCTATGCAACTCTAACTTTAACTCTTATTTCTTCTGGAGATATCATCTGAAACAAGCAAATCCATTTTTAGCGAAGCATGACGGGGCTACAGGACCTGGTACACATCCTGCACACCCGTATAACCTTGTAAGTATCCGTCCTACGGTACAACATCAAGGTCGATTCCTCTTATTTGATCAAAACCATTCGCCGTGTCAAAAATGCAGAGGGGGATGCAAGGAGCACAAGGAATGCACATCCAAGCAAGTGGTAACATGGACTTGTACATGGAACATCCCAAGCGCAAGCAGAGCTGCAGTGAGCATGTACAACGAGCTAGCGTAAGTCCCTGGATTTCATTAATTCGTACTGGCATTCGTGTATGATTTGTGTGCAGTGGATGATCCACGAATTCTAGTTACCAGGGGCGAACATTTAACTTAAAAAATACGAAGGCACTTGCACTCCGGAAATCAACATAACTTGAGAAATGTGAAGCTACATGCACTTTGAAAACCAGCTAATGATCCAAAGTAGTTCAGATTATAAACACTAAATGATGCAAGCACCCAAAAACACAAAATGCAACATGGTGTACAAGGACTACAAACATGGTTTGTACCTGCTTGAATTATTCGTTCTCTGGCTGAAAATATCAAAGTGTAATTGCACGTATAACCAACTACAAACATGGTCTGTACCTGCATATCAATATATCTATCCTGCACAAGTATGCCAATAGTTTCAAACAACATATTAGAAAACTATTTATGCTATGTTTTCATGATACGGGGACTTTCTGGTAGATGGCCTCGACGTTTCCTCAAGCTATGAAAATGCACTATAATTTGCTTGTCATCAATGCCTGCAAATCTCTGTCTCTCTCAACATAGTAGATCATCATTAGACACTAAATCCTTCAATGAGCTTGCAAAATGCTTGCACTAGATCCCTCATTAGACACTATATGTTCATCACCAGGAGCATGTAAAATGTTTGCATCAAATCCTTCATTAGCAGTCTGTTCATTAGACACTTCAGGCTCAAGAACAACATGAGCTTGTATGTTTGCACCGGAAACTTGATTAGATACATCAGATTTAGTCAGTTCAGTATTGATTAGGGGAGTTATAAAATAAGTAGAAATTGGTTTCATTTTATCATAGATTCCCTACATACAAGCAGTTTTACAACACCGTCAGGTTTAACTATTGGCCAGAAATTGAAGAGTTGAATTAGATATAATCAGGGATGTGATGTACCTGCTTGTTGCGCATGCTACTCTTGCAAGCTGCGACTGTCCGTTTGCGCAAGATCGATGCCATGCCCGTGCTGCCACTGCTGCCTCCCACGCAGGCTACACCCAGGGTTGGATCTTCATCTTCTTGTCCTTCCGTTCGCTTGAAGCTTGGCGACCGCCCTCCAACGAGGGCGCGAGGAAGTGCTGTGTCGGTCTGTCCAGCGGCGGCTAGGTTAGGAGCAAACCAGACTAGAGGCTGGAGCGAATGAATTGGGATTTTTCCTACTGTCGATCAATATGGGAGGCGCTCGTTTGGGCCGTGAGCCTGCTATAGGGCCTGCCTTGCACTTATGTTATTGGCCCATCCAAATTGAAACATTTTTATTCATTTTTTACATTGCCTGCTCGTGCGTTGGGACGAACAAAACTAGCATGGGCCAACCTGGACGACTCAAACTAGGTGCACACTTTCCAGCCACCTGAGGCGGCCGCCCATACCAGCCCCTATGGTGGCGTCGCCCCTTTTTGCATGTATGATTGGATAGTGAAAATATTCCAGTGGCGCTTTTGATTTACCCACAGAATGGTTGAATTGCTTATTTCTATGAACTGAGTTCGCCAATAATGTGAAGGATGCCAGTCTTTTCATCCTATTGTAGATTGCTTAGATCTCAATATGCCAAAAGTAATCGCATGAAATATACAGTAAAGGCCAGTGTGATGTGTTTGGCTACAACTAGTCTGACTACACGTCCTCATATAACATATCAAGGACGCACCATCTTACCAGATTAACCATTCGACTTACCCATGCAGTGTGGGAAGAAAGAAGTATTGGGACTGTGTATCCAAGCAATTGATGCCATGGACTCCTTTATACAACCTTGTAAGCGAAAAAGAAGTTGTAGTGTGCCTGTACAAAGAACTAGCGTAAGTTCAGTTACCTGCTTCTCGGAATTTTAGTTAGCCACTTATTGCAAAATTGTTCAATTACGTTGCTTGGCTTAATTTAGTTTGCTACTGATTACATAATGGCACAGCCTATTAATCATATTGTAGACTGCGCCTATCTATGTGTTTGATACTTACTGTTAAGAATTACCTGTTTGCCTTAACTTAAATATCTACTTGTTTGTTTAACTGCTTTGCTGCTGCAACAGCGGGTTACAATGATGTTAATATACTTTTCAGCATCCAATTGAAACTCTTTAATTCCTTGTTTGTTTAACTAGTTTGTTGTTATAACTCCCAGTTGAGATGTTTTGCTAACTTCAAATTTTCTGAATCCAATCGGAACTTTAATGGCAAAACGGGTTAGCCCAAGATCAAAGAGCGAGGTCCCCATGGACGTTGCATCATCCCACAGCAGTGGCACCGGCCCAATCGTGCATTATGAATTGCCAACTGTTGATGCTCTAGAGGCTAAACTAGTGGTAGAAAGAGATTCTGCTTCTGCACTTAGAGATGAAGTTGACATGTTGAGGAAGCAAACAGCACAATCACAAGCAGTACTCAAGACAACCATTAAATATTTGGTGGATTTCAAAACGAAGCAAGCTGAGACTGACCAGATTGTTAAGGTCCTGAAGGAAAATGGGAAATTAAATTCCTACTTGGTAAATCATAGGTGAAATGTTCTTTCCATAGTTGAATAACCTTTGTGTTGTCTGTTCATGTAATCAATCAACCATTTATTTTAGAGATCGTGTAATAATTGTTTTTTTTGTTTTTTGGTTTGTAATTTTATTTGAGCACAAGTCTGTATTAATTGATAAGACTCGGAGACATTTCATTTGGATTGCTGTGCCAGACCTACAAATGTGTCAATCGGGCTGAATGTGCATTCAGCAATAGTAGTAGTATAGATGGACCATAAGTGGCACGCATCGGAAAGGGCCAAGATGCTGGCTAAAAAAAGATGCCGTTGTAGCCAAAAAAAAGTACAACGGCCTGGCTTATGTATGTTAGTTGATATTATTGATCCATATACTCTATAAGTGTTTATATGTCTGTTAGTTCTGTACATTCTTGGTTGATTGACTCGGTATTTGAATCTTGATACATCACTTGTGTACATATCTAAATGGGAGTACACATTATAATGCGTGTGACATTTGAGTTGGACATGAAGTGTTCCAAATATTCGAATTCACCTTAAACTGGATACTAGTTTCTGAATTTGAGTATCGGCATTTGTAAACCATATTCATATATGACAGTGGAATACATCTTTGTCGTCCTTTTGATGATATATAAAAACACATAGAATGATTTATAAAGATTCATATAGGAATACAAAATGGATTCGAATTTAATTGCCAGGGTAAACGTGGATGCTTATTGTCCCAAAATTCGAAAGAAGCAGCAAAATGTCCACTCCCACGTTGGCTGCCCGAAGCCAAGTGTTTGGAAGATGGAAATTACTGTCTACCCATTACATGGACAATCCATCGACTCGATTTCCACTGCTCTAAATCGGGGTAGGTTAGTAACTTCAATTAGACGTGACACGACCGCCTCTGAGCCCATTCTGACACGATGGGCGTCAAACATGGGCGGCAAACCACATTTGATTCAAGCTCATTCGAAAGACCTCTGTTTCTCCCTCCATTCCCCATTCATACACGGTGGGCGGCAAAACAAACACGACTCGGACGAAATCGATGTACGCAAATATTTTCAATAGGGGCAGGTTTGTAACTTCACTCAGACGTGACACAACCGCCCTACCTGTCAGCCCCATTCATACACCGTGCGTGCCAACCATGGGCGCCAACCACCCTCTCCTCGGTTGAAATCGCTCTGGGCAAATATTGGCGAGATGCGAGATTACCGTCCTATCCCCAACCGACGAGACGTCCAAATTTTAAAAGGGGGCTAAGTTCGTAACTTTCCCATATTTCAGACAGGCGCGTCCCAAAAACATGGTTCCACGTACCTCTCCCTCCATTTTCCCATTCATACACCGTCCACGCTAGAACACCCCATCCCCACACCAGCCTCCGTCCGCCACCCCATCCATCGCCGCCGTCCTCCACCACATCCATCGCCACCGTCCTCCACCATGCCGGAGCGCCTACCAAGACCGCATCGTCCACTGCTAGAGATGGATGTTTCTCATCCACAGCGACGGACCAATAGCCTTGCATCGCGTCCACTCGCTTCATCGGCGCCGTCGTCCTCTTTGCCGGGGCCGCTCACACGACCTTCTCTTCCACCGCAACGGGACTTATCCCATGATGCACCCGTCTAACATCGTAGATCTGCTTCAACGCCACCGACAGCCATCGCACCCCCGATGCCTACACGGCGCCGCAAGAGAGGTGGTACTTCATATCTCCTCAACTTTTTGATCTCAACCGGAAAATAGATCTTAACTTGGTTACTCTACTTTCTTTTCAGCTCTTAGAATTTAGTTCTTAGTTCGAAGCAAACAATGGATGCTAAATATCATTTCTCCGGTTTGTAGCTTCAAATCTGCCATGGCACAGCCATAATATGGTTTAATTGATCATGCTTAGGGTTTAATTGATCATGTTGGTTCCGTGGTGGTTTCTTTAATAGAAATCGGAGGGGAAACCCTCTTTTGCTAAAAAAATATGCTTAGAGTTTCCCCCTTTTGTGATCACTATACGATCAGAATACGTGCTTCGTGTCATAATAACACTGCTCCACGCATCAAGCTAAACAAGCTTAGATGTTCAAATACGAATCTGATATTATTAAAACAGAGTTGTTTAATTGGTCAACAATGTTCCTAAATTAGTTTCGATAATGCATGTTCGCCGCTCGGGTGTGTATCTCTACAGGGTGCCCACGGTGGGCCGGCCCACCCTGGGATTTTGGGTCGTCCTAGGCCCCGATTCCCCTCTGTTCTATTGCGCGCTTCCGATCTCTACTCGCCCCCAGCCGCCTGCCTCACCGGTGACTTGCCGTCCCCGGACGGCATGACTCTAGGAGGAGATGCCGGACTAACAGGAGGCCAGGAGCCGCTCGCCCAACAGCGTCACCGCTGCCCGGGCGCGCCGCCGTGCCTACCTTCCCATTCCGTTCAGGGCTCAGGCATGCAACACCCACCAAGCCAACCCGATTTATCCTGAGATACGTCCTCAACACTCAGCAGCCATTCCTCATCACCCATTTTCTAATTGATTCATTACTCATTAGGCAGGACTGTCATTAGGGTTTGTTGTGTGCTCAGTGCTACCTACACTTAATGGTTCAGATGTATTTCGGTAATCTTTAGTACCTCTAAAGTTCACAGGGTTTTCAAAATTCCGGCCCTCGGAATAGAAACTAGTCATTTTGGATTGTTGGTCGTAGTGACATTGACCCAGATTACTACTGCAAGCCAGGTTTGTTGACAGTTTTACTTGTCTTTCTTACTCATTCGATATAATATCCAATTATTCACGTCGATTAGTTGCAAATGGCAAGTGCTAGAAAAACTTCTTCATCCAGATTTTGGACGGTCTCTTACTGCAGTTACAATTTTGCATACTTGTCCTAATAAGCTCACAAGTAAATGATTGATTCACTACATCTATGCTTGCCTTGTCATATTTGTTGTTAATATTCTTTTAGGGTGGACCACCCTGTTTCTAAATACTGGAACCGTAGACCTGAGTGAATAGTATTTCTCTATGTGATCTCTTCCATCATGTGTGGGTAAAGAACACTGCATTGTATAGAAAGAAAGTGTCATTTCCAGCTTTTACATAGGTTTCGATCTTTTACATGGAATACAATCTGCCTACTTGCTTTGTGTCGCACTACCAACACTCCACCCTTGAAGCTAAACATTACGCCACTCATAATTGCTTAGTTTATTTGTCCAAATACGAATTTCATATGATTCTAATGTTCCTACTTCAGTTTTGAAATGTGTGTCTGCCTGTTATAGAGACATAAGGGGTTTCTATTTCTGTGTGTGGTCTGGTCAGCATGGTTGGGGAGGTGAACTTTGCATATGCAGGGGTTTATAGGGAGACACTCTCCGAGTTGAATCTGCAATGCATTCCATAGATAATCTGACTACTTTTTATGTTTTCATGAATCTCAGATTCTGAACAGCATCATAATGATTATGAGCTTGCGCGCATGAAAAGAATAAAGCAGAACAATGACATGGCTGTCAAACTTGGCATTAAGGGACTGAAATCAAGTCTGGATGCAATGCAATGCAAATGCTCTCCACCTACAGATTCATGCTCAGAATATGATCCTAATAGTGATTCTGAGCTAGAGGGAGACCTAAGTCAATGTAGCTCCCTAGTGGAGGAGTCGGAGGAAGATGCCCTATCTTATTCACCCATCAAGGTACTTGCTCTAACTTTCCAAGGTTACATTGCTCGCACATATCTTGCAACTGATGCTTTGCATTGCTTCTACTTTGTTGAACTGCCATTAGCTTAGTTTACACATCATGTATGTGAATACGCCCTGCCTATCCATTTTCAGTACATATTCCATCTGTCATCATGCCATATTTATCCATTCAAATGATGTTCTTGTGTATCAGACGTGCAAAAGGAAGAGGGCGATTGCTGATCATGGAGGAGCACAAGCAAAGTATTTGGAAAAGGTAGTGGCACCTGATAAATCAAATAGCCCATTAGGTGTAGTTGCAATATCACCTGACCCACAAAATAGCCCAACTCTAGCAGACTCTAGCCCTACTACACTGGTCATTTCTGATGCCCCAACTCAGCAGACCCCAACTGCAGCAAACAGTATGATTATGCCAGTTGACATAGCACCAGCTGTACGACGCAAAACCCCCATTCCAGCAAAGAGTACACCAAATCCAGTTGCCAAATCCCTTTTCGAACCAGAGAGAGCACCAATTGCAGCAAATAGGACCCATGTTCCATTTCTTCCCAGTTTAGAAGATGAAGCTTATGTTGTTGTCAGGAACTTTGTGCACATCCTTCCTTCATGGAAATATTATACCGCAGACATAGAACAATTTCCAGTCTTCCTCCGTAACTTACGCGTAAGTAATGTACTAATGTTATTCATGGTCATTACTGCATATGTTTCTGCTGACAGAAGACACAAGATTTCATTCTTTTAAATAGGTGAGGAACAAACTGGATTATGATGACGAGCAAGAGTTGGTTGCGCTTTTCAAGCACTCGTTGATGAAGTATCATTCCTACCTAAGGCAAGCGCACTTCGATGGCAAGCCTCTGAACGAAATTTCTGTAAAGTCTCCAGTGCTACATTTATCTGATGGTGACTGGAATAATCTTGTTACACATTGGTCTCGGCTGCAGCGTAAGGTACTGTCTATGATATCACATCACAATTTGAACTACATTTCTGCATTTGCCTTAATGTCTCACTTGTACAAAAACTGTTAGCAAAAGAACATTCGTTCTCAAGGGACCACAGAATATCGCAACTATACTGCACACTGCATTGCTCTCGTGAGTACCTCTTTCCCTGTATGACCATACTTACTTTCATAGCTGTTTGATTATGTAGCATCACTGCACATGTTAGCCTCGTAATCGTCCATTTGGTGGACATTATAAGATCCGTATGGACTCTTACACAAATTTAGAATCAACCCAATATTTTTGAAGAGGTTTAGCTCTGCAGTCCTCTTGTAAGGACTGAACGTGGTCTATCGCTGTACTTACATTAACAGCTACTCCCTCTGTCCCATAATATAAGAATGTTTTGTACAGTACACCAGTGTTCAAAACACTCTTGTATTATGGGAAGAGGGATTGGTTCATTTTGTAGCATTCTGCATCTTATCTCCCTTGCCCACCATTTACTAAAAAAGATCAGATCTATATTTAATCTTACCAACAAGTAGAATACACAGACAATGCCACTACAGAAGTGTAGCCCATTGCTCTTGTCAGTACATTTTGTCCTGTAACGCTTGTACTTCTAGGGATTGGTAGTTGATTATGTAGCATCAATCTGCATCTTATCTTCATTATCCTCTATCCCTTCCTGTATTATCATATCTATAATTACTCTCTACAAAATGTAGAGTACAGGCAATGCTTATGAAAAAGATTTTGTGCTGAAATTCTTGAGTTATCCTTCCCTTGACATGGAGAAGGGCATTATAAAGCCAGTATTAACTGTTAATGTAAGTCAGTCCTTCTAAAGCCTTTATCCTCAACTGCTGTTTAATTTGCTCGTACTCCTTATCGTTTACTGCTGTTTAGTTTGTTGTTTCTACCAAAATGCATGTTCGTAAGAACCGTAAGTTCTAAGTTTTACTTGTAAAACCAAATTTCTTATTCATACCATGCACATTACTTAATACTCCCTATATGTATGCTTGGTTTTGTGGATCTATAATCCAGTGTGTGGTGAAGCAGCCCACGTTTGCACCTTGTCATCTCCTGTTTTATCTTACTGATGTGGCTGATGATATGAACAAATGCCATGCACATTATCCAAAATAGATACAATGATTTTCTTTGCCCTTCATCTATGCTTGTTATGTTGACATGGTAATCCAGTAGTGTGGTGAAGCTCCCCGCATTATGAACAATGCCAAATTATGCTATTGATATTTTGAACTTACTCTTTATTTTATAATTTGAAATTGGATAGAATTGACAGAACAATTATCATCTTTGTTTATACACGTGCAAAACCTGTCATCTCTCTGCTTTGTTTCAGGGTGATATGCCTTTCATCTATGATTATTCTTAGTTACTATGCCATAATTTCTTTATTGTACAGTGTAGGTTTATTCTTGGTTACTATGCCATAATTTCTTTATTGTATAGAGTAGGTTTGTTCTTAATTCCTACTAGTTACTGCCATCATTCGCTATCTGAAAAAAAATCAGATATAGTCGACCGGGCCGAAACATTCGATAACGGGCCAGGTTTTTAGCGGGCCACAATTGGGCCGGCCTGCGTCTTTCTTGGGCCCAAATGATTGGGGCCTTCACACATTGCGCCAGGCCCAAACTTACACCGCCCTATATTTTAGTTGGGCCTTTTGTCGACCCAGCACTTAGTTTGGCCCAGGTAGCGTTGGGCCATTAACAGGCTGAATATTGTATTGGCCTGTTATGGCCGAGATGAAACCACAGGCCTTTAGCAGGCCAAAATGCATGTTGGGCCTGAATTTTCACTAGTCGTCGACGGGCCTTCAGCAGGCCAAAATGTAGACCAGGCAATTATGGGCCCAGTTAGCTCACGGGCCGTTACCAGGCCGAAACATATCTCGGGCCTTAGTTGGCCCACTAATATCATGGGCCTTTAAGAGGCCAAAAGCTTAGTACAGGCATCAACGGGCCGAATTACGCGACAGGCCTTTAACAGGCCCAAAGTCACGTTGGGCTTAACTATTGCCATCTTTAGCACGGGCCGTTAGTGGGCCCGATGTCCCGTCAGACCATATATGGCCCATGGCCAGCATGGGCCATTCCCAGGCCGAAAGTCACACCGGGCTGAAATGGGCCCATATCTACATCAGGCCTCTAACAGGCCTAAAGTCACTGGGCTATAGTTGGGCCCGAATATTTGGCGAACAATTAACGGGCCTGATCTAGTTTTGGGCTGTAAACGGGCCTTTATGAAGCACGTCGTTATTAGGCTGGCCCACTAGTACCTGATTAAGTTCTATGGGCCTTTGACTGGGTCGGCTTTTTTAACCTATATGGGCCTCTGTTGGGGCCAGCCACGTGTCAACGTACCATAGGCATGTCTCCTCCAATGGACGGGCAACATCTGGCCCACTGAAGAGCTGACAGGTGTTCCCTTCGGCCAATCAGAATTTTACACGTGGAAATTTCCCATTGGTCGGGGCTGTTAACGGGTTATCGGATCCAAAATCCGACCCGATAGCTTAACGGCGTTCCATTACGGTGGATGCCATGTGTCAGTCACCCTTGACGAAAGCACTTCTGTGACGCACGATTTATCATCATGGAAGTGGACACTTCCGTGATGATAATTTTGGTAATGTCATGGAACACTTCTACGACAACACAGGTATGACTATCTTGATTCTGTCATAAATTTGTCATGGATGTACATGCATGACAAAAAACGCGACCTACTGTGACAAACACGTATCATCACGGAAGTGTATTTTTTTTGTAGTGGTAGTCAATTGCTTGGGGGCAATTTCACAACTCCTACCACCACTTTTCCACACTCGCTATATTTACTTTATTGCTTCTTTATCTAAACAGCCCTAGTTTATATTTACGTGCTCTTTATTATTTTGCAAACCTATCCAACGACACCTACAAAGTACTTCTAGTTTCATACTTGTTCTAGGTAAAGTGAACACTAAGCGTGCGTAGAGTCGTATCAGTGGAAGATAGGACTTGAGAGAATATTTGTTCTGCCTTTAGCTCCTCATTGGGTTCGACACTCTTACTTATCGAAAGAGGCTGCAATTATCCCCTACACTTGTAGGTTATCAGTCCTCCTTTCCGGTATGGCCCAATAAGGCCCATTACTTCTCCCGGTGAATTTCCGTAACTCCCCGGTACTCCGAAAAATACCAGAATCACTTGAAACATTTCCAATGTCCGAATATAGCCTTCGAATATATGAATCTTTACGTCTCGACCATTTCAAGACTCCTCGTCACGTCCGAGATCTCATTCGGGACTCCAAACAAACTTCGGTCATCAAAACACATAACTCATAATACAAATCGTCATCGAACGTTAAGCGTGCGGACCCTACGAGTTCGAGAACTATGTAGACATGACCGAGACACATCTCCGGTCAATAACCAATAGCGGATCCTGGATGCACATATTGGCTCCTACATATTCTACGAAGATCTTTATCATTCAAACTGCATAACAACATACGTTGTTCCCTTTGTCATTGGTATGTTACTTGCCCAAGATTCAATCATCGGTATCATCATACCTAGTTCAATCTCATTACCGGCAAGTCTTTTTACTCGTTTCGTAATGCTTCATCCCGCAACTAACTCATTAATCACATTGTTTGCAAGGCTTATAGTGATGAGCATTATCGAGAGGGCCCAGAGATACCTCTTCGATACATGGAGTGACAAATCCTAATATCAATCTATGCCAACCCAACAAACACCTTCAGAGACACCTGTAGAGCATCTTTATAATCACCCAATTATGTTGTGACGTTTGATAGCACACAAGGTGTTCCTCCGGTATTCGGGAGTTGCATAATCTCATAGTCTGAGGAACGTGTATAAGTCATGAAGAAAGCAGTAGCAATGAAATTGTAATGATCATAATGCTAAGTTAACGAATGGGTCTTGTCCATCACATCATTCTCCTAATGATGTGATCCCATTCATCAAATAACAACACATGTCTATGGTTAGGAAACATAACCATCTTTGATTAACGAGCTAGTCAAGTAGAGGCATACTAGGGACACTATTTTTTGTCTATGTATTCACACATGTACTAAGTTTCCGGTTAATACAATTCTAGCATGAATAATAAACATTTATCATGATATAAGCAAATATAAATAACAACTTTATTATTGCCTCTAGGGCATATTTCCTTCACCAAGCACCTTGCCTAAGGTTGCTACTAGGCAAAGGAAGAAGAGAACTTTAGAATCTGAGGATGAGGATTTTGTTGTTGAGGAGGAGGTGACCTCAAAGAAAAAGGTACTAAAGAAGGAGTATGCTGCTGGTGTTGCCTCCAAGCCTGGAATGCAGAAGAAAGCTCCTACTAAGAGGAAGCCTATGTCAAAGGCCAGAGCCTCAACTCAAGCTGCTGCTGATGCACCAAGTGGTGCTGGAGAGAAGAAGACAAAAAGAAAACGAGGAAGATGGTGCAAACTTGTAGATCCTATGGCTGAATTTGAAAAGCATTCTTCTGATGAGGATGAAGAAGAGGAGGAGGAATAGGTTGCTGCACCTCCACCAAAGACCCAAAAGCTCATGGGGGATGCTATAAGGTCTGGGGCTGCTTCATCTAAGCCCAGGACAGCTCCCAAGCCTCCAACTCAAGCTCAAGCTCCAAAACCTTCTACACCCAAGAGATCCACTAGAAACATCCCTGCTGCTGAGAAGAACAAGGACCCAGTGCTTGAAGTTCAAGAAGAAGAAGAGTCAGAGATGCTTAGAAAATTGAAGCCCAAGATTCCAGATCATAGTGATGATCATCCTGTTGCTGAAAACATGCAGGAAAGAAAGGATGCTAGTCTGAGACTCTGGAGATAGACAGATCACTATGCCACCAAGAGAAGGACTGTTATCGATTATTGGTTCCACACCAAGGAACAACAGGACTTCTATGAGACATTCTTGGTAGATAAGAAGCCCATTGTCAGTGACATGAGATAGGTTGACTGGACATATATTTATGATAATGAGGACTACTTCCCTGGTGTGCATGAGAGCTTAGGGTGAATGAGGTTGACAAGTTTGTTGGTCAGAAGTTGACCAAATGGAATGATGATATGATAATGCAATTCTACTCCACTGCTCATTTCTACTCAGATGGAAAGATTGTTTGGATGACTGAAGGCACAAGATATCAATCAACAATTTCTAAATGGGCCAAGTTGATTAATGCTCATAAGGAACATGAGAATGACATTGGTGTATATGCCAAGCCAAGAAAGGGTCACAACTCCATGGCCAATATGTACAAGACTATTCCCGATGAGGCCTTGGAGACACATAAGTTTGGATCAACATACTATTTGTTGTCAGGTCTGACCACCATCAACACCATTCTGAGGCACACTCTGTTCCCTGAGTCAGGAGATCATAGAATGATATGTGGTCACTCCATCAACATGCTCCATATGTTTGATGTGCCATAGAAGTTCAAAGTGATGAGCTTGATAGTTGAAAAAGTGAAGAGAACTGTAGCTGATCAGAAGAGATCATGTGGATATGCCCATCATATGCAGATGTTGATCAACTCCAAGATGGGAACAAGGACATATCTTCTAGACAAAGAGCATCTTCCCGTAAGGCCAGAATTTGAGGACAATGAGACTGTCATGGATGCATCTCATCCAACTAGTGTTGAAGCTCAGGAGAAGAGAGAGAGAGAGAGAGAGAGAGAGAGAGAGAGAGAGCAAAGGATACAAAAGCAGCAAAGGCAGCCAGTGCACCAGATGCTTCAACTGCGATGGTCAAGACCAAGCAAGATCAACTTAGTTATCTGCTTGAGGCTACTATGAGGATTGAGAAGGGCTTGGCAACCCTAACTCGGAATCAAGAAAGTCTTGAAAGGATCATTGAGGCTAAATTCCATGATCTAGATGTGAAGGTCACAGGGATCCAGACCACTGTAGATAAGCTCCGGGAAGAGAGTGAGGACAGGAATGACAGACCTACCACAAACACGTTTCAACAAGTGCCAAGGGCACAAAGGTCTTCAGCAGTTCCAGTTGTCAGTGACACTAGGACTACACTCTCAGCTCCTGCAGCAACTGCCGCTGTTGCACCTCCAGTTTCAACTCCTCCAACTCCACAGACATCAGCTAAAGTATTTGCACATGGTCTCCTCTCCACTCCATCTGCGCACACCGGAGCAACCAGCCAGAAGACCACTTCAGGAGCTCCCAAAGATCGTGCCAAGAGTGCCTCATAGCACTATGCATTTTCAAGATTTTTGGTAAATTATTGCCAAAGGGGGGGTGTATAGATCATTAGGCTTCGAGAGAGAGTCTTTTGCTTTTTGTTGCCTCTCTTGCTACTTTGGTCATTTCCTTTGATTGTTTTCTTGTTTGATTCATGCTACAATGTTTGTGTTATGTGTGTGAGATACTCTTCTGATCATGTGTTTGATCATACTATACCTTAATGTGTGCTTGCATGATTCTATCTATGATATTTGTGCTTGATCAATCATGTTTACCCATGGTGATGAGTGCATCTTGTTTATATCTTATCATTTTGAGCGCTCCACCAATATGTATGTGACATGGAAGAGTGACCCATGATCCTAATCGATTGTGCATTTGCATTCAAAAGCAAATCTTAAATAGTGCACAAATTTAGGGGGACCTCTTGCTTATCACATACTTCTCAAAGCGGCGATGTATTTAATTCATATTATCATTTGTCGAAGCTTTGATCTATATGTTGTCATCAATTACCAAAAAAGGGGAGATTGAAAGTGCAACTAATCCTCGGGTGGTTTTGGTAACTCATAACAACATATAGCTCATTGAACTAATATCCATTCAAGTTAAATATTTCAGAAAGTTCAATGATTGGCATGGTATGGACTAGAGATGTGGACCCCTCAAAATGCTAAGGACAATGATTGGCAAAAGCTCAAGTGTCGGTGTCAAAACCGGCGGATCTCGGGTAGGGGGTCCTGAACTGTGCGTCTTAGGATCAATGGTAACAGGAGGCAAGGGACACGATGTTTTACCCAGGTTCGGGCCCTCTTGATGGAGGTAAAACCCTACGTCTTGCTTGATTAATATTGATGATGTGGGTTACAAGAGTAGATCTACCACGAGATCAAGGAGGCTAAACCCTAGAAGCTAGCCTATGGTATGATTTTTGTTGTCTATCTCTATCGACTAGCCTGGCCTCGGTTTATATAATGCACCAGAGGCCTAGGATAACATGAGTCCTAGCCGAATACGCCGGTGGGGGAGGAGTCCTTGTCTTGATCGCCAAGTCTTGTTGAATCTTCCTTGTATGCGGCAACTGTCCGGACTGGCCCATGAGTATACGGCCATGGGGATCCTCGGCCCAATCCACCTGATCGGGAGACGACGTGGTGAGTACCCCCTAGTCCAGGACACCGTCAGTAGCCCCCTGAACCGGTCTTCAAGTTAGGGACGCTCCTCGATTCTTCTGAACTGTTCTTCATCTTCGGTTGCTAGTCTTGAAAACTGGTTCAACAAATCTTCTCATCTTCTATCTTGAGGATCGCCAAAATGCATTCGACGAGTTTACACGTCGGGTATCCGAGGAGCCCCTTTAAGTTTCCGGCCTTTATCAATGCCTTGTTATTTTTATGCCACGCCTCGGGTTTGAAGTTATTCCCAGGAGGCAGTGTCCTCTTGCGTCCGAGCTCTAACATCGTACTGCATTCGAGGTATCTTTTGCAGCCGAGCACTAACGCCAGACTGCTTCCCAGCTCTATCGCCGAACTATGTATCCGAGCTCCAACGTCGGACAGTATCCGAGCTCCAACACCGGACTATGTATCCGAGCTTCAACGTTGGACTGTATCCGAGGTGTCGTAAATCACCTTGGTTCAAAGAAGTTTGAAGGAGTTTAGCCAAGCTTAATGCCGGAAATGCCCTCTATGGAGCCAGCCACTAGCGTCCGAGCTTTGTGCCGGACTGCTTCCAAGGTGGTGCACCACCCCGAATGTGGGCCGATTTTTGTAAATATTTTTTGACTGGTGCAATTTATTCTCTGCCGAGATACATAGCCAGTAGCCCTCAAGGTGGGTATCGGTCTAAAACCCGAGATGCCCATAAAGGATGACATAAGACCGCTGATCCCCGTAGCTACTGAGACTCAAGTTGACTTGCAAAATCGGTCTGAGGATCAAGTCCTAGCTCGGTAGAATACTTCGGGACACAAAAAGCAGCGTGCTCAGTCCTCGAGACTCAGGTTGGGTGCGGCCGACCAACCTGAGGATCAAAATCTCCTCGGAAACTGTATTGCACTTAAAATTTTCTGCATTGGATAGGCAATGCAGTAGCCCCCGAGACACTGGTCGGGTGGCGACACCAGATCAGGGGATTGATGTGCCCCTTTAATATTTGTAAATAATAAGCCCGAAGCCCAGTAGCCCCCGAGCCTTAATGCGGGCACGGGAGGCCGAATTAAGGATCGATATCCATAGTAAAATCACATATTATGTGTAATGACTCTATGTATCCAAGTACTTTACGTCATTAATGCTTGGATCCGCATTGTACAAAACTTTATTGACCGACCATCGGCTTCCACCTCCTCAGCCAATAGCCGAGGAGTGTTTGTCCTACTTTATAAAGCCTTTATGAGGGCAAAGATTTACAACAAACAAGGCAATCTGGCCATACGGCTTTATAAACAAAGGTACGCGGAGAGACATGTTATATTACTGTTTAATAGAAGAAATGTCTTCCAAATAAAATAGTCCCACTATCGGTTCCTTTCTTTGGGTTGTCATGCTAAGCATGATCATGAAACCTCAGCTCCAATGTAAGAGCAAAATATCGAGGATTTAGTTTGGGAGGCCAGTTAATAGCCCCCGGTAGCGTCCGGCGACAGTCGAGGTCAAGCCGTAAACACTTCGGCCATTGTTATGAATGGCCCGTCGTTTAACGCCGTCATCGGATCGCCGACCAGTTTATGCTTATTGTGACAGTCAGTTTTCGGCTTTCTCCACTGAGGTGCTTAACCATGTGAGCTGGAAGCACAATCGCAGTGGTTCTCCCTTTGCACACCTAGCCGAACAAAGCGGAACATAGGAGGCAAGCGCAGGAGCCGGGCAACCCAACTATTGACCAAATACACAATTCGAAACCGATGCATATATAGCAATATCCGAGAATGTTTTTGCCGAATCTCTAAAGGTGTCCGGCGTTACACTGTGAGACTTGTGCTAAAAACACACAAATAGTTTAAAAGTGCCATGGGCTCGAAAAGCCGAAAAACTTATTCAAAAGGTTAATGTCCGAACTAGATCAAGTGTTCGGTGCCAATCCGAAAATTGGACTTTAGAAAAAAAAAGGTGCTTCTGCCGTGCTTTAACATGACACATCCTATCTCAAAACTTCAAGCGGGTCAGCCTACGGCTTCTTTGAGAGAGAAATTAGGCTCCCCGGCTAGTGACCGCACACTTGTGTCGAAGGAGTGATAAATAATAATAAAAACTTTGCAACGACTAAGAAGAAAAACACTTATCATAAAACGGCTCATATAAATTTAAGAGCCCCCAAGTGACTTGGGTAAAAGAATGATTGCATGTACCGAAGTACTTATATCATATCTATGTTCAACCGAACTTTAAACGCGTCTTAACCGACCATCGGCTTCTCCCTCTTCGAAGAAAATAGTACCCCCGCCGATACCTTTCTTCGGTGCTCATTGTTACTATGAGACTTGTGCAATAGATTTTTTTGTACACATGAGTTCCGTTGTGTGCCGACCATGATTGAAAACAATAAGAGCGCTAGCTTTCGGCTTCACCCAGTCTGAGGTCCGGCTCGGTTGACCCGATCATGACAATCGCAGAGGTGCTCCCTTTACTTCCTAGCCGAACAATCGGGAACGTAGGCGTAAGCACAGGAGCCAGGCAACCCAGCTTGCAAATCTCTTAAGTCAATATGGTGCATATTGTGGCGTAATACACGAACAAGGAACGAAGCCGTACAAGTATAATCATATGCAAGAGGAAAAAGCTTCATGAAGGAAGCCCCCAAGTAAACGGGGTATTTGAATTTGCGCGTCACAAACAAAGTTTGGACAAGGAAATTTTTACAAGCAACTTTTTTCTGAAAAAGTATAATGCTTGGTCAAGCCGAACACAAGTTAAAAATTTAAAACTTAGAGCATGAAGACAACTTAGCTGGTTAATGTGTTCGGTATTGATGACACGGTCCGAGCTTGATGCGGGACAAGGTTCTATCCCCGAGCCGGTCCCGAGGTGGCGGAGCAAAGAGCTCGGCACTCCGAAGTGGTGACATAGCACGGTCAATGCAGGACGACAGGGTGATGCGGAAATCCCCGACATGGGGTAATGAAGTGTTGACGAAGCCCCCCGTCCAGCCGAGGTGACGCCAAAGGATATAGTCCGGCTGGATCATTTTCCTGTGCACAAAAAATAGTGCAAACCGAAGATAATAGTAATAATAAAAAAAATTCGTTGCATAACAAATAATTTATGCAAAGTGAGTATTAGCATGGCAAGGCCTAAATTCACAGGTCGGTTCGAGTTCCAGATGCGGCGTTCGCCGGACAATGTACGGAAACCGACCGAACCACCATGCGACCATCGTTAATGCGGCCACCATTTGATAGACCTGCGTACATATGACGGACAAACCAGAGTAATAATTCATTGGGAAAAATGAACCCTAACAAGCAAAAAATACTAGGATTAATAGCACCTGGCTTATTTGTTGTAGCAATCCGAAGAAAGGTGATTCCCAAAATTGGGACTCGATCCGCGCACCTATCGCCTGATGGGCGATAAAGCAACGGCATGGCGATGCTGGCAAAGGTTGGCTCGCCAAGGCAAAGCCCTCGGTCCAGCTAACGTGACGGAGCTGGTCGGCCAGCGACGCCGAAGTCTCCGGAGTAGGTTGATGAAGAGATGACGAAGCCCCCGGTCCAGGGATGCAGGTTGTGACGTGGTCGATGCCGGCTTGATGAAGTGATCGTGTGGCGATGCAGGTGCGCCCGCTCCATGTAATTCATGGGGCGGTGATGTTGGTGACGATTTATCCTTCGCGATGCCGAACTATTGTTCGGCTGGCCGAGATGATGATCCGAAGAAATTGAGCTCAGCTCAACAAAGTGACGACGTGTCTAACGCAGGTCGGCCACCGTGGAGTGATGTTGTCGGGCTGGTTTCACACCGGCGCGACGGTGAAGTTCGTATTGCAAGAATACTTTTAATACTACTGGGATGTGTTTGAGAATAAAACACAACACCCCTTACGAAAACTTCCTTCAAAAAGGATGTCCGAGATCCCGTTCATAAAGAAGATGAATTTGGGTCGGATTCGTTCTCGCGCAGCAAAAAAGATCCAAAAAGTGATGCACTAATCGGAAGTTTCCCGAAGTTTGGACGGTCGGATCGAGCTGAATTTTTGGCAGGTGGTAGATATGGGAATTCCGCAGCAAATCAATGGTTGGATCCTCCAAAGGAAATCCGAGCTAGATGCTGGATACCACGCCCTAAACTCGTCCGAATTCTCGTCCAGATTCAACAGGGCTCCGGTATATCGGAGATTGCCGGAGATTCCTCCATCGGAACTCGACGAAATTTTTGCAGGGTTGTTGTAGACTTAATTCCGCATAATTCCACCGAATTAATCGTTTAAGCGACACTCGAGGAGGTGGTGGCGGCGGATACAAATTTGTTGTCCAGAAAAACAGCACGGTCGCCTGAGGGCAATGTTGACGTTGAGCCCCTGAGCTCCATGGATGACTCCTCCATGATCTTGATAGAGATCGGAGTTGGTGTTTGATGAAGGCCTTCATCCGAACATGACGATCGGAGGTAGGGCGCAGTCCTCGGTCAAGCCAAGGTGACCAGTCGAGATGGTGACAAAGAAGCCGACGTCGCAGTTGACCCGCAGTCGAGCCATTGATCCTTTCGCCGATCACACATCGGAGCTCCCAATGAAAGCACCAATGTCGGTGTCAAAACCGACGGATCTCGGGTAGGGGGTCCCGAACTGTGCATCTTAGGATCAATGGTAACAGGAGGCAAGGGACACGATGTTTTACCCAGGTTCGGGCCCTCTTGATGGAGGTAAAACCCTACGTCCTGCTTGATTAATATTGATGATGTGTGTTACAAGAGTAGATCTACCACGAGATCAAGGAGGCTAAACCCTAGAAGCTAGCCTATGGTATGATTGTTGTTGTCTATCTCTATCGACTAGCCTAGCCTCGGTTTATATAATGCACCAGAGGCCTAGGATAACATGAGTCCTAGCCAAATACGCCGGTGGGGGAGGAGTCCTTGTCTTGACCGCCAAGTCTTGTGGAATCTTCCTTGTATGCGGCAACTGTTCGGACTGGCCCATGAGTATACGGCCATGGGGATCCTCGGCCCAATCCACCTGATCGGGAGACGACGTGGTGAGTACCCCCTAGTCCAGGACACCGTCATCAAGACTCTTCATTTTAATTTTAGTGATCCAAGATCACATTGAGTTCATAGGAAAGCCAATACTATTTTAAAGGGGATGATGTGTTGCTTAATGGTCTACTTGCTCAAAGTGCTTAGTGATATTGCTCCAAAACCCTCAACCACTTTCTCATTTCCACATATGTCCAAAACCCAAAGTCAAACTCGGCCCCATCGATTTGATCTATCCGGCGCCACCGAGTACAGTTGACATAGCCACTACCAGAAACCCAAGATAATTCGGTCTCACCGATACAGATCTCGGTCTCACCGAGATGGCATTACGAACTCTCTGTTTCCCTTCATAACACTTCGCTCTCACAGAAATGAGTGATCGGTCCCATCGAGTTTGCATGACAAACTCACTGTTTTCTTTCATAACATTTCGGTCTCACCGAAATGAGTGATCGGTCCCACCGAGTTTGCCGGACCAACTCTCTGTTTACTCATTGTTGAAACCGGTCTCACCGAGTTCATGAAATTGGTCTCACCGAGATGAGGTTTTTCCCTAGCCCTAGCACATCAGTCCCACCGAATTGATCATGTCGGTCCCATCGAGATTCCTAACGTTCACATTTTGAACTAAATCGATCTAACCGAGTTCTTCTATTCGGTCTGACCGAGTTGGGTCAAATGTGTGTAATGGTTGGATTTTGTGTGGAGGCTATATATACCCCTCCATCCCATCTCCATTTATGAGAGAGTCATCAGAATGTGCCTACACTTTCACTACTCATTTTCTGAGAGAGAACCACCTACTCATGTGTTGAGACCAAGACATTCCAATCCAACCACAAGAATCTTGATCTCTAGCCTTCCCCAAGTTGCTTTCCACTCAAATCATCTTTCCACCATAGCCAAATTCGTGAGAGAGAGTTGAGTGTTGGGGAGACTATCATTTGAAGCACAAGAGCAAGGAGTTCATCATCAACACACACCATCTATTACCTTTTGGAGAGTTGTGTCTCCTACATTGGTTAGGTCTCACTTGGGAGCCTTCGATAAGATTATGGAGTTGAACCAAGGAGTTTGTAAGGGCAAGGAGATCGCCTACTTCATGAAGATATACCCAAATGAGGCAAGTCCTTCGTGGGCGATGGCCATGGTGGGATAGACAAGGTTGCTTCTTCGTGGACCCTTCGTTGGTGGAGCCCTCCGTGGACTCGCGCAACCACTACCCTTCGTGGGTTGAAGTCTATATCAACGTGGATGTACGATAACACCACCTATCGGAACCACACCAAAAATCTCCGTGTCTATATTGCGTTTGCCTTCTCCAAACCCGTCCCTTTACCTTCATATGCAATGTTTTACTTTCCGCTGCTACACTCTTAAAATTGCCCGTGTAGGTTGATTGCTTGACTTGTGCTGAGTTGCTAAAATCTGCCAAGACTTAAAAATGGGAAAAGGCTAGATTTTTATTTGGTCAAGTAATCTAATCACCCCCCTAGACCTACTTTCGATCCTACAACATCACCCTTCCTCTTTGAGGAAATCCCAATGCCTATCACAAGTAGCACGCCATGACACACCCTAAGACACCTAAGCTCCACGACAATGCCCTCGGGAGGGGAAACAAAAAGCTAAGCGTCGTTGTCGCACAGTTCGAGACGGACATGGATCTTCACCCAAAACCCTTGGCACGGAGAGGAGAACCACAACGACATCCTGGAGTGGATAGCGGCATCGTGGGTGACATCACCATTGGTGCCAAAGCACAGAACTTTCACTCGGCAGCTCACCCGTGGCACCATGAGGCACCCAGGATAACCGCGACGAGTACATGCCTCCGGATCTAGATTTGGGCGACGCCCTCCTAACGACAGAGAGCAAGCTCGAGCCACCCCCCACTACACCCCTCCCCACCAACATGATGATGAGGCATAACCACCACCGCCGCCATAATGCTCGTTGGAGAGCCAATCATGAGGACTACCATCCTTGGACACCGCCAACCGTCCGCATCACAACGCACCACCCACGGTGGGAAAAGCGGACACCTCCTTCCACTCCTAGCCAGGCATCAACCATCGGGTCTGGGCCAACGCCTCCACGGTAGGAGGCGTCCACACCTGCATACCCAACCAGCTTCGATAGGCCAGAGGAGAGGGACACAATTGAGTGGCCACCGACGGTCGCCTTTGAGCAAGCCCGAACCAAGCCCTCTGGCCGTTGCCTAGGGAAGCTCGCACGACACCACGCCCGTGGCCATCAGCGCCAATCCGACCGACGACATTGCTGCGCCACGGGAGCCCGACCCGGACCGACACCACAACCGAGACACTCAAGGAAAGCATAACGCAAAGGCTTGCATCAGCGCAGACAAGCCAGTCCCTGAACCCGCGAGTCGACGGACGTCCTCCACGACCTCTGGTCTGAACTATGTCGCCCATCGCAGGCACCCCGGACACCGACAACCTGGATCACACCTCCGCCACCGCAACCGCGCCACCCAAACCAACCTGCCCGGCCGAACAACCATTCCTGTCATCCCCCAACCACCACCGACCAGATCTGGGCAAGGAAACTAGATCCGCCGTGTTGTCGGCAATAGTAGGGGTTTAGATCGGGGTTGAACCGCCGACAAAACCACCACCAGCTCACCCCGCTGCCACACCCCCTTGCAGCGACCACGTCGTGCCGCTCCCAACACCCCGCGCCGCCTGCCATGGCTGGCGCCGAGAAACAATGCAAAACGCCACCAACGACTGGCTTCGGCGGTGATGTTTTTTTCGATCTTTTTTCTCTGGCAAGTACTCCAGACAAAACAAAACGATGATGTGAGTATGATTAAAAATTGTCAAAAAAATGCGAGTATGATTAAAATCTAACGGAATCAACTGTGTTATTTATTTTTTCAAGATTCAGGCGACTGCTAGCGGCAGCAGCCCTTGTATCATGGGTTCGGTGCTGTTTTTTTTTTGTTTTTTTAGAGGGGTTCGGCGGTGATTTGTTGGTCGTACGTACCTTGGACAAGTTTTGGGGAGCTGCGTAGCGATTGTATGAGCTGTGCACACACTAATAAATGGCAGGGAACCAAGTTGTTTAAGTTTTGGCGCACGTGTGGCATGTGCTTCCTCCCCGTCCACCCACATTATATACGCACACGCCTCCTCGACTCCCCACACCCAAAATAAGATCACATTTTTTTGCTCTTCCCTTCTCCAATTCAAGGAGCCGGGGCAGCCATGGACGCCGCCACGGGCACGGGCATGGAGGAGCTGTCATGGTGCGCGCGGTGCGTCGGCCTGGCATTCCTTGTCTTCTCCGTGTGCGTGGTGGCGCTCGGCGCGGCGCTCTTCCTCGCCCGCCGGTGGCCGTGGTGCAGCTGCCACGTCTGCCGTTCGTACCTCACGGGATCGTGGGCGCGGGACTTCACCAACCTCGGCGACTGGTACGCACACCTGCTCCGCTGCTCCCCGACCGGCACCGTGGCCGTCCACGTCCTCGGCTGTACCATCACCGCCAACCCGGCCAACGTCGAGCACATGCTCCACACCCGCTTCGACAACTTCCCCAAAGGGAAGCCCTTCGCCGCCGTCCTCGGCGACCTCCTCGGCGGCGGCATCTTCAACGTCGACGGCGACGCCTGGCGCCACCAGCGCAAGATGGCCAGCCTCGAGCTCGGCAGCGTCGCGGTGCGCTCCTACGCGTACGGCATCGTCGCCGAGGAAGTGGAGGCGCGCCTCCTGCCACTGCTCGCCGACGCCGCCGACAATGGCAGGGTGGTCGACCTGCAGGACGTGTTCCGGCGTTTCGCTTTCGACACCATCTGCAAGATCTCCTTCGGACTAGACCCCGGCTGCCTCGAGCTCGACATGCCCATGTCCAAGCTCGCCGCCGCGTTCGACACCGCCTCGCGGCTATCCGCCATGCGCGGCGCGGCGGCGTCGCCCCTGGTGTGGAGGGCAAAGCGGCTGCTGAACTTCGGCTCCGAGAGGGAGCTCAGGAAGTCCATCCACCTCGTCGACGAGCTCGCGGCGGCCATGATAAGGCAGCGCCGGAAGCTGGGCGTCGCCGGGAGCCACGACCTCCTGTCCCGGTTCATGGCCTCGGAGGCGCACGGCACCGCCGTCGACGACAAGTACCTCCGCGACATCGTGGTCAGCTTCCTCCTCGCCGGACGGGACACGGTGTCCTCCGCGCTCACCACCATCTTCATGCTGCTCTCCAAGAACCCCGCTGTGGCGGCCGCCATGCGCTCGGAGGCCGCCGCCGGCGAGAAGACAAGGACATCGTCGAAGACCACGTACGAGCACCTCAAGTCCCTCCACTACACCCACGCGGTGCTGCACGAGAACATGCGGCTGTTCCCGCCTGTGCAGTTCGACTCCAAGTTCTGCGCCGCCGATGACGTGCTCCCGGACGGCACGTACGTGACCGCCGGGGCTCGTGTGATGTACCACCCCTACGCCATGGGGCGCATGCCCCGCATTTGGGGCGACGACTGCGAGAAGTTCCGACCGGAGCGGTGGCTGACGGGCCCCGGGGGGACGTTCGTGCCGGAGAGCCTGTACAGGTACCCGGTGTTCCAGGCCGGGCTCCGCGTGTGCCTCGGCAAGGAGCTCGCCGTGATGGAGATGAAGGCGGTGACCGTGGCCGTGGTGAAGCAGTTCGACGTGGAGGTGGTTGGGCAAAAGGGCGCCGTGCCCAGGTTCGCGCCGGGTCTGACGGCGTCCATCAGCGGCGGGCTCCCGGTGAGGGTCAGGCGCGTCTAGAGACATGTTGAGTACTGTAGTAGCTAGACACTGTTTCTGTACTGTACATAGGGATATTATAAGAGAAGAAATTAATGAGAAGGGAAGTTGTTTGTGGCGACAAAAGAAGAGGAGAAATTTCTTCAAATCTGTTTCCAGAAAAGAAGAAACAATTGGTGGTTACTCTTTTCTTTTTTCGGGAAAAATTGGTGGTTACTCCATGGTAAATAAAACATCCGCCATTAAAATATGGCTTGAGGTTTAGCTCCATGGTAATATCATACAGTACTAGTTTAGATGCAAACATGAGCCGCAGGTTAGCCTTTCAGTGCAGCCTGGACGAGGAAACTGAGCATAATGAACATTTGATTCGAGCAGGGCATGGGGGACCTGTCCTGCCTGGTTGTTTTGCCGGGAAGAAGCAAGGTAGAGCTGGTGCAACCGGGGCCGCTGATGCAGCAAGCCTCCGTAGCAGTATTGTGATTTTCACCCATTTTTCTGAGCTGGTGTTTGATTTTCACCTGAAAGAGTGCCGACCAAGAAGGGTTTTTTTTTTTGGAACGGAGCAAAAGCTTTGCCTCATCCATTAAATAAGAACGAAAAAACTAACGCCCACACGTGTGGGTGTTTGCAGATCACCCGCACGCCTCCATCACCATCCATTTTACCACGTATGAATAGACGACATCAGCAGAAATTTTTTTGGTTTTCGGCTTAAAAATGTTTTATCTCCTAAATAAAAAATCAAACTAAAAATCCATTTTCACCATTAAATCCGTCTTGACGAGATCTTCAAAACTAGACCCCATGTTGATATGTTTCGATGAAAATTTTTTTTGCCCAGAAGTTGCCATGATGTTTACACTATAGTTGCCATAGTGCTTAATCTAAAGTTGCCATGTGGCAATTTTAGTTTGTAGATCATGGCAATTTTAGTTTTTTGATGATGGCAATTCCAGTACTTTGACCATGAAAATATTTTTTTATTGAACCATGGCAATTTTAAGTGCATGTATCATGGCAATTTTAGTTTATGGTGCATGGCAAGTCTAGTTTCTTAATTCTCTGTTTTATAATATGTTAAAATTTAATTTTAAATGTAAAAGAAAATAGTTGAAACATATTATGGCAACTTCAGTGCAAATATCATGGCAATTCATGTGCAACACACATGGCAACTTTTAACCAATTTTTTTTCCCGAAATATATCGATATGAGATCTAGTTTTGAAGATCTTGTCGCCAGGGATTTAATGGTGAAGACGGATCTTCAATCGGATTTTTAATTTAAGAGATAAAACATTTTAAAAACTGAAATCCAAAAAGATTCTCGCATGCATGCGTGCGATGACGTGGCAATCTATTTGCATTAGAGACGTGTGGTGCGACTCCTTTCCTGCCACACGTGTGGCAGTTATCGACGTCCAATAAGAAAGAATAGAGTTTGTTACAAGACACCCAAATACACGGCATGCGGATTACTCGCGAAATAAAAGACCCTAATTTTTTTGCATCGGCGATGACCCGAAGGTTGGCCTCAGTAGAGATGGAGGATAGCAAGATTGGAGGTGAAGCACCCTTGCACTCCCTCCATTCCACAATGTAGTGCCTATAGATTTTTGTTGAAGTCAAACCTTGTCAACTTTGACCAAGTGTATAGAGAAAATTGTCTACATCTATAATACTAAACATGTATATTCTGAAAATATAACTCATGATGTATCCAGTGATGTGCATTTGGTATTCCAGATGTACCTATTTTTCTCTATAAATATGGTCAAAGTTTGTAATGTTTGACTTCTGCAAAAATCTATAGGCACTACATTATGAAACGGAGGGAGTATGTTTAAAAACTCTTGTGTTTCGCTCGTTCCATATTGTCCATGAGACAAGCATGGTGAGGGAGGCCTTGGCTTGTCGGCTTTGCATGCGGTCGGCGCAAGTGCTTGCCCACCGCTCTTCCACCGAGTCGAACAAGGGCCAAGCAGATGTGTCGGTTCCGAGTATGAGGAATTTCTCAATGACCAAAGACCAAAGCCACCGGGTGTAGCGGAACTTGTAGAAGAGATGATATCCGCATTCTTGCACCCTCTTGCAAAGAGGGCGAAGATCACAATTTGGCCACCCTCGCTTTTCCAATCTATATGTCGTCCAAATTCTATCTTTAAGGGCCAACAAAGCAAAAAAAATTGGAGGTTCCCAAAACCTTCCAAACCATCTTATCCATGGGTGAAAGGTCATCATAGGAATTGCACCTTGTATGCGGGATCCACCGAGTATTGCCCACTAATTGTATGTTTCCATAGGATTTCATCCTCAGTGAGATCGTCAAGATGGACCTCATTTAGTAGCATCCAAAGAGCAAAGAATTGCGTGATGTGCTCTACGAAGACGTTGATGGGGTTTTTGATCTTGAGGATCCATGCGTTGTGCTTGAGGGCCTCCCTCGCCTTCCAATTTTTTCTCTTGGAAGCTTCATAGATGAGCAGGGCAATGTCTTTCGGCTTTCTCCCAAGAAGCAAAGGAGAGTCCCAAGATGGGGTCTTCGCGCCGTTACCAACGATGATGGCGGTGGAAGCATAAAAGAAGTTGAGGTCCTCATCATCACATGGGTTTCACATCCCCACACACATCTTGGTGAGCTCCTTCCATTCATACCCTGGTTAGCGCAACCGGAGAGCCCTTGCAAACTTGTTGGTGTTGAGGACCCCGAGCACTCTGTACTCAAGTGGCTGGAAGACATTCTCCCAATTCACCTTGCATTTGGCCCTCGATGTCTTGTCCGATCCGGACCATAGGAAAGCTCTCTGGAGCTTGTCAACGTTGAGGAGGATGGTTGGCGGGATGACAAACATGGTGGCGGGGTAGACTACTTGGGATGTGATCACGGACTTGACAAGAGCCGTTCGCCTGATGGTGGTGATGTTTCGGTCGTCATACGTTTATAACTTGCTTGCCACTTTGTCCACGAGAAATTGGAGATCCATAAATTTTAGCTTCGAAAAGGAGAGGGGGAGTCCCAACTATCACAACGGGAAAGAAGTCCGTGCTGCCGGCAAACTTTGAGTTAAGTGACCCAAATCAAGGTGGTTGCAACAAATGGGCACCATCGAGCTCTTTTAGAAATTGATGCAAAGGTCCGTGACTTCCTCAAAACCCCTCAAAATGCTTGCAAGGTTGTCAACATCCTTTTTGATTGGAGTGAAGAGGATGGCCACGTCGTCCGCATAAAGAGCGGTCCTCATCATGGCTCCCCTTCCCCGGATTTTATGGAGGAGCCCCTTCCTTGTTGCCACATCTAGAATTTTTAGAGTGGATCAATGGTGACGAAGAATTGAAGCGAGGAGATGGGGTCTCCCAGACGAAGGCCCTGCCCATGCTTGATTGGACAACCGGCAATACCATTGAGAATGATACTCGAGGATGAAGAGCTAAGGAGGGCCGCGATCCAATCCCTGAATTTACATGAAAATCCTTGCCGTTGGAGGAGATCAAGCAAGTACTCCCACTTAACAGGGTCAAAGTCCTTGCGAATATCAAGCTTGAAGAAGAGGGAGGGGGTCTTCCTCTTGTGAAGGCGTCGGCAAGATTGCAAACATAGAAAAATTTGTCGTGGATGCTTCTTGTTTTGGTGAAGGCGCTTTGGGAGTTGGAGATGAGTTTATCATATGTAGGCCAAGCCTCATGGAGAGCACCTTCGCAATAATCTTCGCCATCGCGTGGATGAGGCTAATGGGTCTACAGTCGGTGATCCCCTCCGCCCCTTGCTTTTTAGGCAAGAGGACCACATTGTAGAGTTGAGCCACTGGAGATTTGAAGTGTGCATGGAGTCAAAATGCATAATGACCCTGATAACCCACAAGTATAGGGGATCAATTGTAGCTTTTTCAATAAATAAGAGTGTTGAACCCAACGAGGAGCTAAAGGTAGGATATATATTCCCTTCAAGTTCTATTGACCATCGATACAACTCTATGCACACTCAACGTTTACTTTACCTAGAACAAGTATGAAACTATTTTATAGGTGTAGGGATAAGTTTGCGAGGATAAAACTAGATGTACTTAGTGAGAAAACTACGAGTAATTTGCAAGATAATAAAAGTTAGTTGTTTAGTAGAAAGCTTTTTGTAACACAAGAGAAGGATTTATCCCTAGGAAATCGATAACTAGACTTGTAATCATTATTGTAATTTTATATGAGGGAGAGGCATGAGCTAACATACTTCCCGTACTTGGATCATATGCACTTATGATTGGAACTCTAGCAAGCATCCACAACTACTGAAGATCATTAAGGTAAAACTCAACCTTGGCATTAAGTAACAAGTCATCTTTACTCCCATACGCAACAACCCCTTTACTCGGTTGTAAGCTTTTGTCACTCCAGCCACCCACTATAAGCGAATCATGAACGTATTGCAACACCCTACAGTGGGAAAACCTCATGCTTGCGCGACACGGAGGGCACCATAGGACAACACCAAAATAAAACATACAACTCAAACCAATTACGATCATCAATCAACCCATAGGACAAAACGAATCTACTAAAACATCATAGCATGGACATACATCATTGGATAATAATATATATCATTAAGCAGCATGTTTAAGTAGATATTATAGTGGGGAAAGAGCTATTACACCACTGCATAGAGGGAGAGAGAGTTGGTGATGACGGCGGTGAAGTTGTTGGTGTAGATCGCCGTCACGATGGTTTCCCCGGTGGCTCTCCGGCACCACCGGGAGAGAGGGGAGAGAGCCCTTTTCTTCCTCTTCTTCCTCAGCCTCCCCCTAGATTGGAGGAGGGTTTCTCCTCTGGTCCATGGCCTCCATGGCGGCGGAGGGGCAGGAGCCCCTCCGAGATTGGATCTCTCTCTCTCTCTCACACACTCTCTCTCTCTGTGTGTGTGTGTGTGTGTGTGTGTGTGTGTGTGTGTGTTCTCTTCTGTTTAGCATTCTGGTTTTCTGCCATTTCACTGTTTCTAAAATTCCTGGAGATCCATAACTCCGATTGGGCTGGAATTTTAACACAATTTTCTTCTGGATATTATCTTTCTTGCAGCAAAAGAAGGGAACCAACCGCCTTACAGGGGCTGCACAAGCCTGCTGGGCGCGCCCAAGGTTGGGGGCGCACCCCTCGAGCTTGTGGCCCCCTTGGGAATCTTCTCTCGTTGATTCTTTTTCCCAGAAATCACGTATATTCCAAAATAAATCTCCATAAATTTTTATCGTGTTTGGACTTCATTTGATATGGATTCTGCGAAACGGAAAACATGCAACAAACAAGAACTGGCACTGGGCACTGGATCAGTATGTTAGTCCCAAAGATAATATAAAATGTTGCCAAAAGTATATAAAAGTTATAGAATATTGGCATGAGACAATCAAAAATTATAGATATGACGAAGACGTATCATCATCCCCAAGCTTAATTCATGCTCGTCCTTGAGTAGGTAAATTATAAAAAGATAATTTTTGATGTGGAATGCTACCTAGCATAATCTTGATCATATAATCTAATCATGGCACTAATATTAAGACACAAGTTATTCAAAGCAATAATCTATAATTTGATATAAAGACATCAATACTCAGGCATCCCAACAAACAATCATGCCTTTTAGAATAAAAATGCTAAATAATGATATCCGTACAAAATCATATAGCCTTGTCATGCTCCATCTTCTTAACACAAAATATAAATCATGCACTACCCTGGTGTCAGCCAAGCAATTGGTTCATACTTTTTAACGTGCTTTAGATTTTTCAACCCCCACACAATACATGAGTGGAAGCCATCAATATAGAACTATGGGTGGAATAGAATATCTCCCATTGACGCGGCTAATCAACGGGCTATGGAGATGCCCATCAATTGATTTCAATGCGAGGAGTAGGGATTATCATGCAACAAATGCACTAAGAGCTATAAGTGTATGAAAGCTCAAACTGAAAACTAAGTGGGTGTGCATCCAACTTGCTTGCTCATGAAGACCTAGGGCATTTGAGGATGCCCATCATCCTTTTTTTCATTTTGTTGGGCTCTTTTTGGCCTCTATTTTTTCCTCTTTCGTCCGGAGTCTCATCCCGACTTGTGGGGGATCATGTTGGAAATATGCCCTAGAGGCAATAATAAAAGGATTATTATTATATTTCTTTGTTCATGATAGTTGTCTTTTATTCATGCTATAATTGTATTATCCGGAAATCGTAATACACGTGTGAATACTTAGACCACAACATGTCCCTAGTGAGCCTCTAGTTGACTAGCTCGTTGATCAACAGATAGTCATGGTTTCCTGACTATGGACATTGGATGTCGTTGATAACGGGATCACATCATTAGGAGAATGATGTGATGGATAAGACCCAATCCTAAACATAGCACAAGATCATGTAGTTCGTTTTGCTAGAGCTTTTCCAATGTCAAGTATCTCTTCCTTAGACCACGAGATCGTGTAACTCCCGGATACCGTAGGAGTGCTTTGGGTGTACCAAACGTCACAACGTAACTGGGTGACTATAAAGGTGCACTACAGGTATCTCCGAAAGTGTCTGTTCGGTTGACACGTATCGAGACTGGGATTTGTCACTCCGTATTACGGAGAGGTATCACTGGGCCCACTCGGTAGTGCATCATCATAATGAGCTCAAAGTGACCAAGTGTCTGGTCACGGGATCATGCATTACGGTACGAGTAAAGTGACTTGCCAGCAATGAGATTGAACGAGGTATTGGGATACCAACGATTGAATCTCGGGCAAGTAACATACCATCTGACAAAGGGAATAGTATACGGGGTTGCTTGAATCCTCGACATCGTGGTTCATCCGATGAGATCATCAAGGAGTATGTGGGAGCCAACATTGGTATCCAGATCCCGCTGTTGGTTATTGACCGGAGAGCCGTCTCGGTCATGTCTGCATGTCTCCCGAACCCGTAGGGTCTACACACTTAAGGTTCGGTGACGCTAGAGTTGTATGAATATGAGTATGCAGCAAACCGAATGTTGTTCGGAGTCCCGGATGAGATCCCGGACGTCACGAGGAGTTCCGGAATGGTTCGGAGGTAAAGAATTATTTATAGGAAGTGCTGTTTCGGCCATCGGGAAAGTTTCGGGGTCACCCGGTATTGTACCGGGACCACCGCAAGGGTCCCTGGGGTCCACCGGGTGGGGCCACCTATCCCGGAGGGCCCCGTGGGCTGAAGTGGGAGGGGAACCAGCCCCTAGTGGGCTGGTGCGCCCCCCCTTGGCCCCCCTGCGCCTAGGGTTGGAAACCCTAGGGTGGGGGGGGGGCGCACCACTTGCCTTGGGGGGCACTCCACCCCCCTGGCCACCGCCCCCTTGGGAGATTCCCATCTCCAGGGTCGGCGCCCCCCCAGGGGGCCTATATAAAGGAGGGGGGAGGGAGGGCAGCCGCACCCTGAGTCTTGGCGCCTCCCTCCCCCTGCTACACCTCTTCCTCCTCCCGCAGTTGCTTGGCGAAGCCCTGCCGGAGTTCTGCTGCATCCACCACCACGCCGTCGTGCTGCTGGATCTTCATCAACCTCTTCTTCCCCCTTGCTGGATCAAGAAGGAGGAGACGTCACGCTGACCATACGTGTGTTGAATGCGGAGGTGCCGTCCGTCCGGCGCTAGGATCTCCGGTGATAGGATCACGACGAGAACGACTACCTCAACCCCGTTCTCTTGAACGCTTCCGCATGCGACCTACAAGTGGTATGTAGATACATCTCTCTCTCTCGTTGCTAGATGAACTCATAGATTGATCTTGGTGAACGTAGGAAATTTTTTATTTTATGCAACGTTCCCCAATAGTGGTATCAGAGCTAGGTCTATGCGTAGTTCTCTATTGCACGAGTAGAACACAAATCTGTTGTGGGCGTAGATCTTTTCAACTTGCTTGCCACTACTAGTCTTTTCTTGCTTCAGCGGTATTGTGGGATGAAGCGGCCCGGATCGACCTTACACGTACGCTTACGTGAGACAGGTTCCACCGACTGACATGCACTAGTTGCATAAGGTGGCTAGCGGGTGTCTGTCTCTCCTACTTTAGTTGGAGCGGATTCGATGAAAAGGGTCCTTATGAAGGGTAAATAGAAGTTGACAAAAAATCACGTTGTGGTTATTCGTAGGTAAGAAAACGTTCTTGCTAGAACCCAATTGCAGCCATGTAAAAGATGTAACAACAATTAGAGGACGTCTAACTTATTTTTGCAGCAATTGTCATGTGATGTGATATGGCCAGAAGTTGTGATGAATGCTGAATGATATATTGAGATGTATGAGATCATGTTCTTGTAATAGGAATCACGACTTGCATGTTGATGAGTATGACAACTGGCAGGAGCCATAGGAGTTGTCTTAATTATTGTATGACCTGCGTGTCAATGATTTAACGCCATGTAATTACTTTACTTTATTGCTAAGCCGTTAGCTATAGTAGTAGAAGTAATAGTTGGCGAGTAACTTCATGGAGGCACGATGATGGAGATCATGATGATGGAGATCATGGTGTCATGCCGGTGACGAAGATAATCATGGAGCCCCGAAGATGGAGATCGAAGGAGCTATATGATATTGGCCATATCATGTCACTACTTTATATAATTGCATGTGATGTTTATTATGTTTTATGCATCTTGTTTACTTAGAATGGCGGTAGTAAATAAGATGATCCCTTATAACAATTTCAAGAAAGTGTTCCCCCTAACTGTGCACCATTGCTAAAGTTCGTCGTTTCGAAGCACCACGTGATGATCGGGTGTGATAGATCCTTACGTTCACATACAACGGGTGTAAGACAGTTTTACACATGCAAAAGACTTAGGGTTAACTTGACGAGCCTAGCATGTACAGACATGGCCTCGGAAGACAAGAGACCGAAAGGTCGAACATGAGTCGTATGGAAGATACGATCAACATGGAGATGTTCACTGATGATGATTAGTCCATCTCACGTGATGATCGGACATGGCCTAGTCGACTCGGATTGTGTAACACTTAGATGACTAGAGGGATGTCAATCTGAGTGGGAGTTCATTAAATAATTTGATTAGATGAACTTAATTATCATGAACTTAGTCTAAAATCTTTGCAAAATATGTCTTATAGATCAAATGGCCAACGCTCGTGTCAACATGAACTTCAACGCGTTCCTAGAGAAAACCAAGCTGAAAGATGATGGCAGCAACTATTCGGACTGGGTCCGAAACCTGAGGATCATCCTCATAGCAGCCAAGAAACATATGTCCTAGAAGGACCGCTAGGTGAAGCACCCGTCCCAGAGAACCAAGACGTTATGAACGCTTGGCAGTCATGTGCTGATGATTACTCCCTCGTTCAGTGCGGCATGCTTTACAGCTTAGAACCGGGGCTCCAAAAGCGTTTTGAGCAACACAGAGCATATGAGATGTTCGAGGAGCTGAAAATGGTTTTTCAAGCTCATGCCCGGGTCGAGAGATATGAAGTCTCCGATAAGTTCTCTAGTTGTAAGATGGAGGAAAACAGTTCTGTCAGTGAGCACATACTCAAAATGTCTGGGTTGCACAACCGCCTGTCCCAGCTAGAGATCAACCTCCCGGACGAGGCGGTCATTGACAGAATCCTTCAGTCGCTCCCACCGAGCTACAAGAGCTTTGTGATGAACTACAATATGCA
The DNA here is from genome assembly GCF_018294505.1 of Triticum aestivum. Lineage (NCBI taxonomy): Eukaryota > Viridiplantae > Streptophyta > Magnoliopsida > Poales > Poaceae > Triticum > Triticum aestivum. The sequence goes on from NC_057804.1 coordinate 180,176,655, forward strand.
GGGGATGGTGAAGACCATTCCTAAAGTATTTTCAATGCTGAAGTCAGCAGAGGTTGAAATCAAGAAAGAACATCAAGTGTTGATGGTCAATAAGACCACTGAGTTCAAGAAGGGCAAGGGTAAGAAGAACTTCAAGAAGGACGGCAAAGATGTTGCCGTGCCCGGTAAGCCAGTTGCCAGGAAGAAGTCAAAGAATGGACCCAAGCCTGAGACTGAGTGCTTTTATTGCAAAGGGAAGGGTCACTGGAAGCGGAACTGCCCCCAAATACTTAGCGGACAAGAAGGCCGGCAACACTAAAGGTATATGTGATATACATGTAACTGATGTGTACCTTACCAGTACTCGTAGTAACTCCTGGGTATTTGATACCGGTGCCGTTGCTCACATTTGTAACTCACAGCAGGAGCTGCGGAATAAGCGGAGACTGGCGAAGGACGAGGTGACGATGCGCGTCGGGAATGGTTCCAAGGTCGATGTGATTGCCGTCGGCACGCTACCTCTACATTTACCCACGGGATTAGTTATGAACCTCAATAATTGTTATTTAGTGCCAAGTTTGAGCATGAACATTGTATCTAGATCTCGTTTAATATGAGATGGCTACTCATTTAAATCCGAGAATAATGGTTGTTCTATTTATATGAGAGATATGTTTTATGGTCATGCCCCGATGGTCAATGGTTTATTCTTAATGAATCTCGAACGTAATGTTACACATATTCGTAGTGTGAATACCAAAAGATGTAAAGTTGATAACGATAGTCCCACATACTTGTGGCACTGCCGCCTTGGTCACATTGGTGTCAAGCGCATGAAGAAGCTCCATGCTGATGGACTTTTAGAGTCTCTCGATTATGAATCATTTAACACATGCGAACCATGCCTCATGGGAAAAATGACCAAGACTCCGTTCTCCGGAACAATGGAGCGAGCAACCAACTTATTGGAAATCATACATACTAATGTGTGTGGTCCAATGAGCGTTGAGGATCGTGGAGGATATCGTTATGTTCTCACTCTCACTAATGACTTAAGTAGATATGGGTATGTCTACTTGATGAAACACAAGTCTGAGATCTTTGAAAAGTTCAAGGAATTTCAGAATGAAGTAGAGAATCAACGTGACCGAAAGATAAAATTCTTACGATCAGATCGTGGAGGAGAATATTTAAGTCACGAATTTGGTACGCACTTAAGGAAATGTGGAATCATTTCACAACTCACGCCGCCTGGAACACCTCAGCGTAACGGTGTGTCCGAACGTCGTAATCGCACTCTATTAGATATGGTGCGATCTATGATGTCTCTTACCAATTTACCGCTATTATTTTGGGGATACGCTCTAGAGACAGCTACATTCACTTTAAATAGGGCACCGTCTAAATCCGTTGAGACGACACCGTATGAATTATGGTTTGGGAAGAAACCTAAGCTGTCGTTTCTAAAAGTTTGGGGATGCGATGCTTATGTCAAGAAACTTCAACCTGAAAAGCTCGAACCCAAGTCGGAAAAATGCGTCTTCATAGGATACCCTAAGGAAACCATTGGGTATACCTTCTACCTTAGATCCGAAGGCAAGATCTTTGTTGCCAAGAACGGATCCTTTCTGGAAAAAGAGTTTCTCTCGAAAGGAGTAAGTGGGAGGAAACTAGAACTCGATGAAGTACTACCTCTTGAACCGGAAAGTAGTGCAGCTCAGGAAAATGTTCCTGTGGTGCCTACATCGACTGAGAGGAAATTAATGATGATGATCAAGGTACTTCGGATCAGGTTGCTACTAAACTTCGTAGGTCCACGAGGACACGTTCCACACCAGAGTGGTATGGCAATTAAAATGAGAAAGGCCATTAAAAAAAGAGAAAGGCCCAAAAAAATGAGAGAAAAAGAGAGAAGGGACAATGTTACTATCCTCTTACCACACTTGTGCTTCAAAGTAGCACCATGATCTTCATGATAGAGAGTCTCCTATGTTGTCACTTTCATATACTAGTGGGAATTTTACATTATAGAACTTGGCTTGTATTGAGATGATGGGCTTCCTCAAAATGCCCTAGGTCTTCGTGAGCAAGCAAGTTGGATGCACACCCACTTAGTTTCTTTTGTTGAGCTTTCATACACTTATAGCTCTAGTGCATCCGTTGCATGGCAATCCCTACTCACTCACATTGATATCTATTAATGAGCATCTCCATAGCCCTTTGATACGCCTAGTTGATGTGAGACTATCTTCTCCTTTTTGTCTTCTCCACAACCACCATTCTATTCCACATATAGTGTTATGTCCATGGCTCATGCTCATGTATTGTGGAAGATTGAAAAGGTTTGAAAAATACTAAAGTATGAAACAATTGCTTGGCTAAAACCGGAGTTGTGCATGATTTAAATATTTTGTGTGATGAAGATAGAGCATAGCCAGACTATATGATTTTGTGGCGATAGCTTTCTTTGGCCATGTTATTTTGAGAAGACATGATTACTTTGTTAGTATGCTTGAAGTATTATTACTCTTATGTCAATATGAACTTTTATCTTGAATCATTTGGATCTGAACATTCATGCCACAATAAATGAAATTACATTGAGAAATATGCTAGGTAGCATTCCACATCAAAAATTCTGTTTTTATCATTTACCTACTCGAGGACGAGCATGAATTAAGCTTGGGGATGCTTGATACGTCTCCAACGTATCTATAATTTTGATTGTTCCATGCTATTATATTACCCGTTTTGGATGTTTATGGGCTTTACTTTACACTTTTATATCATTTTTGGGACTAACCTACTAACCAAAGGCCCAGCCAGAATCACTGTTTTTTTGCCTATTTCAGTGTTTCGAAGAAAAGGAATATCAAACGGAGTCCAAACGGAATGAAACCTTTGGGAGCGATCTTTTTGGAACAAACGCAATCCCGGAGACTTGGAGTGGACGTCAAGAAGCAGCCGAGGCGGCTACGAGGGTGCAAGGCGCGCCCTAGGGGGGTGGGTGCACCCCCCACCCTCGTGGGCCCCTCGTGGCTCCCCTGATCAACTTCCTTCACCTATATATACTTGCATACCCTGAAAACACCGAGGAGCACCACGAAACCCTATTTCCATTGCCACAACCTTCTATATCCGTGAGATCCCATCTTGGGGCCTTTTCGGCGCTCCGCCGAAGGGGGAATCGATCACAAAGGGCTTCTACATCAACACCATAGCCTCTCGGATGAGTTGTGAGTAGTTTACCACAAACCTTCAGGTCCATAGTTATTAGCTAGATGGCTTCTTCTCTCTCTTTGAATCTCAATACAATGTTCTCCTCGATCTTCTTGGAGATCTATTCGATGTAACTCTTCTTGCGGTGTGTTTGTCCAGATCCGATGAATTATGGGTTTATGAGCAAGTTTATCTATGAGAAATGTTTGAATCTCCTTTGAATTCTTTTATGTATGATTGGTTATATTTGCAAATCTCTTCGAATTATGAGTTTGGTTTGGCCTACTAGATTGATCTTTCCTACAACGGGATAAGTGTTTAGCTTTGGGTTCAATCTTGCGGTGTACTTTCCCAGTGACAGCAGGGGAAGCAAGGCACGTATGGTATTATTGCCATCGAGGATAAAAAGATGGGGTTTATATCATATTGCTTGAGTTTACCCCTCTACATCATGTCATCTTGCTTAATGTGTTACTCTAATCTTATGAACTTAATACTCTATATGCATGCTGGATAGCGGTCGATGTGTGGAGTAATAGTAGTAGATGCAGGTAGGAGTCGGTCTACTTGTTGCGGACGTGATGCCTATATACATGATCATTCCTAGATATTCTCATAACTATGCACTTTTCTATCAATTGCTCGACAGTAATTTGTTCACCCATCGTAATACTTATGTTATCTTGAGAGAAGCCACTAGTGAAACCTATGGCCCCCGGGTCTATCTTCCATCATATAAGTTTCCAATCTACTTTATTTTGCAATCTTTACTTTCCAATCTATATCATAAAAATACCAAAAATATTTATCTTATCTTATTATCTCTATCAGATCTCACTTTCGCAAGTGGCCGTGAAGGGATTGACAAACCCTTTATCGTGTTGGTTGCGAGGTTCTTGTTTGTTTGTGTAGGTACGAGGGACTTGCGTGAAGCCTCCTAGTGGATTGATACCTTGGTTCTCAAAAGCTGAGGGAAATACTTACGCTACTTTGCTGCATTACCCTTTCCTCTTCAAGGGAAAACCAACACAGTGCTCAAGAGGTAGCAGCAGTCGAGCCAAGCCACGACAATGTTTGAGCCAAGGAGCATCGCCTCCTAATGCATGGACAACATGGAGTGGATCACCTTAAACACCTCAGTCGACCACTACGAGTGGTCCCCAGACCAAGCCATGTCGCGGGAGGGCCTTGGGGACAACACGGAGCCATGGGCGGTGCCGGCTCAGGAGCCGCACGCGCGGGGAAGGGACAACTGGGCATACGAGGGAGGCGCCCGGGCAGAGGTGGAAGGCAGGTTTGTTGAAGAAGCTCCTCGCTTTGTGGCCGGTTTGGAAGCGGCGGTGACCGGTGATTTGGTTGCAACACTGATACATCCATTTTGCATCATGTTTTCCTACTGTTATTTATTGTGTTTGGAATGTTATTTCACTTTATGATATGATTCTAATGCCTCTTCTCTCTTATTTTGCAAGTTTCACCTGAAGAGGGAGATTGCCGGCAGCTGGAATTCCGGACCGAAAAGGGCTACATCAGAGATACCTATTATGCACAACTCCAATGACTTGAAATTTTATGGAGAATTATTTTGGAATATATGGAAAATATTGGCAAAAGAATAACCAAAGGGGGACACACCAGATAGCCAAATGCCTGGGAGGTGCGCCCTACCCCCCCAAGGGCACGCCCCAAGCTTGTGGGGCCCCTGGGAGGCCTCTGAAGCCCATCTTCTGCTATATGATGCCATTTGACCTAGAAAAAATCAAGAGGAAGGTTTCAGGACGAAGCGCCGCCGTCTCGAGGTAGAACCTAGGCACGAGCACTTTTTCTCTCCAGCGGAGCAATTCTGCCGGGGAAACTTCCCTTCGGGAGGGGGAAATCGAAGCCATCGACATCACCAACGATCCTATCATCATGGGAGGACAAATGTTCATCAACATCTTCACCAGCACCATCTCATCTCAAACCCTAGTTCATCTCATGTATTCAATCTTTGTCTCAAAACCTCAGATACGTACTTGTGGGTTGCTAGTAGTATTAATTAAATCTTGTAGTTGATGCTAGTTGGTTTATTTGGTGAAAGATTATATGTTCACATTCTTAATGATATTCAATACCCCTCTGATCCTTAACATGAATATGATTTGTGAGTAGTTACTTTTGTTCTTGAGGACATGGGAGAAGTCGGTTACAAGTAGTCATGTGAGTTTGGTACTCCTTCGATATTTTGATGATATGTATGTTGTGTTTCCCTTAGTGGTGTCATGTGAATGTCGACTACATGACACTTCACCATACTTGGGCCTAAGGGAAGGCATTGTGGAGTACTAAGTAGATGATGGGTTGATAGAGTGACATAAGCTTAAAACTGTTTGTAATTTCCTTCTACTCCTCGTTGGGTTCGACACTCTTAATTATCAACAGGACTACGATCGATCCCCTATACTTGTGGATCATCAGGCACTCGGCTTGTCGATGGCAAGGGAACAGGCAGCAGAACCAGCCTCCTTTAATCTAGTCTGGGACGGGGTGACGCGGCTTCAATGGTGTCGCAGGAAAAGGCGGCCGATGGGGCAGACAGGACGCGACGGTGACCCAGCCGTCCATCACCTCGAGCCCCGTAGAGGGGGTGAAGGAGTGGCCAACCTCCGATCCAAATCCAAATATGGAGAATAGTGGGGGTTCCTAGTGAGCGTAGAAGACGAGAAATCCCACAACATAGAGGGCGCGGTAAAGCCATCGAGGTGGTGCTAGGAAGAGCTTGGGTGGGTGGTTCTAAGTCTGAAACCGGATAGGTATTTATGTTGAATGGTGGAGCGGTCAGTTGGTACAGTTCTAACCAGAGCGTTGTGGTGGGATATACATGTGAAGCAGAGTATATATCTGCTTCCGAAGCAGCGCAAGAAGGAGTCTGGATGAAGGAGTTCATATCCAATCTAGGTGTAATACCTAGTGCATCTGATCCAAGGACTATCTTTTATGACAACACTAGAGTTATTGTCATTGCTAAGGAGCCCATGTTTCACAAAAGAACCAAGCACATCAAGCGCCGCTTCAACTCCATTCCTATTTATGTTAATGATGGAGACATAGAACTTTGCAAAGTACATACGGATTTGAATGTGGCAGACCCGTTGACTAAACCTCTTCCACGGGCAAAACATGATCAGCACCAAGACTCCATGGGTGTTAGATTCATAACTATGTAAACTAGATTATTGACTCTGGTGCAAGTGGTAGACTCTTGGAAATATACCCTAGAGGAAGTAATAAATTGGTTATTATCATATTTTCTTGTTCATGATAAATGTTTATTATTCATGCTAGAATTATATTGACCAGAAACTTAAATACAAGTATGAATACATACACAAATACTGTGTCCCTAGTGAGCCTCTACTAGACTAGCTCGTTGATCAAAGATGGTTAAGGTTTCCTAACCATATACATGAGTTATCATTTGATAATGGGATCACATCATTAGGAGAATGATGTGATGGACAAGACCCAATCGTAAGCTTAACATTTGATCGTATCACTTGAGTTTATTGATATAGATTTCTTCATTTCAAGTATCTATTCCTAAGACCATGAGATCATGCAACTCATGGATACCCGAGGAATACCTTGTGTGTTATCAAACATCACTTCATAACTGGGTGATCATAAAGATGCTCTACAGGTATCTTTGAAGGTGTCTGTTGGGTTGGCATGGATTAAGACTGGGATTTGTCACTCCGTGTGACAAAGAGATATCTCTGGAACATCTTGGTAATACAACATCGTAAAGAGCTTGCAAGCAATGTCTCTAATGAGTTAGTCACGAGATCTTGTATTATGGAACGAGTAAAGAGAGTTGTCGGTAACGAGATTGAACTAGGTATGGAGATATCAACGATCGAATCTCGGGCAAGTAACATATCGCCAGACAAAGCACTACAAAAAAATACACTTCCGTGATGATACATGTTTGTCATAGTACGTCACATTTTCTGTCATGCATGTACTTCCATGACGATTTTATGACAGAATCAAGATAGTCATACCTGTGCTGTCGTTGAAGTGTTCCATGACATTACCAAAATTATCATCACGGAAGTGTCCACTTCCTTGACGATAAATCACGCATCATAGAAGTGCTTTCGTCAAGGGTAACCGACACATGGCATCCACCATAACGGGTTGCCGTTAAGATATCAGGTTCCAGTTTGGATCTGATAAACCGTTAACAACCCGAACCAATGGGGATTTTCAACGTGTAAAATTCTCAATGGCCAGAGAAACCATGTATCGGCTCACCGTTGGGACATATGTCATCCACTCATTTGACCGAAGGCGCCTATGATATGTCGACACATGGCACGGCACAACAGAGGCCTATTCGGGTGAAAAGGCTGGCCCGTTTGACTTGCTCAAAAGGTAGCGGGTCGGCCCACGGAAAGCATGTTAACCGCCTGTTTGCATATAGCCCATTTATAGCCTGCTAACTCACGGTCCGTTATAGCCTACCCGAATTAGGCCCAATAGCATCATCTAGGTCGTCCAATATGATTCCAACCCGTTGTAACTTCTGGCCCATTTATGGCCCATGGCGTCTTTTGGCCCATAGGAGGCCCTTTGTAACTCTGGGCCCATTAAAGGCCCAAGATGAAACTGCCCACAATGAACAGTGTATCGCTTTATACCCATTAACGACCCATTATTCCTTCGGTCGTTTCCAGCCCGTGTTAACTTTCGGCCTTCTAAGGGCCCATTTATTCTTGGGCTCATTTCCAGAATTCGGTTACTTATGGTCCGTTACTGGCCTGTTCTGCTTGTGGGCCAAATTCAGACCGTGGTTACAGTCGGCCTGTTAACCCATTGGGATGTTTTCATAGCGTCATCAAATATGTCCTATTAATGGCCCGTTATGGCCGGGCCATAAAATAGACGATTTCCACTCTAGCCCATTTACGGCCCATTTTGTAGACTGTTATTTGTCCATGAATAGTATGGCCCTTGTTTGGCGAAACAATTATACGACCCATAGAAGGCCCATAGATTAGACAGCCTGTAGAAGGCCCATGGATCCTACGGCCCATAGAAGGACCATGGATCCTACGGCCCATAGGAGGGTCATGGTCGCTACAGTAGGTAGCAGGACCATGGTTAAAAAAAGTCCATGTGTTGCCATGGTTATTGTGGCCTAGTTATAAAAATAGATTATTGTGGCCACTAGAAAAACACAAAAAAATAACTACAGTTACTACTAGCAAACAAATAAACAAGACAATAAGGAAATAAATAAGCAAGCAACTAACGTTAGGCTATTACGACTATTACACATATTACATCCACTGGGCATCAAAGTTCGCCACAAGTGCAAATATAGGGAACAAAGCAGCATATTACATACGCTGGCTGTCTGAATTGGTCACTAGTGCAAATAAACATGGCAACAAATCAAGTCCATAAATGAAACAACTTCAGAAGATCTCAAGAAACGTCACCCTGGGTATTCACCATGCTGGCAATAAGCTTAGCAAGCTTATTAGGTTTCTCTTGTTTGGCGCTAAAATCTTCCAATGCTTGTTGTTGCACTAGAAAGTATGCATCTGAATGCTCCAGGGACTTCCGCAGTCCTTCGGCTTCTTGTCCTAGCACAGATGATCGATGTCTTTCAGCTTGTAGTTGAGACTCAAGAAACCGAACTGATTAAGAAAGTGAGTTTGAATAGCTTGTGCCAACAGTAGTGGCCAGTAACTCGAACACTACACCAAGACAGGACTTTGGGGTTGTCTCACTGTCTTCAAGATAGTTTTCCTTAGCTGTTTTACTAGCTTTGTTGGAGACCAACAAGGATGTCTCACTATCCTGAACCTTATCTACATTACTTCCTTTACCATTGCTTAATATGGCACTCTTCCCCAATATTATGGCATATGAAACTCATTTCAGTGAACTAATTCATTAGTAAGGTGGACATGATTAAACTACCAAGTCTTCTATTGCCAAGTAGTACATAATAAAAGCATCAAACAAACATATATCTATGTCCTAATTGCATTATCTTGCCAAATCAAAATAGAAACACGGTTCAAATCATATCAGGTCAAGACAAAGCAGCACTGAAAGAATACAAAGCGTGGGAAACTACACGACACAATAAGATTTTAGATGGGTACCACGGGTCTACATGTACAACAACACTATTAAATCTGTTGTGATGCTAGTAATGTGCATGAAATGAGAAGTCAACTATATACACAATTGAAATTGAAATAAACAGAGCTATTTATAAGAGCAAACCTGTTAAAGAAACATGCGTAAACATACCTGTTGTGCCATTGGAGTTTCGGTTGGATCCTTCATTTTTAAAATAAGTTTCTATGAGTAAATACAGTGATACAAGAGCAAAGCAATATGCATGATAACAATGGAATCTTAGATGAGAACAGTTGTTCTTCAGGTTTAAGCACTTGTTCTACATGAACAAAGTACAGTAGGACGCATGTATATAGTACTTCAAAATAAAAAATGATCTCATAGACCTTACCACATTCTTGGTTCGGGACCAGTACAGAACAAGGCGTTCCCAGTCATCGTCTAGTAAATGTGTCTCAGGAGAACGTAAGGGAATTTGATGAGTTTCTTTGCCAGTGAAGTACGTTTTCTTTAGGTAATTCCGATACTGCCACCAAACATTCTTGAAGATAGCAGAGGTATTACCACAGGTTACCTCATCCTGAGTTTCCAAATCGGTCCTTTTCTATAGAGAAAAATGGGAAAATTTGCTGTATTATAACCATCATGGAGGTAGAATGTATGGGACAAAGCAAAGTAATTTTCATGAATAACATTACTTACACATAAGTCCTGGACAAACACCTACAACTGGCATTTTCCTTCATATTCTTATAATATTTCCATGATGGGAAGATACACACATAGGATTTAACAACATCAAATGCGATAGATGCTAAACTACGAATGGCTGGTTGTGCTTCCTCCACAGGAATAGGTGTACTAACTGGTGGAGTTGGGGTTCGCCGTGGTAGTACTGGCGCTTTGGGCACTAGAGCTGCCTTACTAAGTGCTCTTGTTTGGGAGCTCTGTGGTGGAGATGGTGCTGTGTCAATAGGAACTGGATTACTATGTGCTAGGGTTGGGGTTAGATTGGGTGAAGCTGGTTCTTTGTCCATCGCAGTAGGGGTAAAATCTGCGAGAGTATGGGTTATGTGTGGTAGGGCTGGTTCTCGTGCATGTACAACCGGGGTGCTATATCCACCAAGAGGTAGCACTGTTTTATTTGAAGACCATGTTTTTACTCCGCTAGATACTGCCGTCACCCGCTCCAATTCAAATGGCTGATAAACATGAAACATAGTTGACTGTACAGACATTGTATGAGAGACAGATGCAATAGATAGTGTGGAAAAAAGAGGGCATGAAATAGTTGACATGTATATTGTTTAACTAAAAAGGATAGCATGACATAGTTTCACATATATGATGTCTACCTAAACTGGATAGCATAGCATGACATAATTGAAAGATATGATGACTAACTAAACAGGATGGCATGAGATAATTATATGATGTCTTTAGTAAACAAGTTCACATGACATAATTCACATACATTTTATCTACGTAATCAGGAACACATGATTTAGTTCACATATGTGATTTATATGCTAAGCAGAGGGCATTCACATATATGATGTCTGAACTAAGAACATGGTGTTGAATATTGTGTATATGATGTCTAAACTATGCAATGCAAGACACCATATGCATGATATGAGCAGCATTACTGTGCCAAGTTAGAGCATACACCTCAGTGGGGGAATAGGACTGGTCATCTTTCTCTGAATCCATCTCTGAGGAGCTATAGGGACCAAGCAAGAGATCTGCTTCGACGGGTAGCATTGTCTGCTCTGAAGACCTTGTTTTCATTCCAGATTTTTCCATTACCCACTCAAATGGCTGATTCACAGGAAGAGTAGTTTAATGTACAAACATTATCGACAAATGAAAATGTAATGAAGAAAAGGATGGGCAAGATATCATTCAAATATATGATGCCTGGTTAAACATGATGGCATCACATATTTCACATATATTATGGCTGGCTAAAAGAGATGAGACTGCACAATTCCTATATATGATATAGAAACTAAACATGTGGCATTATAGAACATGTCTAAACTAAGAAGATGACATATATGATGTCGAAAGTAGGCACCGCAAGGCAACATATGCATGATATGACCAACATCATCATGCCAAGTTAGAGCGAACACCTTGGGGGTAAATAGGAGTGGTTAGCTGCGTCTGAATCCACCTCAAAATAGATATCTTCCTCTGGATTACAATCTGGAGAAGGGGGAGGGTTAGCCATTGAACCCACCATGGAGCGATCTCTACATGACATTGTATTGCCGCGCAAAACTCTTCTCTTTTTCTCTACATGTTCAGCATGACTGTGTACAATATCTGACTTGCATACTAAAAAAATATAGTGAGATTATGTAAGGAAAGCATGCAGAAATCTAGAGTGATGGTAACAACTAGTGGATGGATTCAAAAATAATGATAGCAGGCTGATGATAGCTTTAATTTGATTAAAAAGACAGATGCTGATTGAATTACTATCTGTTTCCCACTCAAGATGAACAACATAGGCATACCCTAGGTGAACCAGATAATAGACAAAGATACTATTCATTGCTGCCTCGATATGTGCCTCACAAGTAATTTAAAACTCAAGTTTGAACATTAATTTGGACCTGACTTGGAGTCTAAGAGGTTAACAGGACGATAAAGTAGCAGGTAATATTAAGCAATGCATAACATAAGCAGAAAAAAAGAGTGCGACCTCTCTTATGGACCCGTGTACTCCTCAGGTTCATCTGCTGAGTCGATGATGGTGATGCAGTTGCGGTGGGTGCCGGCGGCAGGGAAGGAGATCTGAGGCGGCGAAAGACAGTCAGGAGTCGTGATGTCTGGTTTGGTGGATGCTTCTGTTGATGAGGCAGCTCAGGTGAGGTGGACGACGTCGCGACAGGAGCAGGACAAACCACACAAAATTTTCTTTGACACCTACCTGTAACTGAAGTAATTCCGTAAGGGCTCCTTTGGCTTGTAGGATTCTAAAAACGCGGGGATAAGAAAAACTCTAGAATAGGATAGGAATGCACGTGGGAAACATAGCGTTTGTAAACACGAGATTTCTATCAACTTGGGTGTTTGCTTCACAGGTATTGGAAGAGCAGAGGAATGCAAAGAAGCATGGCCAAATTAAAGTGAAACCATATGAAAGTGTGTACAGTTAGAATGTTATGTTGCCACTAATGCACTTGGTCTTGTTTACATGCATAGGATTTTGGAAAGTAGGTCCAGGTGGATGTTTTGCTCCATTCCTTTCAAAAAAATACATGAATAATTGAATAGTAGAGTGCCATAGGAACATTTCCTATTGCTATGTTTTTCCTTAAGTTTTTCCTTTGAACCAAAATAGCCCTAATGGATCGACTTGAATGTAGAGTAATAAGTGATGCAACAAGTGTACAACCTCTTTGCCGTAGCCGTGTCGACCTCAACATCATTGGGTTTGTCGCTGAAGAAGTTGAGGCAGAGGTGGCTGTCGGAGGTGTGGAGGAAGATCTGAGGAATCTGTGGAGGGCATCCAGGGCACTGCTGTTGTGATGGATGGTTCCGTCGTTGGAGCAGCTCCAGCGAGCCGTAAGACGTCGAGGCTGAAGCAGTACAAGACGGGCATCGTTAATCTCAAGTGGGATTCTAATAGCATCTCCAATAGATGATGTAAAATACATTACCAAAAAGTGATAGATGTAAAATTTACATCACCAAAAACACCTGATTACAATAGATGAGGTAAAAACTGTTGACTCTGAACTTAACTGTCAAAACTGAAATGTCGAATCTGAATGTTACTGTTCAAACTGAATGCACTAGTAGCAGAGAGGCACTTGACATGTAGTTTATGCCGCTCGAGCACTAGTAGTATAGAAATAGTGATCTAAATCAGTAGGCGATCAACGGGGAACACAGTAGCAAATAGCAGCCGGAGCAGCAATGCCTAGAGGAGCAGCGCGAACTAGAGCTAGAGCAGCAACTAATGTAGCTGCAGCAGCCCGTGTACCAGCATCAACAGCACAAGCAAGAGCAAGAGAAGAGCAGCAGCACGAGTGAGCAGGAGAGCAGAGCAGCAACACGAGCGAGGGGGAGAGCATAGCAGTAGTGCGAGCGAGCGAGAGCCGGAGCAGCAGCAGCGGATCCGGCTGGTATGGACGCCACCGTTGAAGGGGCCTCACACTGGGTGAGAGCCACCATGGAGATATCACCCACGACACCGACTTCTAGGTAGCCGCGCCATGGGGGTGCGGGATGGAGCACCATTGGCGCCGGGAGGTCAAGTTAAGGAGAAGGTGTGACACGATGAGTGTACAACCTCTTTGGTGGCGCCGAGTAGGCCTCGACTTCGTCCGAGGAGTCAGTGAGGATGCTGCGATTCCGGTGGAGAAGGTTAAGGCGGCGTTGTGGGGATGGAGCAGCCACAATAGACGAGGCGATCGTCTGAGCAGCTCCTTGGAGGTGGAGGACGGGGCGGCTGAACTGGCAGGATGACAAGATCGACAACGGGTCCTTATCCGGGGAGGTGGATGAGGGTCTTCGAGCTGTTGCGGTGGACGACGTCGTCGGGGGAAGAGGCTCCGGCTGGGCAGCGGTGACATGGAGGACGGAGGAGGGTGGGGTTTTGCAGCTGGATCATAGAGGTTATGGCGGCCTGGAATTTTGAATGGCGAAAAGGAGGCGATGGGAGGGGGAACCATGACTTAGGGACATGCTTGTCCACAATGAAGGGTATGTTACAAAAGTACCCCCACCAATTTGAACTAGAGGACCTTTCGACTCTGGGTTAGAAGGGGGATTTCACGTGTCGGGATTTGGCAGCTCGAGGGAGTTTTCGCGTGTGTTGTAATTTTGGGATAGCTAGGCGCAAGTTTTGGGAGCACGATATGTGAATTTTCGGGATATAACAAGGCGCGGGTTGAATTTTAGGGACAAGCCTAACGTGTAATATTGTACGTACCAAATCAATTCGCACTTCCCTCAACGAAAATAACGAAAAAAATAAAACTATTCGCACCACACAAAGAGAGAGTCTTGTCCCATTTTACTATACAAATGCTATTCAAAGCTATGAATCCAAGTTATGTCCAATTAATTTTTTATGGCTGTATAATGCATGTAACCTACTCATACCAACATTTTAGTGCATTCCAAATGTCTATACTAGCGCTGCAATTCAAACTGAATTTGAATTCGTTTCTCTATTTGAATAAGAATCTACAATCATGATTGTTGCCAACTTAAACCATCATTCATGTATTATCTTAACAACACACCACATGATTACTTTAGAGATAGATATGAACTACGTGTACTATATGAACTCGAATTCAAATTTTTGAATACCCTTGATGTTGATTCCAAATAATAGTACATTTGATGTACTAACTAGATATTCATAATCTAAATCATGTTCCATACGTACACCATGTTTATCACAAAAACTATAGTGCCCCGCCTCCTACATTATGAAAAGTATCTATCCCTAAGCTGCAAAAGCCACACGCATTATCCCAAATTATAATCAATGTTCTATATGTTATATGCAGTATAACATGTTCACAACCACACCATGCATATCACCATTATACATATTTATTCATGCATGCGTCGGTTTAAAAAACTGTGATATCTTCTTCAAATATCTGCATCCACTTTTTTATAATGAATTATGATCTCTGTTCGTCTTTTACATCTTCACGATCCACTTATGTTTGTAGCTAGCGCTAACTTTCTATCATGCATGCACACGCCTGCCCCACTCTCACCCTTTCTCAGCGCCCTCGGCTCCTTCTTTCCGGCACATACCAATCGATATACCTCTCTAGCCAAGTGTGCCTACCACAAACACACACTTGGCCTCTTCTCTTCTCACCGTCCATGCCCCCCTATGTCCAATACGGTTCCATGCAGGTGCACACTCCCGCCCCTCTTTTGATCGATCTCATACCCGCACACTACTCCTCCCTCGACATAGTAGGCCTCTTGCACCACCTCCTAGCCGCACCCCTCTCCCCCTGCCTGTCTCTCCAGACCTTATTTGCTTCTAACACATGCATGCATGTATACGTACCGATCTCCGTACATATAGGTAGGTCGACTATGATTCTTTTTCCCCATGCACCGATCGACTTACCTCACTAGTTATGTCTCTCCCTTTCTTGGACACACGATGATTGATCTTCCTATGTAGTTACGTCTGCTTACCACAACCATATAATCCCCCTCACCATCCTTGCATACCTCCCGACCCGTCTCTCACACGCACGTGCATAGACAGATAGACATCCCCTCTCTTATTGATATTTGAAAGTGCAACTATCCCTAGGTGGTTTTGGTAATTCATAACAACATATAGCTCATTGAGCTAATGCTATTCCAAGACTATTATCTCAGGAAAGCTCAATGAATGGCATGGCATGGATGATGAAAGTGGATCCCTCAAAATACTAAGGACAAAGGATTGGCTCAAGCTCAAAGGCTCAAGACTCTTCATTTTATATTTTAGTGATCCAAGATCACATTGAGTCTATAGGAAAAGCCAATACTATCAAGGAGGGATGAGGTGTTGCTTAATGAGCCTCTTGCTTCATGTGCTTTGTGATATGCTCCAAAACCCTCAGCTACTTTCCCACATCCACAAATGACCTAAACCCAAAGCCAAAATCGGTCACACCGATTCTTCCAATCCGGCGCCACCGTTTCCAAAAGTCATAGCCACTGCCACAAACCCTAAGAAAATCGGTCCTACCGATAGGGATCTCAGTCTCACCGAGATGGGATTATAATCTCTCTGTTTCCCTTCGTAATGTTTCGGTCTAACTGAAGTGAGCGATCGGTCCCACCGAGATTGCAATGTAAACTCTGCGTTTCCCTTTTGTAACATTTCGGTCTCACCGAAAAGAGCAAATCGGTCCCACCGAGTTTACCTGACCAACTCTCTGGAAAGCTTATTACCAAAATAGGTTTCACCGAGTTTGTGTAATCGGTCTTACCGAGATTACGTTATGCCCTAACCCTAACCGAATCGGTCTCACCGAGTTGCATGTCAGTCCCATCGAAAATCATTAATAGTCACTAGGTTTACTAAATCGGTCCGACCGAGTCTGTTGAATCGGTCCCACCGACTTTGGTAAATTGTGTGTAACGGTTAGATTTTGTGTGGAGGCTATATATACCCTTCCACCTCCTCTTCATTCGTGGAGAGAGCCATCAGACTAAACCTACACTTCCAACTTACCATTTCTAAGAGAGAACCACCTACTCATGTGTTGAGGCCAAGATATTCCATTCCTACCATAGGAATCTTGATCTCTAGCCTTCCCAAGTTGCTTTCCACTCAAATCCTCTCTCCACCAGATCCAAATCCTATGAGAGAGAGTTGAGTTCATCATCAACGCACCATTTGTTACTTCTTGGAGAGTGGTGTCTCCTAGATTGGCTAGGTGTCACTTGGGAGCCTCCGACAAGATTGTGGAGTTGAACCAAGGAGTTTGTAAGGGCAAGGAGATCGCCTACTTCGTGAAGATCTACCGCTAGTGAGGCAAGTCCTTCGTGGGCGACGGCCATGGTGGGATAGACAAGGTTGCTTCTTCGTGGACCCTTGGTGGGTGGAGCCCTCCGTGGACTCGCGCAACCGTTACCCTTCATGGGTTGAAGTCTCCATCAATGTGGATGTACGATAGCACCACCTATCGGAACCACGCCAAAAACATCCGTGTCTCCAATTGCGTTTGAATCCTCCAAACCCTTCCCTTTACTTTCTTGCAAGTTGCATGCTTTAATTTCCGCTGCCTATATACTCTTTGCATGCTTGCTTGAATTGTGTGATGATTGCTTGACTTGTCCCAAGATAGCTAAAATCTGCCAAATTCTAAAATTGGGAAAAGGTTAAGTTTTTAATTGGTCAAGTTGTCTAATCACCCCCCTCTAGACATACTTCAAGGTCCTACAAGTGGTATCAGAGCTTTGGTCTCCATTTTCTTTGATTTCCATAGCTTTTGGTGGTCATAGTCTTGGTTTCACAACCTAGGAGAGTATGGCGTCTAGCGAGGGAAATTATCACCGTAGAGGTCCTTACTTTGATGGTACTAATTTTGCTAGTTGGAAGCATAAGATGAAAATGCATATTCTCGGACATAACCCCGCCGTTTGGGAAATTATTTGTATTGGCTTGCAAGGTGAATTCTTTGATGGGAGAGAACCGAACCGTGAAGCGAATGCGGAAGAATTGAAGATGCTGCAATACAACGCTCAAGCTTGTGATATCATCTTCAACGGATTGTGCAACGAAGAATTCAACAAAATCAGCCGTCTTGAGAATGCAAAGGAAATTTGGGATACTTTGATTGATAGGCACGAAGGTACCGAATCTGTCAAGGAATCCAAGTTGGATGTGCTCCAAAGTCAGCTTGACAAGTTCAAAATGAAGGATGGTGAAGGTGTCACTGAAATGTACTCTAGGCTTGCACTTATCACAAATGAGATTGCCGGCTTAGGGAGTGAAGAGATGACCGACAGATTCATCATCAAGAAGATCCTAAGAGCATTGGATGGAAAGTATGATACCGTGTGCACATTGATCCAAATAATGCCAAACTACAAAAATCTCAAGCCAACGGAAGTCATTGGAAGAGTTGTTGCTCATGAGATGTCACTCAAGGATAAGGAGGAACTTCACAACAAGTCAAGTGGTGCTTACAAAGCCTCAAGTGAAGTCCCCACATCATCAAGTGAGAAACAAACCTTCAATGAAGAATTGAGATTAATGGTGAAGAACTTCAACAAAATCTACAAGAGTAGAAGCAAAGAAAGAAGCTCCAAGTCAAGGTCTTATAATGACAAAAGATCTTCTAGTCGAGAGCGCAATTGCTACAATTATGGGAGACCTGGACACTACTCCAATGAGTGTACGGCACCCTACAAAAGAAGAGAAGATTCTCCAAAAAGAAGAAGCAAAAGAGAAGAATCACCACCAAGAGAGAGGAGGAGTAGAGATGATCGTTATGAACGAAGACCCTCACGGAGAAGCAAGGATTCAGAAATGAAGGACAAGTCATCAAGGAGCTACACAAAATGAAGACATCAAGCTCATGTTGGTGAATGGGTATCCGGCTCCGACTCCGACAATCACTCCGAGAGAAGCTATCACTCCGACTCCGAACATACTCAAGATGAAGGTGTTGCCGGTCTAGCACTTGTGTCAACCAATTCCTATGACATATTTGATTCACCAAATGAAGGAATTGGAAGATTCTTCATGGCCAAAGGTCCAAAGGTAACACATCCTGAGTATGTTGATTTCAATAGTGATGAAGATGACTTGCTTGTGGATGATGATTTACTTGTTGACAACTCTAGTGATGAATACTATGATGAAACGTCAATTAATCATGCTAATCAAATGAATGACAATGATAAGGAGAAAATTGAGCTTATAACTAAAGAACTAAACACTCTAAAGTTGGCTCATGAAACTATCTTCAAAGATCATCGAGAACTTTTAAGGGCTCATGAGAAGTTACGCTTTGAAAAGCTCAATCTTGAGCAAGAGCATGAGTTCTTAAAGGCAATCAATGATGATCTCCGTAAGAAAAGTTCTTCTTACATTGCCAAGTGTTTACTCTTATCTACTTACATGCCTCAAGTCAATTCTGGTAACAAGTACAAGAAAGATACTTCCTCTAGTAGTAACAATAATAATGTTAAATCCAATATTGTTGCTTGTAGTGGTTCTCTTGATTCCACTAATGATTATCTTAGCCAAGTTACACTTGAGCAAGAAAGTAGCTTATTGAAGGGAATTATAGAGAAATGTGTTTACAAGAGCC
This sequence comes from Triticum aestivum, assembly GCF_018294505.1. Lineage (NCBI taxonomy): Eukaryota > Viridiplantae > Streptophyta > Magnoliopsida > Poales > Poaceae > Triticum > Triticum aestivum. The sequence goes on from NC_057804.1 coordinate 180,195,815, forward strand.
TTGCCGGGAGTAAGCAATTCGAGGAAATTGTACGCAAGCAAGGAAGACACCGGAAGAATCAAGGTGTTGGTTTTGAACGAAAGTTCAATGCCAATGGAGTTGAGTGGGAAGAAGATCAATACGCCAAGACGAAGTTTGTTCCTCAACAAGAGAAGTATGATCCTACCTCCTTCAAGGGAACACAAGCTAAAGATGATCTTCCTCCACAAGACCACAAGAACAATGGCAAGGATAAGCTTCAAGAAGAGATTGATGCATTTGAAGAAGCACCTAAAGTCTCGGTCAAGTGGATTCCCAAGACTACGTCAAGTCCTACTTCATCAAGTACAACTACAACTCCAAGGATTCCCATCAAGATGATGTGGATCTCGAAGAAGAAGAACTAGAGAGTTCTTGAGGGTGACTCCGCCAACATTCTTCACTCATATCTTTATGGCAAGGACAAGTGCAATCAACTTCCACATCTTGCACTAGTTCAAGGAGTCACAAACCCTCATGTTGGTAAGGCAAGGGACAAGGTAACCTAATGGTTTCATGGACATCATCTTGTGAGTGCATCACTCTATATCTATGGATATTCTTGTTTGTTCCTTGTGGGACTAACCCATGTAGGCAAGTTGAAAGTGCAACTCACTCCAAAGGATTGCTCCAAATGATCTACTTCAACATTGAGCATCCACATCTTCAACACCTACATGAAGTCATCATCGACAAAGCCAAGGTTAGTTCATCCCTCTAAAGGGGGGATCTCACATCTAGGGGGAGCTTAACTCAAAAAATTGAGTCAAAGCAACTCTAATGGTGTGAACACATAAATGCATTATGTAAAAGTATTAACCCCACTTGAGCTTAAACGATGAGTATGACCTATGATCAAATGTACTCATTTGACTCCTAAGTCAATATACTCATATATAGATGACCTAGTCATTGCCAATTGTTTGATAGATGCTAGAATTGGTTGTGCTTGCTTTGCCACATATTTCATTTGCCATTTTATTGTGTGAGCATGTTGGTGCATATTTTACTCTTCAAGGACATCCACTTGTTGTTTTGATTGTTTGGTTCATTCTTCTTTTGGCCAAGTAGATGGACAAGAATGCCTAAGAACCCTCTCTAGCTATCTATGCTTTTCTCGTCTCAAACTCTATTCATGCTACATCACAAAATTTGATCAAGTCAGATTCGAACCACTCTGTGTGAGGAGCACTCGGAGTCCCCGATTCGTCATAGACTTAAATTTCCAAAACCTCTTTGTGATTCTCGGTCTGACCGATTCCTCCATTTTGGTCCTACCAAGATCATTAAGTTGATCTGAGTTTTCAATCTCGGTGCAACCGATTTGAACTTTCCGGTCACACCGAGTTGTTGTAACTGAACACAGTTATACATCTCGGTGCCACCGAGTTGTTCCACTCGGTCACACCGACAGGGTCGGGCTATATATAGACACGGGCAAAATTTTGGAAATTTCTCCGAACCCTTTCGCCCGCGCAATAGCTCGCTCTGCCATCGAAGGTCTCCAGATCGTCTCCTCGTCGCCAGCCGCCTCCTGTCGCTGGTCTCCGCCGCCGTCAACAGAATTCATCCCCACCATTGCCACCGTAGTGAGTTCATCGCCGCACTAGGGTATGGACTCGATCTTTGTGCTATCCACATCTGATTCCTAGAACATTGTACTCTTATTGATTCTTGCCACGATTGAAACAATCCTATCCAGCCAAAGTAGTATGTAAAGTAGATTAGATTCGAATTTTAGGGTTAGGTTTCCGCCGAAACCATCTCGGACCCACCGAGTTGAAAAACTCGGTCTCACTGATTTGGCATATGCCATTGCACTAGTGACTCTCGGTCTGACCGAGAATTACTAATCGGTGCGACTGATTTTAGGATTCTGTGAAACCCTAGCAGTCTCGGTGCCACTGAACTATGACTCGGTCCAACCGAGTTCATCAGTTTAGGTTCCAAAAACTACTTCGGTATCACCGAGTTTGAAAATCGGCTGATCCGAAATGCTTTCTGTGGAAAACTAAAACTGAACTTTTGAATCATTCTTTTGAAAATCTCTGCATTTTGTGATGCTCATCCACTCTATCTCATCTATAACTCTTCACAGGGTCAGCAGTCAGCTTTTGCAGCATGTCAGACCAGAGTGACAGTCAGAACAGGTCAGCAGAGCAGATTCACATGAGTGAGGGCACTAGTCCCTCCAGCACTTCAGATGAAGGGAGCAGAAGCACTCCTAGCAACCTGCCTAAGGCTGCTACCAGGCAAAGGAGAAAGAGAACCTCAGACTCAGAAGATGAGGACTACAAAGCTGAAGAAGATGAGGCTACATCCAAGAAAGTGGTGCTCAAGAAGGAATATGGCTCAGCAAAGGATATAAAGCCAGGCATGAAGATTAAAAGGCCTGCAGGAAGACAACCAATGTCCAAGGCCAGGGCATCAACTCAACTGCCTGAAAAGCCCGATCCCAAAGAGCCAGCTGCTGAAGGCAAGAAGACCATGGCCAGAGTTGTTGGGCAACCTTCCATGATGGAAGAGGAGGAGCTTACTGCACCAGCACCAAAGGCACCAAAGCTTATGGGTGATGCTATTAAATCTGGGGCTGCAATATCTAAGACCAAGGAAGCACCCAAAGCTGCCCCCAAGGCCAAGTCTGCACCAAAGAGGAATACCAGGAGTATTCCAGCTGCTGAGAAGAACAAGGCTCCATTGCCTGAGGTTGCTGAGGAGGAAGATGAAGAAGCACATGTTCTAAGGAAGCTCAAGCCTAAGATACCAGATCACAATGATGCCCATCCTGTGGCTGAGGACATGAACATCAGAAAAGACTCAGGATTGAGGCTATGGAGGATGGCAGATCCATATGCCACAAGGAGAAGAACTGCTGTTGATTACAGGTTCCATACAAAGGAACAGCAGGACTTCTATGAGACAATCTTATTGGACAAGAAGCCCATAGTTTGTGATATGAGGTGGGTCGACTAGACCTACATGAAGGAAAATGAAGAGTACTATCCTGGAGTGCAAGACAGCTTTGTTGCTTGTGGAGTTGCAGAATTTGTTGGGCAAAAGCTCACAAACTGGAATGATGAACTTATCATGCAATTCTACTCCACATCACATTTTTACCCAGATGGAAGAATTGTTTGGATGTCTGAAGGTACAAGGTACCAATCCACTGTTGAAGAATGGGCAAAACTGATAAATGCCCCAAAGGAAAATGATGATGATCTGGATGTATATGCCAAGAAGAAAATGGGACACAATACCATGGCACACATGTACAAGGAGATCCCAGACAAAGCCCTAGAGACTTTCTCTTTTGGATGAGTCCAATTTCTGTTGTCAGGGCTGCCTACTATCAATTGGATTCTAAGGCACATTTTGTTGACCAAGTCTGGTGACCACAACATGATCAGAGGGCACGCCATCAATATGTTGCATTTATTTGATGTGCCACAGAAATTCAAAGTCATGAGCCTTATAGTTGAAACCATTAAGAGGACTGCAGCAGATCAGAAGAGGAGCTGTGGTTATGCACCTCAGATTCAGGAATTGATCAACTCAAAGATGGGAACTGGCAAATATCTATTGGATAGGGAACATTTTTCAGTCTATCCATACTTTGAAGATAATGAGGTTGTCATGAATGAGGATGATCCATCATCAGTTCAAGCTCAAGAGAAGAAGGAGAAGGCAAGGAAGGAGAAGGCTGCCAAGATGCCAACTCAAGAGGAGGCATCTGAGTATTTCTTGAAAAACAAGCAGGAGCAGCTTGGTTACTTGATAGCATCATCACTGAGGATTGAGAAGGGGTTGGCCACCTTAACTCAAAACCAGGAGAGCTTGGAAAGAATCATGGAACAAAAATTCTATGATCTAGATGTCAAAGTAACTGAGATTCAGTCAGTTGTGGAGCAACTGCAGGATGACATGCAGGAGAGGAAGGGGAAGACAACCACTAATGTCTTTGCCAGAGTGCCTATAGCTCAGAGGTCAGCTGCTGTGCCAGTGCCAGACACTAGAGCAACATCTTCAGCACCAGCTACTGCCCCTTCAGCTCCAGTGCAACCAGCTTCAGCATCAACTCCAGCACCCACTACATCAACTGAAGCCTTCGTCCAAGGAGCCATCTCTACACCACGAACTAAAGATCAAGCTTGAGAGTCGATCTAGCACTATGCATTTTCTATGAACTTTTTTGTAACTTGTTGCCAAAGGGGGAGAAAAATGTATAGATCATAGGCTTCGAGAGAGAGTGTGTTGCTTTTGTTATCTCTTGCTTTGTTGGTTTAAACTTGTTTTCTTTTTGATTGGTTGAGATACTATACTTGTGAGACATTGATGATCATGTGTTTGATCACAAGCTACACACATAAGCTACACTTATGCATGTTTGATGATATTATCCTATCTATCTTATGCGATCATTCACTTTGCTTGGTGATGAGTGCATGTATTCAATACTTATCATTTTGAGCGCTCCACCAAGATGTATGTGACATGGAAGAGTAACCCATGAGCCTAATTCCTTGTGCATTTGCAGTCCAAAGCAAATTTTAAACTATGCACAAATTTAGTGGGAGCTCTTGCTTATCACATACTTCTCAAAGCGATGATGTTTTTATTCTTATTATCATTTGTCGACGCTTTGATCTATATGTTGTCACCAATTACCAAAAAGGGGGAGATTGAAAGTGCAACTATCCCTAGGTGGTTTTGGTAATTCATAACAACATATAGCTGATTGAGCTAATGCTATTCCAAGACTATTATCTCAGGAAAGCTCAATGAATGGCATGGCATGGATGATGAAAGTGGATCCCTCAAAATACTAAGGACAAAGGATTGGCTCAAGATCAAAGACTCAAGACTCTTCATTTTATATTTTAGTGATCCAAGATCACATTGAGTCTATAGGAAAAGCCAATACTATCAAGGAGGGATGAGGTGTTGCTTAATGAGCCTCTTGCTTCATGTGCTTTGTGATATGCTCCAAAACCATCAGCTACTTTCCCACATCCACAAATGACGTAAACCCAAAGCCAAAATCGGTCACACCGATTCTTCTAATCCGGCGCCACCGATTCCAAAAGTCATAGCCACTGCCACAAACCCTAAGAAAATCGGTCCTACCGATAGGGATCTCGGTCTCACCGAGATGGGATTGTAATCTCTCTGTTTCCCTTCATAACGTTTTGGTCTAACCGAAGTGAGTGATTGGTCCCACCGAGATTGCAATGTAAACTCTCTGTTTCCCTTTTGTAACATTTCGGTCTCACCAAAAAGAGCAAATCGGTCCCACCGAGTTTACCTGACCAACTCTCTGGAAAGCTTATTACCAAAATCGGTTTCACCGAGTTTGTGTAATCGGTCTTACCGAGATTACGTTATGCCCTAACCCTAACCGAATCGGTCTCACCGAGTTGCATGTCAGTCCCACCGAAAATCACTAACGGTCACTAGGTTTACTAAATCGGTCCGACTGAGTCTGTTGAATCGGTCCCACCGAGTTTGGTAAATTGTGTGTAACGGTTAGATTTTGTGTGGAGGCTATATATACCCCTCCACCTCCTCTTCATTCATGGAGAGAGCCATCAGACTAAACCTACACTTCCAACTTACCATTTCTGAGAGAGAACCACCTACTCATGTGTTGAGGCCAAGATATTCCATTCCTACCATATGAATCTTGATCTCTAGCCTTCCCAAGTTGCTTTCCACTCAAATCCTCTTTCCACCAGATCCAAATCCTATGAGAGAGAGTTGAGTGTTGGGGAGACTATCATTTGAAGCACAAGAGCAAGGAGTTCTCCCAACCTTATTCCTCTGCTACACATATGCATGGATGCCAACCGATCTCCCTCAATACATAGCTAGGTCTCTCTCCTTCTCCACACATATACTAGTCGATCTATCTCTCTATAGTTAGGTCTCTGCCCCCTCCCCTCCCACACACACACACCGATAGTCGAACATTGTAGGTAGGTATCCATGCCACAAAGAAAAACTGCACCTCTGCCCTCTCAAATTCCAGTAGGCCAGCCGCCCTATATCTTTGATTCGGGCAAACAAAAATTTGATGGCACTCTTTATCGATTGCGCACCCACACACTTCATCCCTGTTTTCGATTCTATCAATATCTCACGCTGATGATCCCTCCACTCTCTTCTTGTGGATTGCTCCCTCTATATATGTGATATCGATGACTCTGTTTCACACACATTGCATATGTTACGTTTTTTTGTTTGAGATATCATTGACACATTGCCTATGTTTCACACAAACCATCTCTCTCACACCCACCCATGTACGTACCTGCACCTAAAGAAGAGGTGCACACACGACGCATGTACTCACATCTCTTTCCTGGCCACACCCGCTCGGGTACTTGGTGGAGTTCATTTGTGTATGAAAAGGAAGCCCACATGATAATTTGACGCGTTTAGTGGTTGTTTACTCGAAGGATGGTCATGTACCACGCGTAGACGGAACAAAGTTTGACTTGACGCGTTAGTATTAAATAAAGTTATATTCCTCAATGGCACGTACAAAATATAATACGATTGCCATCGGGAAAAAAGAAAAATCCGCTCCACTATATACAATGGAGCCTGCCTACTAGAGTTTGTCTCTCGTCACACTATCTCACACAAGGAGGCGGCGACTTCTCTCTCTCACCGTTGGTCATCGATTCGGCGGCATCCCGTCCATCAGCGGGAAGGGAGGATGTGCATCGTTTCTCTGTTCGATGGTATTGAGGCAGCATGTCCCGATCTGCGGTACCCGCCGTTCTCTCTGACCAAGCTTCGGTGCGGTAGGGCCTTCGCCACTTGCTCGCTGCCGCAGTATCGGCAGATCCAGGCCACCGGTGCCCTCCTAGTTACATCCCGACGACCCTCAGATACAGATTCCTCCGGCCTTGCTCCACTGCCCATCTTCCCACGTTGATGCATGTGGAAAATCTTGCATGTGGATCTTCTTTAATTGTTTGCTTAAAACGTATCTCAACCGGCGTACTCTCCATCTTGCTATCTCGTCCTCAAACCATTTTTGATAAACCACCATGCTACTAGCTTTCCCTTATTACATGGAATATGCTTCTTTTTTGTCGGTGTACATGTCTTCAACTCGTGTTATTGGGCAGTATTTTTTCCTTTCTACCTCCTTTTGCAAACAGAGCTATCCATTTCACCTCGTTGCTATTGCGACCTTATGGTGAACTACAGAAATCACTTTTTTCTTAAGAGTATTTTGTGCAGTTCCGCCAAAATGTCACACAGACAATGTTTTTACATTTCTATGGGACTGCAGAAAGGGAGATTGGTTTTTGTATCCTCCTCATCCAACTCTGTGCCCAATCTTCTCCAACAAGTAGTTAGTCCTAAAGAGAGATCGCAGAGGTGATCGGCTTCTATTTGTGTGTGTTATGTTTCATCATCTAGTTCCACTATTATTTTAATCACACTGACTGAATATCTTTGCAAACAGCGATGATCAGCTCGATTTTAGTGGAGCTGCACAAAATGATCGGATTGTGATGTCCTCCATACACCTCCTTTTTGGCGATAGAGCTGGGTGAAACTAGTTGCCAACTAATGAACATTGTGCCTAGGAAATGGAGCAATGCCTGCAAACAGCATCGATCAATTATATATTTTTATTTATTTGTACACCTTCTCACCACTTTGTCTTTAATAGTGATGTGAATATTGGCGCTGATCTTCGAACCATTGAGATGCATTAGCGGCCATGGTAGTTTCATTTGTATTTGATGGAATGTTGTAACAAGACAATCATGAGGCAAGAGGACACATGAATCCTAAGTTGAAACCTTTTATTTCTCTGGGAACCAAAGTTGAAATCTTCATAGCATCACAGTACAATTTCATTATGCTGGAAAATTAGGCGTACATATAAATAAATCCTGAAGGATTGATAGCAATGCCAGAAACAATTCAACTTTGTTTCGCCGGCATGTGGGACATCCTTCATCCGGCTCCACCTGCCATGCAACAATATTGAGTGCACAACTGCAGGGAAGATTCACCCTGGTTGTTGCGCCGCAGTAATAATGACTAGTGAGCAGTCAAATCACAGAGCCCCACCTTCGCCACAGAAAGTTGGTCGGATGAAGCAACCATCATTTCTCTCTTTGTTGAAACTTCTAGTACTCCAATATTCACAAAGTAATAAGTTGCTTGGGCGAAGCAACCATCACTTCACCTTTCCCACAGTAAGTACTACCTCCTTTTTATTCTAGAAACAACCACACGCGAATATTGGACAGTAGCAGCACAGGAACTGAATTAAAAATTGAAACCAACCAATGAACTACTACTAATGGTGAGCGTTTGCTATTATCATGTACTCAGTCTGTCCATGTATATAGGGCTTAATGCGTTTCCTAAGACTAACTTTGGCCCTGTTTGGATCCATGGGTTGGAGTTAGTTTGAGCTAGTTGGGGCTCAAATAGCCCTAACGTATCCAAACATGAGGATTAAATTGGAGCAAGTTGCACCAAACCCACCAAAAAAACTATCCCACCCAAGAGGTGCTAATTGGAGATAGTTCTCATTGGGCTCACTGAAAAATCACTTTTCTCTCTATCCCGCTAGCCAAGTGGTGCTAATTGGAGCTAGTTCTCATGGGGACCACTGAAAATTCACTTTTCTCTCTCCATCAAGTGCATTTATTGACAATCTAACCCTATTACCAAACACCACTTTGGCTAGAGTTAGTTCAGGGTTAGTCATGAGTTAGCCTAACCTCTACCTAAGTTGGAGTATCCAAACATGAGCAGTATAGGACATGCAAGTTACTCAAAGCATACCGTCAAATTTGTATGTGAAAGGATCTTTTTTTTAAATGGAATGTGAAAGGATCTTCGAATGATACAATTTTCAAATTATATAAAATCTTATCAATAGTCAAAGGCAACCCCGAAGAATACATTAGGCCCTATATAAAATCTTATCAATAGTTAAAACCAAGTGTTACTACTACACCAAACAAGTTCAAAATGAGAAACTGGACCCACTCACGGCACGGCACGCCTGTCTCGTTTGGTCCATTGGTCAAAAAGCTTCCTCTTCTTGGCATAACAATAGAGTATAGTAATTTTTTAAGAATGCTCTTGGCATGTCGCTAACATGTGATGAGTTAACTGACCTCAATAGATGGCAAAATCGCCAGCCCACCGCACTATGAGAGAGATGAGGAGCGAGAAGCGATAAGGGCTGGTGGATTATTAGAGCTAGGTGTCGCATGAAGGCCATGAAATATGGTGATAGCATGGGTTGGCCATGTATGATGTTACTACACTGGGTTGTCGTCTTTCATACTCTTCCGATCTACGGTGGAGAATATTGGGTAGATTTTATATCACCGAATAAAAATATTAAAGAGTCTAGACGCTCCACCGCGAGGTTTCTTGCTCCTTCTCGGTCGTCGAAAAGAGTTCTTCAAAGTTTTGCCGACACGTGGGACATCCAGCATCCAGGTCCATGTGTCATGCAAGAAAATGGAGTTTAGTATAGTAGGAGAGACTCACCAACGGCCATGAACGTAGGTGGAGTACGTGCACGAATCACTCGAAAAAAGGAATACGAGCACGAAGAGAAGAGGTGCATGCATCGACGCAGGTACTCTTTGCCTCTTTCCCTAATGCTCACGCGCGGGTACACGGTGAGCTCATTTATGTACGAAGAGGTGGCTCACCTAATAATTTGGTGAGTATAGTAGTTTTTCATGGGAATGACACGTGGACGAATCAAAGTTCGATCATGATGCGGTGGCGCGTTTTTTATAAATTAAGTTATTCTATTCGATGGCACGTACGCAACATTATTTTCTCAATGGAACGTGAATCATGCACGCACTGAATGACGGAGCACAGGATGGTAGCCATGGACATGGTCAGCCCTTTTTCGAGACTAATACACTACTTTTGATGTGTCCCGTCAACTCACAAACGAGGAGAAGCTTTGCTTACTATTACAACCTCTCCCTCGCTTAGAGCAAGTACAATAAGGTGACTGATTACCTCCATGCTGGTTTTGACTACTCAATTTAGAAATGAACCACATGTTTTCTTTGGTAACACAAAATTAGTAACTAAATGGTGATTGGACACGATGTCCTGCCACGTATGTATATGCAGCAAGCAAGATTTATTCATGTTCCTTCTTGACGTGAGCTTTGCTCATCCTTTTGCCAACATGCAAGACATCTAGCATCAAGGTGCACGTGTCATGCAAGAAAATGGAGATAAGTAGTGCGTGGGTGAGTCGTGCACTTCGATGGCATGTACTATGCAATATTTTTTCTCCTCGATGGCACGTGAATAGTGCATGTACTCAATGAAGGAGCACGGGATGGTAGCCATCGACATGGTCGGCCCTTTTTGGAGAGAGTAATAAATAACTTTGATGTGTCCCGTCAACTCACAGAACAATGAGAATCTTGCTTACTATGCCTTCTCCCTCGCCCGCATGTGCGCGGTGGCTCGCAGCAGAAGGAGAAACTTTTGCTTACAACCTGTGGACGTGCAGCAGTTCATTTGGTGTTAGATTGCCAGAAGTACTACTATAGTACTATCAATATTGTTCGACTTCTATAAGAGGCGAAGAGCCAAGCGCAAGCTCACCTACTAACCTAGTAGAGTATCTACTATAGCCAAAGCTGGTCCACCTTTTAGAGCATGGTTAATTTATATAGGCGGCCCTTGCAGTAGCACATCATTTAGAGCAAGTACTCTCTTCGTAGGAACTTAAAATGCATGAATAGGAAAAATAAAGGATTGGAGTGGCATGTTCACTTGAATCCCATAGCATTAACAAGTGTGCCCCTAAAAAAATCCAGAGTGTTTGACACAGGAAAAACAATGGAAGTGAAAAAACAGTTGGAGTGGATGCTGGATTGCCAATTAGCACATGATTTCATAGGAAAAAAAATCCTATAGCATTCTATCCTATGAATCAAATGATCAATGTAGGAAAATTATGAGGGGGTCTCTCCAACAGTGTTCCTCGGCTCGCACCTAAGCATCACGGTGGTCGAACTTGGAGTCATTCATCTGGTACACGTGGTGTCTCAGATCTAGACACAAGGTGTACACCGTCAAGGTCCAAGCATAATGTTGTCCTCAAATCCGGACCTACACAGTCAAGGTCCACGATCAAGGGGGTCAGGGCGGACCTGACCTCTCGCTGCGTCCGCCATTTGAAGCGGCGGGCCGGTCGAGGGTGCCGCCCACTGCACTCCCAGTTGTACCCGGCTCCTTTCCGCATTCAAAAACCTACATTAAAATCCGTCTGGAATGCGAGAAACCGACTCTGGCCACACACGTCCGTTCAGGAGCAGGACGCCGGCTAAGCTCCTCCTTCCACCATTTTCTCCACTCTTTCGGCGGCATCCAACGAGCAGGAAGAGCAGTTCTCTAGCATAAAGGCCATCTGGGTGGCCTGCCTAGCCCGATAGTTACGAGCGAGGCAGCTCGCTGCTCCACCTACCTCGCCTAGCCCGTTGGAGGTAGTTGTCACACTAGGCCAATGCGTGGTTCGGCAGCTGGCCGCTCCAATATAGCTCGAGGAAGAGTGCCGACTTGCTCCACGCCGGCTTGTCGGGGAGCACGGCGGTATGGGCATCATCGCTTCCCTCGAAGCCGTCGCGTCATAGAACGCCTCTAGTCCCAGCGACTGCGCCACCCACCATCGACGCACGCGTAGCCGCGCCATGCAGGCAGAGAAAGAAGCCGCCACGGATGTCGATGAGGTGACACGGCTATGCGGATGTCGATGAGGTGACTACCAGCATGTCCCCGCCCGCCGCTATCATCGAGGAGAAGTAGAACACGGGAGGCCGCCGCTGATTGTATCCCATGAAGGCCATCGCCGAGGCGACGCCGGCGAAAACAGCCGGTGTATTGCACGATTCTCTTTAGTTGGATGCTGGAGGAGGACAAAGTGATCGGGCGGCGACCATTTAGATGAGGTATATTAATTCTACTAGGCTGGTTGTAATGGGAGCATTATAAGTAGTATCATGCATGCCAACTAGACAAATTTGATGAGGTGGCGTAGAATTAAATGAATAAAGAGAGGGTTGAGTATCATATTATGATAGCATATGGAATTAAGTTACTCCCATTGTGGTTAGTCTTAGGCCTTGTTCGGTTCAACCTCCTCCCAAGGGGTTTGGAGAGGATGGAGGGGAATTTGGCTTGTACATGATTTAATCCCCCACCATCCCTGTTATCCCTAATAAAACCCCTTGAACCGCTCATGCCCTTAAGGTTAAAAATGACAGGGATTACAGAGGATAGGGTAAGGATTTAAAGGTGAGGGTTTGTTTCCGACTAGCTCTACAACCTCAAGGTTTATAAATCAGACTTCACTCTCCCCTCACGCACACGCCCGGGTACACTCACGGTGGAGCGCCTTTGCACACGAGAAGGCAGGTAACGTGACAATTTGAGACATCTAGTTGTCCACTTAATGTGGGGTCTGGGACCAAATGTCAACCATACCAAGTGCAACTTGAATGCGGTAGCGCGGTTATTGATCGAGTTTCTTTTTACTAGTACATTAAATGGAAAAAATATGGCTGCGTGTGTATTCAATTTAAAATGATCGCTACGGAGGGAAAAACAATTACTACTCCACTAGTCCACTTCGGGACTTGCTTGCTAGGGTTGTTCTCTTCTTCTAACTCTCTCACACTCTCCATATCTAAACAAGACCGTGGTGTCCACTCTTTTTGTCTTTCTCTCTCTCTCTCTCTCTCTTCTCTCCGTTGACACAAATCCGGCTGGATACCTTCTGCTGGTGGTTGCTGATGGCGAGGGAGGAAGCCGACGCACGCCATCTTCTCTGACCTGGCGTTGGCGTGGGAGGTCCTCCTCACCCTTGCTCCCCGCCGTTGAGTTGGTAGATCCCGCCTCCTGCCTCGCTGAGGGAGTCCTGGATTAGGGGGTATCCGGACAGTCGGACTGTGTCCAACGTCCGGACTATTGAAGCGTGAAGATACAAGACTCAAGACTTCGGCCCGTGTCCGGATGGGACTCTCCTTTGCGTGGAAGGCAAGCTTGGCGATCCAGATATTGTGTTTCCTTTCTTATAACCGACTCCATGTAAACCCTAGCCCTCTCCGGTGTCTATATAAACCGGAGAGGTTGGTCTTAGAAGGCCGATCACAATTACAATCATACCAGCATACGCTAGCTCTTAGGGTTTAGCCTCTACGATCTCGTGGTAGATCTACTCTTGTACTACCCATATCATCAATATTAATCAAGCAGGAAGTAGGGTTTTACCTCCATCGAGAGGGCCCAAACCTGGGTAAACATCTGTGTCCCTTGCTTCCTGTTACCATGAGCCTTGACGCACAGATCGGGACTCCCTACCCGAGATCCGCCAGTTTTGACACCGACATTGGTGCTTTCATTGAGAGTTCCTCTGTGTCGTCGCTGTCAGGCTCGATGGCTCCTTCAATCATCATCAACGACGCTGTCCAGGGCGAGACTTTCCACCCCGGATAGATCTTCATGGTCGGCGGCTTCGCACTGCGGGACAATTCGCTTGGCCACCTGGAGCAGATCGATAGCTATGCCCCCGGCCACCAGGTCAAGTTCGGAAACTTGAGCTACACAGCGGATATCCGCGAAGACTTGATCTTCGACAGATTCGGGCCAGCACCAGGAGCGCCAAACAATCACGATGAGCACGGCTTAGACCTACTGTCAGACGATGCTCGGGATATCATCCCGGCAGAAGCCTCGGATCTAAATCCGGGGCAGGTTGCGTTGCCTAAGGACGGAGGGCTGGACCCCGCCCCGCAGGTCGTACCCTCATCGGCGATGGAGCTGAACACAGGCCTCACTTCCGAGGGAGCCCGTGATTCCAGACCCCCGGATTCATATCCGGTCGTGGGTTCCAGTTCGCGCGTCCTCGAGCCCGCCGAGCTTGGTTAGGCTCCGGTGATGGAGTTCACCGCGGCGGACGTCTTTTAGCACTTGCCCTTTGGCGACATGCTGAACTTATTGAAGTCTCTCTCTTTGTCAGGAGACTCTGGGCCGAACTATGTCCGGCTTGAGTTGGAAGTGGACGACGACGGAATTCGTTGCCCACCCACCACCCACTTCATTGCCACGATCGATGATTTAACCGACGTGCTTGACTTCGACTTCGAAGACATTGACGGTATGGATGACGATGCAGGAGAACCACAGGGACCACCGCTCACAAGGCGGTGGGCAGCCACCTCCTCATACGATATATATATGGTGGACACTCCAAAGGAAACCAGTGGCGGTGAGGCAACGGAGGATAACCCCTCAGGAAGAAAAGCAAAACATGTGCGTTATCGGCGCCACTCCAAGCCCCGCCACATCAAAACCGGCCCCGGAGACGAAAGCAGTTCGGATGGTACCAAAGAGGAATACAGCCCCAGTCAGCCTACACTCAAGCAGGCCGGACCAATCACGATGGGATGCTTGGAGAGGGACAATTATACACCCCGCCTCCGACGACGAGGCAAGCCTCGGCAATGATGAATTCGGCGTACCTGAAGACCCAGTGGAACAACTTCGCTTCAAGCGACGACTCATGGCCACGGAAGGAGCCTGCAAAGGAAACAAGAGCAGCTTAAAGCTGACCAAGACGTGCTAGTGGATACGTGGACCAAGATACTGGCCACCAAAAAGTACGAACCCGACAGCCCCAACAAAGGGCATACATGACACAACTGGCTACCTCAACTCGAGCAGGAAAACCACAGGCATGCACCCAGACGCCCACACAGCACCACGGTCCAAGATAGTAAGAAGCATACGCGAAGAGGCACCCTCAAGCCTTGGCGCAATGGCAACAAACGTCAAGTCAAGGAAACTGGTGCCAGGTCCAGTAAATACTAGTCCGATCAACGGACAAAAAGCAGCGCAAGCCTATTCGGCCCGAGCCACACGCTCGATCAACCATGTGAAATTCATGGTACTCCTAGAAGGACGGCAAAGCATACCAATAGAGAATGTAGGATCCTCAAAAGAAAGTGGCTGGTCGCACACCAGAAGCAATAAGGGGAGGTGCCTTGTCAAGACCCCCCTCCCCAGAGCGTAACAGTACGGCCGATCGCCCAGGATCACATAAACCATAGCAAGTCAATGGAAGTACCTCTAGACCTAGTAGTCCGGGGGCTCCATAACACGCAAAGCCCTCAAGGGTATGAAGCCACGAAAAACATCTCCTAAAAGATGTAAGGCGCAAGGGCCAAGTTTTATTGGCCCACCACTCTAACGGTTGTCTTCGGATCACCCAAAAAATGCTACGCCAAAGAATAAATCTCCGGCACCTTCCCACCATACGGTAGTTTACCGTATGCCAATGGGATAAACCACGTTGACTAGATCCCGCATGGTAAATCACTCAGGCCAACTATTCAGACACCCATTGAGGAGTTCGCGCTACCTCACGGTATAACGGCTAGGTTCACTATGGTCCGATAAGGAACCCTTAGACTAACCACAAGAGGACGCCCAGCTGCCTCATAACATTTGCCTTCACAAACTAACTTTGACGCGGAACAGGATTGGCGGCGTGGAACCAACCCGGACACGCAACGGCAGGGACATGCAGACAGAAGGTAGTTCGGATTCAATATTGATCCACTCACAACCCCCTCCAGTCCGGTCACCACAGGTTTCGCCAAACAACACTTCTTTTCATATATCACACTCATATGCATAGACATATCATCCTCCTACAATGCGTATACTTAAATAACAATTACTAGCCGTCGTTTATCGCCGATGCCTCTGCGCCGAAAATGACAGCCACGCTCCGCGTTCACCCAGTTACACAAGGGGCTTCACAGTATGGCAATAAAGTCCGACCACCTTTTTGGCCGCTCGGCACCCCGAACTTATAGGACTATATGCATCAGCTCTGAATCATGTCTTGGGTCATTGGTTGGGTTTGCCCGGCTCCCATGTTTTGGTACCTTACATTCTGTTCTGTCGGCTAAGGTAGCGCTGGGAGAACTACTGCGATTGTGTCCCCGTTCAGCCGGACGAGCACCTCAGTAGAGAAAGCCGAAAACCGACCGTCATGATGAAGCGAGAGCTGGTCAGCCATTCAAGAGGTTATAAAATCCTTAAAGATTTATTCCGCACAGTGCCATTATAAATGCTGAGTGTGACGGATCGGTCTTCTGATCAGGTGCTAATAGAGCCCCTAGTTCGGCCTTTCGAGCACTAGGGGCTGCGTCGACCATACTCGAATTCCTATGGCTAAGTGAGAGTAATAAAGCCTGATAGTCTGATTGCTTGGTTCGCGAAAAGAGACACCTCCTCAAAAGGACCCAACTATGGGATAAAGAGCGTCCAGATATATCCCGAACACCCCCGTATTCTTTTTACGAGGGGGCAGAAGCCGACGACTGGCCAACTCTCATGATTGCATACAATAAACAGCCGCACAGGAAGAACATATGTTCAAACAAAATAGGCAATATATACATGCCATTATCCCATATTACAAAAAGCGGCACAAGTGCCCTCAGGGAAATATAATGTCTTTAGCACACTTGTCCGCCGCAAGGCGGGCCCCTTTCAGTACACTTTCATAGTAAAACTCGGGCCTGCGGTGCTCCTTACCCTCCGGCGGCATGCGCGCGCCTTCTATACAGACTGATGGCTTGATAGCATCAAGCCGAGGACAGGCGCCCACAATCCGCTTGACGAGTCCGAAGTAACTGCTTGGAATCGGCTCCGTAGGCCACAGCCGGACAACTAAGTCCTTCATGGCTAGTTCGGCCGCCTGGTGCAGTTCGACCAATTGTTTCAGCTGGTCAACATATGGCACCGGATAGTTCGGCGCCAGATACTGTGACCAGAAATCCCTCTCCGCAGTCTTATTTTCCTCGGCACGGTAGAATTGGGCGGCATCTGATATGCTGCGAGGAAGATCCGCAAAAGCCCCTCGAAAAATAAGAATTCAGCTTGCCGCTTAGGATTCTTCCCATTATCACATATAAAGAGCTAAGAATACAGAAGGCCTTACCAGCCGCAACCTTCCGGGCCTCCTGAATGTCCCGCGCAGCACCTCGGGCTTCTTCCCGAGAACCTTCTGCGGCCTCAAGAGCTTGGGCGAGTTCAGATTCTTTCCCTTTTAGACTCTGCCCCAAGCCCTCGCTTTTCTTCACATCTTCCTGGAGCTCTCGCTCAGCTGCTATAACCCTGGCCTCGTGTTTTTCACGAAGCGCCTGCTCGGCCTCAGCCTTCTTGTTGGCATCAGCCAAAGCTTTCTTTAGTGCCTCGTATTCGGCACCCGCTCCTAGAGCACAAAATACAAATATTTTCATTACGCACAACTATTCATTCGTGCCAACTTCAAGACAAATGTTTTAAACATACCTTGCTTGCCTTCCAGTTGCTTCTTTACAAGGCCGAGTTCTTCCTCGGCCCGCGCAAGGCTCTGCTTCAGTTCGGACACTTCCGCACTATAAGCGGCCGTCCTCTCCGCAGACGCCTGTTTTCACATAAAGGGTATACATCATTCACATAGGCTCCTGCGAATGCAGAGGATTTGATCCCCTGCCCGGCTTTGCCTCCTCCGTCGGACAGTGCATCTGGGGCTACTACTCATACTATGACAATCCCTCAAAGGTTTCCTAGGAAACATACCTAAAAAGCCTTTATAAGGCCAAGGCAAGACTCGTTCAGCCCGCTCTCGGCGGACTGAATCTTCTCGACCACCACGCCCATGAGGGCCCGATGCTCATCGACAATAGACGCATTCTTCAACGCTGCCGACAGACCACCAGGTAGCTCTGCTCGAATAGAGGACACCGGCGGGGTAGGCAGGCCATCCACCATCGAGGGTGGCTGCTCGATCGATCCCGGAACCCTACAGGTCCCGGGGGCCGTATCCATACCCGCGTGTCAGGCTCCAGGGATATGTCCTCCGTGATCCGGGTCTTTTTGAGATGACACCTCAGTGTCACGCCCGGACTTTGGGGAAGGGGCCCATGGAGGCGTCTCGCTCGCCAAGGCGTCTGAGCCCAACGAATCCCCCGACGAGGACCGACCGGCACAAGACCTTGCCGGTCTGTGCAAAATATGGTAACAATTAAAACCACTATACCCAAAAAAAATCCCGGACATATATGCGTGTTCGGATACTTACGACTTCCCCAGGGGCTGGGCCCTGGGATCCCACTCCGGGCTGCTATCGGAGCCATGGTGGATGCCTCTGGGAGGTGACCTTTCCCCCTCTTAGGCGATCCGGCCTCCAGAGATGTGGAGGCCGTCCTTTTCCTCCTGCCATCAGAGTGAGGCCCATCCTCCTCTGCCTCCTCCTCTTCGTCCTCAGATGAAGGATCGTCGCTGGAGTCTTCGGATTTGGCATCTGAAGCCTCGTGACGGCGAAGGCCACTCCGGGTCTTCTTGACCTTCTTGGAGGCCTCTTTCTTTGGCGCCTTGTAAGGCGCGGGGACCAGCATCTTCGTCAGAAGAGGTCCGGCCGGTTCCTCCGGCAGGGGGGCTGGACAATGTATCCGCTCCACCTTCTTTATCCATCCCTGAGGTCACAATGAAACACGATTAAGGTGTCTCCCTCATGACATGCCAGCTAAAGCATGAATAGACAGAGTGTGGCTATGACTTACCGAGCTTGGAGAATGGGATGATTGATACCCACGGTCCTCGGCGGGGCCCGGCCACGATTTGCCAGACTTAAAGAGCACCTTCCAGATATCCTTGTGGGAGGAATCATAAAGCCCCCAAAGGGTTTGGTACTCGGCTGGATCGAACTCCCACAGAGTACAAGCCCGGCGCTGACAGGGGAGGACCAGGCGAACTAGCATCACCTGGACTACGTCGACGAGTTTGACGTCCCTATCGACCACACCCTGAAGGCGCGTCTGGAGCAGTAACAGCTCATCGGACGAGCACCAGTTCGGGCCCTTTTCGGGCCAGGACGTGAGCCGCAGTGGAGCTCCGGATCTGAACTCTGGAGCTGCCGCCCACTTTTTGTCGTGTGGTTCGGTGATATAGAACCACTGCTGCTGCCACTCCTTGACGAAGTCGTTGAAAGCGCCTTTCGGCCAAACAGCCTTGGGCATCTTGCTTACCATGGCGCTGCCGCACTCGGCGTGTTCTCCACTCACCACCTTAGGCTTCACATTGAAGATCTTCAGCCATAGGCCGAAGTGAGGTGGGATCCGGAGAAAAGCCTCGCACACGATGATGAATGTCGAGATATTGAGGAAGGAGTTAGAGGAAAGGTCGTGGAAATCGATCCCATAGTAATACATGACTCCCCGAACGAACGGGTGAAGGGGAAACCCGAGCCCACGGATGAAATGGGGAAGGAACACGACTCTCTCATGAGATTCTGGAGTAGGGACGACCTGTCCCGCCGGTGGAAGACGGTGGTCGATCTTCTGGGCTAGATACCCGGCTCCCCGGAGCTTCTTGATGTCCTTCTCCTGGATAGTTGAGGCCATCCATCTGCCTCCTGCTTCGGATCCGGACATCTTTGGAAAACCTCTCTTCGATGGAGAAGAAGAGTGCTTGGGCGTTAGGTCTCGAACAGAGGGGAATGAGCTAGCGGGAGGAGAAGGCGTGGGTGAAAGAGAAAGAAACCTTACCTCTTTATAGAGGCGATAAATGTTTTTTGTGCCTCCCCACTTGCCTGGTGGAACCCGTCTGCCTCCCACTCACCGTGATTAGCGGCACTGTTAGATTACCCATACCAGTATTGATGAGAATCCCGTGATAAGGGGACACGATCTCTGCTTTGACAAGACGTGTCAAAGAAGCCGCCTCGCAATATGCGTTGTAGCTGGTTGTGGGAAAACGGTTCGAATAATGATCCGACAGTAATAACATGTCACATCATCAGAAAAGGTTGTCAGCAGATTGCGTTTGTGAAATATCATTCTCTCTACATCAGTGTGTAAAGATCATTTTGTGGATCCGGACATGATTTGAGTGTTCGATGACTACTTTGGAGTATTTGGAGAAGGAACCCGCCTTGCAATGCCGAAGACAATACTGCGCGCCGGACGCATTGTCATTGAAGCCTGGTTCAGGGGCTACTGAGTGAGTCCTGGATTAGGGGGTATCCGGACAGCCGGACTGTGTACAACGTCCGGACTATTGAAGCGTGAAGATACAAGACTAAAGACTTCGGCCCGTGTCTGGATGGGACTCTCCTTTGCGTGGAAGGCAAGCTTGGCGATCCGGATATTGTGTTTCCTTTCTTGTAACCGACTCCATGTAAACCCTAGCCCTCTCCGGTGTCTATATAAACCGGAGAGGTTGGTCCTTAGAAGGCCGATCACAATTATAATCATACCATCATAGGCTAGCTCTTAGGGTTTAGCCTCTACAATCTCGTGGTAGATCTACTCTTGTACTACCCATATCATCAATATTAATCAAGCAGGAAGTAGGGTTTTACCTCCATCGAGAGGGCCCGAACCTGGGTAAACATCTGTGTCCCTTGCTTCCTGTTACCATGAGCCTTGACGCATAGGTTGGGACCCCCTACCCGATATCCGCCGGTTTTGACACCGACACTCGCCACATCTCATCGACCGGAGGTATAACTTCTTTTAGAACCGGCCTTGTTCTAATGGCCCAACTCCCCATGTTGTTGCATCCCTTTTTTTCATGAAGTTAGGATTGCTCCCCACATTGCTGCATCTTGCATGTGCATATTCTTCTAGTATTACAAAGCTCTCCATGTAGCTAGCTCCGTCGGCTTGTCGGACACTCGAATACCACCTATATTTTTACTATTAGAGGAAAAAAGGTACTGCAGATACTGGCTAACGAACCGATCTCTTGGTTGGAAAGGGAAATAAAGATGCTGGCCTGACCGGTCTCTTGGTCGAAAAAGGATAGAAGGTGGGGGGTGTTGGGTCAACAATGCAACCGAGAATGAGCACGTCTAGATTTCTTGTGGTCACATAGGAAAGGTCACTGACGAGAACAAAAAATGCACAAATCCAGACATGCTTTGCATGTTTGCTGCAATCGGCAACACCTTTGCCTCACCACTTTATGCCTAGGTGGATGTAAAACGTGCTTGTGCCTCCCCCGTCCCTATGCCCTTACTGCTGCTCTTAATCTAACATCACAGGTAAAATGAAAGAAGGCCACTGTTAATGTGATGTCGCTGTTAAGTAATGTTGTTGTCAATCTATTGCCATTGATAAAATGAATCAGTGCCACCACGGTTTTATGAAATGCTTTTTTCTTGCTTTATTTCTCATAAAGAGTGTTTTGGGCTGTTACACTAAACTCTCACACCGGTAACATAGCTGCATCTTCATTGAACTACACAAAATTTAACTGTACAATGGTTGACACGACGATGTGTTTCTCCTTTACGTATCACCCTTCGTTAGAATGATCGTTCTTGTTAACCGTGCACATACGTACTGATCGAGTGCTACTCCCAATCTATCATCACATAGTCATAATGCATTTGTTATGCATGTTAATGTAAGCCCCCGTTAATCTAGTGCCAATGTTGATTTGATGTGATGGCACTTCTTATATAATGGCACTTTTTCATACTGCCACTGTAATACCATTGATAACATATGAGATGCTGTTGTAAATCATATGCCGCTACAAAAAAATGACACTGCTTAAATAACCCCATTACATATTTGTGCAAACAGGGTTGTATATCTCCATATGGTGTCTATTTGTGCAAACGGAAGCACTAACCTCAATTTTAGTGGAACCTGCTGTCAGCTGACATCACGGTGCTCCGGGTATTCCTACATTCTTAACTAGGTAGAATGACCAATGCAAGATGAAATAATCTTATTCGTACGTTGACCGATGAGGAGCCATAATTAAGCTGGAGGCGTCTCTTATTTTCTTTCGAATGGGCAATAAGCTGGAGATCTGGAGAGTGTCTCTAATGGGCTGCCTCTAGTGTTAAGGCCCTCCAGTATGAAACATTGATAGCTGACTGGGCCAATACAAAAGCCTATCCATCTTAAAGCCCATTGTTTTTGTTTTTTGTGAGGAGAAGCCCATATTTCTTGAAGAGGGGGCGATCCCAGAAAAACCCTCCTTCCTCCTTGCTTCCACTTATACTACAACTTGTTGGACTCTCCCGCTTCCGTTGCCCCCCAATTCCTCCCGCTCCCCATCTTCCTCATCGTACAGAAAACCCATTCTCACCTTCTTCCTCACTCGTGCACAAAACGCCTGCTCCTCTTCTTCGACTCCTACAAAAAGCCCCAACCCTCCTTCTTCCCCACTCGCACCGCCACTAGGCTTCTCTCTGGCTACTCTGCTCAAACCCGTGAGCTCACGCAACGCCCGCAAGGAAAATGGAGTCGGCTGGCCCCAACGCCAAGAAGATGAGGCTCACGCCAGCGGTAATGCCGGTTGTAGATTCCGCACCTAGGAACTCGGGGAGAAGCATCGAGCCCCCCACCCGTATCTGAGGAACCTGTAGAATCTCCGGTGGGCCGCATCAGCGATCTCCCGGATGACATCCTTGCGGAGATCATCTCTCTTCTCCCCACCAAGGATTGCTGCGGCACACAAGTCCTCTCAACTCGGTGGAGCCCTCTATGGCGCTCCGCGCCTCTCAATCTCGACTGTCGTTAGATATCTATCCTTACTGAGTTTGATCTCTTCAGAGCCATCGTCTCCTCTAACCAGCAGGGCCCCATTCAACGCCTCTGCATCCCGACATGCTACCTGCTGTCCATACCCTGCATGGTGGACGCTTGGCTGACATCCCCTGAATTCAAAAAACTCCAGCAGTTTGAGTTCTACCATTAGCACGAAAGTTTCATACCATGAACCGAACACCAAAAATTTGTGCCCACACCACCATTGTCCATCTCGTGGTTTTCATCCACTCTCACACCACCAACTTCTCCCGGTTCCATCTGCCAGACGATCTGGTACAAATGCTTCGACTCCCACTACTAAAAAACTTTAGCTTGTGGTGGTTTATCTGTCAGAGGACTCACTACACAACATCATCCATCCTACTTTCCCTGCCCTGGAGTGCTTGCTGATTGTTTTGGGAATAGAAATCCCTATCAGTTGTCTCCAAATAAAGTCGCCGCACCTTAAAAGCATTGGAATTTTTTTGAAGGACAACAGCTCATCATCAAAGATGCTCCTTCACTTCGAAGGTTGCTCCTTCATTACTTTTATAAACCTTCGCAAATAACTGTTGTCTCTGCGCCCAAACTGGAGACCTTGTGTGTAATTCATGATCCGCTTAATGATCACAACAAGTTGGTGTTTGGCTCCTCACTTTTTCAGGTACCAAATATTATCATCTACACATTTGTAATCATAAGCTACATTTTTCATTTGTGCGCATATGTTTTATATCATCTTGGAGTACACTTTGGGTACTAATATTATGTTATATGCTCAGTGAAGAGTTCGTCCATGGATAGCCTATCAGTGCTGCTAGATTCTATCAAGATCTTGTATATCGGAATGTTTAGTTATGATCTGAACATAATTATTGGCTTGCTGTGATGCTTTCGATGTCTCGAGAATTTAGATATAAAGGTGATGATTTCATGCACATTGAAAGCCCGTATATATTGTACTAGAATTAACCGTTCAGCTGTCGCTCTTTCGACATACTCTTTTTTCAGACCTTAACTGTTTTCAATCTTCGTGTCTACTTAGGCACACATGGAGAAAAACATATAACCAATCGGTGGCGTAATAAGCACCAGGACATTTGTTTGAGGACAATAACGATGGAAGGATATGCATCCAACCAGGCAAACAAAAGCTTTGTCACATTCTTCCTGTTGAATGCCAGGTTAGTATTATCCATGAGGCTTAAGTTTTTCAACAAGAGATTTCTCACAGACGGACATGTTGAACAACAAAAAAGAAGTTTCAGGCGGACAAATGGGCTTCTGAACGTGCTCGGCTTCTGTTTACAACAACTTGTAGTCACCCTCCAATAATTGTTTTTGCACAGGACGTTGATTTTATGGATCAGACCAATCCATTTGTTTGTGACTGCGAAAAATAGTGGTTGGGTTAGATGTTATTGCCATGTTCAATCTGGGTTTTCTCTAAATTTTATGAATAATTAATCCTTGGGATTTTTGTATCGTTTGTAAGCTTGAGTTACATGTTGTTGCCCTCGTTCTCCCCTCTGCCTGCCACTACACTGTTGCATCTTCCACGACTCCTGCTCGTTCTTGTCCAAGGCCTCACCGTTGTTATCCACCTTGGTTCGCTCGCTGTGCCCGCCACCGTCTGGCATTGTCAACATGGTCAACAACCGAGAGGAATTAGCAGATGACTGTACGTGGAGAGGCTGACAGTAGGGAACCACTAGGTTCATTGCATTATGCAAGAAGTTGCCTCATTATTACAAGCCAATAAAATACTTCCTCCTAATTGTTTGACAACTAGGTCCCACACCATCGTCAATGTAGTCAATAAACGAGAAAATTACACAACGAGTGGATAACACCAGGGACTCCGCAGCTCGCCTAGTTGTTTTTTTAGTTTTAGAGACGGAGCTCAACTATGCGTTGTGTTGGGGCTATGGCCCGTCTAGCCCACGCTTACTCTTTTATTTAAGCACATGACGAGCCCAGTTGATATCTTTTTTCTTTCTGAAAATCGCTAGCCTAATTTTTTTGGAGAATACCCAACCGAGGCCTACTTTCTTTTCTCAGCCCTGTTGGGCTACAAAGGTTTCAAGACGAGGAGGGATGTAAGTAGCAAGAAATGGGCTTCCCCAAAAAATGGGCTATACATAGTAAGAAATAGATGTAAATTTTTAAACCAAAGCCAACCGACAATTACAT
Organism: Triticum aestivum; assembly: GCF_018294505.1. NCBI lineage: Eukaryota > Viridiplantae > Streptophyta > Magnoliopsida > Poales > Poaceae > Triticum > Triticum aestivum. Next base: position 180,220,666 of record NC_057804.1, read on the forward strand.
TCAAATATCGTTTTTTCTGGATTTCTCTACTCTTATAAAAAAGGAGAGTTGGTGATGATGGTGTGCCTGCCATCCTGCAATATAGGCCGTCCGATCTATATCTAATGGATAGGAAAGAAACTATGACAATTTACCCGCACTCCACTTCACATTTGCAGATAAGGCCTTCCCTCGTTCATCCTATTCTCCACAAGATAAACTACTCATACAAATGCATCTTGATGTTCCATGCAATGCACGGGCATCTGCTAATCAAGATTTTAAATTTCATTCATTTTTTTGCGGAGATCCTTTTTAATTTTATTTTGATATAATTTTTTAAAAACTATTTTTAACGTGACTCAAAATTTCGTGATTAAAAGAGTTCGAACCCCACCAAAATATGCAAAAATTCGTTGATTTTTTTAGCAGTTCCCAGAATATGGTCTGTAATACTAATAAAAACAATATGGGCTTCAAAGTATCCTTAAGAATTAGTAAATGGGTTGTAAACTATTGAAAATAATGGCTAATGGGTTGTATGTTGTTTTCCACAGATTTGGAGGCTGAGTTGTGGGCCTACTAGGTTGACGATGACGGTGTCCTAAAAAGTTTTTTTTACGCGTATGCAAGGCTTTGTCAACTTAGTCAACACAAAGCAGTGCCTGTTGGATGTCCATCCAATGGCCGTCATGCTTCTTCAATCTCTGATCTTCCTGCTCCAGCCTCCCAAACAAGCGCCGACGAGACTGCCTGCTACCTCCTCCCGTGGCCGGCTCTGATGCCGCTAGGCCATCCCTCTACCCACCCGCACATCATGTTATTTTTCGGTGACTTCAGCCTCCGACCAGTCAGCCCTCGTAGTCCCCTCAGCATGGGCATCCGCAGTTGTGGCTTCGCTGACTCTGGGTCATTCCATTCCTGGGCCTCGCCCTCGTCCACCGCGTTTGTGCTCTCGGCGCGGCGTGGTCAACATGGTCAACAAACAACAACCATCAGAAGAGGGATGTAAGTGGAGAGGCTGACAGTAGGGACCCACACAAGCAAGTGCCTCCTTATTACATGAAAACAGTGGGGCTTCTCCGGATCGTTCTAGTCCGGGGCCACGCCGTCGTCCAACGCCCTGGTGCTCTCGGCGGCGTGGTCAACGTTGTAAATGAAAGACATCCACCGAAAGAGGACTATACGTGGAGAGGCTAATAGCTTGGTCCATGGCCGCACGCAAGGAAGTGCCTCCTTATTATGTGCAAAATAATGATTCCTCCACCTGACAGCTGGGACCCACCAGAAGGGCCTCTATATTTCATGAAAAAACATTCCTCCCGCTGACAGCTCGGACCCACCAGCTATATCTTCGCACCCAAGGAGGCGCCTCCTTATTACGCACAAAAAATGAATACTCCCCCTGCTAGCTGGGATCCACCATAGTGGGAGGCTGACTTGTGGGCCTACTAAGTTGGCACGGACGGAGGGCTTTGTCAACTTAGTCAATATCAACAATTCTAGCTGCAATGACCGTACGATGTCCATCCAACGATCATAGTGCTTCTTCAATCTCTGGACTTCTTGCTTCAGCCGCCCAAACTAGCGCCGGTCATGCCGCCTGCTCCTGCCTCCCGTGGTCGGCTCTGCTGCCATGCAGGCCTTACTGCCCCACTCTACTCCAACTCTGGCCAGGCCATCCCTCTACTCACCCACAACCCCTGTTATTCTACGGTGATGACAACCTCACATCGCAGCAGAACCAGTCAACCCTCGTACTCCTCTCCACATGGGCATCCGCTGCCGCATCTTCCCAGCTCCGCGTCATCCCCTTCCAAGGCCTCACCGTCGTCCACCGCCTTGGTGATCTTGGTGCGCTGTGCTCAATGTGGTCAAGGAACGACTTCCATCAGAAGAGGACTGTACGTGGAGAGGCTGACAATTGGGTCCACGGCCGCAGCAAGGAAGTGCCTCCTTATTACGCGCAAAATAATGATTCATCCACCTGGCAGCAGGGACCCACCGGACGGGCCACCGTATTTCGCGACAAAAATGTTTCCCCCCTGACTACTCACAAGCTATATCTCCGCACGTAAGGAAGTGCGTACATATTACGCGCAAATAGTATGATTCTCCCCTTGATAGCTTCAACCAACCAGATATATCTTCCCACGCAAGGAAGTGCCTACTTACCTCCCTAACAGCTAGGACCCACCCGTTCGAACCGTACATAGGGTTGTTCATCCGGTCACGAATGTGTGCGCACATACTGGTCAATCGGTCTGTCTACAGGCTGCAGCGATGAACCGTGGCTGAGTAAGGAAGGGCACGTGTCGTAGTAGAGGCGCGGACATAGCATGTTACACAGTCCTGTCTATATCGTGTACACGTACGTACAACTAGGGTGCAAGAAAGTAAATACGGCCACGTATGTACATACAGGAGGGGTCTCGAATGCCTACTCGCGCATACGTACGGCCAGGGCTCATGTACATGGAGAGGCGGCGGAGGGCAGCAACGGTGTCCTGTTCATCGGCAGCTAACCGGCTGGGTTGGAATGGAGAAATTGCATCGTGTTCATCGGGAGGCAAACGTTTGGATGGAACGGCCGAAATGAGGCCTGACGTACCGCTGAATGGAGGAAACGACCTCCTATTCGACCGCCTACGGTCGAAACGGGATCTTGTTCATCGAGAGGGGTCTGGCATACTGCAAAACAGATGAAACGGACTTCTCTTCGACCTCCTATGGTCAAAACGGGGTCCTGTTCATCGGGAGGGATGTGACGTACCACAAAACGGGACTCCACGGGCTACTGTTCATCCATCATCAACCTCCTTCCAGCCTCCACCTGTGAATGTTCATCCATGGTGTCTTCCTCCTTCCTTCACGGGCCCCTGTTCGTCCAGCCTCCACTAGCTACTGTTCAACCAGCCCTCCACGGGGTCCTGTTCATCCAACCTCCACCGGCTACTATTCAACTAGCCCTCCACACGGGGTCCTGTTCAACCAGCCCTCCACGGGGTCCTATTCATCCACCCCCAACCGGCTTGGGTGTGTGGCGGCCTCCTCTCAATCGAGGTCATGTTCATCCAACGGCAATGACCTCTACTACCACGGGGTCCTGTTCATCCAACCCCCACCAGGAACTGTTCATCCAACCCCCAACAACGCTCACTGTTCATCAAGAGGAACCAAGTTTGATTGGCTTCAGTTAGCACCAGTAGCAAAGGAATCGCTCGATCGGGTTCAGTTAACAGCCAGGGATCGATCGATCGCCTGGGTTCAGTAATGCGTAGCCAGTGCAATCACTCGGGTTCAGTAAGCGAACGCCTCGCTTGGGTTCAGTTAGAGCCCAACGCCTCACACAGACGCGCGTAGTGTACGAGAGAAACGCACAAACCTCCGTGCATCGCCCGACCCTGACCACCCACCATAACTGGGAACTCCCCAAAATTTTCCTCGCCCTTGCTTCTACCACGGTTTTCCTGTCATGGATGACCCAAAGAATGTCATGCAGCTACGTCTACGGATCGCCTAGGACGAAAAGCCCATTTTCTGTCATGATTTTTTGTCATAGAAGGCTCCCATTTTTTGGGTCGCCACACATATACATCATGCATATATAAAAGAGCAAGGGGGGAGGCGGCCGGCCAGGAGGAGGGCCCGCCAAGGGGGGATTCCTACTCCCACTGGGAGTTGGACTCCTCCTTTCCTTGTAGGAGTAGGAGAAGGGAAGGAAGGAGAGAGGAGGAGAAGGAAAAAGGGGGGCGCCGCCCCCCTCCTTGTCCAATTCGGACTAGAGGGGGAGGGGGCGTGCGGCTGCCCTGGCCGCCCCTCCTCTTCTCCCACTAAGGCCCATTAGGCCCAATATACTCCCCGGGGGGTTCCGGTAACCCCCCGGTACTCTGGTAAATGTCCGAAACCTCCCGAAACACTTTCGGTGTCCGAACACAGTCGTCCAATATATCGATCTTTACGTCTTGACCATTTCAAGACTCCTCGTCATGTCCACGATCATATCCGAGACTCCGAACTACCTTCGTTACATCAAAACACAAATACTCATAATATCGATCATCACCGAACTTTAAGCGTGCGGACCCTACGGGTTCGAGAACTATGTAGACATGACCGAGACACGTCTCCGGTCAATAACCAATGGCGGAACCTGGATGCTCATATTGGTTCCCACATATTCTACGGAGATCTTTATCGGTCAAACCGCATAACAACATATGTTGTTCCCTTTGTCATCGTTATGTTACTTGCCCGAGATTCGATCGTCAGTATCTCAATACCTAGTTCAATCTCGTTACCGTCAAGTCTCTTTACTCGCTATGTAATGCATCATCCCGCAACTAACTCATTAGTCACATTGCTTGCAAGGCTTATAGTGATGTGCATTACCGAGAGGGCCCAGAGATACCTCTCCGACAATCGGAGTGACAAATCCTAATCTCGAAATACGCCAACTCAACAAGTACCTTCGGAGACACATGTAGAGGACCTTTATAATCACCCAGTTATGTTGTGACGTTTGGTAGCACACAAAGTGTTCCTCCGATAAACGGGAGTTGCATAATCTCATAGTCATAGAAACATGTATAAGTCATGAAGAAAGCAATAGCAACATACTAAACGATCAAGTGCTAAGCTAATGGAATGGGTCATGTCAATCACATCATTCTCCTAATGATGTGATCCCGTTAATAAAATGACAACTTATGTCTATTGTTTAGGAAACTTAACCATCTTTGATTAACGAGCTAGTCAAGTAGAGGCATACTAGTGACACTATGTTTGTCTATGTATTCACACATGTATTATGTTTCCGGTTAATACAATTGTAGCATGAATAATAAATATTTATCCTGATATGAGGAAATAAATAATAACTTTATTATTGCCTCTAGGGCATATTTCCTTCAGCATATACGCAAGGGGGATACAAAGGAACAAGACCCCAGGGACCCCTTTGTAATTTCTTTTCTTTCTCGGGTTTTTTCCTGTAAGCCAGTCCGCTCCATACTGATTTTTCCCGAAGTATTAATGAAAGGTTTTTCTATCGCGAAATAGTTGTCCTAGCTGCAAGAGTTGAAATTAATAAAGACAGGGTGGTTGTTTGGGAGGATAAATAAGACATGGTTCTTCCACTCCAATGTGTTGTATACAACATTGTTTCCCAAGAATTTTTATATGCTTAACAGGTTAAGAGTAGAAAAGGCGGACAATTGAACTCCATGGTTACTATTCACTACCATGAGCCACATAGTAGGTTAAGAGACTCCAAAAAATTGTCCACATTGATACATGAACAATGAGTTCAGACACTCTCCCCTGCCCCCGTCGCTGCTAGAAAATGTTGCCAAGCAAAGCTTGTTGGTGGTGGCGGGACTCTCTTTCGTGTGAGGCGTTGGGGGTCATGTAGTCCAATGCGGCATGGAGTTGCGCCGGCGGTGAGGTGGCCTGGGAAATCGGCGGCCACTCCTTCCAGGCACGGCTGCTCCCAGGTAGCATGACGCAACGCTCGACAGAGCGGCATGGATAGTGAGGACATCGTCTCTATTCGTTGTCGATGCGGCTTCGCCTCCTGGTGGTGTGTCTATGGGTGTGCCTTGTAGCGCCTCTCTGGTTCCAACTTGTCACAGGGGTGCTCCTATTGCTCACCAATAGGGCTTGGGTAGCCCAGATCTGGTTGTTGCGTGCTCCTTGGTTTGGCGGGCTTGGCCTCGTCTTACAGAGTGATGCGATGGCGGTAGACAGGTGGGCCAACAGGACTGGGTGAGTTCCCCGGGAGCTCCAAGCGAAAGCCTTGAGACCACAACACTTGTTGGTGTTCAAACCTTCGAGAAGAGGTCTCCGATGTGAGATTTTGGTGGTATCATCTTCTTTCGCCCCACAATCTGTGCCACTCGTATGTTGAAAGATGTTTTTAGCTCCACACATGGCTCTCGGCGAGTTGCTTCTTGTCTGGTGTGTGGTTTTAGTCGCGTATCCACGCCCAGACAGTGCGTACTTGCATCATTTTCATTTGGCGAGTAGTTGTTCGGCAAGGACCAATTACTCTCTTTTTTCCTTTTTTTTGGTTTTTCCCTCCACTTTGGCATATCTTTGGTATTGGTTTGCTATTTGCCGGCGTGATTGTTTGTACGTGTGTTGGTGTTGACAATGTGCATCCTACTCATGCAAAGGTCAGGTATGATTTTATTGTGTTCTATGTTCTCTTGATGATGCATTTTGTGTTAATAAAGAACGCCCCTTATCAAGAAAAAGAGTGAATTCCATATTTTACCCCCTAGATATGCATTTGTGACACTAATTACCCCATCGAGTGGAAATTCTTTTAGAATTTAGAAGCTTTGGACCCTCGTTTTCTGATGAATGTCCATTAAGCAAGGTGTGAGGTTATACCCGGGGTCCAAAAATATTTGGACGGCGACAAGGAATGAACAGATGGACAAGAGAAGTGTGGACATGATCATCAATAATGCCCTATGATCTTTACATATTTTTTCTACGAATCATTGACGCAACATGCCGATCCTATCTAACATAAACAAGCAAAATGCAAAACTGGGGTAATCCCGTGGTAAAAGTCTCCAAAATCTGATATTTTGATAGATGTTCCACTAAATGAGGTAATATGTCTCACAAATGTACAACTACAGGGTAAAATGTATAATTCACTCTCAAAAAAATATATAAAATGTTAGTTCAGGTTTGGCTCCACGGCCTGGTGTAGGTGATACTGCAAATTGTGTGCTTTATTGTAGTGATTTCCTTAAACCTCTTGTCACCAGCTACCTACCAGTACCAGTCTATCGTCCCCTAAATTTGGTTGTAAATTAATACACCGTGTGCTACACATGCATATCTGCCTATGACGAGATGCATGGCTAATACAGGAAACATGTTTGAACATATGTAAACATGATCTGTAATTTAAGACTTTTAAGACACTCCTGATGACGAAAGGATTTGCATGATTCGGCCAGACCAGAGGGCCCCCCTGCCCCGCCTGATTGTTCTGCGAGGGAGAAGCAAGGTACAAGGTTGGGCTGGTTGCACACAGATTTTAGCAGTTGTTTTTGACATGGGAGAGTGGCGACAAGCGAAGTGGATGCAGAAGGTAGCACGAACCCCACTTGCTATTGCAGGGGAGAACAGTGGTTGTGAAAATGACAGACTCATGTACGTCTGCGCCGATGCAGTTCATCAGTTCGCCCTCAGTGTGCAGTGTGCACAGCCGAAAGGCAGCCATATGGCAAAAGAAATCAACTAATCCTGCTGGACATGCGAGCAGATAAACAAAGTGTTATTTACCATTTACAACACGTGCTGAAAAATGGCATCCGGTTGCGGAGACCAGTTATGTAGTAGGTGACCATGCCGTTCGCATGCATGCACCAGGAGCGACATGACCTCGTCGAGGCCCGCGTTCCCACTTCATGCCTTATTGCCTTGTAATTGTTGCTTGCAATTTCATTTTGTTGAACTCAAGCCTCTTCGTGTCTGGTGTGTGTGTGTGTGTGTGTGTGTGTGTGTGTGTGTGTGTGTGTGTGTGTGTGAGAGAGAGAGAGAGAGAGAGAGAGAGTTTGGGGCGGTTCGCTTGTTCCACGCGTCGTCCCAATCCGCGCAACCCGGGGAACCTTGTGTGAGATCCTCCACGGGAGGGGTGGCGGCGGGTGCCGCCCGGTGGGTGGGCCGACTCGACAGGGGTGTAAGATGTTACATCCGAAGTTCAGCGGTCATGAGTTGGCAATTATGGTTACATGCTGATACATCCCAGATGTATACTTAACTTTTGTGACGCCTCCATTCATGACCGTGCACTAATTAAACACACATCATGCATGATCACGAACGGTGACTCAATGTTAATATCACAACAACTTTGAAAATTTCCATGACTATACTCAGTGACGGAGCTTGCAGGGTAGGCCAATCTGCAAGAAATTGGGCTTTCCTCGGCCCATGGGCTGACAATAATAAGCGTGGATACTTCAAAGCTGGACATGCAATGGCCCATGTAGCCTTGATGTAGCTCCGCCAGTACCTATATCTAATCAAATTATGCAAAGAAATGTCTATTGGGACTAACCTATTGATAAAGTGCGGGTAAGCATAGTTGCATGTTTATGTGTCTGGTTGCAGGAACTTCCGAGCCTATGAAAATTATATATAAACATGAATATACGTCAATGCATAACATATAGGGAGGCCACAACGTATATAAATGGACTGAACAAGAGGGCCAGTGGGTCCATGAGGGCACCTCAGATGACCTCACACTATGGCACGAGGCCCACCTGCATGGGTCCCTTAGAAGTTTTTTCCCTAAGGTCTCTTTTTACAATAAGTTAGGTCATGATCAAGCCTTCATATTTTTTAAAGATTTTTTGGACATGCGGATTTTCAGATACTAAGAAACAACAATGGGAGGTAGAATTCAGCATCCAGAAAAGATCTCCGAAAGTTAGATCTAATCTCGAGGGAGAATGGGCCCTTTCTGCTCCGCAGAAACCTTCATCACCGCCACCGCATTCACCACCATCTACTTTTTAGTACGGGCTTTTCCATCACAATACATGTGTAATCCATTTTGAAACTTGATTTCTTGCACTATACATTATGTCTCCATGATTTATTGCATATTATGTCAATTTTTAAGTAGTAACTTGCTCCATGGGATTGGTGATATAGTATGAAGATTAGTTACACATAGATAGTATGAATTAGCGAGTGTGTTGATTTATGTGCTATCATTTGCGAAAAATACAAAGGTGAACACGGTTTTACGCGCACCCACACGAATAGTAAATTCAAAAAAATAATAGAAAAAGTTTAAAAAATCTAAATTTTTTGTGTATCAAATTTAGTTGACTATTCTACTCATGTGTGAAGCTTCATGACGTATTGACTCCCATTGTATTCATAGTGAGAAAAATACAATTGAGACCATACTATTCATCAACAGTGTTTTTTAGTATAGCTTCGATTTTGTCATTTTTGCCCACACTACCACGGATGTGATTTCTTCATGAAATTTCATAGCGAGCATACCGGTTGACTATGTATATTACAAAAAAAGAAAATCAGATTTTTAGGATTTTTCTAGTATTTCTTTTGAATTTTTCATTAGGGGTCACATGGAACGATGTTAACCATATCTCTGTCCAGCTGTGGCTTCTGTTCGAGTGCACATGCACATTAGGACAACACAGAGGGTGTGCAATGTGTTATAATAAATGTATGCGGGGACACCGGAGTGATAGGACACCATTCCCCAAGCCCTAGAGTTAAAACATATAGGAGTATGTGGACCGTAAATCTTAAATCTCTGAGTGAGTTTACCATAATAATTTTCCATATTTGCGGATTACTTGCTGGGAGTTCAATCATAAGTACATGCCAGTTAATGATTTTGTGATTGTAAATTTAGGCTTCACCGTAGGAATAAACATGAGCTTAATTAATGAAGGAAAATAGAAAATCCAGATTACATAATGCCTTACGTACCCACGTTATGCAAAGTATCTTGATTATGGCATTGAGAGAAAAATCGCATGGGTAGATCACTAGGATGCATCTTTGTGTTGCCTTTATCACAAAAGACAACCACTCTATATCAAAATAACCAATTGCCTAGGAAAATGCTCCGCAACATGCTAACTCATTTAGTTCTTGGAAACTAATTAATACAACACCTAACTTTAATTGACTTGCATCTACAAAAGAACAAACTCATTTCAACTTGACTCCAAGTAAAGTAGACATTAAAAGTCCATATAAGGTAAGTGACATACATAACTTAGAGGATATGAAGCCAACTTTTTCCTCCTACAGAGTTCAACACATAATACTTCCACATCCATGATTTTAGCATGGTACAATTATTCCTTGCACTGGGGGAGGGGATGACGTGGCTGGTTCATGCGCCATCTGAGGTTGGTTGTTTCGGCGCGAATGCAATCAAATGTCGCATGCATGACTGGCCCGAGTTTTAGTGGTAGCGGCTAGATCAACAACATGAGTTTGACTAGTTTCAAATAACCGTAGCTGTGATCTTAGGTAGATAGACACCCTACCCATCGACTAGAGCCACTCCATTTGCTTGTTAGGTTGGGGGGGGGGCACTCCATCCCAAGAGGTGGTCATCTAGGTGCCTCCTTCGTGCATGTGCTTCGGTTGGTGCATGATTTCAAGGAGTTCTGGGAGATGCTTGCGACCTTCTCTGGTGGACACTAGGTGGTTCTACATGGAGTATTGGATGGCACAACAATCGGAAGATCCATCATCAAGGTGGTGATTGAAATATCGCGTCATGTTCAAGGAGAAAACTCTTGTTCTGAGGTTTATTGGTCAGACGCAACATCGACGAACCTGCGTCGTTTCCTTGTCGAAGACTTTTTATCTCCGTCATGATATTTTGCTCTTTATCAGTTGGTATCAGTATCCAGATGAAACTCCTAGTCCAGTACATCTTCGGCTCGATGCGACGAGCCAACGACATCACTAGTGTGTTATCTTGAAGGCATCGCTGGACGAATTAGTCATATTTGTTTACACGATACAGTGTACAATTTTGTGGTTGTTGTCCATGTCATGTAATCTTCTCATTGTTTACTTTCATCTTATTGCCTTGCATCCATTTTAATACTAACATTATGGTTGTGTGCACAATGGCGGATCTAGGATTTGACCAATGTGGGGGCAAGGCCAGCAAACAGGGATAACATTTAAACATTTGATAAAATAAATAAATTCAAAACACACGACAAATAACTAATAGAGTGTTGGCATATCATAATTCTGACATATCAATTTCGAAATATCAAAAGTACAATAGTTAATTCAAATAAAGTATTACTCCCTCCGTAAAGTACATGACTAGCATAGATTGCAAAATAGCTTGGAACATCAACTTACTTACTCTAATGTGCGTTGGTCTTAGCCATGAAAAGTTGGACCACATCATTATCGGTCACCTTCCAAAATACATCTCGCTCAATAAACGTGACCAAACAATCATTTTTTTAATTGACCACCCATACTATTTCTCAACTTGTTATTTAGTAGCTTCATCGCAGAAATTACCCTTCCAACTTTAGGTGTGGCCACCGGTAGAAGAAACACCAATTTGGGGAACAAGTACACTAACTTGTAAAGACAATCCTTTTTTGTTTCAACAAGCTTAACTGAAATCTCAACAAGATTATTTATTGAACCTATCATGGCTTCTCATGTCACAAATAAAGGTATCATTTTAGAAAGGGAGTCTTATCAAATTTGCTTGTGAAAAATCATTGGAATAAAATTGTACTAGTTGAAGTACTTTATCTCGATCAAAAAAGCACAAGAATCGAGAGAGTTCCGAGCCCACATGCAACGGACCAACTCCATATTAACCTCATCAAAGCAATTATCAACCTCTTGCTAACAAATATCAGTGAGGCTGCCAAGATAAACTTCTCTTCTGTAATGATCATCAATTGTTTGATCTGCATAAAAATGACATGATCTTCCATGATGACCATACCTAGCATCCGATAGAGGAATTTTGATTCCATTCTTAGTGCAAAAGGACCTCACCGTTTCTTGAGATCCATCCCATCCATGATCTCTCATATGTTGCATCCTCTCCTTAGCCAAATCAACAAGGCTCATAGAATTAATAATTTCATGTCCCGTTTGCAAACATTGAGATAACTCATCATTTTACGCAAGTATGACAAGCATCAAGTGTGCATTGAAAATGAGCTCTTATGACCCAAAAGCTTCCACAATTGTATGTAATTTTTAGCCAATCATTTCTACGTGCGGGATCTTTTCCTATCTTCATGAGCACTACACGGATTGTGGAATACATAGTAATGATGTAAAGAGTGATTTTGTAATGAGAACCCCAACAAGTTTCCACCAGCCTAGCTAACCCCATCGTTTGGTTAACCCACGTCCACTTTGTGCTTCACCATCTTCAAGTGCTTTCAAAATTTCTTGTGCTCTAACATTTGAAAGCATATCATGGCGCTTAAAATAAAGTCCAATGATATTCAATAGCTGAGAGACTTGATCAAAATACCACACCAGTCCACTATTAGCTCTGGATACGACAACAAGAACCAACTAGAGTCTGTATAAAGCAATGGATGTAGTATGTGCACGGTGACTCGCTCATAATCAATGTTTTCAGCCCCTTGGTCTCACTTTTCATGTTACTAGCCCCATGATGACCTTGTCCACGCACTTGAGAAAGTCAAATGACGGGCATCAAGTAACAACTCAATGATTGCCTTCAATGACAAAGAGGTGGTATTAGCCACTTGAATTACTCAAAGAAAGTGCTCACATACCCAACCAAGTTTATGAACATAGCACAAGAAAAGAGCTAGTTGTTCCTTGTAAGATAATCCCTCCATCCCAAAATAAGTGTCTCAAGCTTAGTACAACTTTGTACTAGAACTAGTACAAAGTGGAGACAATTATTTTGGGACGGAGGGAGTACATCACTAGACTCATCAACTAGGATTGCAAAGTGACCATCACCAATTTCCTAAATTATGTGTCTATTAACCTCCATGGAACAACAATTGATGATTTCTTTTTGTATTCTATGACAAGTTAGCTTACATTTTCTTGGAGCATTGTTGAATACAAACTTGTCGATGTCTACATTATTTGTAGCAAACCGGGCTAGAAGTTCAAGAAAGTTTCCTTTGTTGCATGAATGTCCACTTTCATCATGTCCATGAAATATCAATCCTTCTCCCAAAATAAACCTCAAGCTTCTAATCGAATAAGTCAACCTAGCAATGTAAAAATGTCTGTTCACTTCAGGTACCTTTGTGATAACATTAGAAACCGAAGTTTCCGGATTCACAAAGAAGTTGAACTTCTCTTGATCTGGATTATGGATACCTTTTGTACCATCCACATGTGTGGTAAGTCTCTCACATTTGTCCCAACTTCTCCAACCACCTTCAACAAAGTTGTTTCCCCCTTAGATTTCACCTTAAGCAAGTAGCACATAAAGCAAAATGACGCATGCTCTTTTACACTACATTCAATCCAAGAGTACTTATTATACCAATCAGTAGAGAAGTGTCGATTTCCACCTTTTATTTCTCTAACCAGATAGTCATGTTTGCTAAGTCAGCATATCGCTTCGCAAATGGCACAACACGAGTGTCCAAATGCGAGTGCATCGGGCAGGGCACCGGATGGTTGTCACGCCATCTGGAAGACCATGTGGGGATGGCCTGCTCTCCCAAAGTTTTGGGTGTTTTCTTGGTGTCTGGTTTCCAACTCTAGCTAGGTGGGCAAATAAACATTCACGGCAATCGGAAACTAACAACATGTGCCCTCTCTATGGTATGGAACGCGATGATGGTTTCCACACTTTGTGTAGGTGCCCTCGATCGATGAGTCTAGCACGTGATGTCGAAGGACTGGATGATCCCAGATATTGTTGTAGTCCAGACCATAGGGCTGGAGTGGCTCTTTGACATCCTACACCCACTCTCAAACACATCATGCATGGTGGTACTGATGACGTTGTGGAGTTCCTGGCATGTGCGCAGTGAGATTACACATAATAAGGCCCCACCACCCACGTAAGTGTTGCAAGGGTCTTCCATGGCTATATATCATCACTTTTGTGCATCCAGCAGTATCCACAGGCCGACATGGTCAAGGGAACACTAGTGAAAAAAAGCCTAGCTATGGCATGCGAAAAAGGGCCTTACTGGTGTGGACACACGATGCATCCAATATGGCAACATTGTCAAAAAATAGTGTTGGCGTTGGGTCCCATGCCAGCAATATTTTAGATGGTAATGGCATGCCATGTGGCCAACGCCAGTAGTAATATTCATTAGTAGTGGCATTCCGTGCCGTTGCCATGCCAGTAGTTTGACTTTTAGATTTGAAATAAAAATTGTACAACATATATCCCAACCAATATGACAACATAATCCAGTTTAAGAACAGTAATTAAATCAACTTTAAATAGTACTGAATAGACCCAATAACAATATTTAAGTTCAACAATGCACTTATTGATATAGTTCAACAAAGTAACACATGCGTGTACAAGTTCAAATAAATAAATAGAGGTGGTAATAACATGAGGCCTTTCATGCATGCCAACTAGCTAACTAGACTTTTTGGCGGGCGGACTCAGGATCATAGTCTGGAGTAAGTGAACCATTGTCGCTGCAAGCAGGCCTGTAGTAGACCATGAGCTCGTCACGATCGTAGTCGAGGTAGAACGTGGCTGTCTCCAACTTCCATCTCGCAAGAAGTTTCAAGGGCTCTCCAGCTAGGGCAACCGAAATTGGGCAAGATGACTAAAACTCTGTTCTCCGGAACAATGGAACGAACTACTGACTTATTGGAAATAATACATACCGATGTATGCGATCCAATGAGTGTTGATGCTCGTGGAAAGTATCGTTATTTTCTGACCTTCACAAGATGATTTGAGCAGATATGGGTATATCTACTTGATAAAACATAAGTCTGAAATAGTTGAAAGGTTCAAAGAATTTCAGAGTGAAGTGGAAAAATCATCGTAACAAGAAAATAAAGTTTCTATGATCTGATCGTAGAGATGAATATTTGAGCTACGAGTTTGGCCTTCATTTTAAACAATATGGAATAGTTTCACAGCTCACGCCATATGGAACACCACAGCGTAATGGTGTGTCCGAACGTCGTAACCGCACTTTATTGGATATGGTGCGATCTATGATGTATCTTAACGATTTACCACTATTGTTTTCGGGTTATGCATTAGAGATAGCTGCATTCACTTTAAATAGGGCACCATCTAAATCCGTTGAGACGACACCGTATGAACTATGGTTTAGCAGTAAACCTAAGCTGTCGTTTCTTAAAATTTGGAGTTGCGACGCTTATGTGAAAAAGATTTCAACCTGATAAGCTCAAACCCAAATCGGAGAAGTGCGTCTTCATAGAATACCCAAAGGAAACTGTTGGGTACACCTTCTATCACAGATCTGAAGGCAAAACATTCATTGCTAAGAATGGATCCTTTCTAGAGAAGGAGTTTCTCTTGAAAGAAGTGAGTGGGAGGAAAGTAGAGCTTGATAAGGTAATTTGTACCTTCTCCCGAATTGGAAAGTAGTTCATCACAGAAATCAGTTCCAGTGATTCCCACACCAATTAGTGAGGAAGCTAATGATGATGATCATGAAACTTCAGATTAAGTTACTACAAAACCTCATAGGTCTTCCAAAGTACAGTCCGCACCAGAGTGGTACGATAATCCTGTTCTGGAAGTCATGTTACTAGACCATGATGAACCTACGAACTATGAGGAAGCAATGATGAGCCCAGATTCCGCGAAATGGCTTGAGGCCATGAAATCTAAGATGGGATCCATGTATGAGAACAAAGTGTGGACTTTGGTGGAGTTGCCCGATGATCGGCAAGCCATATTATATAAATGGATCTTCAAGAGGAAGACAGACGCTGATAGTAGTGTTGCTATCTACAAAGCTCGACTTGTCGCAAAAAGGTTTTCGACAAGTTCAAGGTGTTGACTACAATGAGTTTTTCTCAACTGCAGTGATGCTTAAGTCTGTCCGAATCATGTTAGCAATTGCCACATTTTATGAAATCTGGCAAATGGATGTCAAAACTGCATTTCTTAATGGTTTTCTTAAATAAGAGTTGTATATGATGCAACCAGAAGGTTTTTTGAATCCTAAAGGTGCTAACAAAATGTGCACGCTCTAGCGATCCATCTATGGACTTGGACTGGTGCAAGCATCTCAGAGTTGGAATATATGCTTTGTTAAGTTGATTAAAGCATATAGTTTTATACAGACTTGCGGTGAAGCCTGTATTTACAATAAAGTGAGTGGGAGCACTACCGCCTTTCTGATAAATATATGTGACTAACATATTGTTGATTAGAAATGATGTAGAATTTTTCTCAAAAGCATAAAGTAGTATTTGAAAGGAGTTCTTTAATAAAGGACCTCATTAAAGCTACTTACATATTGAGCATCAAGATATATTGAGATAGATCAAGACGCTTGATAAGTTTTTCAATAAGTACATACCTTGTCAGGTTTTTGAAGTAGTTCTGTCGGAGTAATTGACCACGGGTACCCCAAAGCGACACCGACAAGACCCCGACGTGACGGCCATACCGCGGACAAGACGGTTGTACCTGGATGCCATCATGTATAGTGTCACTTGTCCCCTGGCACTATTTATGAAGTGACCCAGGGGACAAGCATGACACCCACCATGCCTTGCTCCCATACCACCACATAGCTTAGATAGTGAGCTAGCCATGCCTATATAAAGGCACACATCCATCCATCTAGAGGATGGACTCCCACGGACTCCCATGGACTCCCATGGGCACACACATGCTC
This sequence comes from Triticum aestivum, assembly GCF_018294505.1. Taxonomy (NCBI): domain Eukaryota; kingdom Viridiplantae; phylum Streptophyta; class Magnoliopsida; order Poales; family Poaceae; genus Triticum; species Triticum aestivum. The sequence goes on from NC_057804.1 coordinate 180,237,042, forward strand.
ACGCACACACCCACGGCCAAGTGTCATTCGGCCACTAGAGCACACATGCTTATCCACCCATCCGATATACCAGATCAGATGCACTTGGCACTGATCCCAGATACAGCTCCAGGAGCACTTTGTACTGCCCGATGTACACCCCCCGTGAGAATACCATGACATTTGGCGCCCATCATGGTGTGGTACTACTACTATGCTACCACGCTGCTATTGGTTTCGCTGTCCGGGTGGGACCATCTTCGTCTTCCCCGCCGCGGCGTCGCGCCGTCTCTCCGGTAGCGCTCGGGGGCTCAACTTCGACCCGCCCCCGGAGCGGCCGTGCGGGACGGCACTCCCTCGTCGTCGGCCTCGCCCTCTTCGTCACCATCGTTGCGACGCCGGCTACCCGTCCGCGCACGCGCCGCGCGCGGGGCCTCGTTTCGGTCAACCGTGGCCATCCACGCGCCGCTTGCGTTTGCTTCCCCCCGTGTTGCGCCTTGCTTTGTCCAACACACGAGCGCTCGCTCCTCCATACTCCGTCTTTGCAAGCTAGCTAGATGCTAGTCAAAGCGTGGTCAAACACAACCCGTATACTGGCCAGAGGCAAAGATGGATATTGCATGTGCATCACTCAGATAATCCCCGATGATCCCGAGATAAAGCGCTTCTCCACGTGTGGCCGTCGTCGCGCTCCTCGCGCTGGCGCTGCTCTTTGCCCGCTCGTGCCGTTGCCTGCCGCAGCTCCGCCGGGTCCGCCCCGCACTGCTGTGCCGGTGTCTGCCTCGCCGTGCAGGCCGACCGGCTCCCCCGACCCCGCTCGCATCCTGCCCCCCGCGCAGGCGCACGCCCGCGTTGCTGCAGGCCTCCTGCACTCCGCCTGCTCCGGTCCCGTGCCTGTCCGCCGGGTCGCCGGGAGTTGACCGCCCGCACGCCGGCCTCCCACGCGCCAGATGCTCCTCCGCATGTCGCCGGCTACCACAGGCCGGTTCCGCCCATCGCCGCCTCCCCCAACCACGCTGCCGCGTCGCCCGCTGTGCCAGTTGCGGCTCCCTGCCGCCTCCCGCGCCCGACGTCTGACCTCCGTGCCCTCCCGTGTCCTCTGTCGCTGCTCCACCAACTGCGCGGGCCGGCTCCGCCTCCCGCCCGCAGGCTGGGTCAGCTCGCCGTTCGCCGGCTCCACCCACGCGCCCGGCCATGGCGCCGGCTTCTCTGTATCCCGCGCCGGCTTCGGTTGGCCGCCCCGCGCGCGGCCACATCCCGCCTCAGGCCGGCTCCTTCCGGGCTTGCCGGCTTCCGCTCACCCGGCCGCTGCCGTGCCTCCGGTCGGCTCCGCCTTGCCGCCGCGCCTGGCCGACTCCTGCAGCACCCGGCCACCGGGTCACTGGCGCCCCCACCTCCGGCTTTGTCCCTCTCCGGCCTCCATCGCTCCCTGCCAGCTCCCTAGCTTGGCCGGCTCCCGAGCACCGCCACTTCCGTGCCGGCTCCGCCCCTGCCAAGACGCCTCGCCCGCCCACCGGCTTTCACGGGCCGGCTTATCCTCGCCTCGGCCGCCTCCGCGCCGACCCGACCCCCGTCTCGGGCTACCTCCTCGCCGCCGTGCCGCCTTCCAGCGCCCCCGTGCACCCGGCCCGGGCCGGCTCGCCGCCTCTTCCGCACCCTGCGCAGGCCGGCTCCTCCGTCCCGGCCACCCCCAACCTCGCGCCTCCGCCTGGCCTGTCGGCTGGCCGCCCGCGCCTCGTCGGCTCGTGCCCCTACCGCGGCCGCGCGCTGGCTCTGGCGGTTCCGCCCCTGGCCACGCCGGCTGCACCGGCTGCCCCGCCTCCCAGCCTGCCCGTTGCGACCAGCGCATCCCGTGGTCGGCTGCTCCTGAACAAAAAGAAGCCGAGTGCTCAGCCAGATGGGTGCGGGGAGGAAAAGCCAGTGTTCGGCTGGCAAAAAAAAAGAGAAAAAAAAGGCATCTAGTCGGCTGCTCGTGCGAAAGAAGGGCCGACTGCCCATCCGGCATTGAGAGAAAAAGAAATGTGGCCGACTGCTCAAGTCGACTTAGAAAAAAATGTATCCGAAGAAAAAACGTCCGCCTGCTTCACCACTCGGACGGCTAGACGCAACCCGGCCTGCCTGCCTGCTTCAACGTCTGGCTGGCAAGAGCACCGGCTCGGCCACGTCCCGCTCGCCCCCTGGCCGGTCAAGCCCGACCGGCTAGACCCCCCTCGAGCGCCCGGAGGCTCGGGGGCTGCACCCAACGGGTGCGCTGACGCGCCCCCGCACAGAAGAAGACAAAGTAGTTGCCGGGAGATCCGGCCCGACTACTCAGCAGTCGGCCCGAATCTCGGGGGCTACACCCAGCGGGTGCGCTGACGCGCCCCCGCGAGGAAAGAAGACAAAGTAGTTTTGTCCGACTGCCAGCAGCTGGCAGAAGAGAAAAAGAAGAAAAACGGCATTGCAAGACGCCTCGCCGCCTGGCCGGTCGAGCCTGACCGGCCGGGACCCCCCTTCAAGCACCCAGGGGCTCGAAGGCTACACCCAGCGGGTGCGCCGGCGTGCTCCGCGAGCGCCGAGTTGCGCCAGCTGTCTTCGACGACCGCGACTACACGAAAATCAATGTGAGCTCCTCACCCGCATATTTTTTGCATCGCGAAAGCACGGATAACCCTGAGCGATGCTCGAGGGCTATCTCCGCATTTTATTACAGTTGCATCACTGTTCGCCCCGGCGCTAGCCAGAGTTGGCCCGGGGGCTGGCCGCTTGGCCTGAGATGTTAGTTCCCGCAGACGGCTTAGTAGCGTGCGCGGTACCAAAGGCCCACTCTTAGTCACAGACCGCAGAGCGGCTGTCCGACTGGCAGGAGTGAACGCTGGAGGCCACCCACGCGAAAAACGTCCGGAAAGAAAAACACTTCGGGCGACCCGACCGTTTCCTTTATGAGTATCTACTCGGTTAAATTCGCTCCCAGAGTCTGAGTATTGTACGCTCCACTCCGCGGCCCACTCTCAGCCACAGACCGCAGAGCGGCTGTCCGGCTAGCGAGAGCACAAGCCAAAGAGCGGAGGGGACATGAAAAAGATAGAAGGGGGCTCAGACGAAACCGAGTCGGCACCCTCCGCATAAAACTTGCAATGCTAAAAGCAAACATTTGATATATCTGCATGGACTAACTTTGTCTTTTTTTCATGATCATTTTCATGAACACTCGCCAAAAAAACCCCGCCCATCTTTGCCAAGCTGCCCGGAGGCTTGGGGGCTACTATCGGAGTAATTGACCACGGGTACCCCGAAGACGGCAAGACGATATTTCAAGACATCGGAGCTAGCAAAGCCCCTCAGTCCGACTGCCCGGCCGCTCCTGCCGGCTCCCCGTCCGACTGCTCTGTCCGGCCCACTGTTGGCTGCCGACTGCTCCAACCAGCCGGCTGCCGACTGTGCCAACCAGCCGGCTGCCGACTGCAGCCCGAAGCGACACTGACAAGACCCCGACGTGGCAGCCATACCGCGGATGAGACGGTTGTACCTCGATGCCATCATGTATAGTGTCACTTGTCCCCTGGCACTATTTATGAAGTGACCCAGGGGACAAGCGTGACACCCACCATGCCTTGCTCCCATACCACCACATAGCTTAGATAGTAAGCTAGCCATGCCAATATAAAGGCACACATCCATCCATCCAGAGGATGGACTCCCATGGACTCCCATGGACTCCCATGGGCACACACATGCTCACGCACACACCCACGACCAAGTGCCATTCGGCCACTAGAGCACACATGCTCATCCGCCCATCCGATATACCAGATCAGATGCACTTGGCACTGATCCCAGATACAGCTCCAGGAGCACTTTGTACTGCCCGATGTACACCCCCCGTGAGAATACCATGACAAGTTCAAAATGGAACAGTCAAAGAAAGAGTTCTTACCTGTGTTGCAAAGTTGTGAAATTAAGTACGACTCAAATCCCGACCACGACAGAAAATAGAAAAGAGAATGAAAGTCATTCCCTATGCCTCAGTCATAGGTTCTATAAAGTATGCTATGTACCAGACCTATTGTATACCTTGCTCTGAATTTGGCAAGGGAGTACAATAGTGATCTAGGAGTAGATCACTGGACATTGGTCAAGAATATCCTTAGTGAGGACTAAGGAAATATTTCTCGATTATGCAGGTGATGAAAGAGTCCGTCGTAAAGAGTTACCTCGGTGCAAGCTTTTACACTGATCCAGATAACTCTAATTGTCAATCTGGATACATATTGAAAGTGGGAGAAATTAGCTAGAGTAGCTCCGTGCAGAGCATTGTAGACATAGAATATTTGCAAAATACATACGGCTCTCAATATGACAGACCCGTTGACTAAGCTTCTCTCACGAGCAAAACATGATCACACCTTAGTACTCCTTGGGTGTTAATCTCATAGCGATGTGAACTAGATTATTGACTCTAGTAAACCCTTTGGGTGTTGGTCACATGACGATGTGAACTATGGGTGTTAATCATATACAGATATGAATATTGATGTTAAATCACATGGCGATGTGAACTAGATTATTGACTCTAGTGCAAGTGGGAGACTGAAGGAAATATGCCCTAGAGGCAATAATAAAGTTATTATTTATTTCCTTATTTCATGATAAATGTTTATTATTCATGCTAGAATTGTATTAACCGGAAACATAATACATGTGTGAATACATAGACAAACATAGTGTCACTAGTATGCCTCTACTTGACTAGCTTGTTGATCAAAGTTGTTGTGTTTCCTAGCCATAGACATGAGTTGTCATTTGATTAGTGGGATCACATCATTAAAAGAATGATGTGATTGACTTGACCCATTCCGTTAGCTTAGCACTTGATCATTTAGTATGTTGCTATTGCTTTTTTCATGACTTATACATGTTCCTATGACTATGAGATTATGCAACTCCCGTTTACCGGAGGAACACTTTGTGTGCTACCAAACGTCACAACGTAACTGGGTGATTATAAAGGAGCTCTATAGGTGTCTCCGAAGGTACATGTTGAGTTGGTGTATTTCGAGATTAGGATTTGTCACTCCGATTGTCAGAGAGGTATATCTGGGCCCTTTCGGTAATGCACATCACTATAAGCCTTGCAAGCAATGTAGCTAATGAGTTAGTTATGGAATGATGCATTACGTAACGAGTAAAGAGACTTGCTAGTAACGAGATTGAACTAGGTATTGAGATACCGACGATCGAATCTCGGGAAAGTAACATACCGATGACAAAGGGAACAATGTATGTTGTTATGCGGTTTGAATATGTAGCAGCCAATATGGGCATCCAGGTTCCGCTGTTGGTTATTGACCAGAGAGATGTCTCGGTCATGTCTACATAGTTCTCGAACCCGTAGGGTCCGCACGCTTAACGTTCATTGACGATATAGTATTATATGAGTTATGTATGTCGGTAACCGAATGTTGTTCGGAGTCCCGAATGAGATCATGAACATGATGAGGAACTTCGGAATGGTCCGGAGATGAAGTTTAATATATGGGATAATGTTGTTTGGTCTCCGGAAGGGTTCCGGAATTCACCGGAAGGGGTTCCGGATGTTTCCCGAAATGTTTGGGTACGAGAACACGTTATTTGGGCCAAAGGGGAAAGCCCACAAGGTTTTTGGAAAGCGTAAAAGGAAGTTTTGCGGAGTCCAGGGGCCAGACGCCAGGGTCCCTGGCGTCTGGCCTTGGAGTCCGAGAAGGACGCTTGCCTTTCGGGTGAAACCGACTTTGTGGAGGCTTTTACTCCAAGTTTCGACCCCAAGGCTCAACATATAAATAGAGGGGCAGGGCTAGCACCAAAGACACATCAAGAAACTCCAAGCCATGTGCCAGCAACCCCGTCCCCTCTAGTTTATCCTCTGTCATAGTTTCCGTAGTGCTTAGGCGAAGCCCTGCGGAGATTGTTCTTCACCAACACCGTCACCACGCCGTCGTGCTGCCGGAACTCATCTACTACTTCACCCATCTTGCTGGATCGAGAAGGCGAGTACATCATCGAGCTGAACGTGTGTAGAACTCGGAGGTGCCGTGCGTTCGGTACTTGGATCGGTCGGATCGTGAAGACGTACGACTACATCAACCGCGTTGATAAACTCTTCCACTTAGCGATCTTCAAGGGTATGAAGATACACTCCCCCTCTCGTTTCTATGCATCGCCATGATCTTGTGTGTGCGTAGGAATTTTTTTGAAATTACTACTTCCCCAACAGAGAAGACTAGAAGAAGAGAAGACTAGAAGAAGAAAGAAGAAGAAGAAGAGAATACTAGAAGAAGAAGTAAGAAGAAGAAGAAGAGAAGACTAGAAGAAGAAGAAGAAGAATAAGAATGTTCTTCTTCTTCTTCTTCTTCTTCTTTTCTTCGTCTTCTTCTTTTCTTCTTCTTCTTCTTCTTCTTCTTCTTCTTCTTCTTCTTCTTCTTCTTCTTCTTCTTCTTCTTCTTCTTCTTTTCTCATCTTTCTTCTTCTCTTGTATCTTTTTGTCCCTTTCCTCCTCATTCTCATTTTTCTTCTTTCATTCTTTCCTTTTCTTCTATTTCTTCTTCTTCCATTCTTTCTTTTTCTCCGCTTTCTTGTTTTTCTTCTTCTTATTTCTTATTTGTGTCATTTTAGAGCTAACATACGTAATTATGCCATTTTTAGCCAACTTAGCTTATTATGTCAATTTGGAGGAAAATAAGGTAAGTATAGGTCATTTTTGTGCGAACCTAGGTGATGATGCCATTTTTGAGCCAACTTACGTAAGTATAGCACATTTTTTTATCTAACTTAGGTAATTATGCCATTTAGGAGGAAAATAAGCTAAGTGTGCATTTGTTAAGCAAAACACTAGAGAAACTTACCCTCATCACAACAAATGCGATGAAGATCGCAACTAAGGTAACAATTGATCCAGCGGCATAATAATACCAAGCCTCATTACCAATGGCATATTTTCTAATTTCTTAATATTCAAGCGCATTGCATCCATCTTCAAGCGCATTGCGTTCATCTTCATCTTGTGATCATCGAGCACATTGGCAACATACAACACCAATTTGATCTTTTCTTCTTCAATTCTTTTAATTTTTTCTTTCAAATACTCACTTTCTTTTTCAACTAAATTTATCTTCTCGACAAGAGGATCGGTTGCAATTTATGGTTCACATACCCCCTAGATAAAAATATCTCTATGCCAACTTGATGGCCATAATTTTCATAAATGCGAAATGCAACAAATAGTTACAAAAGAGAATATACCACATTCGAATCATAAACTAGGTGAGGGCCGACAGGGATGGATATCAAGACCATGGCACTAGGTATAACAAACAATCATACAAAGTAAGAAAATTATACAAGTAACTATATAAATCATAAAAAGTAACTATATAAATCAAGTACAACGTAAAAAAAATTGACTACGTAATAATAATATTGATCGTCGGGTTCAATAAATGCTCCGGGATCAATAAATGCATCATCAACATCACTATCATTAATGAAGTGCTCATCGGGTTCAGCGACATCTACATGTGGAAGGCCACCTTTACGTAATCGGTCAAGCATTGACAAGTCATCCGCAACAGTAACCTCTGCTTGGGCTCTTCTCGTTCCGGCTCAGGGGTGAAGTTGGGTTCACTATCGCTATCTACTTCAATGTTCTGGTGTGAAGTAGAGCGTTCCTTGAAGCATTTTTTTGGAAAGACGTGTTTCTTGGAAGAATTCACCTTCATATGTGTCTGGATTAATGTGAGGTTCATAATCCTCTTCAATGGAGGGAGGTGGTCTAACACGTGGTGGCACTTCATAAACGACATCCCAACCATTCAGATTTGGATCAATTTGGCTCGCCCACGGTAGATAGAAAACTTGGGTCGTCTGTTGAGACGTAATATAGACATCGGGAACATCTAAATGGGTGCTTTGTTTGATTTAGACTAGCCCTATATGTTCATGCGTCCTTCTAGTCTCCTCCGGCTGGAACCAGTAACATTTGAAGACTATGACATTCGGTGCGTTTTGACCATCGAATAGAAGTTCATAAATTGCTTCAACTCTCCCATGATACTCGATACCTCCATCACCGGTAGCAGAGAAACAACAATTTGTAGACTATCGGTCGGCCATAGATAGCTCTTTGCCGTAGGTATGAAAGTGATACCCGTTGATGTCGTATTTGTCAATTGAACGGACCTTAAAGTCAAAACCATTAGTGATTTGTCTCAATTCGGCGTACATAGACCCAGAATTAGCCTACAAGTTTAATATGAAAGGATTGTTGCATTAGCCGCAAATTAGACGAACAAATGAGAATGGTATAATGGAAATTACCGTTTGCTTGAACCAAGAGATGAAACCGTGAAAACCGTCTCCTTGCTTTGCCAGAAGCTCATACTCTTTGATGGATTCCTTTTGGGTCACCGCTCCATCCGAGAATTTTGTGACGTATTGACTGTATCAAAAAATATCCGGTAATAAGAGAAGTTCAAAGGAATTAGAAGTTGCAAAAAATGTACCGCGGGAACTAACTCGATGTACGGCCACACTTCTGTTAGGTTGGTGAAGATATACAACGAAATGGTCCGCCATTCTTCGACATTCAACGATATTGGTTTCGAAGCACCGGCTGGTGCGAGATTCCCTTTGAATAGGCTGAGGTTGGATCCACCTTTTTTATGCTCGCCAACATTGTACTGAGGCTTCGGATTATGCAAATGATGATATTTGGCTTCGTAGTGTGTTGTCACAAAGTTTGTCGCCTCCTTAGTAATGAATGCATCGGACATCGATGCTTCAATTCTACTTTTATTTTTACATTTTCACTACTAGGGAAAACCCTAGCAGTAGCGCGGGTTTTGTGCTCATTAGTAGCACGGGAGGGCGCGCTACTAATAAGGCGCTACACCTATTGCTTAGCAGCAGCGCGTGCCTGCCCGCGCTACTGCTAGGACAAATAGATGCAGCGTTTGTTCGGTACCACGCTGCTGCTAAGGTAACTACTTGCAGCGTGTTTTCTGTCCATCGCTACTAGTACTTTTTTTATTTTTTTTATTTTTAGTGTATTTATGTGCCATCGTACAAATACTGGTACAATACCGGTTATGAGGTTTACATCATTATGTCCATAACAGTGTGTCAAATGAAGGTGGATTAGGTTCAAGTGGAGGCAATATGTGGTGCATGTCAAAAGTATACTACTAATCCAAACTTGATCTAGTTTGGACTAGTAGTACTTTCGATGTGCACCACATGTTGCCTCCACTTGAATCTAATCCGCTAGCACAAGCTATTTAATCATCCTCATAGTCATTACCATCAACAGTATTTATTTCTGTCTAAAAAAACAGTATTTATTTAATCACCACTAACACTAGCTAATAATAATCATCATAGTCATTACCACCAACACTAGCTATTTTATCATCATAGTAATATAGTGTAGCACATCATCATCCTCAAACTCATTTCTAGCTAGCTAATCACTCCTGCTGCTCTCTCTTAGGTAAACTAACATAACACATGTATAGCTCTCCTCCTTGATCAAGCTGGAGCATGCAGATGAACATGTCTCCTAATCGTGGGTAGCACATCTGTTTGCTTCCCCCTAGTACTTCTCTACGCTCCCCCATCACATATTTGGTCCAGTCTTGCACTATTAAGCATCCGTCGCTAATCTTGAATGCACTAAAGTAATCTGTAGGATATCTTGGCCGTAAGCTGATAATACTCATGGTACCTTTAGTCTCGATCCCATAAGGCACAACATTCATCGAGAGTCCCTATTGAAGAACATCGTATGTTAACATACTTAGCAATGAAGTTTAGTTTCAAAAATAATGTATGGAAAAGATGCACCGATGATAAATAGTAAAAATCTTACCATCCTTCCTAAATAGATGTGACCGTAGTTCATTACGAACACTATTGGTCGCACATTTTCAGTACTAACATTTCTAAATGCAGGAAGAAAATTTGTCTTGACAATATCAAGATCCTCAAGCCATGAAACATAATGACTGAGCTCCTCGCAGTTGAGTTCAGCCCCAGGACAGTATACGGTCCTGTCTACCAAGCGCTGGACATGTTTGCTTGCACCGAAATAAGCTGACAATACAAATTAGTTGTCAACTATTTTTGAATAAACAATATCAAAGACATAAATATGGTTGAGAAACTTACATAATGGTATAACTGGAGGCGTCTGCACATCGACCCAGATGTCGGTATTACCTTCAATATCATCTTCCGGACGAATATCAAAGGTGATAACCATATCAGGCTCAAATGCATAAGTCTTGCATAGTGCTCGCCATGTTTTGCATCGAAAATAGGTGTAGTCATCTGAATTGTACAATTTTGCATGGAAAATATAACCATGCTCTTTCTTTTCCTCCATACTATGACTGAAACCTATCTTATCCAATACAAAATCTCTTGCATGGCAGGGGATACGCTAGTAGAATAGTAAAAAAATATAAGTGGAAGCAAATGAAGCAGATGTCATGCTTAATTACGAAAAAAGGCTTGTCGCTGTGACTTACTGTATCCACTTCGAAGTTCTTGTCCAGCTTGATGCTGAAGCGCCTATCATCATCTAGGAAGATTCCGTCACACAGGCCGCGCTCGTCTTCGCAGTATTTGCAAATACCGAAATCCTTTTCGTCGTCAGACATTTCCTATGTTCATAGTTAAAACATTAATTGAAAATCAATCGAAGACAACTACCAAGATACTCAACACACAAATCCGGGGCACTCGATATTTCCTACATATTATGGCACAAGTCATGCCAAAATTCACGGAAAAATCCGGCATGAAATTTGCTAAATAGGACATATTGAGCGCCTGAAATTTGCCGGAACGGAAATGAATCAACACTCCGGCAAAACATAGGCCACTCGGAGGTGTAAGCTGCAAACATGACGGGCCACTTGGATATTGAGCAACACAAGATATACATTTCAAAATATCTTGTAGGACTCAAATTAGCATGCATTCAATAAGCAAAAGTAAATTATCTCATACGTCCGTACATCGTCGAATATTATCACTAATACATCACGAATAGTGTCATACATATAACATCACTAATACAACTAAAACCCTAGCACACGACGGGTATCAGCGCGGGCGGTGGACACCCACAGAGAAGGAACCATCAAGGAACCATCACGACATCCCCGGAGAACCTGCCAGGTATTGGAGAACGGCCTGTGCTCCAACGCAAACAAGTAGCGACGGACGTGCGCGTCCTCCTCACTGACACGGTGACGCACCACCTCCGCGGAGTCCTCGAGCCTCCCATCGTCACTGGCCCATGCGACCGCCACCAAAGAAGGTTCGGGTCAACGACAGGCTGGCTCCTCACCAACCTGCGCCCCCCGGTAGGTAGCGCCTCCTAGTACCACCCCGGCGGAGCCTAGTCCCGGACATGGCCGATCTGGTCAAGCAGGTGTCGTCCTCCGCCGACTCGACGACGAGGATGCGGGATAGGCATCGTCCACGTCGAGGCGGGAAAAATTGCTTTAACTAAAAAATAGAAACAAGTTCTTACTAACTAGTTCTATTAATTCAACTAGTTCTTACTAAAAATAAACTTACTATAAATAAAAATATTCTAGTACCTAATTAGTACCTAGTTCTTAATATGCAACTAAAATAAACTTACTATAAATAAAAAAACTTAATATGCAACTAAAATATAAAGAAACCCTAGGCAGAGGTAGGGGAGAGGGAGGAGCGGGCATGCTCACCTCGGGTGCCTGCGACGAGGGAGGGGCAGGGCAGTGTCGAGGTCCGGGTCGGGGCTCGGGCGCGCGGCGGATGGCGGCCGGCGTCGAGGTCGGGGTCGGGGCGGCGTCCGGGGCGGCGTTGAGGTCAGGGGCAGGGGCGGCGTTGAATCTGGGGTCGGGGCAACGTTGAGGTCGGGGGCGGGGGCGGCGTTGAGGTCGGGGTCAGGGCGACATAGAGGGTGCGGAGAGCGCGCGGCGGTCGACGGGCGACGGCGGCGGCGAGAGTGGAGAGAGTTGGATTTGGTGGAAAGTGGCGTGGGGAAGGACGAACCCCGTGGTTAAGTCAGAAGTAGCAGTAGCGCGTTCCGGGAAAAGCGCTGCTGCTATCTTAGCTACAGCGCGTTCTTTGATACACGCTACTGCTACTCCTTTCTCTTTTTTCCCTTTTCCATTTAGTTTTCTTCACATTTTATTTGTTTCCTTTCACCTTATTCTATTTCTTTCATTTTCAATTACCTTTCCATTTTCTTTCCATTTAATTTTATAACCTTTAGCAGCAACGAGTTTATATTAAAACGCGCTGCTACAAACAACGTAGCGGTAGCGCGGTTTGTCATAGATCGCTACTACTATGTGTAGCCTATGGGCTAAGCCATGGGAATTTTAGTAGTAACGTGTGTACAGCAAGACGCGCTACTGCTAGATCTTTATCTGCAGCGCGGTTACCTCAGGCGCGCTACTGCTAATTAGCACCAGCGTGCTTTTTTGACCCATGCTACTGCTAAAGTTCTGTGTATAGGGTTTTCCCTAGTAGTGTTTGCTTGGAGCGTCTTCTGCAACCTCTCAGTTGCGTACCACCAACGATTCTGCACGGGCCCCCCAATCTTTCCTCGGTCGGGAGATGCAAAATCAAGTGTTGCATTGGATTAAAGAAGCCCGGCGGAAAGATCTTCTCTAACTTCCAGATCAACTCCGGCACCAACTTTTCCATCTCTTCTAGCACGATAGGTGATAGTTCTTCCATCTCTTCCAACTCTTCCATCTCTTCTAAGTTGCAGCTCAGCTCCGCCAATACTAGCCATTCATCCTCAGGGATGAAGCCACGCAACATCACCGGCATTACCCGCTCAATCCATATGTGCCAATCATGACTCTTGAGACCAAATATTTTCAATTTGTCAAGACTCGCTCCCCTCTTTAGATTCGCTGCATACCCATTGGGGAACATCAACTGCATTTTCACCCACAAGATAATTTCCCTCATAGCTGGCCTTCCAAGATTGAACCATGCCTTTGGCTTCGTCCAGTTCTGCTTTCCTTTCGGTTCTTGCATGTTTTGTAATGGTCTATGACATAGCGCCTCTTGATTGACTCTACCCTTAGTATTATCCTTTGACTTCCCCTCTATGCCCAATAATGTACCAAAAAGTGCCTCGGGGATATTCTTTTCAGTGTGCATCACGTCGATGTTGTGTGGGGAAAGGAGGTCTTTGAAGTAAGGCAAATACCACAACATGTCTTGTGAGTCTAAGCGTGTTTCGAATTATACCCCTTAAAATACCCTGGACGCTCTGGACCTGGCTCTAGAGCGTTTAACTAATCCAAGGTATCTTGACCTGCCAACGAAGGTGGTGTAGAGTTTTTGACAACTCTACCTTTCATGAAGTTCTTCTTGTCTTTCTTGAACTTATGGCAAGGATCCAGGAACTGTCTATGCAAGTCGAAGCAAGAAAACTTGCGACCCTCCTACAGCCAATGAAACTCAAGAGCTGCCTTGCATGTGGGGAACGGGAACCTTCCATGCACACACCAGCCAATGAATAGCGCATACGCCAGCAAGTCATGCGTCGAGTACATGTACCAGACACGCATTATGAAGTTCTATTTGTTAAAGGCGTCGTATGTCTTGAACCCATTATCCCAAGCTTCTTGCAATTTGTCCTTAAGTGGATGCATGTACACATTCATATTCTTCCCCGTATAGTTCAACCCTGGAATTATCAACGTCAGGAAAATGTTATTTCTTTGCATAATCTGTCCGAGGGGGGAGACTGAGTGGAAAGGCAAATATGGGCCAACAACTATATTGGGTTGCTGTCAAACCAAAGACAATGAACCCATCCGTGCTGATGCTGACTCGAGGATGCCTTGGATCTGCCGCTTTTTCTGCATATAATGCATCGAAGCACTTCCACGCTTCACCATCCGATGTGTGTACCATCATTAGATTCCTATCTGCATCTAGTTTGGTTCTTTTACCCGTTATGTGTCATGTCATCTGTCTGGCTATCTCTTCGATCATGAAAATACATTGAAGTCTTGGTACAATTGGCATATACCGAAGAACATTGCGGGATTTGGTCTGTGTCTTCTCACCCATACCGTTATCTACCACAATATACCTGGAAGACTTGCAAATGGGACAATAGTTCAAGTCTGCATACTCAAGCCTAAATAAGGCACATCCTTTCTCATAGGCATGTATATTCTCATAGGGCATCTTAAGAGCACGGAGGATTTTGTCTGACTGGTATAGGTTTGCAGGCAGTACATGGCCTTTGGGTAGAAAGCGTCCAAATACTGTCATCATTGCGTCGTAGCTTTCTCTACCCAAGTTGACAAAGCTTAGTGTGCTCATGAAGCGGACGTTTGGAAGACTCTAACATTTCATTGAAGGCCTTTGCAGATTCCTCCATCTCTTCGTCCGAATCCCAAGCATCATCAAAGTTTTGCACCATCTCTTCCACCCCGGTACCATGCTCGTCGATGCAACGATGAACCACCTCAGCTCTGGCACGTTGGGCAGGCTCACCATGAAATGTCCACACCGTATAACCGGGCATAAAGCCACTCTTCTGCAGGTGTTTGCCCATTTCATCCTTTGTCCTCTTTTCCCAATTGTTGCACCGGACATAGGGGCACCAGTTTTTCCTCTGGCCGTTTGCAAATGCGACTTTGACAAACCCCTTGGCTTTGTTAATCATTCATTCTAATCTCTTTGTGACTAGTGCGCTCGGTGTAAATCCACGCACAATCACTCATCTTGATTAGCTACTGGACATACAAGAAATATATATAATTCAGCATGTATATTCATCAGTTAATCTAGTTTGTTAATTTTATTACGTCCATGCAACCTACACTGTAATAGGTAAAGATAGGTCCTAATCCCACCCGAGTATGTGTAGAGGGAGTATGTTCTCCATGCTCTACCCCATTCCAAGACAAAATTTCGGCAGTATCTCCCCGCTGTTCTCCTGATACACGTCTCGGCAAAAAGCCGAGTGAATGTGCATCCGGAGAACAACAGGGAGGCGCTTATGAAATTTTGTCTCGGAATGGGGTAGAGCATGGAGAACGTACTCAGTCTACACATACTCGGGTTGTCCATGGAAATCGCTGGACAATTCGAATGAGTTACGGTGATAAATATGCAACTAAATGCATATTTATGGATGCAACCCTTTTGGACAGGAGACACATACTGGTTACACGACTATAGTTACCTAGCTAGTGTCATCGGCACGAAGGCTGGAACAGAGCAAATAATTAAGGGGGGAGGAGATGTCATTTGTGCTCACCCACGAACGCAGGGACGGATCTCATCGAACACCAGACCCTCGCAGCGACGAAACAACTGCACATTGAAATTGAAAGATAAGTAACTTAGCATTATTGTTTTTGCCATCAACCTAACTAAAATTAAACTAAACTAAGCCTAAACTAAAGTAAATCTTAAAAACAGAAAAAAATAAGGAAAAAAGGAGAGAGTGCAGCGGTGGAGCTCACTAGAGAGAGGGCAGCGGTGGCGACTGGCGGCGGTGGATGAGGGGGGCGGGGCGGCAGTGGCGACCAATCAGCGGTGGAGGAGGAGGGTAGGACGGGCGGCCTGGGGTGATGGGGGCAGGGCCGACGGGGTTTCGGGTCAGGGAGGGTGGGGTCGGGTGGCGCTACGCGGCGGTAGCGCCCGGGCCGCGGGGGCGACGGGGATCGGGGGCGGCATGGCGGCGTGGGCGACGGGACGGTGGGGGCAGGTGATTCCTAGGCAGGGATGGTGGTGGGGTGGCGGCGGTGCGGGGCGGCGGGCGGCAAAGGCGACGGGATGACGGGTAGGGAGGGGGTGGGGCGACGATGGCGCAGGCGCGGGGGTGCGCGGGTGATAGAGAGGGGAAGAGAGAGGGGTGGGGCAGGGGAGAGAGGGAGGGCGGCCGTTAGAGGCGTTAGTGGGCACGTTCTTTGCCGTTTGCTAGCGGACGGCAAATGGGGGGCCTGGAGGGCCGTTAGGGTTTGGGCCTCCACTGGACCCCACCCACCTCTTTACCGTCCGCCAGCGGATGGCAAAGTTTCTTTCCCGTTGGCCAGCCGATGGCAAAGAACTGGCTGATGGTAAATAGGGTCTTTGTCGTCAGCCCTTTCTTTACCGTCCATTTTTTGGAAGCAGACGACAAAGATCTTCTTTGCCATCCGCAAGCGGATGGCAAAGATCTGACTGATGGCAAATTCTCTAATTCCAGTAGCGGGGGTGGACGGAAGGTCCGGGGTCCGGAAGTTTCGGGGGAGGCCGGAAGGTCCGGGCGGGGACGGAAGTTCCGGGGGTCACGATTCTGCCAAGAACAAGAAATTTGGGGATTGTGGCTTTGGGCGGAAAAACTTCAGGAAAAACCCAAATCAGAGGGGGGAAAGAAATTTTTTGGGTCGATGGAAGGGTGGGAAAGCTAGATCGACGTGCCACACACAAAATCCATGGATCGAATCCAACAAAACTTTATCATACCAACAAATCACAAAAAAATGGGAGGGCTATTTTTTGGGGATTTTCAAAATTGGGACGAATCACAACAAAATTAGGCTAGAAAACAAAGAGGGAGGCTCCAAAATCGTGATCAACATGGCTCATGATACCAAGATGATGTAGGGTAGAACCCTAGATCCCCGATCTTTCACGATTGGAGTAGATCCCAACGAAGAACATAATAACACGAAGGAAAACACGAGGAGAAACATGAGATGATTCACTCAAACCAACAAGATTCGATTACACATGTGCTAGATCCTCGAAACACAAAGAGATACATGATCCACGATGAACAAAAGACGATACATAGGGTAACTAGTTCATCTCTGTGAGGAGGTCTTGAAGTTCTTCCTATGAGGGGTGCTGAATCCAAGGTGGATCTTCTCCATAGAGGCTGTGGTCTCTCTCTCGGTGGAGTAGATCCGGATGGATGAGAAAAGCTCTATCTCTCAAATGAGCTATCACATTACTAACCCTAAAACGTAGGTAGGAGAAGAGTATACATAGTCTAGGGGGCGAAGGGGTACATGGGCCTCGGCCCAAGTCACTGCGCACAGGCAGGGCCGAAAGTTCCGGGCGAGGCGGGAAGTTTCGGTTGCCGGAAGTTCCGGGCCAAGGTCCAGGGAGGGTCTGGCCTATCCAGAAAGTTGGCATGGGGGGAGCTGGGCTGGCGTCCGGGGGCTAGAAGCTCCGAGCAGACCCGAGGTTCCGGCGGCCGGAAGGTCCGGGCCAGGTTCCGGGCTGGTTCCAGGCTAACCAGAGAGTTGGCACGCCCGGGCTTGCCTGGTCATCGGAGGCCGAAATTTCTTTCTTCTTCTTCTCCAGCTCTCGACTTCTTCAGCTCACGGCTTCGTGGCCTGTGCATTGTACCTGATCACACATAGTGTTTCTGACTTAGGCAGCAGACATGTCTCACTCAAATATAAGCGAAGCTCAAGTAGGAGAGATGTCACCTCGGATTGAATAGCACGTGCTCGAGCTCTTGTCATGGGTCCACATGGAGCTTGGTAGTCGAGGTAGTGTCCATGGGGATGACTGTGGGATGCTCCGCATCATTATGGGTCCATAGTTAGTAGCTAGATGGCTTCTTATCTCTTTTCGATCTTCCTCGGTGTTCTTGGAAATCTATTTCATGTAATAACTTTTTGCAGTGTGTTTTTTGGGATCCGATGAATTGTGAGTTTTATGGTCAGATCTAGCCATGAATATTATTTGAGTTTTCTCTAACCTCTTTTATGCATGATTGTTATAGCCTCATATTTCTTCTCCGATTTATTGGTTTGGTTTGGCCAACTAGATTGATTTATCTTGTCATGGGAAGAAGTGCTTTGTGATGGGTTCAATCTTGTGATGCTCAATCCAGTGACTGAAAGGGACATGACACACATGTATCATTGGTATTAAGGGTAACAAGATGGGATTTGTTTCATACGTGACTTTATCTTGTCTACATCATGTCATTTTTCTTAAGGCATTACTCCGTTCTTCCAAGAAGTTAATACAGTAGATGCATGTGGGATAACGATCGATGTGTGGAGTAATAGTAATAGATTCAGAAATGTTTCGGTCTACTTGTCTCATACATGATGCCTATGTACATGATCATTGCCTTGGATATCATCATAATTATTTTCTTTTCTGTCAATTGCCCAACAGTAATTTGTCTACCCACCGTATGCTATTTTTATCAGAGAAGCCTCTAGTGAAAACTATGCCCCCGGGTCTATTTTCAATCATGTATTAAAATCAAAAATATCTCGCTGCAATTTACTTTTATTTACTTTTATTTATTTTATTTTGTATTTTTGTTTGATCTATCTAACAAAAACTATATCGTTTAATCTTGCTCGTAACCTTGAGGGATTGACAACCCCTCTATGCGTTGGGTTGCAAGTATTTGTTATTTGTGTGAATGTTTTGTTTACATAGTGTTGCATGGTTCTCCTACTAGATTGACAACCTTGGTTTCATAACTAAGGAAAATACTTATCTCTATTCTACTGCATCATACTCTCCTCTAAGGAAATCCCAACGCAGCTCGCAAGTAGCAGCCGGCTGCATTGGCCGTGGCGAGCTCATGCCGTAGCCAATGGGCCAGAGGAGAGCTTGGCCAAGGCGGCGGAGTCCCAAACTTTCGACAAGCCCAGACGACGTGGCTCGCATGGGCTCGTGCCGATTCGACAAGCTTCGGTGGGTCCAATGCCACCAAAGAAGCTAGTTAAGTGGGAGTAGAATTTTGTGGAGAATGGAAGTGAATGTATTTGAGAAATAAGGGCTGCCAACACTCCTATATATAGGCAAAACTTAGTGCTGGCACGACAACACTACATACCATTAGTAGTATCTTCCAACTAGTCAGCCTAGTAGGGCCCACATAGTAGTGACGTCTGGCATAATATCGATGCTAGCACTAAAAATATGTAGCTAGCGTACCCATTATGATGACGCCAACAATATTTGAAAAAATAGTGTTGGCGTTGATGAAAAATGGCGCGCCACTGCCCACTGATATGTCTCCAATCTATCTATAATTTTTTATTGTTCCATGCTATTATAGTATAAATCTTGAATGTTTTATATGCAATTATATTTAATTTTCTGGGACTAAGCTATTAACCCAGTGTCAACTGCCAGTTGTTGTTTTTGCCTATTTTTGGTTTTCTAGGAAATCAGTACCAAATGAAGTTCAAATGCCATGAAACTTTTTGACGATTTTTGTGTGGATAAGAGAGACCCTAGAAGCTTCGGGACGTGCCCTAGTACCTTGTGGGTCCATCGGGGCTCCGTCTGACCTAATTCCATCTCTATAAATTTTCTAAAGTCGGGAAACCAACGGAGAGCCACCCAAAATACTTTTTCCACCGCCGCAATTTTTTGTTCTTCCGCGATCCCATCTGGAGGCCTTTTCCAGTACTTTACTAGAGGGGGAATCGATCACGGAGGGCTTCTACATCAACCTTGCTGCCCTTCCGATGATGTGTGAGTAGTTTACCAAAGACCTACGGGTCCATAGCTTGTAGCTAGATGACCTCTTCTCTCTCTTTGATCCTCAATACAATGTTCTCCTCTATGTTCTTGGAGATCTATTTGATGTAATCTTCTTTTGAAGTGTGCTTGTTGGGATCCGATGAATTGTGGGTTTATGATTAGATTATTCATGAATAATATTCGAGTCTTCTCTGAACTCTTTTATGCATGATTTTTATAGCTTTGTATTTCTCTCTGATCTATCTGTTTGATTTGGCCAACTAGATTGATTTATCTTGCAATGGGAAATGTGCTTTGCAATTGGTTCAATCTTGCGGTGCTCTATATCCCAGTGACAAAGTAGGGAGCAAGACACGTATTTGTATTGTTGCCATTAAGGGAAAAATGATGGGTTTAGTCATGTTAGTTGGGTTTACTTTGTCTACATCATGTCATCTTGCTTAAGGCATTACTACATTCTTTATGAACTTAATACTCTAGATGCATGCTGGATAGCGGTCGATATGTGGAGTAATAGTAGTAGATGCAGGCAGGAGTTGTTCTATTTGTCTCGGACATGATTTCTATATACATGATCATTGCCTTGAATATCTTCATAACTATCCGCTTTTCTAACAAATGCCCAAAATTATTTTTTTTACCCATCGTATGCTTTCTATTCGAGACAGAAGCCTCTAGTAAAAACTATGGCCCCCGGGCCTACTTTTATCATATATTAAAATCCAAAAATACCTTGCTGCAATTTATTTACTGTTATTTTATTTTGCATTTTGTTTATCTATCTACCATTATAAGATTTGATCCTTGCAATTAACTACCGAGGGGATTGACAACCCCCTTAATCACGTTGGGTGCAAGTATTTGTTCTTTTGTGTGTAAGTGTTGTTCAGAAGGTTGCGCGTGGTTCTCCTACTGGATCGATAACCTTGGTTCTTAATTAAGGGAAATACTTATCTCTATTGTATTGCATCATCCTCTCCTCTTTGAGGAAATTCCAACGCAGCTCACAAGTAGCAGGAAGAATTTCTGGCGCCATTGCCGGGGAGACATCACGAAAACCTATCAAGTACCTTCGCATAAAATCTCATCTACTTGCATTTACTTTCATTTTCCATTTGCCTCTCGTTTTCATCTCCCCCACTTCTAAAAAGTTTTCACAAAAATATTTTCGTTTGCTTGTTTGTTTGTTTGCTTGCTTTGTCACTATGTCTCAAGAAAATACAAAGTACTATGATTTTTCCAATACTAATAATAATGATTTTATTAGTACTCCAATTGGTCCTCCCGCCACAAGTGCGGAGTCGTGTGATATTAATGCTACTTTGCTAAATCTTGTTATGAAAGAATAATTTTCTGGTAGTCCTAATGAAGATGATGCATCCCATCTTAATACTTTTGTTGAATTGTGTGATATGCAAAAGAAAAAAGATGTGCATAATTATATTGTTAAATTGAAATTATTTCCATTCTCACTACGAGATCATGCTAAAACTTGGTTTTCATCCTCGCCACGAAATAGTATTGATTTTTGGAATAAGTCTAAGGATACTTTTACTACTAAGTATATTCCTCCCGCAAAACAAATATTTCTCTTAGAAATCAAATCATGAATTTTAAGTAACTTGAGCATGAACATGTTGCAAAATCTTGGGAGAGAATGAAATTAAGGATAAGAAATTGCCCCACTCATGGCTTAAGCTTATGAATGATCATACAAAAAAATTATGCAGGACTGAACTTTGTTTCTAGAAATATTTTAGATTCCATCGCGGGTGGTACCTTTATGGAAATAACATTAGGAGAAGCTACAAAACTCCTTGATAATATTATGGCAAATTATTCACAATGGCATAGTGAAATAACTCCAACTAGTAAAAAGGTGAATTCTATTGAAGAAATTAATACTCTGAGTGATAAGATGGGTGCACTTATGAAAATGGTTGGTAGTAAGAGTGCTCATATTGATCCTAACGATGTGCCGTTGTCTACTTTGATTGAAGAAAATAATGATTCCGTTGATGTGAATTTTGTCTCTAGAAATGATTTCAATAGTAATGCTTATATAGGCAATTTTAATCCTAGGCCATTTCCTGGAAATTCCCCTAATAATTATGGCAATTCCTATGGTAATTCTTATAATAATAGGATGCCTCTGATCTTGAAAGTAATATTAAAGAATTTATTAATTCTCAAAAGATTTTCAATGCTATGATGATATGGCTAGGAACGTGGATAGAATTGTTCATGATGTGGAATATCTCAAATCTAAAATTTTGCCACCCAAGCTTGATATTAGTGAGTCCATTAAATGCTATGTATGTCTCCATTAATTAAAAGAACTACTAGATTAAGAGCTAAGCACTTAGAAAGTGTGATTACGCCCGGCTTTTATCATAATCATGATGAAGATATTAAAATGTTGGTGTCTCACACATTGAATCTTTGTTCGGCAATCTAAAACTTGATGAAAAATGGACTGAAGATGAGTCAACTTCAGCTAGAAGGCATCCCAATTGTTCGGAGGGTGATGATTTTAATGAAAAATTTGATAAAAGTGGGTTTGGAGAGGTCAAAACTTTAAATACTTATGTGCCCACTACTTTGGATTTCAAGGATTTTAATTATGATAGTTGTTATCTAACTGAATGTATTTCTGTGTTGCAATCCATGATAAATTGACCCAATGCTTATGAAAAAAATAAACATTTACTAAACATATCATAGAAGCTATGATGAAGGCTTTAGAAGAAAAGCTAGAATTGGAGGTTTCAATACCTAGGAAATTATATCGTGTCTGGGAACCTACTACTAAAATAAAGATTAAAAATTATGAGTGCAACGTTTATTTGATTTGGGTGCTAGCGTTTCCACTATACCAAAATCTTTATGTGTTGTGCTAGGCCTTCATGATTTGGATGAATGATCCCTTAATTTGCACTCAGTGGATTCAACTATTAAGAAACCTTTGGGTAGAATAAATGATGTGCTTATTCTTGCAAATATAAATTATGTGCCCGTTGATTTCATTGTGCTTGATATTGATTGCAATCCATCTTGTCCTATAATACTTGGTAGGCCTTTTCTACGAACCATAGGTGCTATTATTGATATGATAGAAGGTAATATAAGATTCCACTTTTCATTAAAGAAAGGAATGGAATATCTAGAAAGAGAATTAAGCCACCATCTGAATCTATTATGAGGTCCACCAATGGAATTAATTTGAAGGATGATAACAGTTGAAACTTTGTATTACGCCTAGCTAGGGACTTAAAACAATAGCGCTTGTTGGGAGGCAACCCAATAGTTATTTATTTTTCTTGTATCTTTTCTGTTTTTATGTGTGCACAATTATGATACTGTTATGGTTGTGTTTTTGTGTTTAAATTAGTGTTTGTGCCAAGTAGAGCCTTCAGGCTGATTTGGTTGATAGTTGCTCTGATTCTGTGAAGGAATAGAAAGTTTTATGACTAGTAGCAAAAAAATTTAAATTCATTGGAACATGATAAAATTCTAAATGTTTTTCACATTAGTTATATACAAATTTCCCATGTTTTCCCATTTTTCAGAATTTTTGAAGTTACAAATGTATTGCATTTGTCCAGATCATTACAGACTGTTCTATTTTTGACCGATTCTGTTTTCGTTGCATTGTTTGCTTGTTTTAATGAATCTATGATTGTATCGGGGGGTATAAGTCATGGTGAAGTTAGAACACATTTGGTAATATGCAATAATAAAATATTAATGGGTTTACAAAAGTACCTAAAGTTTATGATTGTCTTGTTATACTAACGGATATCACGAATTTTCTGTTTAGTTTTGTGTGCTGGAGTTTTCAAGTTTTAATTGTGATGGATGAAGGAATAAGGAGTGACAATGCCCTAAGCTTGGGGATGCCGAAGGCACTCCAAGGTAATATTAAAGGACACACAAGAATCTAAGCATGGGTACACCGCGGATGGCATCCCCTCTTTCTTCTACCAACCATCGGTAAATTACTTGGAGCTATAGTTTTATTCATCACGTGATATGGGTTTTGTTTGGAGCGTCGTGTATTATATGAGTCCTTGCTTTTCCTGCTTTTTAGTTTGCCACAATCATCTTTGCTGGACACACCTTTTGAGAGGGACACACATTTATTCATGATTTGTTAGAATACTCTATATGCTTCACTTATATCTTTTGAGCAAGGCAGTTGCTCTAGTTCTTCACTTATATCTTTTAGAGCACGGTAGTGGTTATATTTTAAAGAAAATAGATATACTCTCATGATTCACTTATATCATTTTGAGAGTTTAATAGTAGTAACGGCAATATGCACGAGTTATGAAATTGTTCCTAATATGATATGTATTCAAGAGGGATATAATAAAACCTTTAATGTAGATCACTGAATACGATAAGTTTGATTCCTTGCAATAGTTTTGCGATACAAAGATGGTAATATGTGGGAGGTACTAGTGAATGATTGTGGTTTAGTAAGAATATTGGTGTTAAGGTTTGTGATTCCCAAAGCATGCATGTATAGTCTCCCGTTTTGCTAAGAAATTGGAGCACGATTTATTATTGAGTGCCTTCCTTTGCGTGAAGGTCAGGGGGCGCGATGGTTAACTCCTACCAACCACCCCCTAGGGGCATGTGTAGTAGTACTTTGCTTTGAGGGCTAATAGACTTTCCCAATAAGTATGCGAGTTCTTTATAACTAATGTCAGTCCATGGATTATACGCACTCTCACCTTTCCGCAATTTACTAGCCTCTTCGGTACCGTGCATTGCCCTTTCTCACCTCGAGATGTGGTGCAAACTTCACCGGTGCATCCAAACTCCGTGATATGATACACTCTATCACACATAAACATCCTTATATCTTCCTCAAAATAGCCACCATACACTATCATGGCATTTCCATAGCCATTCCGAGATATATTGACATGCAACTTTTTCCATCGTTCCGTTATTATGACACACATCATCATTGTCATATTGCATTGCATGATCATATAGCTGACATAGTATTTGTGGCCCAGCCACCGTTCATCATTCTTTATACATGTTACACTACATCATTGCATATCCTAGTACACTGCCAGAGGCATTCATATAGAGTCATATTTTGTTCTAGTACCGAGTTGTAATTTTGAGTTGTAAGTAAATAGAAGTGTGATGATCATCACTATTGATTATTAGAGCATTGTCCCAAGTGATGAAATAATAATAAAAAAGAGGTAAAAAAGAGCCCAGAAAAAATAGGCCAAAAAGAGCCCACCAAAATAAGAGAAAAAGAGAGAAGGGGCAATGTTACTATCCTTTTCCATACTTGTGCTTCAAAGTAGCACCATGTTTTTCATATAGAGAGTCTCCTATGTAGTCACTTTCATATAACTAGTGGGAATTTTTCATTATAGAACTTGGCTTGTATATTCTGATGATGGGCTTCCTCACATGCCCGAGGTCTTCTAGAGCAAGCAAGTTGGACGCACACCCATTTAGTTTTCATTTTGAGCTTTCATACACTTATAGCTCCTAGTGCATCCGTTGCATTGCAATCCTTAGTCTTTGCATTGACATCAATTGATGGGCATCTCCATCGCCCGTTGATTAGCCTTTGTCGATGTGAGACTTTCTCCTTTTTTATCTTCCCCGTATCAATTCTACCACCATACTCTATTCCACCTATAGTGTTATATCCATGGCTTGCGCTCATGTATTGCGTGAGGGTTGAAAAAGCTGAAGTGCGTTAAAAAGTATGAACCAATTTCTTGGCTAACACCGGGGTAGTGCATGATTTATACTTTGTGTTAAGAAGATGGGGCATGACAAGACTATATGATTTTGTAGGGATAGCTTTCTTTAGCATTTATATTTTGAAAGGCATGATTGTTCGATGGTATGACTGAGTATTGATATCTTTATGTCAAATTATAGACTATTGACATGAATCATCCGGAAATAAATATTCATACCATAAAAGAAAGATTACACGATGAACATGTTAGGTAGCATTCCACATAAAAAATTCTGTTTTTATCATTTACCTACCCGAGGACGAGCAGGAATTAAGCTTGGGGATGCTTGATATGTGTCCAATGTATCTATATTTTTTATTATTCCATGGTATTATAGTATCAACCTTGGATGTTTTATATGCAATTATATATCATTTTCTGGAACTAACCTATTAACCCAGTGCCAAGTGTCGGTTGCTATTTTTGCATGTTTTTGCTCTTTAGGATATCAGTACCAAACGAAGTGCAAATGCCATGAAACTTTTTGACAATTTTTTCTGGACAAGAGAGACCCTAGAAGCTTCAGGAGGAGACCAGAAGGAAAACGACTAGACGGTAAGGTACTAGGGCGTGCCCTGGGGGGCACCCTAGTACCTTGTGGGTTCCTCGAGGCTCCATCTGACCTAATTCCATCTCAATAAATTCTCTAAAATCGGGAAACCAACATAGAGCCATCCAAAATACTTTTTCCGCCGCCGCAAGTTTCCGTTCTTCCACGATCCCATCTGGAGGCCTTTTCCGGTACTCTACCGGAGGGGGAATCGATCACGGAGGCTTCTACATCAACCTTGCTTCCCTTCCAATGATGTGTGAGTAGTTTACCACATACCTAGGGGGTCCATAGCTTGTAGCTAGATGGCTTCTTCTTTCTCTTTGACCTTCAATACAATGTTCTCCTCGATGTTCTTGGAGATCTATTTGTTGTAATCTTTTTTTGCAGTGTGTTTGTTGGGATCCGATGAATTGTATGTTTATGATCAGATTATTCACGATATTATTTGAGTCTTCTATTAACTTTTTTATGCATGATTGTTCTAGCTTTGTATTTATCTCTATTCTATCCGTTTGGTTTGGTCAACTAGATTGATTTATCTTGCAATATGGGAGGTGCTTTGTAATGGGTTTAACCTTGAAGTGCTCTATATCCCAGTGACAAAGTAAGACACAAGACACATATTTGTATTGTTGCCATTAAAGGGAAAACGATGGGATTTATTCATAGTAATTGGATTTACTTTGTCTACATCATGTCATCTTGCTTAAGGCGTTACTCCATTCTACATGAACTTAATACTCTAGATGCATGTTGGATAGCGGTCGATGTGTGGAGTAATAGTAGTAGCTGCAGGTAGGAGTCGGTCTACTTGTCTCAGATGTGATGCTATATACATAATCATTGCCTTGAATATCGTCATAACTATGCACTTTTCTATCAATTGCCCAACAGTAAGTTTTTACCCACCGTATGCTTTTTGTTTGAGAGAGAAGCCTCTAGTGAAAACTATGGCCCCGAGTATACTTTTATCATATATTAAAAACCAAAAATACCTTGCTGCAATTTATTTACCATTCTTTAGTTTTGTGTTTTTTGTTTATCTATCTACCACTATCCGGTTTGATCCTTGCAATTAACTGCCGAGGGGATTGGCAACCCCCTTGATCGCGTTGGGTGCAAGTATTTGTTCTCTTGTGTGTAGGTGCTGTTCATGGGGTTGCATGTGGTTCGCCTACTGGATTGATAACCTTGATTCTTAACTGAGGGACATACTTATCTCTACTGTAGTACATCACCCTCTCCTCTTCGAGAAAATCACAATGCAGCTCACGAGTAGCAGCCACCAACAAAAGTTGTGGCTAGCTGTTTTTCGACTAGTGGAAGATGGCCCTTGAAGACATGGTGTGCCATGCAAAAGCTGCGGTAGGCCCTAGAGAAGGCAAGTGCCAAAACCCTGAGCTACGGCACTAGGAACCACCACTAGAAGGTTGGTCAATTTAAAGGTAGATGGTGCCCTTTTGTGGCGGAATTAATGAGAATGGCGGCGGGGGCATGGTGCTTCCACATGCGGCCCATTAGAACATTTTTTCTTCTTGCCGTCATTTGTCATGCGATAACGCGTTGGTGGTTTATCTGCAAGCATGTCGAGAGGGAGTTGCACTCATGTTGGAGTGGAGTTCGTTACCATTTATTCTTGAGAGAGATAATACTAAAGCGGCGGCGATGCTTACTCAGGATAGTATCAATGGGACCCGTGATTCTTGCCTTGTGCATGACATATAGGGGCTGATTAGGACAGAGAGAGAGGTCGAAGTAAAACATATTAGACATGCAAAAAAAATCTTGTTAGTCATGAACTAGCCAGGATAGGGCGAGTGGATGTTCAAACTGCAGTCTGGTGGCGGTCTGGCCAAGACGGGGTTGTAAAACCTTGTGAGCTCGATCACTCTGATCCAGAATAAAAATCCCTTTCCCCCGTCAAAAAATGCCAAAGAAACGTAATACTTACTAGATATTCTTTTAGCATTACGGAAGTCATTAATTATAATATGCTATCAGAATTGCTAAATCACATCTAGATGAAATTTAGCTATGTCACAGGATCAAACTTGTCACTTGTGTGTGCGACATTACCTTGTCTGTGTATTTTTTTAAGAAAAATCTGTTGAATTGATGCATGTATTTTTTCCATGACATTCCTCTTGGGTTTTCTTCGTCTCTGTTTTATTTTTTTCCTTTTTCAATTTTTCTAAAGAAGTTTATGTTTTTATTTTCTTCTTTTCCATTTTTTATTTTCCTTCTTTACTTTTTTAAAATTCATGATTTTTTTCTAAACAAACTTAGCAATGTCTCATCTATGTTCCTCACTGTTCAATTTGTTCGCTTTAAATGTTGTGCAAATCTTGATTGTGGGTCATTTTGTCACGCGCGTTCCATGTCTCGTCGTAAGTCCAATGTACATTTGTCGGCCCAATCACATGCGCGTCTTTTGCTGGGCCGTTTTCGGCCGAGTTGCAAGTCCACACCCAACATGCAACCGGGCCCACTTCTTTTCATAGTTGCAAGTCCACCCTTGATATGCAACTGAGGACCGGCCCATTTTTTTCACAGTTGCAACTCTACCTCCGACGTGCAATTTTGGGGTTCCAGTTGCATGTCCACCCTCGATATGCAAGTGGGGCTCGGCCCATTTCTGTCCGAGTTGCAAGCACTTCCTTGACATGCAACTTGGGGCCCGACAATTCTTTTTCCTTGTTGCAAGTCCACCCTTGGTATGCAACTGAGGGTCGACCCATTTTTATCACCGGTTGCAACTTCACCTCCAACATGAAATTTGGGGGTCCCAGTTACAAGTCCACCCTTGATATGCAACTGAGCGCCGACACATTTTTGTCACCGGTTGCAACTTCACCTCTGACATGCAATTTGGGGGTCCCAGTTAAAAGTCCACCCTCGATATGCAAGTAGGGCTCGACTCATTTTTTGTCCTAGTTGCAAGCACACCCTTAACATGCAACTGGGGGGGCGACACTCTTTTCCTTTTTGCAAGTCCACCTTTGCTATGCAAGTGAGGGCCGACCCATTTTTGTCACCAGTTGCAACTCCACCTCCGACATGCAATTTTGGGTCCAATTGTAACTCCACCCTCGATATGCAAGTGGAGTTTCGGCCCATGTCCTAGTTGCAAGCACATCCTTAACATGCAACTAGGGGACCCGACCCTTTTTTCTTAGTTGCAAGTTCACCCATGATATGCAACTGAAGGCTGACCCATTTTTGTCACTCGTTTCAACTCCACCTCCGACATGCAATTTGGGGGTCCCAGTTGCAAGTCCACCCTCAATATGCAAGTGGAGCTTGACCCATTGCTTTGTCCTAATTGCAAGCACACCTTGAAATGCAACTTGGGGGGGGGGGGGTCCCACCTTTTTTGTCCCACTTGCAACTCCATCCCTAACATGCAATTTAGGGATCTC
Source organism: Triticum aestivum (assembly GCF_018294505.1). NCBI lineage: Eukaryota > Viridiplantae > Streptophyta > Magnoliopsida > Poales > Poaceae > Triticum > Triticum aestivum. Next base: position 180,266,297 of record NC_057804.1, read on the forward strand.
AGTTGCAAGTTCACCCCCTACACGCAAGTGGGGCCTGGCCTATTTTTTGTCCTAGTTGTAAGCTGCCCTTGACAAGCAACTGGGGGTGACACTTTTTGTCCCAGTTGCAACTCCACCTCTGACGTGCAATTGGGGCGGCCTGCCATTTCTTGTCCGGGTTGCAGGTCCATCGTCGACACGCAACTGGGCCCTGGCCCTTTTCTTTGCCCCAATTGCAACTCCACCTCCGACTTGAAAATAACGAGGCCTCCATTTGTTGTCCCGATTGCAAGTCCACCCTCGACATGCAAGTAGGCCTGACCTTTTTTTCCTAGTTGCAATTCCACCATTGACATGCAACAAGGCCCTTGATCCTTTCTTGCCCCAGTTGCAAGTCGACCATTTGATTCACTATTAGTCCTGGATTTTTTTTGTTTCAGTTGCAAGTCTACCATCGACTCGCAACTAGGGCTGACATTTTATGTTCCAGTTGTAGGTCAACCATCAATTCACAACTAGGCTTGATCCTTTTTTGTCATAGTTTCAAGTCAACTATGGGCTCGCAACTGGGCAGGCCCTTTTCTTTTGTCCCAGTTGCAAGTCCATCATTGATATGCCACTGGGGCCTTGATCCCTTTGTTTGCCCCAGTTGCAAGTCCATCATTGATATGCCACTGGGGCCTTGATCCCTTTGTTTGCCCCAGTTGCAAGTCCATCCTTGACTTGCAACTGGGCCTGATGTTTTCTTACCCAATTGCATGTCCACCATCAACTCGCAACTGGTCTCGACCATTTTCTTATCCTGGTTGTAAATCCACCATCGACTCACAATTGGGTTGCCCCATTTTGCAAGTCCACTCTTCGACTCACAAGTAGGCCTGACTTTTAAGCACTAAAAAAACGAGGCCCGACTTTCTTCTCATATCAGTTGCAAGTCCACCATCGAGTCGCGATTAGGGCTCACTTTTTTCCTGAGTTCCAAGTCAACCATTGACTCACAACTGGGTCCGACTATTTTTTTTGTCCTAGTTGCAAGTTCACCATCGACATGCAACTGGGCCCTTGACCCTTTTTATTCCGAGTTCCACCTTTGACTTCCAATTGTGCCTTTCTTATTTTTTTGCCTCAGTTGCAAGTCCACCATTAACTCGGAACTAGGGCTTCTTTTGCTTTTTATCTGTCGATTTGCTTCTTAAGCAAAGGAACCCTGCCATACCTTTTTCAGTAGTCAAGGATGGAACTGGTGGTGTCATTCTTTTGTGTGCCTTGTTATGTGCAGCTAACGCAAACAAATGATTCAGGCCGAGTTGACCACTTGATACAATTTTTTCTAAATATATTTTGTGTAGCTTTTTTTACCACCAACTGATAGAACACATAGCTCACGTTCATATCATGTAGAACACAACAAAGTATGACATTAAGTATGTGTTGTACATCGTTATATTTTGGTGAATCACACTCTTCTTCCTAGATAATTAGGTGATGTATCGAATGACATGCTATTTTACTCTTTATTTAGTACACAATTCATTTTTTAACCCCTCAATGCGCATTGTATTTGTTTTTTTCCTTCGCGGGTCTGCTTATTTTACGTTTTTTGTCAAAAAATATAATTCTTTGTTCCACATTGTTCTGGGTTTCGTTATGTATTTTTCAGACAGTTATGTGTATGTTAACTATGTGACATCTAGAGGGAGGAGGGTGAGGGGTAGGAGGTGATCAATGACAGTAGGATGTTTTCTGTTTTACATTCTAGTTGTCCAATTTTTAATTGTGCCGAGCTGCCATTTTATTTCATACAGCTTGCCAACAAAATTACACACTATTTATCATATTAATTATTTTGAGTTTCCACTTGTATTTCATACAAACCGCCAAAATTTACACACTTTTTTTCATTTTAATTGTCTCAAGTTGCCATTTTTATTTCATATAGCCAAAAACAATTACACACTATTTGTCATTTTAACTGTGCCAAGTTGTCATTTTCATTTAATATAGCTTGCCAAGAAATAACACCAAATTGCTAGAATTATATGTTGTGCTTGCCTACCAGATTAATTATATTGAGTTACCATGTTATTTCTTTTTTCATATAGTTTATACATAATTTCGGGAAAATATATTGACGCGCACTTGTTGGAGAGAAATGAAAACTGTAGCAGACTAGCAGCCGCCGATGTTTGTCGAAACAAAAAAGAGCCTTTAATGTCTAAAAAAGTCTTATATTATGGGACTGAGGAGTAGTGAACAACAGCGCATAGCATATCTGCTTTTGCCTTGATTTTTTTTCTACAGCGTATGGTAATCCAAGTTTGCCAGTGGGCCGGGCCTAATAAAAGAAAAAGTCTTTGCTGATATTTGTGGCGCAATGGAGCGCGGGTCACAGCCCCAACCGCACAATACGGCGAGCGTGCCCAAGTTTCTTGCTGGATTTTTCCAAGAAACAAATAAGGAGAAGCAAAAAGAGCATAATAGTCGCTGTTGTCATCTTAGATGTGATATAGTTATGTTTAATGGGGGATCTAGGCCCCAGGCCCTGGGCGTGAGGCCAACGTTCTTTGTAGACTGTAGCAAAATATTGTAGCAATTGCTACAGTGTATGAAGTGGTCCGGGGTGCTGGGCTGGATCCGCCCATGGTTATGTCACATCAAGATAAGTTTAAAACACACCCATATGCTATATGTAAGTTTGGCCAAACTTTACCTTAAAAATAATTGTTTCGGATAAACTTGATACAAGAGAAGATTGCAGCCAGATTAATGACACATAATGCTTCCGAATTGAGGTTTGGCTTTTGTTCTGAGAGCGTAAATGTTTGGTTACTGACGAAATGCCCAGACCCATGAGCCACGACGTACAACCTTGCCAAAACATAATTACATTGACTCAAAATTAAACTAGCCCATGCAGACACACAGATTGATGACTATTAAAACAAATTCAGATGGGCAATCAGTCTATTAGATCATCCTGATCCGAAAGGAACATTTGATTTCAGACAAACGAGCCAAACCACAGCTTTGCCGCCTGATTGTTTTGCCAGGAAGAAGCAAGGTACAAGGTAGCAGCTGGGGCTGACTCGTTGTGCACATCACACAGATTTGCGTTGTTGTTTTTGATGCGTAAGAGTGCCGGCAAGGGAGGTGGACGCAGAAGGTAGAACGGCATTTTTGCTCATTCTTGCGTTGCAGGAGTACGCCTCAACTGATGCAGTTCCCCGCCACTTAATTTGTCCATCTGAATCGGAAGAATAGTCGTATGCCGAAAGAGCTATATGTGCGTACGAGTACGATGTCTGGCTGATCTGTTGGACAACCAATCAATCTGACAAAGAAAATGGTAAGAACTGCGTACAACACGTGCTGAAAAGATGACACATGCATCCGGTTGGATGAGGCATGACTTCATCAAGCATGCATCTGCATTTGCATTTCCTTCCTTTTCATTTTGGAACCGCCAGCCGTGCTGTTTCATGTTGCTGAATGTCAGATAGCGTCCTTGTCATTGTTAATAAGACCAACTCCAACGGACCGACCCAAGCGGACAACGATTTTGTCCCTTTTATATCCGTTTGGATCGGCCAGGTAGACACGGACGTCCGCTTCGATGTTTGGGCCGGCGTATGCGCCCAACGCTGGCGCGACCCATTTTAACGACGCTGACAAAAAAATAGTGCATGCATATTTAAAATAAAAACAACTTAATTAAACATTAAAACCGGTTAGGAAGGCCGACAAGAATCCACGCGTCCACACATTAGCATTAAATAAAAGTAAAAACAATCTAAACTACGAGGCGGCGAGCTGCTCTAGGCAGCGTCGTCGTCGTCCTCGGGGTCAGTGAGGTCGATGAGCGTCGGCGCAGGGCTGGCCCAGGGGAACGCAGGGTTCCAGGCGGCAGCGATGTCGGCCGCGGGCAGTGCCGGCGCCGGGGGCTGTGTGGCCGCCTGTGCTGCCGCGTCCTGGCGCGCCTCCGCCTCGGCCTCGCGCTGCTCCTCCTCGAGGTCGTGCTCGAGCATCTCCTCGTACTCGTCGCAACGGCGCTCCTCGGCTAGCCATCGCTGGCGCCATTGCTTGAGATATGATGCCTCCTGCGCCGGCGTCGCCCCCATCCAGATCGGCGGTGCGCTGACCCACTCGCGCACTACTCCTGTCTTGGAGTAGCGCTCGATGGGCTCCGGCTGCGCTCCGACTCGGCTTTGACGTGGCGGCGGGAGGGGGTGGCGGGGCCACTGGAGGCACCATGCAGTCGCCCGCCGTGGAGAGGGCAATGGCCTGCGCCATGGCCGCCTTGTACCGAGCCTCCTCTTCCTCCACCGCCTCCGCTCGTCCTCCTCGCTCTTCCGGTAGACCGCCGCAATGGCAGCCTGGTAGGCGTCCTCTGCCGTCTGGTCCTCCTCGCGAACAATTAGCGAGGGTGGCGGCACGCTGCGGTCGACCTCGCGCACGCTGCGTCGCCTCGCCTCCTCTTGCTCGAACGCGAACCATCTCGCCCAGTTGGGCAAGTCGGTTGCGTAGGCGTGGTCGCGGCGCTGCTCTGGCGTCAGCAGCGCCTGCCGGCGACGCACCTCCTCCGCGTGCGCCCTAGCCGACCGCGGCGCCGCTAACACTGGGATCCTCTCCGAATCCATATGCCAGTCGTGCGGCAGGGTGGCGTCGGGGTACGGCAGAGGCACGCGGTGCTTCTAGTGCCACTCCGCCTAGTGCACGAGCACGTTCACACGCTGTCTCTGCCGGAGATCCGACGCCTGCAGAGGCGGGAGGAACTTCACGGGGAAAGGGACGGCGGGGGCCTTGCTGCTGCTGGCGCTGGAGAAGAGCCCCATCTCGTTGTGGTGTTGGTGGCTAGGTTTTGCCGGCGACGGGGGATCAGAGAGGGCTGGATGTGGACTGGGAAGTGGATGAGGACGGCCCCGCTGCACGGTCGGCTTAAAAAAAGACGCCCGTCGTTGCTGACGTGTGGGCCTGAGGTCATAAATTCAGCTAACCAGGTTGGCTGCAGGCAGTTGGACGACCGACAGGTGGGGACGCGGCAGACACCGAGAAGGCGCGCGTGGCGTCCATTCCGCGTCCTCGCCAGACACATTTGGGGCGGATGAAATGGGTCACCCCATTGAAGTTGCTCTAACCTGCCCTGAATTATGCGGAACAACTTTTGCTTGATGTAATCCCTTGGCTATTCGACCACGAATCAATCTTATATTACTGAAGCACATACCCCTTCGGGGCCTCCTCGATTGCAAGAGCCCTCCATGTTGTCCGTTCCTGGTGTTTCTCGTGTCACTAGCTCTTGGCGCGCTCCCCTCGTCCGATCTTCCTGGGCGATCCGCAGCGCCCTAATTTCTTCTGGGGGCCATGACGAGTGGGTTGTGGGCGTGCTCGAGACCACCTTTCTATGGAGCTTTTCATCGTGTCTGTGTGCGCCGTCTCATGCATTGGTCGGCACGCGTCGGGTGAGGCAAGGTCGGCGAGTCAGCATCATTTGTTTCCTGTAGGGCTAGTTCACGCGAGACGGGTACACTCATGCGCCGGGGTCAGCGTGTGAGCGTTGCATGACTACCCTTGCCCTGTGTGTGTGGGGGTGGCAAGGGGCTTGTCTGGCCAGTTTTGTTTGCCTATGCTTGGATGAAGGATGTTGTCGGGGCGCACGCGGCGATTAGTATCGTTTCGTCTGCTTACATGCATGCATTGGTCGGTGTTGCTTGCCTTTTTATGTGTGTTGTCAGTACTACCAAGCTGTCTCCTTGCATGTGTGGGTGGGTTTGTGAGGGGCCCCTCATCCCGGTACTATGAGACGGTACTCGCTTGGGAAAAACTATATATACAATTAGGATATGTCACATATCGAGGATGCTAACCTCCGTATTTGAAGGTTATGGGGCGTTAGTATGCAGCGTGCCATCTGGCTACCAATCGCGTGGAGGAAAGTTTCACCTCCCTCGTTAGCCTCCTACATGTCCCATTTCCTTTCCATGCCAATGATGAAGACGACAGAAATGTGTCAATTGGTTGCCCGCACGCCAACATCATTCCTGCCACATTTTCTTGTTGCCCGCCCCCATGGCTATAAAAAGGTCAACGCATGTCCTATTCCTGACACCAAATTTTGGCATGGTCAAACATAATTAAGAAGGCCTCAAATGGAAAAGTGCTCAAAGTGAGAAAGTTCTATATCGTAAAAAGGAGAAACTTTGATATTTGGGCCATAGCCATCCCGTCTAATCTCTAAGGCCGAAGTTGTGTCGAAGTACTGAGATTTTGTATCCAGAATACTATTCGGCTGATTACGCCCCCAAGATGGCCTCATATGAGAAATTCTACAAGAATTTTCTTCGTCTCGTCGAAACGGTCGATTTTGATATAAAAAACGTCTAAATCGAAGTTTGAATGCAAAAGTTAGAGCCAAAACAGTGTGCTGCAAAAGTCTACCCCAGAAGTTCCGGGCAACTTCCGGGGAGGTTCCAGGCTAAACCAAAAGTTTACATGCGGTGCGCCCCGAAAACTGGAGTTTTAACATTATTTGCAGATTTGCGGGCCCAAATTCAACCTCAAGATGACCTCTGATGAAAAAGTGATCAACTGAAGAGTTTTTCTCCATTGCGAGATATACAACTTTGCTTTTGGGACCATCGTGATGCGAAGTCGTATGCAACCTGCAGATTCAGTGCAAGAGGGCTGCTTAATATAATTTGAGCCTGAAAGTTCCGACCCTCGTAGTCCGAGTTAGGGTAACTTTTGATGATTTGGACGTGATTTGAGTCCTTTTCTTGTACATAGAAGTCTAGCCGCCTCATATATATGTATGGGGTGACGGCTGATTGAACAACACACAATCGGACAAATCTATCTACCACTTTTACCTTTACTTTTATCTCTCTCCCTTGTTCTTCTTCTTCTCGTTCTTCGTTTGCAGGGCAAGAAACCTCGAGGCTCTAGGGGCGATCAGGTCGACCTAGGGCAGCCCATAGCTACTGCACGCCATGATGGAGTCCCTCCCTGGCGTGTGGGGTTTCGGGTCTTCAAAAGCGCCTGCCGGATTGCTTGTGTACCGCGCTTCCGGACGGGTCTCCTTCGACGTGAGCTGTGGTGCACCACCCTCGGTGTTGGAGGTACACGGTGACATGTTCGTGTGCGAACACACTTTTTGGCAACTCCGCTGGGGACGAAGCTTTGAACGGTCTCCAGCCCGTTCTTGCTACGAAGAGATCGTCATCTAGGGTTTGCAATCTACAAAGGTAATACGAATACCCAAGTCACTTATGTAGATGCAAATAATGCATATGTTGTTGTTCGATCATCTAATGAGCATAATGTATCGGCTAGCCCTAGCTTTATCGATCATGCATCTAATTATGTGCAAGAGCCGATGCAACAAAATCTTCATGCTTCTACCTCGTATAATTTTAGCAACACGCAACATATGTATTCTAACTCCCATGCATCAACAACCCCACAAATTCATATGCCGATGAACAACATGATGAGTTTGGTTAATCAAGTTGAAGCACCCCATGTAGGAACTTCCAATGGCATGCAATAAGTGTTTCATCTTTTTATTCATGAGCAACTAATTTGCAACATGTTAATTCAAAGATGCCGGTGGATATGGGAATTGGCCATGCTACTACTAGTTATTCGACCAATTACCCTCAAACATCATATGCTACACCCATGCTACTAATTTTTCGGCACCATATGCAACTACATGTATTCATAATTCGGCTTCGCACGTTCACGCTAATAGCCGAATAAGTGAAAATTCTATAGAACATGTCTCTTCACCTAGTATCGTAGCATACAATGTTTTTCCTGCACAATTATAGAATCTCAGTGACATCTCGTTACCAAATAGTCTCTAAGTATTGGGGGGAAATCCGATGAAGATTGGGCTGAAATTGGGCGAAAAAAGCTTAAAGATAGCCTAGCTGCAATGTCTGATGAATTTAGACAAGAATAAGCAACCTTGCGAATCAAAGAAATAAAGAGTGATTATTCGGATAACAAAGTTAATTAAGTTATTAAAAATACCGAATCAAATATTGTGTATACCGAATCTGTTTTAGAAAAAGAGGACGACAAGGTGTTGGGGAGCTATTCGAAAGAGGAACAAGATATCATTCAAGTAACGCAACCGTCATGCTCTCCCAACGTATTTGAAGAGGTATGTCTAGCAAGTGATTTACCTATCTTACGATTTGGTCGTAACTTTATTGTTGATGCTTCCATAAGAAAAGTTCTCATAAGTAATTTTGAAAGACCAATGGTGAAGGGTAATTTACTTGTTAGCAATAAAATAGTTACAAAGCATATCGGTCAATACATTGCACCATTCAAAGAGACGTATTGGGGATATAACTACCAGGTATGAACCGCCCAGGAGGGGCCGAGTCATACAACTAGCGATAACCCGTGAAGGGGGCGGATCATAAGAAACCCGTTAACGGCCCAAGACCCAGAGGCGACTTAGAGCCCAGAAGGATGATCCGCCATGAAGTTAAACTTGTATTGTAAGGCAGACATAGTTAGTCACCGAGCCGGACACGTTGTCTATGAGCCGGTCGGGACTCTGTAAGCCGTCGGGCGTTAACCTGTGTATATAAAGGGACGACCCGGCGGCGAATCGAGAACTAGGTCAAGGGTATTCGCTCCCTGGTAATCGAAGCCCAAGCAATAACCACCTACATTTGATTAGGCTGTTACCTCCACCGCGAGGGGCTAAACCAGTATAAACTTTCTGTGTCCCTTGTCCTGTTTAACCCCTTCAAGCTAACTATGTTGCGATGGCTCCACACCTAAGTCCTTATGCTAGGACATCTGACGTGATAATTCCACGACAGTTGGTGCCCACCGTGGGGCTAGCGCACGGTGGTTTCGAGTTCTTGAAGGGAAGCTTCGCAGGGCTCAAGGGGTATGCCGTGGGCTGGATGACCAAGAGTCGTCGCGGCAAGCTCTACATCGACGACGAGGGCCGGGGCCCCAAGGCCGACTCAATCGAGTATGGGTACCAGGTCCCCTTTGGCGGAATTCACATCTTCGTCGGCAAGATCGGTGAATCAAAAGCTGAGCCAGACATCTGCACCGACATCGTCCAGTCGGCTCGGCGCGCACAACCCGCCAAGGCTAAAGCCGCCCCAAAGCATGTTTTCATCGGTTTCATCCATGGAGCGGAAGTAGAAGGAGGATCTGAATCTGGTGGTGAGACGGTTATTTACTCAGGCGGCGAATCTTCTGCTGGTGAGACCAATTCCATCTGCCAGGTTCATGATGGCGGGCTTGGGGGCTGTTCCGATGGCGACAGTATTTTGGACCCCTACGAGCCGCTGCACCAGGTCATAGTCTTTATGGCCAGTACACAACCAGCACATGGTTCTACCACTGCAGCGGCAATGATCTTTGGATCAGCGGCAGCGACGGCTTCTGGAGCCGGACTTGCGTGCCTGCCGGCTCAAGTTTTGTCTGATCTATTGGATGCTCTGGCAACATTGTTAACGGCGGAGGTTAACCCGACGAATCAAGCTCAGCATAACGCAGAGGTTGCAAAATTACGTGACGAGATAGCATAGGCCAAGGAGGAGTTAAATGCAGAAAACGCCCGAATGGCAACGGAGCGAGCCGCTTTACAGAGGGAAGCAGAATGGTTTCGGGCGAAGAGCTTGCGCCTAAGCTTGGACATGGATGCGTCTAATGCTGTTTTCAATAGAAGGCATGCAAGCCGATTTCTCCCGACTTATGATGCGAGGAATCTTTTCAACACACCTGGGGTAGGACCCAGTAACCCGCCCGGTGTAAACCGGACCGCTGAGGTGCCAGCAGCCGAAGAGTCGATTCAACCGCATGTGAACATGACCCCTCCTCAGCATGTTCCCACACCTCCGGTGCATTTTTCTAACCCCTTGGATAACATGATAGCTGTAGCAACACGACTGGCAGCTCTCCCGGCTCAGGATGAGTCACCAGCAGCAATGGAAGTACGGAGAGCCGGAGAGCTTCTTCAGACGGCTGTGGCCCAGCAGGCGGCCTATTCATATAGTCGTGATCGTATCCATTGAACACCTCATCCGAGCAGGAGTTATAGTAGACACATTTATGAACCGGCCGTGTGAAGCAGCGAGCGGCACCACAACCAGCCTAACAGGCCTGACCCGCCGCGTGGCGACACTGATGCTCAGATTTTGGCAGACCAGGGAAGAGCACAACGTGAGGCGGAGCTGGCGGCTCAGCTGACGGCTCATTTGGTGGCTCAGCAACAAACTCTGGTTTATCCTTCAGCATCCATGGAGGCAGGGGTGACCTCTAGAACGTTGGGTGTGCCAAGTTTAGTGCCGGCTCTACGCAATGAGCGTTTACGTAAGGATTTCAAGGGCCCCCGTAAGGTGCCCAATTACATGGCGGATCTACTCTCAAAGGCATGGGTCGAGAGTTATGAGATGGCTATGGAGATGCTGGATGTTGGAGATGTTGCGTGTGCTAAGTACTTCACCATGATTTTGGATGTGCCGGCTCGTACATGGTTAAAAACAATTCCTGCTAATTCTATTGACTCATGGGCGGAGTTAAAGAGGCGTTTTAGTCAAAATTTCAAAGACACATGCAAACAACCCATGTCAATTCTGGATTTGGACTCTTGTGTTCAGGGAGAAGGAGAGTCAACAACCCATTGGGTGCATCGGATTTCATCAATTATACACTCATGAGATAGTATCAACGCCGGTTCTGCAGTTTTGATGTTGGAGAAAAAATGTTGTTTCCTCCCGCTTAAGCACAAGTGAGGGCGGCTTACTGCAATGATATGGGGGATTTAATGGTGGCTCTTGTCAAATACGCTGACTCTGATAGTACCAAGGATCCCGAGAATGATGATGATAAGCCGGGGAAGGGAAAGAAGTGCGGCAATGCAAAGGGATAGCAGCATAAGTCGGCGATTCAGGTAGGCAATGGTAAGCGTAAGGCTGATGGAAGTTTTGATTTTGTGTCTAACACCAGTGCGCATAATAACGATCAGCATTGCAAGGGAAAGCCGCCCAAGGGTCAAGACTCAACCTTGAAGCAATGTTGAATCAACCTTGTCCAAAGCACGGCACACGTGACAGGCCATCTAGTCATATGTGGAGGGACTGTTACATCATGAAGGAGTTTAGGAATGCCAGCTTTTCCAATCACGGCTTGCATGGTGGTTCAGGATCCGGTTCTCACGGATCCGGCTCCGGTGGCAGTGGTTTAAGCTCCGGCTTTCAGGGTCAAGGCAGTCAAGGTGGTTTTAATCAGCAGTCCAATCAAGGAAACCAACAAGAAAAGTTTGGTTATCAGAGCAACCCGAAGCAGTTGAACGGTGGTCAGTATCATGTGTTCACTACAAGTCTGTGCAAGAGAGATCAGAAAATCCATAAGCAGGCGGTGAACTCTACTGAACCGGCGGTACCTCAATATTTAAGGTGGTCTGAGCAGTCTATTACGTGGAGCAGGGATGATCACCCGCCCCGGGATGATAATCCGGGTCAGCTGGCTTTGGTGGTTGCTCCATAGGTGGGAGGATATAAGCTCACGAAGGTGCTCACGGATGGAGGTAGCAGTATCGACATTCTTTATTATGAGACCTTTTGTCGCATGAACTTGACTGACAAGGATCTTAGGCCATCCTCTACTGTCTTTCATGGGGTGGTGCCTGGTAGGTCGGCATACCCGGTGGGTAGGATAACCCTGGAAGTGGCCTTTGGAGACGACGATGATTCCAGAGCTGAGAATTTAACTTTTGAAGTGGTGAAAATCAAGAGCCCATACCATGCTCTGTTTGGACGGTCCGCTTATGCCAAGTTCATGGCACGGCCGTGTTATGTTTATTTGCAGCTTAAGATGCCAGGTCACAAGGGTACCATCACGGTGCATGGTAATAGAAAAATCGCTTTGGATTATGAAGAAGGTGATGCTGCTTATGCTGAGTCGGCCTGCGCCACGGAAGAACTGAAGTTTTATAAAGACAATGTTGACCCGGCAGATATGATGCCTTTGAAGAAGCCAACGACAGAGAATGAGCCCTTAATGAAGTTCAAGTCAGCAGATGATACTAAGATGGTTGATTTTGTCCCTGGCAATTCTTCAAAGTAGTTCAGCATCAGTGCAAATATGGATCCGAAATAGGAAAGCACGCTCATCGAGTTCATCCATGAGAACCGGGACATCTTTGCATGGAAACCTTCTGATGCCAGGTGTACCGAGGGAACTCACTGAGCACACCCTTAATGTGGATCCTAAGTTTATACCGGTTAAATAGTTTCTTCGCCGGTTCAATGAGGAAAGGCGCAAGGCAATTGGTGAAGAGGTGGCTCGGCTCTTGGGAGCAGGGTTCATCGTTGAAGTTTTTCATCCTGAATGGCTGGCTAACCTAGTGCTAGTTCTTAAAAAAATTGCACTTGGCGTATGTGTGTGAATTATACAGACCTGAACAAGGCCTGTCTGGCCGATCCCGTTGCTCTCCCCTGTATTGATCAAATTATTGATGCTACAGAGGGTTGTGAGCGCTTGAGTTTTTTGGATGCATAGTCTGGTTATCATCAGATCAAAATGGTAGTTAAGAACTAGGAGAAGACAACCTTCATTACTCCCTTTGGGGCCTTCAGCTATGTGTCTATGCCTTTCAAGCCCAAGAGTGCCCAGGCGACTTACCAGTGATGCGTCCAGAATTGCCTTCATGGCAAGATTGGGCGTAACGTTCATGCTTATGTTGATGATATTGTTGTGAAATCCAGAAAGAAGGAGACATTGATTGAGGATCTGAAGGAAACCTTTGACAACCTCCGGGTTTTCAAAATGATGCTTAACCCAGCCAAGTGTGTTTTTGGTGTGCTAGCAGGCAAGTTATTGGGTTTCTTGGTATCTGAGAGAGGCATCAAAGCTAACCCGGAGAAGATTAAAGCTATCACCTCTTTGGCTGAACTGGCGTGTATCAATGATGTCCAGCGTCTGGCGGGTCGTATTGCGGCCCTAAGCCGGTTTATAAGTCGCCTAGGAGAGAAAGCCATACCTCTGTATCAGATGATGAAGAAGACAAATGATTTTCTCTAGAGTGATGCTGCTAATGAGGCGTTTGAGGCACTTAAGAGGCAACTGGCTGAGCTACCAGTTCTTGCAGCTCCTATTGAGAAGGAACCTTTGCTATTATATGTGGCTACAAACAACCGGGCGGTCAGTGTAGCTATAGTGGTTGAAAGGAAGGAGTCAGGCAAGGAGTATCTGGTCCAGAGGCCGGTTTATTATGTCAGTGAGGTGCTCATTGAGTCTAAGTAGAGATACCCACATTGGCAGAAACTGGTGTATGGTGTGTTCATGACTAGTCTAAATTGAAGCAATATTTCCTTGGTCATCCCATCACCGTGGTTAGCTCAGCCCCTTTGGGGGATATTATTCAAAATAGGGAGGCTACAGGTTGGGTAGCTAAGTGGGCCATTGAGCTTGGTCCCCATGGTCTGAAGTATGTGCCTTGGACAGCCATAAAATCTCAGGCACTAGTGGATTTCATCAATGATTGGACAGAGTTGCAGATACCTAAGGACAAGCCGGATCATACGTATTGGACTATACATTTTGATGGATCCAGGCAGTTGGAAGGCTCGGGGGCTGGAGTTATATTAACTTACCCACGAGGTGACAAATTTTGTTATCTCTTAAGGTTGATGTTCCCTTGTACTAACAATGCAGCTGAGTATGAAGCCTTACTCCATGGTCTTCGGATGGCTAAAGAGAAGAATTTAAGCGGGGTAAGATGTTTTGGCGACTCAGATCTGGTGGCTCAGCAAGTGTCAGGGACATGGGATTCCAAGGATCCACTCATGGCGGCTTATCGTCGATAGGTGGATGTTATTGCTGGCTACTTCAAGGGATATCAGGTGGAGCACATTGATCGAAGGAAAAATGAAGCAGCTGATGCGTTAAGCCGGCTAGGATCTCAGCGTAAGCCGGTCCCCCCTAATATTTTCCTCGATGTTTTGCATAACCCATCAGTGAAATTGCCTACGGAGGAAGACTTCACAGTCCCTGACCCAGAGGCGCAATTGGTGGCGGCTCTTCCTGCTATACCTGATTGGATTGTTCCATATTTGGCTTACATGACCCAGGGCAAGTTACCTAAAGATGAAACTCTGGCCAGATAGATAACCCGGCAGTATAAGTCAATGACTATTATCAAAGGTGAGCTTCACAGATGCAGTGTTACGGGGGTGTTTCAACGATGCGTTTCTCCTGAGGAGGGCCGTGCAATTCTAAGGGAGATTCATGAAGGGGATTGCGGTCATCATGCCGGATGTAAGTCTTTCGTTGCTAAAGCTTTTCGTCATGGTTTTTATTGGCTGACGGCTCATGCTGATGCAGAGGATCTGGTCAGTAAATGTGATGGTTGTCAGAAATTCTCAAGATGTGCTCATGTGCCGGCTCAAGAGCTGAGGATGATTCCATTTACTTGGCCATTTGCAGTCTGGGGGCTGGATATGGTTGGTCCTTTCAAAAGGTCCAAGGATAAAAAGACCCACCTCTTGGTGGCGGTTGGCAAGTTTACAAAGTGGGTTGAGGCAGAGCTGGTCAGCAAATGTGATGCAGCAACGGCGGTTCAATTCATTAAAAAGGTGATCTTTCGTTTTGAGTACCCTCATCGTATCATAACTAATAACGGTACTAATCTGTCTAAGGGGCAATGAAAGAATTCCATGAACAAGAGCACATCCGGTTTGATGTATCATCAGTGGATCACCCCCAGTCTAATGGCCAAGCTGAACGAGCAAATCAAGATATCTTGAGAGGTATCAAGCCCCGGCTTATGGTTCCTTTGCAGAGAACACTGGGTTGTAGGGTAGAAGAGTTGCCATCAATACTTTGGAGTATCAACACCACCCCCAATAGATCTACGGGTTACACGCCTTTTTCATGGTTTAGGGAGCTCAGGCGGTTCTCCCCAGTGACATACATCATGATTCGCCTCGTGTGGCGGCTTATGTTGAGACTGACAATGAGAAGGCACGTCAGAATGCTATTGACCTATTAGATGAGAAGCGTGACCTTGCGGCGGCTCGTTCAGTGATTTATCAGCAAGATCTGTGGCGTTATCACAGCCGTCGGGTTAAAACCAAAACCTTTCAAGAAGGCGATTTGGTGCTCCGGCTCATCCGAGATCAAACTGACATGCATAAACTATCCCCACCTTGGGAAGGACCCTTTGTGGTCAGCAAGAATCTGAACAATGGATCATACTACCTTATCAATGTTTGAGATCATCAGGACTCACGCACGGCGGAGGAGGAGATCCGTCGACCATGGAATATTGCTCATCTTCGGCCTTATTACACCTACCACTGGCTCTTGTGATGTACATACGTTATTGGTGTATATATTATCATGAATAAAATAAATCCGGCATTCCCAATAATTCTGGGCCTCTGCTGTTTCATTTCTAATATGAGTCTTTATTATTACTTCATATGGTCATTTGGGGGCTTCCTATTCAAACATAGGTGTATTCACCAAAGAGAACATAGCCTTATTACCCTCTTGACCCGTCTTATAGGCCTTATTACAAAATCACTTGGGGGCTTCCAGCCCAAATTAAAGGATCACCAAAGAGAACTTGTTGTACTGTGCAGTTCTAACATAGGTATCCTGCCTGGAGGTTCATGATATATCACTTGGGAGGTTCCTGTTCAAACATAGGTGTATTCACCAAAGAGAACATAGCATTACTACCCTCATGATCTAGTTTATACGGCGCGATTGAAGGACACCTAGAGTCTTCCAGTTCATCAACCTGAAGTAAGACTTGGGGGCTCACTAGCATAGCTATGATCCTTTAGGCTTGGACGCCTAGGTGTATTCACCGAAAATCCGGGTTAGCTTTCCTGTGTACGTCTTCCACTCCACCCAGGTAATCCTGGAGTGACCTACCGAACTCTTGACAGTTATTCTTACAAAGACACTGAACTTGTTAATGTTTAAACGGTGATTGGTCATGCGAGGCCCGGCTTAGAAGGTTTTGAATTAAAGCTTAACTCAGCGGCTGTGCGGCACATGAAAGCACTCAGGTTTTAGGCTTGGCGGCCTATGAAAGCCTCGTTTTCTGGTTGTTCTTTTGTTTGACCATTTTGTTGAAATTTTTGCTTCTGGTTACATATCAATACATGGTTAAAAACCAAATAGGGCCACATTGCCTATTGGTGTATGTATCCGGAGTTTAATTAACCCGGCTTGGTTGAGGACTTTAAGCCGCCAGGAGACAATCATCATATGCTTGAGGTTTCCGCTCAAGTTTCGGGATATTACCCCTTGCTACATGCGGTGTTATAAACCGGCAGTCTACATATCTGGAAAAAGACATTATATTTATATGGGCTATTGCCTTTACATATGACTTATTATAAGTCGACTGGAGGAAAAAATATCAAAGGTATGATATATATTTTATTGCATAAGTTTTTTATAAACCGACCCTGATATGGGCTGATTAGTCCTCAGTGGTTATATATAATATGCGTGTTATGACTCGCCCTGGGGTAAACCACTAGGGCACTTGTTATGTGTTTACAAAGGAAAAATGGCAAGTCAGGTCGACATAATGGATCATACTATTTAAGCATAAGGGACAATTTTCCCAATGATGGATCCTTAGTATTATGCAAAACAAAATGTGCACGATGGCATGACAGATCAGTGTTTCACTAGCCTATTACATGGTTCAGCAAGGCCCAAGTGGATAAAATTGTTTTTCAAAGTTCCGAAAAAGTGCAAGTAAAGAACCCCCCAGCTGATCAGTTCTCCTGGCCCTGGCGGTTCGAGGCTTCCATGTCATCCCGTGCCAGTTCTTCTTCTTCCTCCATCGTCTGGAAGTCAGGCAATGACCAATTGATACCAGTCAAAGCTTGAAATTCAGCATCTTCATCAATAAGCTCAGACGGATCAATGTTTGGGGAGAAGGTATGCTTACGGATTGGAGGAATAAGATCTGCAACTTTATAAGCCGGTGTGGGCATCTTTTGATTTTCTGCGGTATAAGCCACTGAGTATTTGGACATATCCGTTTCTTCAACAAGTAGACTCGCTAGAGGACGCACCACTTTTACACAGGCGGCAAAGTCTTTCTTGTCAAAAGCAAACCCTTCTTCTTCGAAACTAGGACATCAAGTGGCTAGCTCAGTCGGATCTAACTCCGACTACCACGCTTTAGCCGGCTTAAACCCGTAAGGGCACCGACTCTAGCAGCGGACCACTTGTTCTCTTTAATTCGGGCTGGTAGAACGGAGCGATTGTTTAATATGTGGCTGAGAACTTGCTTGGGGAGATGGCAGCGATTGTTCGTTGCGCTCCAGTACACAGTTGCTCCACCAAGGTGTAATCCGCCTTGAGTTTTATCAAAGTTTCTTTCCCAAGGTTGCTGCTTCTGGGGCCTGCATGGAACAGTATGATTGAGTCAATGGACGGTTCATAACAAAAGACATAGAATTCCTTGAAAAAGTAAAATGATCTTACCAAAGATGGCAAAGTTCATTTGATTAATCTGTTGCTGTAAGCCGGTGAAATTGGTAGTGACCTCTTCCAATGAGGCTTCAGCTTTCTCAGCCCTTCTAACTAAAGCAGCTTTTCTTCAGCCTAGGCAGCTTTCTCGGTGTTAAAATCGATTTGAGATTCTCAGTCTCATCCAAGCCAAATTTGAATTTGGAGTTGGCCTTCTGGGTCTCAGCTTCTTGTGCTTCAAGCCGGGATTTCAAGTCAGTCAGCTGGGATTGAAATTTACTGGATGCCTCCTGAGACAAGTCAAAGCAAGTGTGATGAGTTATGATATAATATATATATTAAGTCCCAATCCCTTTGGAAGCAATAGCACTTGGCACTTGGGGGCTAATGGGTGCAGAAAGTTTCTTCATAAAGTAAAATATCTTTATAAGTCTCAAGTCCTTTGCAAGCAATAGCACTTGGCACTTGGGGGCTAATGGATGCCAAGTTCGATTTATAAAGCAGTAACCACGGTTTATCATCCGGTTGGTAAGGCTAATTAACATGGATTTTTATTGGTTGGTAAGTCCAGGCTTAACTTAATAGTTTAAGCCGGCCCTTGGGGGCTACAGGATTTGACTAACAACGCCAAAGATATCTAACAAGTCTACATTATATTCTATCCTATCATATTCAATAGACTTGGGGGCTAAAGGAATGTATCTCATATGAGAGCAAGAATTAAATACCTCATGTTTCTGATACATGTGCTTGACCATGTCAATCTCCAGGTCTTGGCTGTTGTGTACTTGGTTCAAAAAGCCAGAGAAGATTTCACTACAGCTCAGATGAGAGTAGTGGGCCATGTCAAATTTGACCTTGCACCACTCAACCATCTCTTCCTTGGCAGAATGCTTTGCCAGAGCTATAGGATTTCCTGGTTCTTGGAAACCAGAGCCAGTGATCACAACTTCCTCAGTATCCGGCTTAAGAGGTTTAGTTGGGCTGGATGGTTTAGCAATCTCCGGCTCAGGAACCACGGGATCAGCAGAGGTGCCACGGTTTTCCGGTGGCGGATCATCAACAGGATTATCCGGTTATTGTACAGAGGTTTCTGAGATTGGGCGGGTCTTCAGAGGGCTTGTTGGTCTTGGCTTTCTTGCTAGGCTTTGCTTTCCCACTACATGAAGATTAAGAAAGTCAGTATGAGCTTAAAGATGTCAGAAGAGACACATGTTTAAGTTGATACCCTGGGGCGGTCTTGAAAGGGGGAAGTTGAGTCTGGGATGAGTCGCCAGACGAAGAATGAGAGATCCCCTGAAAAGTTACGCCGAACGCATGAAGTGTTGGATGGATAATATTCAAGTTAAACAAGTGTTGGAGTGTTACCTCATTTCGGCGTTTGCGTGGAGCTGGTGTGTTTGGTAAGCCGGAGGAAAGTTCTCCACCTCCACTATTCCGGGTTTGGCGTCGGTTCTCATGTTGTTGTTGCTTCAAAATAATGTGGGGATCCATGTGAGCTAAAGGGTTAGAAAACCTTACTTTCCGGACCACGCGTCGGATTTTCTATCTTGGCAAAGGCTCTGAGTCGGAGGAAATAATTTTTACCTCGCCATCAACCGCCTGGCTACTCTCCATGTCGTCCTGATGGTAATCAGTGTCAAAGGTGAATGAAAAAGCAGCCAAGGGAATCAAGATCTACCTTCGACTCTTCAGAATCATCCACGTTAAACATCTCAGCAGCATTGGATGTCTTTTTGCTTCTCTTCATTGCTCTAGTCTTGGTTCTGGCCTTCTTGGAGGCTTTTTCATCATATATGTTGTCCCAGAAAGCGGACCCAGCCTGAAAAGGTTTATGGTAGTCAGAATGTTTAGGTTTATGAGTGGCAAATTAACATGTATGTAAACCGAAAAAGCATACCTCTGATGAAGGATTAAGGACGCAGAAGGGATTCAGAACCATTCCAGTGCAGCTTTCCATTGACTCATTAAGAAGAGTCTTGGTCATTTCATTGATAGCCTTATCAGTCAGGCACTTGGAGTTGTAATGAAGCGGGTCTTTGGTCACCAGTGTATGAGCACATTAAGCCGGGTCGGCAGCTTAACGGTATGATTCTCCAGGCTACCCAGCACCGAACCAAGTCAATGCCGGTTAGTCCATTGCCCATTAAATCCCTAACCTTGAAAAAGGTGGGCATCAGCTTGGCCCGTTCAGCAGTACCAAGTCGACTAGGAAGGGGATGCTTTGGGTTGAGCCGTTGATCACGGAAGTCGGGCAAATGATTCTCATCAGCCAGGGAAGTGTCCTTGCAGTAAAACCAGGTTTGATTCCAGTCTTTGGGGTGACTTGGGAGTGAGGCATAAGGAAAAATGGCGTCTCTGCGATGCTGAATCGAAATTTCTTCGAGTTCTTGACTGGGGCCGTTAGTAAACTCATTATGGCGGTTCATATAGAAATATTCTCTGAAAAGATCAACACTGGGTTCTTCTTGAAGGTATACTTCACAGAAGACCTGGAAGTTGCAGATGTTGGAAATGGAATTGGGCCCGATATCTTGAGGGTGAAGATGCATGAAGTGCAGGACATCACAAAAGAATTTTGACCCGGGTGGTGAGAAGCCCCGGTTCATGTGATCAGTGAAAACAAGAACTTCGTCGGCTTGCTGCTGAGGTTTGGTTTCTTCTGGGTTAGGAGCATGCCAATGAATGACATCCTTGGCCGGCAAAAAACCAATCTTCACATAGTATTCAAGCATAGCTTTTGTGACAATGGAGGGGACCCAATCACAGGAGGTGACTATCTTGGTCATGATTGGATGCAAGGCCTGCAGTAGAGCAAATAAAAATTAAACTGACAGATATATGGCAAGCTACATGTGATTGTCTCAAACTGCAATACTGTAACACCCCGAGACCGATGCTGCAGATGCCTTCTATTTGTTTTAGTTGTTGCCGTGTGTTTATTGTGTTTGTTGCATTATCATCATTGTTTTGCATATTTCATTCCTATGTCTATGCCATGATCATGATGAGTGCCATTGTCATAATTTGCTTATTGCATCTAGTTCATCATTGCTTACATTCAATTGCACCATCCTTGTTGTTTCTATGGTCATCTCACTTTGTTATGTGCTATGTGATTTGATATGCGTTGTGTCATTTATTGCATTATATCATGATCATCATGTGGGTTGCATTCTTCATCTTGATGTATTGTTGGTGTGTTGTACATCTTGATCTTTCCATCAACATTTTCCCCAAGTGCACAACCTATCCACTTCTTCATCTATTTCAAATTTTGGCTTTCATGTCAAGTGACATTATTCCTGCCTCCATTAATGTTCATATATTTCCTGATAATCTCACTCAATGCCCTTATACCTCTCTGTGTAATCTGATCCCATTTGGAGTTGTTTTGGTTGGGTTTAAAAATGGCCCAAGTTTGAATTTAATTCAAACTTGGTATATTTTTCAATCTCTAAAATGCCTAAAGCAATTTATTCAAATAGTGCACATTTCCAGGAGCACGAGGACATTCTCATACCTCTCTCAGCCCTCGCATATATTCCTGTGCTTTTTGGTCTTTATTTTTCTGTCTGAAGAAAAATAAAAGAAAGAAGAAGTAGTAGGGCAGTAGCAGCCCAGTGTAGCAGCCCACCTGCCACTTACCTGTTTGATTTCAGCCCACTAAGCCCATCAGAGGCGATCCCTCCTGTTCTTCTCCTACCTCCTGTACGGCAGGCCATCAGGAGGCTCCACGTTGGCAGCCGGCTTGATTTGACGGCCGGGGTCGCCCTAAAGCTCCTATAAGACCTGCCTCGAGCGATCCCTAACCCTAATCCCTCCTTTTCCTTCCTCCCCAACCCTTGCCGCCGCCGGGTAAAACCTTTCAACACCACGTCGTCGCCATGGCCCGAGCGAGCTCGAGCTCAAGCTCGGGTTGGACCCCACATCGCCTCTACCTTCTCTGGCTGTGAGAAGCACCGCAGCAGGACTCCTCCGCCTCCTTCGAACCCATTCCGCGGCGATCCAATACTGGAGACACCAAGTTCCTCGACGTCCTCCTCCTGTGCTTCGTCTTCTTCAGGGAGCCGAGCACCTCCACGATCAGCGCGTCCTCATGTCGTCTCCGTCAGCGCCTTCCCACGCCACCTCTCCGTCATCTCCTTCCACTACGTTCGCGTCCACGCGCGCCAGGTCGGCTACATCTTCTTCATGGAGCGCGTCTTCATCTACTTCTTCCTGTGCGTCTCCATCAGCGCGTCCTTGCGTCGACTCCACCACGCCTTCGCCATGTTCGACGACGCCGGAAAAACCCTCGGTGAAGCCCCGATCCTTCACATCTCCCTCTATGGTCTCTTTTCTCCGCATAGCCATCGTCCGTGCATTGCTTGTTTAGGCCGCCATGGCCGTGACCTCGAGTTTGTGCTCGTGCACGTCGCTGCACACCTCCTTTGTTTTGCCCTGCTTCGGCACGCACGCGACACCGGCGAGCAACAGTCGCTTGCTCCCGCGCTCACATGTCGTACCCGCACGCCCGCAGCTCGCCCGCAAGTCGAGCCATGCTCGCCTCGTGTCCGCCAAGCTGTCGTTGCCATCCGCCTTGCCGTGACATGCCCGAGACGAGCATGAGCTCGTGCTCAAGCCTCTCTACGCGTGAGCCGTACAGTGCACCATCGTCCCTTTTCCGCACACCCGGCACTACTCTCCCGCCCTCGCTGCGGTCACGTTTGCTCGCCGCCAGCGTCTCCGAGCTCCCTGTGCGCCATGGGGAAGAAACCTCGGATTTGCGCTAGTTGAAAACGAGCCGAACCCCTTTCACTGCACAAGCAATCTCTAGCTCAGTTGGTCAGCCCGCACGCACACATGCAGGAGGTCCTGGGATCGAATCCCAGGGTGCCCCCAATTATTTTGCCCCTCCCTTTTGTTTATTTTTCCCCCCAGCGTGCACACATATGGCCTGTTGGGCCTGATCCACTCCTGGGCTGCTGCGGTGTGCTGCAATTCGGCCCATGCATGTTTTTTTCCTGTTCCATGCATTTTAGCATTTATTCTTTATCATGCATACTTACAGAGAATTGCCATCATTTCAAAATGCTCATAACTAAATATCCATGCATTCAAATAAAACATGTCATATATGTAAAATGCTTAGAATTTTGCTTTGATTAATAATATGCTACTTTCATCCATGTTTAAAATGTTTAAAATGATGTTTGTTTAAATTTGCTCAAGTGACATGCTAAAGTGATTTATTTCATAACTAAATAACCGTAGCTCGGAATTAAATGTTCTTTATATGTAAATGGGGTGGGAAAAATGCCTAGTTTAACATGGTGCACTTTATTTTCCTGTTTAACAACTCTAAAATTATGTAATAGGCAGAAAAGTACCAAAACTAAAATATGGACATGAGGATTTTTCGGAATTGTTGTTTGTTGTTCCGGCCTCATTTAAACTTTCCTAAATAGTTAGTTTTCATATGTTTCACCTCTTGCCATGTTTAACAACATTTAATATTGTTGTGTAGCTAAACAAGAGTGAACTAAATAACTCGATGTGGTGTTTCGTCAATATGCAACTCGTTGCATATTGAGCTCCACTTAATTTATAGTATTGTTTGTGCACTTTGCCATGCCATGCCTCATTAAACCGGACATGCATCATACTCGATTGTGCATCATGCCATGATTATGCTTGTGTGTTTACCATGTTGTTTGCTTCTTTCTGGGTTGCTTCTCTCGTTAGCTTCGGTTTCGTTCCGGAGTTGTGAGGATTCGTTCGACCACGTCCGTTCATCTTCTTCATGGACTCGTTATTCTTCCTAGCGGGATTTCAGGCAAGATGACCGCTACCCTGGATCTCACTACTATCATTGCTATGCTAGTTGCTTCGTTCTATCACTATGTTGCGCTACCTATAACTTGCTCTTCAAGCTTCCCAATTTTCCATGTTAGCCTCTAACCTTTTTCACGCTTCCTAGCGAACCGTTGCTTGGCTATGTTACCGCTTTTGCTCAGCCCCTCTTATAGCGCTGTTAGTTGCAGGTGAAGTTGAAGATTGCACCATGATGAATAGGATTATGTTGGGATATCACAATATCTCTTATTTAATTAATGCATCTATATATTTGGTAAAGGGTGGAAGACTCGGCCTTATGCCTGGTGTTTTGTTCCACTCTTGCCGCCCTAGTTTCCGTCATACCGGTGTTATGTTCCCGGATTTTGCGTTCCTTACGCGGTTGGGTGATTTATGGGACCCCCTTGACAGTTCGCTTTGAATAAAACTCCTCCAGCAAGGCCCAACCTTGGTTTTACCATTTTCCTCACCACCACCTACTTTTCCCTTGGGAGTCGCCCTCTCGAGGGTCATCTTTATTTTAGCCCCCCCCGGGCCAATGCTTGTCTAAGTGTTGGTCCAAACCGAGCGATGTCCGGCCCCCTGGGTAACCAGTGTCTATGCCAACCCGTCGTCTTGCTCATCCGGTGTGCCCTGAGAACGAGATATGTGCAGCTCCTATCGGGATTTGTCGGCACAGCAGGCGGTCTTGCTGGTCTTGTTTTACCATTGTCAAAATGTCTTGTAAACTGGGATTGCGAGTCTGATCGGGTCTTCCTGGGAGAAGGAATATCCTTCATTGATCGCGAGAGCTTATCATGGGCTAAGTTGGGACACCCCTGCAGGGTATAAACTTTCGAGAGCCATGCCCGCGGTTATGTGGCAGATGGGAATTTGTTAATGTCCGGTTGTAGATAACTTGACACCAGATCCGAATTAAAACGCATCAACCGCGTGTGTAGCCGTGATGGTCTCTTTTCGGCGGAGTCCGGGAAGTGAACACGGTTTTTGGGTTATGTTTGACGTAAGTAGGAGTCCAGGATCACTTCTTGATCATTGCTAGCTTCACGACCGTTCCGCTTGCTCTCTTCTCGCTCTTATTTGCGTATGTTAGCCACCATATCATGCTTAGTCGCTGCTGCAACCTCACCACTTTACCCCTTCCTTTCCCATTAAGCTTTGCTAGTCTTGATACCCATGGTAATGGGATTGCTGAGTCCTCGTGGCTCACAGATTACTACAACAGTTGCAGGTACAGGTTATGCGATGATCTTGACGCGAGCGTGATGTTTGCTTGTTTTGGAGTTCTTCCTCTGCTTCTTCTTCGATCAGGGGATAGGTTCCATGTCGGCAGCCTGGGCTAGCAGGGTGGATGTCGTTTGAGTTCCTGTTTGTGTTTCATCCGTAGTCGGATGATGCTCTTAGGTATTGTGATGTTGTATTCATGTGGCATTGTATGCCTTTTTGTATGTATCCCCATCTATTATGTAATGTTGATGTAATGATATCCACCTTGCAAAAGCGTTTCAATATGCGGTTCTATCCTTGGTGGGACCTTCGAGTCTCTTTAGGATAGTATCGCATATTGGGCGTGACAAGTTGGTATCAGAGCCTCGACCGACCTTAGGAGCCCCTTAATTGTTGCCGTTGTTGAGTCTAGAAGAAAACTATTTTGAGTCTTAGGATTATATATATCGGAGAGTAGGATTCTTTTTACTCCTCAGCCCCCTTCGTCGCTCTGGTGAGGTCTTCTGACATAGATGTTTTGACTTTCCTATTCTCAAATTTCACTAAAAAAAATTTAGGACCACGCGGGTATCTTGGAATCGTTCCGATAGTCTTGTGACGAGAACATTGTTCTTGGTGCCTCCTGACATTTAGGGGTTGTGGCAGTGTCCCGGGGAGTTGAGCTCCGAGGTGTTGTCGTCACAATTTTATCGTTGCAGTTCTGGAATACCTGAGTTTTGCCGACATCAAAAATCTCTTTTATGCAGTTGTTGGTGAGATAACCTCGACGTCACCCAGTACTGGGGAGTTCGGGAGTATTGCCATAACTCGTATAACGAATGCTTTTCGAAGGTTGAGGTACACGATTTCCGGAGTTTTCTTGGTTATGTGTTGACGGATGGATACAGCTAGATGTAGGAATTGTTAGTTTGGGTGAGATATATTGCTTCCCCTGTATCCCCAACACCAGATTGCATAAGCAGAAAGTTTCGGGAGTTTATAGGTGCGAAGTCAAGTAGCTCCTAGAATATCTTTCCGATAGATGCATGATATGGGATTGGGTAAATCTCTATCATATGTATTTGTTCCGGCTTATTCTGCAAGCCAAATCCTTTGTTTTGTTTTGAGTTGTGGTATTCGAGTTGCTTCATTGTCAAGTGTTGATTCCATACCTTTCAAGTGGTGTTCTCATATTTCTATGAGAGTGCTAATCTTTCTTGTTTATCGAGATTGTCATGTTAATTCTTTTCCAACTGGCCTGCTTCTCTTCAAGTGGATCCGATCATTTCAACATTCACGAGATCAATTCTAAGTTTTCTCAACGATATCCATTCCATCCCCCCAAGTTGCCTTTGTTTTTCCCGCCCTCCCACCCTTTTTCTTCAAGGACTCAGATTTCTTAATCATGTATCCTTTTATTTGTGGGAAGTCTCTTCATTCTTTTCTTTCAATGTTCTTATCCGGTGATTTCCCATGAAGATGCACAACAGTTTCAAGTTCATCATCCTTCATTGTTGTTTCTTCTCCGGTGGATCCAATTCAAGCTTTCGATATTCATCATATTCCTTTCCTCGTTTCTAATGCTTTCTCATGCCGATGTATCTCTTAATCATTCACCTCTCGCTTTCCACTTGTTCCGGAGTGTTTAAGATATCTAAGAAGATTCGGGCTTTCCATTCTTAATCTGTTCAAGCTCTTTCGAGGTTGTTACCTCATTCTAGCCATTTAAATCAACCGGTGCATTATCTCTTCCTAAGCAATCGTTCAACGGTGTTTCTTTTGAGTGGGCCCTAACCCACAGGTCTTTTCCAGGATCTTACCTGACTCCTCTAATTTTCCCGGAACTATTCCCAAATTCTTTTCAAACTTTGACGTAAGAATGAATTTTTCATCAGTCATGTGCCTTCTCCAAGATCGCTTTCAAAATATTTTCATCGTTGGTTCATCATTTCTATTCTTCTTTGTTCCGGAGTGTCTAAACAATTGGGTGGTGTTTCTCCTCGTCATTCTCGGGTTTTGAAGACCGAAGAAGAGTTCCTCTTAAATCCTTACCCATTTCTTCCAAAGATGTGTAGTCCAAGCTTGATGCCATCCTCTCATAATTGTTTTTGATTGTGAGAATTCTTTTCTTACCATCCGGAGCATTTCATGAGTTGTTTCCATTTCTTTCCTCCGAAGGCCATCATGTCATAATTATTCATTCTCAGCGTGTAGCTATCGTTCTACAAATCTTACCGGTCAATCGTTCAAATATCCTCTAATAAGTTCATGACCTCTTTGTTCTCATGTGTCTAAATCCCCTCAAGTATCATCATTCGTTTTCAAATTCTTCCCGGTGAATTGTGCCTTTGCTAATTTCATTTTCAATCCTTACGGTGGTTCGTTCAAGATTTCTCTTCCTTGACTATCATTTTAATTCATTCGTTCTTTCCAATCCTACCGGTGGTTCATGAAGACTTTCTTAAGTTTTGTGCTATACCCCCCTTAATCCTTTTCAAGAAGAATAAGTAATATGCGAAATCCGTTGCTTGTCATCAATTTAAATTGGTGAAGGATACGCATAACGTAATTCTTATTTTTGTTTCATCCAAGTGATCTAGTTTCTTCTTTCCAGTGTTGTTCATCTTTCTTTCTGGAGTTGCAACACTTCGTGGTTATATCGTTGCAAAGCTCCATCTAAATCATCGCAAGGCTTCACCTTGTGTTTTCAACTTTCGTTTCGATTGATCATTCTTTTATTACCGGAGTTCTTCATGGAGGCTCTACATGGTGGTTCGTCAAGGATTCTTTTCATTCTCGAATTGTTCTTCAAGAATCTTGTTGGAGGAGTTCAAGTATTCTTCATCTTGCATTCCTAAGTGCAATGCTCCTACCTTATCTTTTGAGATGGTGTTATATCATTCTTGGCAATTTCCATTCATGTTTCGCGATTCACAAGTTGTCAAGATTGAGGTATTTTAAGTCCATCAATCTCTTCATTGGAGTTATCTTGTGTCAGATTTCACTTAAAGCCTTCCCTAAGGAATGTTGCTATTGTGGTGCTTATCAATGATCCAAGTTTTCTCCTATCCTCTCAGCGAAAGCAGTTTTCATCTCTGCGTTGATCTCAAACAAGCAATTGTTTTTTGTTAGTGGCAGAATTTCACCTCAAGTGTTGAGATGTTTTCCATAAGCCCACAAAAAGCTTGTGCTTCTCGTTGTTGATTTTCCAACAACTTCGTTCGATTCTTCTTTGCAAGGAGGCTTTCTTAGCTCGTTTGTGGCTGAAGTTGGCATTTTCTCCTCCATTCTGTTATTCCAATGATCTATCTTCTATTCTTTCTTCCGGAGGCATTGTGATGTTGCTCTTTTCACTCATCATCTTGTTTTGTCAAGATCATGTTATTTTCCATGCTTATCCACTTAACCAGAGTGTTGTGTCTATCATTCCTCTTTTAACCGGAGTCTCATCCAAGTGCTTTCATTTTGCCAAGTTCAAATCATATTCCTTCCATGTTCAACCGGAGTGCTGCCCGAATTCTTCCTCTCTCATCTTGTTTTAACTGGAGTGGATTCGAATTCTATCTTGTCCATTAAAATCTTGATTCATGTCTTTGCAACCTTCAAGTTCTCGTAATGTTCCTTGTTCCTTTTTTCTAACAGATTGTTTGCAATCTTGTTCATCTTCGTTGTTTTCTTTCTTTCATATTTCTCAACCTCTCAAGGTTCGTGGTTTCACTCATTCGTCAAAGAAGCAACTTAATTTTACCTCTTCTCTTCCTCTTCCGTTTCTCTCCGGTGCCATCCTAGATCTCGGGACGAGATCTCTTGTTAGTGGAGGAGAGTTGTAACACCCCGAGACCGATGCTCCAGATGCCTTCTATTTGTTTTAGTTGTTGCCGTGTGTTTATTGTGTTTGTTGCATTATCATCATTGTTTTGCATATTTCATTCCTATGTCTATGCCATGATCATGATGAGTGCCATTGTCATAATTTGCTTATTGCATCTAGTTCATCATTGCTTACATTCAATTGCACCATCCTTGTTGTTTCCATGGTCATCTCACTTTGTTATGTGCTATGTGATTTGATATGCATTGTGTCATTTATTGCATTATATCATGATCATCATGTGGGTTGCATTCTTCATCTTGATGTATTGTTGGTGTGCTGTACATCTTGATCTTTCCATCAACATTTTCCCCAAGTGCACAACAATCCACTTCTTCATCTATTTCAAATTTTGGCTTTCATGTCAAGTGACATTATTCCTGCCTCCATTAATGTTCATATATTTCCTGATAATCTCACTCAATGCCCTTATACCTCTCGGTGTAATCTGATCCCATTTGGAGTTGTTTTGGTTGGGTTTAAAAATGGCCCAAGTTTGAATTTAATTCAAACTTGGTATATTTTTCAATCTCTAAAATGCCCAAAGCAATTTATTCAAATAGTGCACATTTCCAGGAGCACGAGGACATTCTCATACCTCTCTCAGCCCTCGCATATATTCATGTGCTTTTTGGTCTTTATTTTTCTGTCTGAAGAAAAATAAAAGAAAGAAGAAGCAGTAGGGCAGTAGCCGCCCAGCGTAGCAGCCCACCTGCCACTTACCTGTTTGATTTCAGCCCACTAAGCCCATCAGAGGCGATCCCTCCTGTTCTTCTCCTACCTCCTGTACGGCAGGCCATCAGGAGGCTCCACGTCGGCAGCCGGCTTGATTTGACGGCCGGGGTCGCCCTAAAGCCCCTATAAGACCTGCCTCGAGCGATCCCTAACCCTAATCCCTCCTTTTCCTTCCTCCCCAACCCTTGCCGCCGCCGGGTAAAACCTTTCAACACCACGTCGTCGCCATGGCCCGAGCGAGCTCGAGCTCAAGCTCGGGCTGGACCCCGCATCGCCTCTACCTTCTCCGGCTGTGAGAAGCACCGCAACAGGACTCCTCCGCCTCCCTCGAACCCATTCCGCGGCGATCCAATACCGGAGACACCAAGTTCCTCGACGTCCTCCTCCTGTGCTTCGTCTTCTTCAGGGTGCCGAGCACCTCCACGATCAGCGCGTCCTCATGTCGTCTCCGTCAGCGCCTTCCCACGCCACCTCTCCGTCATCTCCTTCCACTATGTTCGCGTCCACGCGCGCCAGGTCGGCTACATCTTCTTCATGGAGCGCGTCTTCATCTACTTCTTCCTGTGCGTCTCCATCAACGCGTCCTTGCGTCGACTCCACCACGCCTTCGCCATGTTCGACGACGCCAGAAAAACTCTCGGTGAAGCCCCGATCCTTCACATCTCCCTCTCTGGTCTCGTTTCTCCGCATAGCCATCGTCCGCGCGTTGCTGGTTCCAGCCGCCATGGCCGTGACCTCGAGTTTGTGCTCGTGCACTTCGCCGCACACCTCCTCTGTTTTGTCCTGCTTCGGCACGCACGCGACACCGGCGAGCAACAGTCGCTTGCTCCCGCGCTCACATGTCGTACCCGCACGCCCGCGGCTCGCCCGCAAGTCGAGCCATGCTCGCCTCGTGTCCGCCAAGCTGTCGTTGCCATCCGCCTTGCCGTGCCATGCCCGAGACGAGCATGAGCTCGTGCTCGAGCCTCTGTACGCGTGAGCCGTACAGTGCACCATCCTCCCTTTTCCGCACACCCGGCACTGCTCTCCCGCCCTCGCCGCGGTCACGTTTGCTCACCGGCAACGTCTCCGAGCTCCCTGTGCGCCATGGGGAAGAAACCTCGGATTTGCGCTAGTTCAAAATGGGCCGAACCCCTTTCACTGCACAAGCAATCTCTAGCTCAGTTGGTCAGCCCGCACGCACACATGCAGGAGGTCCTGGGATCGAATCCCAGGGTGCCCCCAATTCTTTTGCCCCTCCCTTTTGTTTATTTTCCCCCCAGCATGCACACATATGGCTTGTTGGGCCTGATCCACTCCTGGGCTGCTGCGGTGTGCTGCAATTTGGCCCGTGCATGTTTTTTTTCCTGTTCCATGCGTTTTAGCATTTATTCTTTATCATGCATACTTACAGAGAATTGCCATCATTTCAAAATGCTCATAACTAAATGTCCATGCATTCAAATAAAACATATCATATATGTAAAATGCTTAGAATTTTGTGTAGATTAATAATATGCTACTTTCATCCATGTTTAAAATGTTTAAAATGATGTCTGTTTAAATTTGCTCAAGTGACATGCTAAAATGATTTATTTCATTACTAAATAACCGTAGCTCAGAATTAAATGTTCTTTATATGTAAATGGGGTGGAAAAATGCCTAGTTTAACATGGTGAACTTTATTTTCTTGTTTAACAACTCTAAAATTATGTAATAGGCAGAACAGTACCAAAACTAAAATATGGACATGAGGATTTTCCGGAATTGTTGTTTGTTGTTCCTGCCTCATTTAAACTTGCCTAAATAGTTAGTTTTCATATGTTTCACCTCTTGCCATGTTTAACAACATTTAATATTGTTGTGTACCTAAACAAGAGTGAACTAAATAACTCGATGTGGTGTTTCGTCAATATGCAACTCCTTGCATATTGAGCTCCACTTAATTTATAGTATTGTTTGTGCACTTTGCCATGCCATGCCTCATTAAACCGGACATGCATCATACTCGATTGTGCATCATGCCATGATTATGCTTGTGTGTTTACCATGTTGTTTGCTTCTTTCCGGGTTGCTTCTCTCGTTAGCTTCGGTTTCGTTCCGGAGTTGTGAGGATTCGTTCGACCACGTCCGTTCATCTTCTTCATGGACTCGTTCTTCTTCCTAGCGGGATTTCAGGCAAGATGACCGCTACCCTGGATCTCACTACTATCATTGCTATGCTAGTTGCTTCGTTCTATCGCTATGTTGCGCTACCTATCACTTGCTCTTCAAGCTTCCCAATTTGCCATGTTAGCCTCTAACCTTTTTCACGCTTCCTAGCGAACCGTTGCTTGGCTATGTTACCGCTTTTGCTCAGCCCCTCTTATAGCGCTGTTAGATGCAGATGAAGTTGAAGATTGCACCATGATGAACAGGATTATGTTCGGATATCACAATATCTCTTATTTAATTAATGCATCTATATATTTGGTAAAGGGTGGAAGACTCGGCCTTATGCCTGGTGTTTTGTTCCACTCTTTCCGCCCTAGTTTCCGTCATACCGGTGTTATGTTCCCGGATTTTGCGTTCCTTACGCGGTTGGGTGATTTATGGGACCCCCTTGACAGTTCGCTTTGAATAAAACTCCTCCAGCAAGGCCCAACCTTGGTTTTACCATTTGCCTCACCACCACCTACTTTTCCCTTGGGAGTCGCCCTCTCGAGGGTCATCTTTATTTTAGCCCCCCCGGGCCAATGCTTGTCTAAGTGTTGGTCCAAACCGAGCGATGTCCGGCGCCCCCTGGGAACCAGGGTCTATGCCAACCCATCGTCTTGCTCATCTGGTGTGCCCTGAGAACGAGATATGTGCAGCTCCTATCGGGATTTGTCGGCACAACGGGCGGTCTTGCTGGTCTTGTTTTACCATTGTCGAAATGTCTTGTAAACCAGGATTCCGAGTCTGATCGGGTCTTCTTGGGAGAAGGAATATCCTTCGTTGATCGCGAGAGCTTATCGTGGGCTAAGTTGGGACACCCCTGCAGGGTATAAACTTTCGAGAGCCGTGCCCGCGGTTATGTGGCAGATGGGAATTTGTTAATGTCTGGTTGTAGATAACTTGACACCAGATCCGAATTAAAACGCATCAACCGCGTGTGTAGCCGTGATGGTCTCTTTTCGGCGGAGTCCGGGAAGTGAACACGGTTTTTGGGTTATGTTTGACGTAAGTAGGAGTCCAGGATCACTTCTTGATCATTGCTAGCTTCACGACCGTTCCGCTTGCTCTCTTCTCGCTCTTATTTGCGTATGTTAGCCACCATATCATGCTTAGTCGCTGCTGCAACCTCACCACTTTACCCCTTCCTTTCCCATTAAGCTTTGCTAGTCTTGATACCCATGGTAATGGGATTGCTGAGTCCTCGTGGCTCACAGATTACTACAACAGTTGCAGGTACAGGTTATGCGATGATCTTGACGCGAGCGTGATGTTTGCTTGTTTTGGAGTTCTTCCTCTGCTTCTTCTTCGATCAGGGGATAGGTTCCATGTCGGCAGCTTGGGCTAGCAGGGTGGATGTCGTTTGAGTTCCTGTTTGTGTTTCATCCGTAGTCGGATGATGCTCTTAGGTATTGTGATGTTGTATTCATGTGGCATTGTATGCCTTTTTGTATGTATCCCCATCTATTATGTAATGTTGATGTAATGATATCCACCTTGCAAAAGCGTTTCAATATGCGGTTCTATCCTTGGTGGGACCTTCGAGTCTCTTTAGGATAGTATCGCATATTGGGCGTGACAAATACAAGGATGAATTAAGAAGAATTAGTTCAGACCAAGTTAGCTTGGTTCAAACCGGAAGATGGCCGAGTTATGGATTTAAATGTATAATGGCGACTTACCCGGGCCTAATGTAATATGGCGGGTCATGTTTATGTCATCAGCCGCTATGGCAGTTTGAGGGATAAATCTATCAATTGAAAGATTCTGCTAAGGGGGAGACAAATAGGTTTCACAAGCTAGTATTATAAATTAAGATCTTTGACAGCTCAGAAAAGGTAGTGAAAATAAAGCCAAAGGTGGCAGCAACGGAAAAACCTAGATGCATCAATATGATTCTTTGCAAAGGAGATACTACTTCAGTGGCAAAAAATGGTGACAAAACCACTTCCGCACAAGATCTATGGCCTATTCAGATTAGAAACTACAAGAACAAAGGAGGATGAGGAAAAACAGTAAGAACACTGACGAGCGGTGGAAACCCTAAAAATAGATCTGAGGAAGAAGAGGGAGGCGTGCTTACAGGCGATGATAATCAGTGGAGGCGCACTAGAACGCTCTGGTCTGGTCAGGTGATGCAGCGGCTGGAGTTGGTGCAGTGGCTGAAGGTCGCGACGGCGGAGCACGAGCACCTGTGTGCGGCTGAGAAGAAGAGGAAGATGAAGAAGGAAGCAGGGGGAAAATGAGAAATACCTTCGTACCTATTTATAAGGAGGGCAAGCATAAGGCATGCACGGGAATGAAGGAGACCAAAGTCGTCGCATGGCTATAGAAACGCCTCGATTTTCAGGATGTTTATTAGATAAGGGTCAGTTAAGATGCTTCGAGCCCAGTGCGTAGTTAAGGTAAAGTTACGTCATGGCGGTTTAAGAGGATTCCAAGAGCTGACATCATGGCGGGTTATAACAGGTATTGAAGATTGATATGAACAAGTTCAAATCAAACTGGGGCCTAATGTTGGGGATATAACTACCAGGTAATGAACCGCCCAGGACAGGCCAGGTCATACGGCTAGCGATAACCCGTGAAGGGGGCGGATCATAAGAAGCCCGTTAATGGCCCAAGACCTAGAGGCGACTTAGGGCCCAGAAGGATGAACTACCATGAAATTAAACTTGTATTGTAAGACAGGCGTAGTTAGTCACCGAGCCGGACACATTGTCTATGAGCCGGCCGGGACACTGTAAGACGCCGGGCGTTAACCTGTGTATATAAAGGGACGACCCAGTGGCGAGTTAGGGCAGGAAAGAAAGAGATCGAGAACTAGGTCAAGCGTATTCGCTCCCTGGTAATCGAAGCCCAAGCAATAACCACCCTACACTGGATTAGGATTTTACCTCCACCGCGAGGGGCCGAACCAGTATAAACTTTCTATGTCCCTTGTCCCGTTTAACCCCTTCAAGCTAACTACGTTGCGATGTCTCCACACCTAAGTCCTTATGCTAGGACATCTGATGTGATAATTCCACGAGAAGACCAATAGTGACTTATTATGGAAGCCAAAGCTTTTCTCATTGTTTTATTTAAAGTTCATATCTAATTGGGTAGTTTTGCTTGCTTCATACTTGGCTTACGCATGGTCTCAATTGAGACATATATGTTCTAACTACTTTGATTTTAGAAGTTTAAAGCCAAGGTTAAATTCTTTTGAGCAATCCGATTCTAATATTATATTGTATCCAAAGACATCAGAGATAGAATGCAAAACACAATGCATAGCCGAATGGGGAGATCATAAATCTGAACCATTCGTTTGCTTACCTCCAAAGATGTTCGCACACCAAGATCGGCTAGAAAACAAAAGGTATACCTTCGATTCAAACATGTGAGATCAAATCTTTGATTTTTTGTTAAAAATAATTACATTAGAATTCTTGATCACCATGCCAAGCCATCTATCCAAGGTTTGTAAGTTGCATGATTCATTCAAGCATAGTATTAAGGATTGCAACATGTTTCATCAAATAATTAAATCGGCCATTAATAAAGGCCGATTGAAATTTGTTGAGACACCAAGAGATGACGAGTCTATTCTAATTGGTTTTGGTGGCAAAAGGTTTCTGCATCGGCTGCTTCAAGCCAATCCATTTAAAGAGAAGGTAAAAACTACAGGTGATGGGATCAAACCTTCAAGTAATCAAGTTGTTGAAGAGCACAATGAACATAATCTTGATGCCGAGAATTCCATCAAAGCTACAATGAAGACGCCAAGGACTGGGGGGCAACAAGAAAATCCAAAGATCGATGCAAGTCAAGACAAAGGAGATAGAGGCCGCAATAAGTACTAGTGCAAGAAATCCAAAGTCACTTTTGCACAATTATTAGATAAATATCAAAAGAAGAGTGAAGAGAAAAGTGCTTATCGGCCAACTAATGGAAAAGCATCAAGATCACCCCCTAGGCGCAAATTCGAGGATCGGTATTGGAAAAATGAGAATTCTAATGCGGTATATTCATATCCATATTTTATGCCGCCAATGCCAATGCCACGGATACCTTCCTATGATCATGTAAATCCATATCCATCGTGGGACAGGTATGATACAAGGGAGCATTCTTCATCTTATTTTAGACCATCTCACAAACATTATGCAGCTCCAAAAAGATCAACATTTGAACAATCACATGTCAAAGACTGTTTCAATCATAAGGAATCGGTCCGAATCTCAATGAACAAGAAAGAGGTGTTCAAGCAAGTCTACCGCATCAAAAGAGATGGTCATAAGAGTGCCACTTTAGATATGATCTAAGATGAAAAAGAGCCAAGTAAAGTGTTGACATTATCTACAAAAGGCAATGAGGCAAGTTAATCAAGTGTCAAATCTGAAGGGAAGAAATTGAGAGTGCACAAGGTAAAATAAGAATTGCCTTTACTTCAAACAGAATTGCAGCCGGGGTGCCCACTCGGCTTATCGTATTGGCAAAATCTTAGTGCACAAGAACATGGAAAGAGAAACATGGCATGGGTTCCCAAAGGAGGTACTCAAAATAAGAATTATGTATAAGTTTTGATTACAAGAAGCGAGGCACAGGTGAAGAAGGAAAATAGTGAAAACTTTGAAGGGCCAACCCGAAGATTTCGACATCTTCGGTCCACACATTATCCATTTTCTTCAACTATGTCATTGATGCCTATGCCATGGAATTCGTCATTCACTGGTATGCGTCGATGCTATACAAATGGTTTGTAGCCCCTTTCCGTGACGACATTTGGAACCATCACCAAGTGAGTGTGGGCAATAGGGGGGTCCTTCCCACACGACGCAGAAATCGTTGGGGATAGGGAGCCAAGATGCACATATAGTACTCCTACTCGTTTGTGCTCACATTGCCATCACAGTCGGTATTCTGTGGTGCTACGTTTACGATGCGCGGCCCATCACAAACGGTTCACTATTATAGAACGTGTATGATAAGCATACAATCACGCACATTCACTTTTCCCAAACCGTATGTGATAAATAATTAAGAAGATTAGCTAATCATCATACAAGTGTCGGATAGGATTACGAATCGTCGGACCATCGTACCATCATCGTACACGACAACTATGGCACAAGCTATTCCGTGGTGCAACGTTTATGATGCATACTTAATCAGAAACAGTTCATGGTTGTGAATCGTGTACCATAAGGCAACTATCACAAACATTTAGTTAGCCTGCCCCGTTTGTGATATTGTCTAACATCGCACACGCTTTGCAAACGGCAACTGTGTGCATGCTTGCACATGTTTCCTCTTTGTGAACCATCTCGGATGATGGTGTATATCACAAACCTCTGTGTTTTACCAACTATGTGTGCCGTAATGACCTGGAGAGCGTAATTTCACCGTAATTTAATTGCTGCTATATCAAATTGTACCGGATTTGAATTTGAATGTACGCTATAGCTCTGTTCATATCCATCAGGTTCAGACAACCAATGCATTATTCGATCCATAGGTACATATGAAGAATTACATAAGAACCAAATAAAGAATGATAACCATAATTGTATACTTGTACTATTAAAGACGGTAAAGAAAGAGGTGAAATACATTCTGGTTACTGAACAAGGTGAAGCGGAATGCCCATATTGTGCCCTCCTCCATGCAGATGGCACGCAGGACTCTAGTCCAACCCCTTGTGATGGCCGACCGCCCATCCTTCACGATCTTCATGAAAAAATCTAGATAATCATCGTGTTCTGGTAGAAATACTTTAACCTTTGCATGTCCACTAATCATGTAGGTTGAGAGGTAATCTTGAGTAAACTGCTTTGGGAACCACTGCAAAGGAAAAAAGATTCAGACATTGTCATCTAACACAACTCATTATGGGCACTAAAAAGAAGGCTGCATTGTTCTTACTTACCATCCTGCAGTTTGCTGTTGTAT
This sequence comes from Triticum aestivum, assembly GCF_018294505.1. NCBI lineage: Eukaryota > Viridiplantae > Streptophyta > Magnoliopsida > Poales > Poaceae > Triticum > Triticum aestivum. The sequence goes on from NC_057804.1 coordinate 180,303,525, forward strand.
TGGATAAAGCGTAAACAAATAGTTTAATTGCCATCTTTTGACCCATTTTCCTAACAATCTTTATCAGCTTCCTCACTTGATGATGGTTCATCGATATCTCATTTCCCCATAAGCAAAAAGGGTTTAAGCACCAAGTTAATATTAGAAGCTAAACACCAATTGCACAATGATGTAGTACAACACTCTTTTATAATATCTTATAACATCCAATATACTAACATATTAGATGAATTAACATCTTATATTACAGGCCAAAAGGAGATTATTGCATTCTTCCAAATTATCGGCTGATTAACTGTTGATGTATCCATGGGTTAGAGTTAGTTTGAGGTTGTTTGGGCTCAAATATCCCTAAGTATATCCAAACATGAGGGCTAGTTTGAGATAGTTGCATCTATAACCCACCCAAAAAAACTATCCAACCCAAGAGATGCTAATTGGAGCTAGTTCTCCTAGTGCATTTATTGTCAATCTAAGTATCTAACCCTGTCATCCAAACACCTCTTTGGATGGAGTCAGAACCTTAAGGTAACACTCTTCCTTGTTGCTATGTAGCCTAGGATTGCATATGTAGACATTAAGTATAGTGCATGTTGCTATGTAGCATCGGATATAGTACATATGGACCTAGTTAACCTAATGATAAATGGGTTGCAGATATATTCAGTTAAAAGTTAGATTCACTGATTAGTACCTTATCAGCCCCCGGCCTATATGGTACCAGCTACTGATATCCTGAAGAGTGAGCATATATAAGCCATGGGATGAAACTAACCTCGATGGAAAATAGCAGTCGTTCCCAAAATTGTCCTGTGTAGGTACATCGAGAAGCATGTTAAGCACAACAGGCTAAACGTCAACCAAAATTATCCATGGCAGACAAAATAATCTCCAAAAGATAGCTTCAGTGTGCAGGTTTAAGCACGCTAGTAAAGCAAAACAAGTGGAAAGGTGTGTTAATTGCAACAGGCCTAACATTTAACAACAAGCAAACATAGTCATTCAAACCGGTATTGTGCCGGTCTAAGTACACTGATTATTGTTAAATAAAAATGGAAAGGCGTGTTAACTACAAGATGCAGCAACGAAATGTAGTCATTCATAGTGGTATTGTTGAAACTAGTACTAATGAAATTGAACTGCACAGTTCATACTTGCACATATAGAACATCACGTTGTAAATAACTAGAATAAACAAGGCATACTATGAACAACCAAAGATAGCATTTGAAACTGGACATATGCTAACTACAAACAACATAACAATCAAAAAACTTTAAAAGAGGCATATGCTAGCTATAACAGGATTAACAACAAGAAAATATATGCATTCCTATTGGTATGTTTAAAAATGGATTGATGACATCATCAGAACCTTAATGTAACACTCTTCCATGTTGCTATGTAGCCTAGGATTGCATATGTAGACATTAAGTATAGTACATGTTGCTATGTAGCATCGGATATAGTACATATGGACCTAGTTAACCAAATGATAAATGGGTTGCAGATATATTCAGTTAAAAGTTAGATTCACCGATTAGTACCTTATCAGCCCCCGGCCTATATGGTACCAGCTACTGATATCCTGAACAGTGAGCATATATAAGCCATGGGATGAAACTAACCTCGATGGAAAATAGCAGTCGTTCCCAAAATTGTCCTGTGTTGGTACATTGAGAAGCATGTTAAGCACAACAGGCTAAACGTCAACCAAAATTATCCATGGCAGACAAAATAATCTCCAAAAGATAGCTTCAGTGTGCAGGTTTAAGCACGCTAGTAAAGCAAAACAAGTGGAAAGGTGTGTTAATTGCAACAGGCCTAACATTTAACAACAAGCAAACATAGTCATTCAAACTGGTATTGTGCCCGTCTAAGTACACTGGTTATTGTTAAATAAAAATGGAAAGGCGTGTTAACTACAAGATGTAGCAACGAAATGTAGTCATTCATAGTGGTATTGTTGAAACTGGTACTAATGAAATTGAACTGCACAGTTCATACTTGCACATATAGAACAGCACGTTGTGAATAACTGGAATAAACAAGGCATACTACGAACAACCGAAGATAGCATTTGAAACTGGACATATGCTAACTACAAACAACATAACAATAAAAAAACTTTAAAAGAGGCATATGCTAGCTATAACAGGATTAACAACAAGCAAATATATGCATTCCTATCGGTATGTTTAAAAATGGATTGATGAAATGTACTGCATAGTAAATAATTGCACATATATAGCATCACATTGTGAACAACTGAAATAAGGAAGGCATATAGCAAACAACCAGATATAGCAATTAAAACTGGACATATTCTCACTACACTAGAAAAGGGACTCGACAAAACAAATCATGGGTTTCCCCCTGTGAAGAGGCACGACAAAACAAATCATGGGTTTCCTCACTTGTCATAGATGGGCTCGTTCCCGTGGGGAGAGCACGAACCCTGGATGCTCTCCATGTTGTCATAGATGGGCTCCTTCCCCTTGGAAGGGCATGGTTGTAGGGTGCCCTCCTTGATGTCGCAGACGGGCTCTTTCCCCTTGGAAGAGCAGATGGGCTCTTTCCCCTTGGAAGAGCCGGAGAGGGTGCCCTCCTCGTGGTCGCTGTTGATGAGGTCTGACTTGGAAGTTATGGATCCCAAGCCAGTGTCGCAGAATGTGTCCTTTAGAAATGACAAAAGGGGCTCGATGGTGACGTAGGATGGCAAATTCTTGACGGCGAGCCAGAGGAGATCCACGGCGGGGCCATGGGTTAGGTCGATGGCGGTTGAACCCGAGGGGTTGGGGGTGGGCCACTTGACCTGTGACATAGCCCGCCTCAGGCCATCATTGTCGATGACCTCGATGTCGTAGCCGGCGTCCGCAACATACCCGCATACTCTAGCCCGCTGATTGAGTGTCTATGGCCAGTAATAGTCGTTAGCTTCCTCGGCGACGTCGGGCGAAGAGACTGCGATAAACCTCTTTTGGGCCAGTAGCTCCTTGAGCTCCACAGGAAGAGTATCCGGGCTTAGGCTGCGATGCTCTAGAGTGGGGGATGGGAATGGGGATGGGGATCTGTGGGAAAAGTGGCGTTTGGTAGGCGTCATCTAAGAAACTTAGGGCGTCCTGGGTATAGAGATCGGTGGGTAAGCTGCATGGGCAAACCGACAGATGTTGACAATGGAGGTCTTGCGGCGGGGGCGGTGACGGGGGGGACCTTGCTAGGGTTTCAAGCGAGGGAGGGGGGGGCTGTGTGCGCGCGCGCGCCCGAGGAGGTTTTGGTGTGTGTGTGTGTGTGTGTGTGTGGAGGAGGGCGGAGGTGTGTTTGAGGAAATGACGCGGGTACTGAAAATTTTACTACGCGGGAGTGACATGTCGGGGCTATTAATTTTTTTGATGATGGTGCATCGCACACGGTCCGGAGATAACAACCATGTGTTATGAAACAGAAAAACCCTTGAGGCGAGCAGATATTTTCTAGGGATGCAGGCGGGATTGGGAACAAGAAACATCGCACACGGTCCGGAGTTAACAACCGTGTGTTATGAAATAGAAAAACCCTCCTCGAGCCGGGCAGATATTTTCTAGGGATGCAGGTGGGATTGGGAACAAGAAACATCACACACAGTCCGGAGATAACAACCGTGTGTTATGAAACAAAAAAACCATCCTCGAGGCTTGTAGATATTTTCTAGGGGTGTAGGCGGGATTGGGAACAAGAAACATCACACACAGTCTGGAGATAACAACCGTGTGTTATGAAAGAGAAAAACCCTCGAGGCTGGCAGATATTTTTAAGAGGGGGAGCCTCGTGGAGCCCAATGTACTATGCGGATGTGTGCGTGATAGGGGTACCTGCATGGTACACGGTTAGTTTGAGTGAACCGTGTCTGTTGCGTCATCCGACTTGTCTAATGTTCATAAATTTGGCAAAAAATGACGCAGGAGCTGGTCAAAACATGAACACACTTGCATGTGGACCAAATTTATGTATGAAAAGGGCGGTTTGATTTTCAAATACCAATTGCAACTTTGATGCCGCACCTATCTTGCAAAGCGCACGGTATTACATGCCCCCCCTCGTGTTGGAACGAAGGGAATCCTAAGCTATGAATGCATGCCCCCCTCAACCGAGGCTCACCTAGAAAAGTGTGAAGTAGCTAGCAGCCCCCTCCCTCGTGTCGACATGAAGGGAATCCTAAGCTATGAATGGATGCCCCCCCAACCATGGTTCACCTAGCAAAGTGCAAAGTACCTAGTAGCCCCCCCCCTTGTGTCGGCACGAAGGGAATCCTAAGCTATGAATGCATGCCCCCCCCCCAACCGAGGCTCACCTAGCAAAGTGCGAAGTAGCTAGCAGCCCCCCTCCCTCATGTCGGCACGAAGGGAATCCTAAGCTATTAATGGATGCCCCCCAACTGTGGTTCACCTAACAAAGTGCGATGTAGCTAGCAGCCCACCCCCCTCGTGTCGGCACAAAGGGAATCCTAAGCTATGAATGCATGCCCCCCAACCGAGGTTCACCTAGCAAAGTGCAAAGTAGCAGCCCCCCTCACACACACTTTCAATCGGCGGGCCAGAGAGGCATCTCACCAAGATTGATCGTAAAACAGACCAAGAATAATCCACCTTGGTCGTACAACCTCTCTCTTGTTGTTGGTCAAAGTGATGGTTGTCCATGCGACCCCGGAGATAGGTTAGCTCGCCAATAATCACGCAAGTAGCTAGTCCCCAAAGACAACCACTGCATGCGTGTGGCCCAAACATATGTATGGAGAGGTGTGTTTTTGAGTACACAATGGAACAACTTTGATGTGGCACCGTGATTTTGAACTATAAATCCCCACACTGAGTGAGAGTTAGGTTGATGATGCATATGTATGTTACACCACACTTCAAGCCAACGACGGGGATATATGCATGCATGCGTGCATAGTATATGCACTCAAACTTTAATTAGGTCTGAATCTCACCATGACCTATACTATGATAACACGAACCAAATGAAGGATCCTCCATGGTAACCTATCTTGTTGTCGGTCAAGGTGATCATGGATGTCCACGCGGGCCCATGAATATATAGGCTTGTCGCCGATAACCACGCGAGGGAGTGTACTGTTCAAAGACAACCACTACATGCATATGCATGGAGGTAATGTGTGCATGCATGTTTAAATACCATTTCACAACATTGATGTGGCGTGTGCATCGAAAATCATACACTCTTCCCACAGCGCGAGATCAGTTCATGACGTGTTGTTGTAGTAGCCACTTCGACTCGATGGAGGGATTCATGCGTACACATGCATGTGTTTGGCTCAACCATATTACAAGCAAAAAAATAACCCCCACCTAAGTCAAATTAACCATTCTCATTGTCAGGCAACAAGTAGTGATGGACCAAGGAGGCCTACAGATGGAAAGTATCGATATCGCTGATAATTTCTTAAGTGGGTGTGAGAGGACAACCACCATCGCTTTGCATGTGGGCCAAACATATGTTGAGTACCTAAAATGCACAACTTTGATGCGCCACATGCCTCAAAAACCATAAACCATGCACCCACATAGAGCAAGGTTCATGAAGCGTACTACATATGATGGTCCCCTTCCCCCTCTTCGACGCGTACTATATGCTCCTACCGTAATACCTGTACTATTATATGCCCTCAAACTGAGGGGACTTTTCGGTTTCCGAGGCACGTGTCACATCAAAATTGTGAAAATGGCTATTCAAACATCACACAACACCTCCTTGGACACGTACTATATGCCACCATAACACAAACGAAAAAGATTCTACCTTGCTGGTCAAATTAACCTCACTAACAGTTGTTCGTGAAAGTGTTGGACGACGACCTCCTGGCCCACAGAAAGTGTCATACGCGAGTATCGAGTGTCGTCTAGGACAACCATCGACTGCATGTGGCCAAAACATGTATGTATGAAAGGGTTGTGTAATGTTTTAAATTACAAATTCATGACTCTGATCTGGCCCTAGCCTGCCTAACAAAATGGCCAATGCACACAGTGGCTCACAACTCATAGTGTACTACGAGCCACCCGCCACCCCCAGACGCACACACCCACACACACACCGCAAATCCACCGCAACTATGGTGCATGTTAAATTAATGGGATAATTAGATTTATGCCCCTAGTTATGTCCCACTCGTCTGTTTTACCCCTAATTCCCAAAAGTCACCAGTTCTGTCCAAGTCACTTTGCTCCTCTTATGCTTTTGCCCTTTGACTGTTTGACTGTCAGTTTGAAAACTTCATAACTAATTCATACTAAATCAAAAAAATGCAAATAAGATACCAAAATGTTCAGAAAAACATCACCTATATGTCAGTGTCATTTGCATTCATTAAAAAAGTGTTGGAAAGTGCACATCCGAGTTTTAGCTCTTTTGATACCACCATGAATAATAAACTCTAAAAAATTCAAGAAAAACCAAAAAAATATGGTGGCAAAGTATGACAAATGTTCTAAGTGCTTGCTAAGTTTCATTAGGGAACGACATTCATGGAAGTCGTGGCAAAATAATAATCTATTTTGGAGTGTTGATTGTTTTTTTTGCCGCGGCACCCACTAATGTTATTCCCTGATGAAACTTGGCAGGCACTTAAAACATTTGTCATTCTTTGCCACCAATTTTTTTTTATTTTTTTTGAACTTTTTTAGATTTCACTATTCATGGTGGTAGCATAAGATCTAAAACTCGGATGGGCACATTCCAACACTTTTTTCATGAATGCAAATGACACTGACATATAGGTGATGTTTTTCTGAACATTTTGGTATCTTATTTGCATTTTTCTTATTTAGTATGAATTAGTTACAAAGTTTTCAAACTGACAGTCAAACGGTCAAAGGGCAAAAGCATAAGAGGAGAAAAGTGACTTGGACAGAACCGGTGACTTTTGGGAATTAGGGGTAAAATAGACGAGTGGGACACAACTAGGGGCATAAATCTAATTATCCCTAAATTAATTATCCCGCGGTGAACATATATATGTTACCAAAGGAGGGACGTTTTAATTTCAAAAAAATCAGAGATCATTAAGATGTTTTAGTACATTGATAGATTAATTTTCTACGGGTATAATGTGCAAAAAGCAAATTTGAGCTACATGCACACATGACAGTGCACCTAAATGGATTGCAGAAACACATGCATCTCACAGGGTGCATGTTTACTGCCCGTGCAACAAATTTCAAACAATGAGAATCTTGAATTTTAAATTCTAGTACATCCAAAACTTATTTGAAGTTCATGAAACTTATCATGTTGTTGTCATATGGACACCAATACAAAGTTGCATTGTACTTTTTTGGTCAAATTGGAGACCAGTTTTGATGTAATCTTTATCTAATTACAAATGGGAGATTATTAATAATTGGGAACCAATATCCCAAACGGACTATTTATTCGAACCGTGAGCGTTAGACCAACAATGGATATATGTCATGCTTCGGTTAAGCAATAAAGCGGCATCATTAATCATCCAAATAGAAAACCAATATACGTGCCGCCACGTAACCCGTGTGTCGTGCGAGCAGGTGTGAATTGACGGGATGCATACGATCAGTCCACCACACAGGCAGACCAGGAGGCGCGCGTGCAGGTGTGTGAATTGACGGAGGCGCGCTCACTACGCAGTGTCTTCAGGAGGCATGCGAGTACCTGTCTGAAACAACGGTAGGCATGCCAACAGTCTGGTGCACAGGCTCACCGGGAGGCGAGCCAGCGGTTTGATTGCCGCCCGCCACTCTCCCACTACTCCATATTAAGAGCTATCCCATATTAATGGTGGGCCCGAGCTGCCGCAACCCCCATCCTCGCCACACACACAATCCTCTCTATTCGCTTGCATCCTCGACGCCGCTCTCAGTCATCAAAGCCGTCAGTGTATGAGGATGCTGCCGAAGCGCCCCATCAAAGGGAGTGGCAACGCCGGGGCTGCTAAAGCACCGGAGCGCGGCGTGGAGATGGAGACAGAGGTTGTCGTCACCGCTGATAAGTTATTACTGCAACCTGACATCGTCGACGGTGTCAAGCTTCCATAGTCAGAGGCGGAGTTCCACACCGACTCTGGTGACGACTCGGGTGACAACTCTGACGACCACTCCAGCGATGACTCCGACGACAACGGATAACTGGTTAGTCATCTATACCCATTTATGTGTCAAAAAGATCCCAGGGTTTCTCTGGTTACTCTTGCCTCCCCCTTTTTGGAATAGAAATCATATGGTTATGTTCTCCCAATCCATGAAATCTGAGTAAATTTCATTAGATCCCTGTAGTGTATTGATTGTTTGAATGGTACAAGTGGTAAGTGATTAGTTGTTTCATCTGTGGAAATGATTTCTGCTAGTAATCCGACTAGGGTTAGTGTTCGTGCTAATAATTCCTAGCCAGGACTTGACAATTGATTTTGAATGACCTACATATGTTTGTGCCATTATTTTCTTCAAGATTGGTCTGTACATAGGCGAATGTGCTTAAAAATCGAACCATAATCTCTGGATATGTATAAATAAATAGCCATAAATTCCTAATCCTACTTCACGACATGTAACCATTGATTTGATGCAAATATTTGGCAACTGCCAAATGTTCGCTAGAGATTGTTTTGTAACCATTGATTTGACGCCACATTTTTTTACTATTTGTATAGGTGTTGTTTGACGATGTGGACAACGAGGATGAAGATGTCCAGAGGAGATACAAGAGGCAAATCCTGAGGGAGCTTTATGCGGGAATGCATAACATGCGTATTAGGACCTAGGACGACGGCTACCAATGCCCATTTTGCAATCAGAAGCTTCATGACGCGTATCAAAGTGTTCTGGTGCGTGCAAGAGGACGGGCCATTGGCTCCTTCAAGCAAAAGTATTCTTGTAGGGTGGCGCACGGTGCATACGTCGAGTACCTGGGGAAGCTTCAAGATCGTGCTGGCATGTGAGGTGAGATGTGGGATCGAACTATGTACACTTGAGCATGCTTAATGACGGTTGAACTATGCTTGTGTACATTTACGCTTATTATCTATGTCTGAGTATGTTTAATCTATGTTTACTTATGTCTAACTGTGGGATATGGATACAATCAGTTCGGTTGATGGAATCTACCTCCGCCGTCATTTATTGGTCCCATTTGTAATTTGTATTAAATGTTGACCAAAGATTTAACTGACAAAATGCTTGTGCAGGTCAGGAAAAATTATATCGTTGGATGCATATTTGAACATAGTGTTCAATGATATAATTTTTGGTGACATGCATAAACATTTAGTTAAATATTTTGCCAAAATTTGGTACAAATTACAAAGGGGACCAATAAACCAGGACGGAGGTAGTACATCAATCACACACGGTTCCCAAAATTGGAACCGTGTGCAATGACTTTCGTTTTGCCTATTGCGTCAATCACACACGGTTGGCTCTAGCAAACTGTTGCCTCTGAAATTCTTTGTGGGACAGAAAACCCTCACCACCCAATTCAAAAAAGAAAAAAGAAAACCCTCGCCATCCCCACATCATAAAAACCCTCACACCCGCCCGCCACCCCTGCCACCGGTCCCCATTCACACCTGCACAAGCTCATCCGCGTCTATCCATGGCACCGCCTATCGCGGTGGTAACCACTTAGCTCGATGCTTGCCACCGCCGCCAGGCTGCCGGCAAACCCCACAACATTTCGCCACTTCCGCTTGCCGCCGCCTATCGCCATCGACTTTCTCGACGCTGCTTACGGTCGACCCAACTCGGCTCGGTTGGTGAATCTGCCATATTGAGGGTTCTTTCTCATGGACGACATGGTAACTAATTTAATGAGATATTATCTCATCTCTTATCCCAGTTCATCTGCCTCTTTTAATCACCTGGCGGAGATCACCGTCAATTCATTTTTATTCGAGCTGATTTCAGGGTTTTCTTTCATTCATAGAGTGTACAATGCGCCGGCACATCAGGACTTTGCGACCTCCGCCAGAGATTCCATCTCACCGTACCATATGACTTGAGGATGTGCACGGTATGTCCAATCTCACCCTAAATCGGTTGGCATGGCCTACTTTCCTGAACATATTCTAAATATTGCTACATTTGGATAAAAGGTGCCACATGAACCATATACGTCAAAGGGGATTTTTCCCCTCTTCTTTCTATATTAGGAAAATTAATGATGTATTGTTATTTCGATTACTCTCATATTTCCATGACATCATGTTTACCCTATTTGTTTAATTATAGATTTCTGTCCTTCAATTTCAACTGTTGTATGATTCTTTCAATTTGGGCCCGTATTTGCATGTTACCATATTTTCTTTAACAATCCTACCATTTTCGGCAGCGCATCCCTTGCTATGCAACAGATTATGTAGTGCACAATTTTTACCTTTACCTAGATCAAGGCAGCACTGATGTCATACTGCACACAAACCATGGATTTACAATCGTTGCTACTGTAAGACTTGATGAACGTGGTGGCTCCTATTTTGGCAATGTCTTTTCGAAAGAAATTTCTAAGTTTTATGTACTGAAAGTTGGCACTAAAATGGCACTGCTCATAAAAGGGCCTAGTCATGAGATATATGCTAACTTCCCCAACAAAATCATCCGTCTAGACTTTTTTCGAAGTAAGTTTTCTTTTTAACTATCTGCAAGTTGACTTACCCAGCAATGTCAAATGAATTGTGTAGTATTTAAGCAACCTATTGTTATTCCCTTTTCTTACTACATTCCTACCTAATAACTTCTTGTTGCCAATACACTTTTCTATTGCCCTATTTTAACTAAATATTCCCTGCACTCCCATTTCTATCAGAAAGTGCCACTGACAAGGAGAATCCGGAGGTGGATAATGGGGCTGCCAACAAGCGGAGGCGGGGCGAGATAGAACCGCAAGCGACTCCAGCAGGCCTAGACTTCATTAGCAACCTCCCAGATGATATGTTGACAGTCATCATCTCCCTCCTCCCAATCAAATATGGGGTGCGGACAACCGTGTAAGGCCCCGAGCCCGACGCTCCAGAAGACTTCCAGCTATTCCGAGTTTCGCCGTGCGATGTATTTGTTTGTTGCATTCTTCTTAGCATCATTTGCATTGCATCATGTCATCATGCCATCATGTCATTTAATTTTTAATACCTCAACTAAATAAATTGCATAGATCTTTTGATCCATTTAAATCGAGGGAATTCACTTGTGATTTCTCTTTATAACATATTAATGCCTCTCAATATTATTAGGGAGCTATATTAAATATTCCACTAATTCGAAATCACCCATAAACACACTTGCAAAATAATTTCGTTTCTTTTCTGCTTCAAGTTTGGTCTCCAACCTTGCCATGTATTTTTTATCATATTCCGGAGCTCCACCAAAAAATCTGAACATTTTTGGACCTTCCCAAACCTCACTTCCTATTAAAATCATTTGAATTTAAATCAAATGAGTTTGAATTTAAACTTTTGGTCATGCCCACTTCTATTCTTCTTGGATCAAGCCCATTTTTATGAGTCCGGGAAAATTATCCGCGAGTCCAACTTCTTCCCCTAACATCTTTTTCTTTTCTTGCTCATCTCTGTTTTGTTTCTTATTTTTAGAGTGAGAGAGAGCCCAGCCAGGCCTCTGGCCACTTCCTTCTCTACCGGGCCGGCCTCTAAGGCCCAGCCGCGCTTATAACCCTAGCCCCTCACCACGCTCTCTCCAGATCCCCATCTCCCCCCTCGTTCCCATGTCGCCGCCACACTTCGATGCCAGGGAAACCGCTCGATCCATTGCTCCCGTCGCCCGCCAACGCCCCGCGCCTGACCGTCCCCTTGCTCCCGCGGCTGCTCCCCTCGATCGCCCCTTCCTCCTGACGCCGCCACAGAGAGAGGGTAGCATGCGCCCTCGTCCCGATCCCCATGGATGCCTTCCCCTGCCCAAGCTCCTCATCGCGCCTGCAGCCGTCCGAGCCCCTGTTTAGGAGCTCCTCGAGCATCCGTGCCCCGCCGTCCGACCACCGGTTCGAGCTGCCGGTGACCAGGCTGCCGTCCCTCCCGCGAACCTGCCTGCCTCCTTGACCTCCATCCCTTTCCCCCGTCGCCTCTGCGCACATGCGCCGCGTGCCCACGCCTCCCGATCGAGCTAATCGCCCTGCCTCCAAGTTCTCTGACGCCGCCGAACCATCTCCGCCTTCACCTCCTGCCCGTGCTCCGCCACCCTCGTCAGCGCCCACGTATCCTCCTCCCTCCGTTCGGCCTCAACCACAGGAGCCACACCGTCACGGCGCCCGCCTTCTCCTATCGTGCTCGTCGCCCGTCATGGCCCGCGAGGCCATCAGCATCGCCGCACCCCTGCCGCCTCCTTCTCCGTCGGTGACCTCGACCTCCGCTGTTAGCTGCACGTCCAACGAGCATCACCACCTTGCTTGTCACACCCGCACCCAAGCTGCTCCACCCCTTTTTGCTTCGCCTCATGCCCAACGGCTTGTCCGACGCTGCCCTGCACCAGCTCGTGTGTCCGCGCGTGTAGCCAGGACTGCCAAGACTCAAGGGTTTTCCATGCGTCGCCGGGAGCTCCTCCAATTGTTGCCCCGTACACCGCTTTGCTGCTGCCGCTGGATCGCCAAGACCGATCCCCCGAGGAACCTTGTGTTCAACTACACAACGAGCGTCAAGTACCACTGCAACCCATGTTCGACTACGTGGATTCACCAAGAACGCGTACCTCGACAACCCGCCAAGTACCCCTTCGGATCGCCAAGTTCATCTACCAAATGTACCACTACCGTCGCCCCGAAGACGTTGAACTCGTCAAGTACCTCTCCAAAACGAACGTGTATAACTACTTCCACTACCGCCACGAGAACGACTACTTCCACTACCATCGCCACATGAACAACAACTTCCCACGACGACCCATGAACGACTACTTCCTCTACATCGTACCGAACCCGAACCGCTCTGAAGTGCACGCTTCAAAGGTATAATCCCGAGACGACGACCGCCTGTGAACGAATGCTTGTGTGTTGTATGAGATGCCCGTGTTTGCACCGTGTCCGAGAGAGGTCTTTGCACGTTCCTTGTTTGCCATGCCGCCGTCCCGTGGGAACCCGGTAGTCGGGAGCACCCCACCATCTCTAGCATGTTGCGCACATCCGCACGCCTCCTTTTGCACCAGTATCTTCATGAGCTACCGGAACCGATATGTTGTCGTAGCATCATTTTCGGATATGTTGCCGTGACACCCTTTCTTTCCACCATGGTGACAAATGCCTCGTATCTTGCTCATGTCAACATTTTCATAAAATTGCTTAAAACTTGTATATGTCATCCGCATCATGATAAAAACTTTTTAAATGCTTAAAGTTGTGTTTGCATTAAACTACTAAATGTCATATGGGGATTTCCGGAATTGTTGTTTGTTGTTTCCGACCTTGTTTAAACTTGCCTAAATAGGTAGTTTAATTATGCTTCATCCTTTCCATGTTTAATAACATTTAATATTGTTGGTTAGCCTAAACGAGAGAGAACTAAATAATTCGATGTGGTATTTCGTCAATATGCAACTCGTTGCATATTGAGCACCACTTAATTTGTAGTATTGTTTGTTGCACTTTGCCATGCCATGCCTCATTAAACCGGACATGCATCATACTTGATTGTGCATCATGCCATGATTATGTTGGTGTATTTACCATGTTGTATGCTTCTTTCCGGTTTCCTTCTCTCGTTAGCTTCGGTTTTGTTCTGGAGTTGTGAGGATTCGTTCGACTACATCCGTTTGTCTCCTTCATGGACTCGTTCTTCTTCCTTGCGGGATCTCAGGCAAGATGACCATTACCCTCGATATCACTTCTATCTTTGCTTGCTAGTTGCTTAGTTCTATCGCTATGCTGCGCTACCTATCACTTGTTTACCATGCCTCCCACATTGCCATGTTAGACTCTAACCTTTTCACCCTTCCTAGCAAACCGTTGTTTGGCTATGTTACCCACTTTTGCTCAGCCCCTCTTATAGCGTTGTTAGTTGCAGGTGAAGTTGAAGATTGCTCCATGGTGGACAGGATTATGTTGGGATATCACAATATCTCCTATTTAATTAATGCATCTATATACTTGGTAAATGGTGGAAGACTCGGCCTTATGCCTGGTGTTTTGTTCCACTCTTGCCGCCCTAGTTTCCGTCATACCGGTGTTATGTTCCTTGATTTTGCATTCCTTACACGGTTGGGTGATTTATGGGACCCCCTTGACAGTTCACTTTGAATAAAACTCCTCCAGCAAGGCCCAACCTTGGTTTTAATATTTGTCACCTAAGCCTTTTTCCCTTGGGTTCTGCAGACTCAAGGGTGATCTTTATTTTAACCCCCCCCGGGCCAGTGCTCCTTCAAGTGTTGGTCCGAACTGAGTAGACTGTGGGGCCACCTCGGGGAAACTTGAGGGCTGGTTTTACTCGTAGGATGTCTCATCCGGTGTGCCCTGAGAACGAGATATGTGCAGCTCCTATCGGGATTTGTCGGCACATCAGGCGGCTTTGCTGGTCTTGTTTTACCATTGTCGAAATGTCTTGTAAACCGGGATTCCGAGTCTGATCGGGTCTTCCTGGGAGTAGGTATATCCTTTGTTGATCGCGAGAGCTTACCATGGGCTAAGTTGGGACACCCCTGCAGGGTATAATCTTTCGAAAGTCGTGCCTGCGGTTATAGGCAGATGGGAATTTGTTAATGTCCGGTTGTAGAGAACTTGACACTTGAACTCTTTAAAACACATCAACCGCATGTGTAGCCATGATGGTCTCTTTTCGGCGGAGTCCGGGAAGTGAACACGGTTTTGGGTTATGTTTGACATAAGTAGGAGTTCAGGATCACTTCTTGATCATTGCTAGCTTCACGACCGTTCCGTTTGCTCTCTTCTCGCTCTTATTTGCATATGTCAGCCATCATATATGCTTAGTCGCTGCTGCAACCTCACCACTTTACCCCTTCCTTTCCCATAAGCTTAAATAGTCTTGATCTCGTGGGTTTTGAGATTGCTGAGTCCTCGTGACTCACCAGATACTATCACAACAGTTGCAGGTGCCGATGATACCAGTGCAGGTGATGCAACCGAGCTCAGATGGGAGCTCAACGAAGACCTTGGTCGTTGCTATGTTTCGTTTCATGTTGATCAGTAGTGGAGCCCAGTTGGGACGATCGGGGATCTAGCAGTTGGGTTATCTTCTTTTCTTTTGGCTTCGTCCGTAGTCGGACTATGTGTGTACTCTGAATGATGTATGATTTATTTAAGTACTTGTGTGAAGTGGCGATTGTAAGCCAACTCTTTATCCCAGTCTTGTTCATTACATGGGATTGTGTGAAGATGACCCTTCTTGCAACAAAACCACAATGCGGTTATGCCTCTAAGTCGTGCTTCGACACGTGGGAGATATAGCCGCATCATGGGTGTTACAAGTTGGTAATCAGAGCCATCCGCGACTTAGGAGCCCCCTGCTTGATTGTTTGCTGACGTTGTTGAGTCTACAAGAAAAATGTTTTGAGTCTTAGGATTATATATATCGGAGAGTAGGATTCTTTTTACTCCTCAGTCCCTTCGTCGCTCTGGTGAGGTCTCCTGACGTAGATGTTTTGACTTTCCTCTCCTCAAATTTCACTAAGTTTTTCTAGGATCACGTAGGTATCTTGGAATCGTTCCGATGGTTTTGTGACGAGAACATTGTTCTTGGTGCCTCCTGTCTTTTATGTGGCAGTGACCCGGGGAGTTGAGCTCCAAGGTGTTGTCGTCACAATTTTATCGTTGCAGTTCTGGAATACCTGAGTTTTGCCGACATCGAAAATCTCTTTTATGCAGTTGTTGGTGAGATAACCTCGATGCCACCTAGTACTGGGGCGGGAGTTCGGGAGTATTGCCATAACTCGTATAACGGATGCTTTTCGAAGGTTGAGGTACACGATTACCGAAGGTTTCTTGGTTATGTGTTGACGGATGGATACAGCTTGGATGTAGGGATTGTTAGTTTTGGGTCAGATATATATTGCTTCCCCTATATCCCCAACACCTGATTGCATAACCAGAAAGTTTCGGGAGTTTTATAGGTGGGAATTCAAGTAGCTCCTAGAATATCTTTTCGACAGATGCATGATATGAGATTGGGGTTCGACGTCTAGTGGTCCGCCTATCCACGGTCGTTTTTACAGCGGTCTCGTTGTGTCTTAAAGAGCCCTTGGCTATGCTGGTTCGGGGACACTTCGTATGTCATGTGCACTGCCTTGTACATGATGGTGCTATACAATCGAGCCCGTGTGGGCCCCACCACGAAAACTTCGGACGAAATCTCTATCATATGTTTGTTTCGGCTTATTCTGCAAGCCAAATCCTTTGTTTTGTTTTATTTGTGGTAATCGAGTTGCTTCGAAGTCAAATGTTGAATCCATACCTTTCCTAAACGGTGTTCTCATATTGCTATGTGAATACTAATCCTTCTTGATCATCGAGCTCGTCATGTTAATTCTTTTCCAACCGGTGCGCTTCTCTTCGAGATGATCCCATGATTCTCCCCATTCGCAAGATCAATTCTAAGTTTTCTCAACGGTGTTTGTTTCATCTGTCCCAAGTTGCCTTTGTTTTCCCTCCCTCCCACCCCTTTTTCTTCAAGGACTCAGATTTCTTAATCATATATCCTTTTATTTGTGAGAAGTCTCTTCATTCGTTTCTTTCAATGTTCTTATCCGGTGATTCTCAAGAAGATACTAACGGAGTTTCAAGTTCATCATTTTTCATTCTTTTCTTCTTCGGTGGATTCAATTCAAGCTTTCAGTGTTGATCATATTCCTTTCCTCGTGTCAATTGCTTTGTCATGTTTGGTGCACCTCTTAATTACTCACCTTCCTCTATTTCTTCTCCGGAGTGCTCAATATATCTCAGAAGATTCGTGTTTCCATTCTCAATCAGTTCAAGCTATTTGGAGATTATTATCTCATTCAAGTCATTTAATTCAACCGGCACAATCCCCCCTTTCAATCAATTGTTCAACGGTGTATCTTTTAGTGGGCCCTAACCCACAAGTCATTTCCCAGGATCTTACCAAACTCTTCTAGTTTTTCCAGAGTTATTCTCAAATTCATTGCAAAGTTTGACGTAAGAATGAATTTTCATCAGTCATATTCCTTCTCCAAGATCGATTTCAAATTATTTTTCATTGTTGGCTCAACCTCTTTGTTTTTCATTCTTCCGGAGTGTCTCAACAATTCATGGTGGTGTTTCTCGTCGTCATTCTCGAATTTTGAAGACTGAAGAAGAGTTTTCCTCCAAATCTTATCCGTTCTCTCAAAGATTCGTGGTTCTAGCTTGATGCCATCCTCTCATAATTGTTTTCGATTGTGAGAATTCTTTTCACCATCCGGAGCATGTCATGAGTTGTTTCCGTTTCTTTCCTCCGAAGGCCATCATGTCATAATTCTTCATTCTCAGCGTGTAGCTATCATTCTCCAAATCTTACCGGGGCATCGTTCAAATACCCTCTAATCAGTTCATGATCTCTTCGTTCTCATGTATCTAAATCCCCTCAAGTATCTTCATTCGTTTTCCAATTCTTCCCAATGAATTGTGCCTTCACTATGTTCATTTTCAATTATTATAGTGGTTCATTCAAGATTTCTCTTCCTTTGTTATCGTATCAATTCATTCGTTCTTTTGTTGTTTCAATCCTACTGGTGGTTGTTGAAGACCTTCCTCAAGTTTACGCTATATCTCTCTTAAATCTTTCTACGGGAATAAGTAGTATGCCAAATCCATTGCTTGTCCTCAATTTAATTTGATGAAGGATAAGCATACAATAAATCTTATTCTTATTTCCTCTAGGTGATTCAATTCTTTTCTTCCGGAGATTGTTCATGATGAAGAAATTCTCGGCTCTAGTGTATCATCTTTTCCTTTTCTGGAGTTCCAAGTTTTCTCGGTTATATCGTCGCGAAGCTTCATCTAAATCACCGCAAGGCTTCACCTTGTGTTTTCAACTTCCCTTTCTTTTTATCATCCTTTTATTACCGAAGTTCTCCATGGAGGCTCTACATGATGGTTCATCAAGGATTTAATTCCTTCTCGAAGTGTTCATCGAGATTCTTTTCAGAGGAGTTCAAGCATTCTTCATCTTGCATTCCAAAGTGCAATTCTCCTACCTTATCTTTTGAGATGGTGTTATATCATTCTTGACAATTTCCATTCTTGTTTCGCGATTCACATGTAGTCAAGAATGAGGTATTTTAAATCCATCAATCTCTTTGTTGGAGTTATCTTGTGTCATATTTCACCTAAAAGCCTTCCCTAAGGAATGTTGCTATTGTGGTGCTTATCAATGATCCAAGTTTTTAACTATCCTCTCGGCGAAAGCAGTTTTCATCTCTTCGTTGATCTCAACCAAGAAATTGTTTCCGTTAGTGGCCGGTTGTCACCTCATAATTTTGAGATGTTTTCCATAAGCCCACTACAAGCTTATTCGTTTCGTTGTTGGTTTCCAACAACTCCGTTATAACCTTCTTGGAAGGGTGCTTTCCAAGCTCATTTGTGGCAGAAGTTGGCATTTTCTTCTCCATTCTGTTATTCCAATGATCTATATTCTAATATTTCCGGAGGCATTGTGATGTTGCTCTTTTCACTCATCATCTCGAATTGTGAGGATCGTGTCCTTTTCATGCTTAACCATTTTAACCGGAGTGTTGTGTCATCTCTTCAAGTTCTTTTCATCTTATGAAGTTTTGCCTCTCTTTTCTACCGGATTGCTGTCTGAAATCCTTCTTACCCATTGTGCCATTCTTTCAATAGTTCCGGAGGCAGTGTGTTGCTGATTTCATCAAGCATCATCCCATCTTCTCAAGTTCATGTTCTATTCCTTCCATGTTCAACCGGAGTGCTGCCCGAATTCTTCCTCTCTCATCTTGTTTTAATCGGAGTGGTTTCGAATTCTATCTTGTCCTTTAAACTCTTGATTCATGTCTTTGCAACCTTCAAGTTCTAATGTTCTTTGTTCTTTTTTTCTAACGGATTTTTGGCAAACTCGTTCATCTATGTTGTACTCTTTCTTTTAAATTTCTCAACTTCTCAAGGTTCTTTGGTTTCACTCATTGGTCGAAGAAGCAACTTAGTTTTACCTCTTCTCTTCCTCTTCCATTTTCTCTCCGGTGCCATCCTAGATCTCGGGACGAGATCCTCTTGTAGTGGTGGAGTGTTGTACCGCCCCGAGCCCAACGCTCCAGAAGACTTCCAGCTATTCCGAGTTTCGCCGTGCGATGTATTTGTTTGTTGCATTCTTCTTAGCATCATTTGCATTGCATCATGTCATCATGCCATCATGTCATTTAATTTTTAATACCTCAACTAAATAAATTGCATAGATCTTTTGATCCATTTAAATCGAGGGAATTCACTTGTGATTTCTCTTTATAACATATTAAAGCCTCTCAATATTATTATGGAGCTATATTAAATATTCCACTAATTCGAAATCACCCAAAAACACACTTGCAAAATAATTTCGTTTCTTTTCTACTTCAAGTTTGGTCTCCAACCTTGCCATGTATTCTTTTATCATATTCCGGAGCTCCACCAAAAAAGCCGAACATTTTTGGACCTTCCCAAACCTCACTTCCTATTCAAATCATTTGAATTTAAATCAAATGAGTTTGAATTGAAACTTTCGGTCATGCCCACTTCTATTTTTCTTGGATCAAGCTCCTTTTTATGAGTCCGGAAAAATTATCCGCGAGTCCAACTTCTTCCCCTAACATCTTTTTCTTTTCTTTCTCATCTCTGTTTTGTTTCTTATTTTTAGAGTGAGAGAGAGCCCAGCCAGGCCTCTGGCCACTTCCTTCTCTACCGGGCCGGCCTCTAAGGCCCAGCTGAGCTTATAACCCTATCTCCTCACCACGCTCTCTCCGGATCCCCATCTCTCCCCCCCGTTCCCGTGCCGCCACTACACTTTGATGCCAGGGAAACCGCTCGATCCATCGCTCCCGTCACCCGCCAATGCCCCGCGCCTCGCTCCCGCGGCCGCTCCCCTCGATCCCCCTTCCTCCTGACGCCACCACAGAGAGAGGGTAGCGTGCACCCTCGTCCCGATCCCCATGGATGCCTTCCCCTGCCCAAGCTCCTCATCGCGCCTGCAGCCGCCCGAGCCCCTGTTTAGGAGCTCCTCGGGCATCCGTGCCCCGCCGTCCGGCCACCGGTTCGAGCTGCCGGCGACCAGGCTGCCGTCCCTCCCGCGAACCTGCCTGCCTCCTTGACCTCCATCCCTTTCCCCCGTCGCCTCTGCGCGCGAGCGCCGCGTGCCCACGCCTCCCGATCGAGCTCGTCGCCCCGCCTCCAAGTTCTCTGACGCCACCGAACCATCTCCGCCTTCGCCTCCTGCCCGTGCTCCGCCGCCCTCGTCAGCGCCCACGCATCCTTCTCCCTCCGTTCGACCTCAACCACAGGAGCCACACTGTCACGGCGCCTGCCTTCTCCTATCGTGCTCGTCGCCCGCCATGGCCCGCGAGGCCATCAGCATCGCCGCACCCCTGCCGCCTCCTTCTCCATTGGCGACCCCGACCTCCGTTGTTAGCTGCACGTCCAGCGAGCGTCAGCACCTTGCTTCTCACACCCGCACCCAAGCTGCTCCACCCCTTGCTTTGCCTCGTGCCCATAGGCTTGTCCGACGCTGCCCTGCACCAGCTCATGTGTCCGCACGTGTAGCCAGGACTGCCAAGACGCAAGGGTTTTCCATGCGTCGCCGGGAGCTCCTCCAATTGTTTCCCCGTACACCGCTTTGCTGCTGCCGCTGGATCGCCAAGACCGATCCCCCGAGGAACTTTGTGTTCAACTACACAACGAGCGTCAAGTACCACTACAGCCCATGTTCGACTAAGTGGATTCGCCAAGAACGCGTACCTCGACGACCCGCCAAGTACCCCTTCAGATCGCCAAGTTCATCTACCACGTGTACCACTACCGTCGCCCCGAAGACGTTGTACTCGTCAAGTACCTCTCCGAAATGAATGTGTACAACTACTTCCACTACCGCCACGAGAACGACTACTTCCACTACCGTCGCCACATGAACAACTACTTCCCACGACGACCCGTGAACGACCACTTCCTCTACATTGTACCGAACCCGAACCGCTCCGAAATGCATGCTTCAAAGGTATAATCCCGAGATGACGACCGCTCGTGAACGAATGCTTGTGTGTTGTATGAGATGCCCGTGTTTGCACCGTGTCCGAGAGAGGTCTTTGCACGTTCCTCGTTTGCCATGCCGCCGTCCCGTGGGAACCCGGTAGTCGGGAGCACCCCACCATCTCTAGCATGTTGCGCACATCCGCACGCCTCCTTTTGCACCGGTATCTCCATGAGCTACCAGAACCGATATGTTGCCGTGGCATCATTTTCGGATATGTTGCCGTGACACCCTTTCTTTCCACCACGGTGACAAATGCCTCGTATCTTGCTCATGTCAACATTTTCATAAAATTGCTTAAAACTTGTATATGTCATCCGCATCATGATAACAACTTTTAAATGCTTAAAATTGTGTTTGCATTAAACTACTAAATGTCATATGGGGATTTCCGGAATTGTTGTTTGTTGTTTCCGGCCTCGTTTAAACTTGCCTAAATAGGTAGTTTAATTATGCTTCATCCTTTCCATGTTTAATAACATTTAATATTGTTGGTTAGCCTAAACGAGAGAGAACTAAATAATTCGATGTGGTATTTCGTCAATATGCAACTCGTTGCATATTGAGCTCTACTTAATTTGTAGTATTGTTTGTTGCACTTTGCCATGCCATGCCTCATTAAACCGAACATGCATCATACTTGATTGTGCATCATGCCATGATTATGTTTGTGTGTTTACCATGTTGTATGCTTCTTTCCGGTTTCCTTCTCTCGTTAGCTTCAGTTTTGTTCCGCAGTTGTGAGGATTCGTTCGACTACATCCGTTTGTCTCCTTCATGGACTCGTTCTTCTTCCTTGAGGGATCTCAGGCAAGATGACCATTACCCTCGATATCACTTCTATCTTTGCTTTCTAGTTGCTTCGTTCTATCGCTATGCTGTGTTACCTATCACTTGTTTACCATGCCTCCCACATTGCCATGTTAGACTCTAACCTTTTCACCCTTCCTAGCAAACCGTTGTTTGGCTATGTTACCCGCTTTTGCTCAGCCCCTCTTATAGCGTTGTTAGTTGCAGGTGAAGTTGAAGATTGCTCCATGGTGGACAGGATTATGTTGGGATATCACAATATCTCTTATTTAATTAATGCATCTATATACTTGGTAAAGGGTGGAAGACTCGGCCTTATGCCTGGTGTTTTGTTCCACTCTTGCCGCCTAGTTTCCGTTATACCTGTGTTATGTTCCTTGATTTTGCGTTCCTTACACAGTTGGGTGATTTATGGGACCCCCTTGACAGTTCGCTTTGAATAAAACTCCTCCAGCAAGGCCCAACCTTGGTTTTAACATTTGCCACGTAAGCCTTTTTCCCTTGGGTTTTGCAGACTCAAGGGTCATCTTTATTTTAACCCCCCCGGGCCAGTGCTCCTTCAAGTGTTGGTCCGAACTGAGTAGACTACGGGGCCACCTCGGGAAACTTGAGGGCTGGTTTTACTCGTAGGATGTCTCATCCGATGTGCCCTGAGAACGAGATATGTGCAGCTCCTATTGGGATTTGTCGGCACATCGGGCGGCTTTGCTGGTCTTGTTTTACCATTGTCGAAATGTCTTGTAAACCGGGATTCCGAGTCTGATCGGGTCTTCTTGGGAGAAGGTATATCCTTCGTTGATCGCGAGAGCTTATCATGGGCTATGTTGGGACACCCCTGCAGGGTATAATCATTCGAAAGCTGTGCCTGCGGTTATAGGCAGATGGGAATTTGTTAATGTCCAGTTGTAGAGAACTTGACACTTGACCTCTTTAAAACGCATCAACCGCGTGTATAGCCGTGATGGTCTCTTTTCGGCGGAGTCCGGGAAGTGAACACGGTTTTGGGTTATGTTTGACATAAGTAGGAGTTCATGATCACTTCTTGATCATTGCTAGCTTCACGACCATTTTGTTTGCTCTCTTCTCGCTCTTATTTGCGTATGTCAGCCACCATATATGCTTAGTCGCTGCTGCAACCTCACCACTTTACCCCTTCCTTTCCCATATTCTTAAATAGTCTTGATCTCGCGGGTTTTGAGATTGCTGAATCCTCGTGACTCACCAGATACTATCACAACAGTTGCAGGTGTCGATGATACCAGTGCAGGTGATGCAACCGAGCTCAGATGGGAGCTCAACGAAGACCTTGGTCGTTGCTATGTTTCGTTTCATGTTGATCAGTAGTGGAGCCCAGTTGGGACGATCGGGGATCTAGCAGTTGGGTTTATCTTCTTTTCTTTTGGCTTCGTCCGTAGTCGGACTATGTGTGTACTCTGAATGATGTATGATTTATTTAAGTACTTGTGTGAGATTGTAAGCCAACTCTTTATCCCAGTCTTGTTCATTACATGGGATTGTGTGAAGATGACCCTTCTTGCGACAAAACCACAATGCGGTTATGCCTCTAAGTCGTGCTTCGACACGTGGGAGATATAGCCGCATCGTGGGTGTTACAAACCATCCTTTCCCGGCGGTGGCGCCCCCTATGGAACTTCACCCCCGTCGACGTCATCGACTCCCACGAGCTTTGCCATGGCCATCGCAAAAGCTTGGATGCATTCTCCAAGATCCTCGACAGTCACCTTGGCCCAACCAGAGGCCTTAGAATGGGCAAGTTCTGTTCGAACGGCAGGGACCGAGCGAAGCTTGATGACTGGTTGCGATCCCCCGCCCTAGATCAGCTCGAGGATCTCACTTTTGATGATGGGCATTTGCGCTCGCTGCCAACGTGCGCGCTTCGCCTCGCGCCCATGCTGCGCATCACCAAGTTCAGGAACTGCCATCCCCCTTAATGGCGCGCCCACTCTTATTCTACCACGACTGAAGCACCTCAAGCTCGTCGCCGTCTGCCTCTCAAACGGTGACATGGAGCACCTGCTCTGTGGCTGTATTGCACTCGAGTACCTTCATCTTCAGGCGATCAATGGGTTGAGTACATTCCACATCACCTTCATGACTCTCTAGACTATTTATGTCTGTTGCTGGTTCGGCAGGAAGACATTACAAGATGTGTACCACGGTATGGTCATTGAGGACACACCTGCACTTGAGAGATTACTTGTACTTGATCAAGTAGGTCCAACAAGAATCAATGTCATTTTTGTGCCAAAATTCACAGTGTTGGGCTACTCGTCTGACAAATACTCCAAACTTGTTATTGGATCCACACTCGTAAAGGTACAACAGCCACCTTCTACCTCGACTTCTAGAAATTAACATTATTTCTAATTTTGAAGATGTTTGTTCGTTTGTCATTCAGAAAATGATTCTGACAAGCTTGACCGCGAAACTGCGCACAGTGAAGGTCTTGGCACTAGAATCTATCGGCCCCAACCTGGAGCAAGTTGTCAGTTTCCTAATATGCTTTCCGTGCCTGGAGAAGCTATATATCGAGGTGATGTTCCTTTCCTGTTAAATGTTAACCATAAGGGATTTCAATTTTTGACACCTTTTTCCAAGTTTACAATGACAATGTACTACGATTTCTGAAAGATTCTTTTGAGGGATTTCAGTACATACATGTCTCCTTTTCCAAGTTTACAATGACAATGCATGATCCATATGGTTACAATCCATATGCATTTTTCCTTTGGATTCATCTATACTAGTTTTCTTAGGGAACTTTTGATCCACTCCAACATCTTGTGAAGATCAAAGATGGCATGTTAATGCCCATGTTAATCATGTCAGATCAAAGATGGCATGTTAGTGCATTTTACAAATCCTGCAAACCAAATAGGCGTGTAGTAGTGTTCAAAACCGCATCTAGGCACTAACACATTTTCTTCTTTTGTAGATATAGGCCCGGTGGTGGATAATGTGATACAATATAACAATCACCTCGAATGCCTAGATCTACGTCTCTCGGAAATTACTTTGAACTCCTACCGAGGGACCTTACAGGAGATTATATTCGCCAGGTTCTTTGTTGTCAGAGCAAGGGTGCTGAAGGTAAGGTTTGCCCTACATTTATTTCGCAAAAATGAATGGTTTGTTGATCAACGCCGGTGCCTACGGCAGAATGGAATAGGCTCCAAAAATGCTGAATTTCATTTTGGAACTTTAGATGACAGAGTAATCAGAAGTCATCGTGTCAACCCCATACATGACTTCTTAGTGGCTGACCCCTTTGCAAAAGTAGTGAAGTTTCGAAACCGGACTTAGAAGTGGTAATATTAGTTTGAACCTTGTAATCTTCAAATTTGAGCCATATAACTCTGGAATTTGAACCTTGTAATATTTCGAGCTTTTGTGGTACAATCATTGAAATGGCATCGTATGAGACTCGTATATTGGTAGCACTATTTTGACCTTAATATGCAATGGTTTTAGATTTGATTTTGTTAACCATTCTCGAATCTGTTTGCTTTGTCGATCTCACAGCACAGGTTCTGTATAGCTAACTCGGCTGTGATCTTAGACATTATTGCACATAGTTGGTTTCTTCCATCGTGTGCCATGTAGAGCGCAGAATTAATTATCGCACTTGAGTATCCATCATCACCCTTCTATGTAAAACTGACCTCAACAACCACGGGTGAACTTATGACCGAAGTCATTCCACACACTTTGTTTTTACAAAGCTTTTTGCCAATAAACGCCCACGATTTGTCCCTCTTCTAACCGACGCATGGCAAACCAAGCCGGGCGGGAACAGGCTCACCAAAGATACATTAGACGCCTCTTCGAGCCCACGCGTGGTCAAACTATTGTGCAGTGTTGTCAAGTGTGCACTAGAATCCTCCGCTATGAACGTCGTGACAAGACGTGACGATTACAGGTCGGCTAGCCCCCATTTGTTATAGCGGACATTTAAGCCTCTTGCGTCTCTTCAACCTCTCGATCGCGCCCCACCATTACAAGAAGCACACCCACCACGACAAGTTCTTAGAGGGTATCATGCGTGGCTCCAATGGTGCTCCGAGCGTCTACCTACGACGAGAAGCAGTTCACCATGCATGTCATGGTGGACACCCATGGAAGGTTCATGAAGCTCTCGATGGTGTACACCAACAACTTGGACTGGGTGGAGCACTCCATCCACATAATGAAGTTGTTGCTTGCCGAGGAAGTACAAGGTGGTCAGGTTCGACCTCGAGTACACCCGCACTTGTGCCGGGTCTCGTCCCAAGGTCGTCGTCGCCGATATGTGCATGCGCAACCACATCCTCGTCTACCACTACCGCCTGGCCACAAGGCCTTGCGAGCGGTTCGCCAGGTTTTCACAACAGCCCCCACTACATGTTCTTTACGGTGGACATCACCAACGATGTCAAGGTGCTCAAGAATTCGGGCATCACCTGCCAGAATCTTGTTGACTTCTAGGGCCAATACAAGATCTGCGGCAGCAAGGAGCATGAGAAGGACTCACTGGTTCACCTCGCCGAGGCCATCATCGACCATTACTACAGAGACATGAAGGATTTCTGCAACAAGGACAAGAGTGCCTTGCACTCGGCCTGGATGGAGAAACTCGACAAAGCTCACGTCATTTACGCGGCCAAGGAGGCGTACACGTGCTACAACATGGACATGCGGATCATTGACATGAGGAAGTTCCTCCTTCCCCAAAACGGCTAGGGATCCAGCCAGAAGCAGAGCAATGGAAAGCGTCGTAGCAACAAGAATTAGATGATTAGATCCTCATTTCTCCTAGTTTAGTATGCATGTAATTGCTTACTTTGGTGTGTGAAAATGTTATGTGTGTAGTCACTTGTGTAATTGTATGCTTAATTTCGTTATGCAATGCTGTCTTTTTAAGTATATATGTTGATGCTCTGTAGACAGAGCAAATCACATCGCACACACAATAAATAGTGGAACCCGTCGATGATGATTTCATCAATCACTGACAATTGTATACCAGCAATTGTTTGCTCACAACACACACGGCTTGTTAACAAGAATCGTCTATGTTGTTATCGGTCTTCCACCACATTTCCGATTATAGACCTGTTTGCCGCGTATCACACACATCTTGTTATGTTGAACCGTTTCTAGTCTCTTGGCTCAACGCAAATAGTTCATCCGAGTGAATTGTATGACGTATATCGCACACACCTTCATCTGGCTGCCCGTTTCTGTTGTTCCGCCTCATCACAAACAGTTCATCCGAGTGAACTATATGCTCTACATTGCACATGCCTTCATCTGGCAGCCTGTTTGTTTTGTTCATCCGCATCGCAAACATTTAACTAAACTAAACCATATGCCCTGAATCGCACACGCAACCAAAATCTGAACTGTGTTTGATGCATCCGTCATCGCAAACATTTTGCACCTTTTTGACGGGTTTTTTCCACCACCATTTGGGATTATTGCATTGCACACAGTTTCGTTGAAGGGTCTTTGATCGTAGTGTCGCGTTGGCAGCATCCTGCAGTAGTGATTAGGTATGATGGGTTACCCTCAATGGGCTTATTTTAATCCGTGGATGCAATATAATTTCTTACATAATGAAAGGGTATTACCAAATCATCATATGTTTGATTAGCTTCACTTTTGTTGCTAATCTAAATGGTCGATATATACTTATCGTCCTAAGCACATACAAATGGCCGATGGAGTGTTGACATCGTCCTTAGAAAGAGCATTGTGCAAGTTATTTTTTGGCACGCAAGCTTTGCCAAAAAATAGGGGGGCATGTGTTGACAGCAGATTTTTGCATGGTCGAAAACATAATTAAGAAGGACTCAAATGGAGAAGTGCTCAAAGTGAGAAAGTTCCATATCATCAAAAGGAGAAACTTTGATATTTGGGCCATAGCCATCCCATCTCATCTCTAAGGCTGAATTGTGTTCAAAGTACTGAGATTTTGTATCCAGAATACTATTCAGATGATTACGGCCCCAAGATGGCCTCATATGAGAAATCTTTATACATGAATTGTCTTCACCTCGTCGAAACAGTCGATTATGATATAAAACGTCTAAATCGGATTTTGTATGCAAAAGTTAGAGACAAAATAGTGTGCTGCAAAAGTCTACCCCGGAAGTTCCAGGCAACTTCCCGGGAGGTTCCGGGCTAATTCAAAAGTTTGCACGTGGTGCACCCTGAAAACTGGAGTTTTAACATTATTTGCAGATTTGTGGGTCCGAATTCAATCTCAAGATGACTTCGGATGACAAAGTGACCAACTGAAGCGTTTTCCTCCATTGCAAGATCTACAACCTTTCTTTTGGGACCATCATGATGCGAAGTCGTATGCAACCTGCAGATTCAGTGCAAGAGGGCTACATGATCTAATTTGAGCCCAGAAGTTCCGGGCTAGACCAGTAGTTCTAGCCCTCGTAGTCCGAGTTAGGGTATCTTTTGATGATTTGGATGTGATTTGAGTCCTTTTCTTGTACAGGAAGTCCAGCCGCCTCATATATATGTAAGGGGTGATGGCCGATTGAACAACACACAATCAAACAAATCTATCTACTACTTTTACCTTTACTTTTATCTCTCTCCCTTCTTGTTCTTATTTTCGTTCTTCGTTTGCAGGGCGGCAAACCTCGAGGCTCTAGGGGCGATCAGGTCGACCTAGGGTAGTCCATAGCCACCGCGCACTCTGGCGGGGTGATACGTCTCCGTCGTATCTATAATTTTTGATTGTTCCATGCCAATATTATTCAACATTTATATACTTTAGGCAACTTTTTATACTATTTTTTTGGGACTAACATATTGATCCAGTGCCCAGTGCCAGTTCCTGTCTATTGCATGTTTTTTGTTTCACAGAAACCCAATATCAAATGGAGTCCGAACGGGATAAAAACGGACAGAGATTTTTTTGGAATATTTATGATTTTTGGGAAGTAAAATCAACACGAGATGGTGTCCGAGGTGGTCACGAGGTAGGGGGCCCGCCATACCCCCCCCCCCCAGGCACGCCCCTGACCCTTGTGGTCCACCCGTAAGGCGGTTGATGCTCTTATTTTGGTGCAAGAAAGATAATTTTATGAGAAATATCTGGGCGAAAGATTCACCCCAATCGGAGTTACGGATCTCCAGATATAAAGGAAACAGTGAAGGGGTAGAATCTGAGAACGCAGAAATAGAGAGATAGATCCAATCTCGGAGGGGCTCTCGCCCCTCCCAAGCCATGGGAGCCAAGGACCAGAGGGGAAACCCTTCTCCCATCTAGGGAGAAGGTCAAGGGAGAAGAAGAAGAAGGGGGGCTCTCTCCCCTTGCTTCCGGTGGCGCCGGAACACCGCCGGGGGCCATCATCATCACCGCGATCTTCACCAACACCTCCGCCATCTTCACCAACATCTCCATCACCTTCCCCCTTCTATATATAGCGGTCCACTCTCCCGCAACCCACTGTACCCTCTACTTGAACATGGTGCTTTATTCTTCATATTATTATCCAATGATGTGTTTCCATCTTATGATGTCTGAGTAGATTCCTATTGTCCTATCGGTGATTGATGAATTGCTATGATTGGTTTGAGTTGCGTGTTTTATTATTGGTGCTGTCCTATTGTGCCCTCCGTGTCGTGCAAGCGTGAGGGATTCCCGATGTAGGGTGTTGCAATACGTTCATGATTCGCTTATAGTGGGTTGGTGAGTGACTGAAACACAAACCCGAGTAAGAGGGATTGTTGCGTATGGGATAAAGGGGACTTGATGCTTTAATGCTATGGTTGGGTTTTACCTTAATGAATCTTTAGTAGTTGCGGATGCTTGCTAGAGTTCCAATCATAAGTGCATATGATCCAAGTAGAGAAAGTATGATAGCTTATGCCTCTCCCTCAAATAGAATTGCATTGGTGATTACCGGTCTAGTAACATAGTCAGTTGCCTAGGGACAATTTCACAACTCCTATCACCACTTTTCCACACTCGCTATATTTACTTTAGTTGTGTTTTATCTAAACAGCCCCTAGCTTTTATTTACGCGTTCTTTACTTTCTTGCAAACTTACCCGAAAACACCTACAAAGTACTTCTAGTTTCATACTTGTTCTAGGTAAAGCGAACGTCAATCGTGCGTAGAGTTGTATCAGTGGTCGATAAAACTTGAGGGAATATTTATCCTCGTTGGGTTCGACACTCTTACTTATTGAAAACTGTTGCGATCCCCTACACTTGTGGGTTATCAAGACCTTTTTCTGGCGCCGTTGCCGGGGAGTCATAACGTGGGGTGAATATTCTCGTGTGTGCTTGTTTGCTTTATCACTAAGTAATTTTTATTTGCTGCTCTAAGTTGTTCCCTATCTTTAGTTATGGATATGGAACACAAAATACCAAAAAATTAGCTGTACTTGCTACTCATGAGGATGGGGTAACTCCTAAAACCCTCGATTCTCATCATGAGAAAAATATTTTGTACAACTTTGATAATCCTGAGAAAACCCCATTCTACTTTATAATGGGAGTAACGTTGGATCAACGTGAATACTTTAGGGATTATCGCTCGACACAAAAAGGGAAACTATTATGGGATCAAATTAATATGTTGAAGTGGTATGCTAGACAACTATGCTCGGAATATGATTATACTTGCTACTCTAGGATGAATGCTCCACACCTCCCCTTTTCATGCAAATTTAATGATAATGAAACCTTGCCTTCTTATGCTAGAGGTATATATGATTACTATGATGTGGAATAAATAGAAGAATTTGTTGCTTTTATGGGTGCTTATGAAATTGAATCCATGTCTAAAGAGTTTGAGGATTTTGATGATGCTTGTTATAGATCTGAAGATTTAGCTATCCTTAAATATTGTTATGAGAATTATGAATATAATGCCTATATTAATGCACTTATTAAGAAAGTCTCCGCTGTCCAAGAAGAGACTAATATTTTACAGGAATCTATGGAAGAAGAAATTGATAAAACTATGAGCTCATTGGATGAAAAATATGAGGAGGAAAGCGAAGAACAAAAGGAGGAAGAGCGGATTGATCACCTGTGCCCACCTTCTAATGAGATTAACTCTTCAACTCATACATTGTTTAATTCCCCTTCGTGCTTACCGAAGGATGATTGCTATGATGACTGTTATGATCCCTATGATTCTTTTGAAATATCCCTTTTTGATGATGCTTGCTATGCTTGTGGCCAAGATGCCAATATGAATGATGCTTATGGAGATGAACTTGATATAGTTCCATATGTTAAACATGAAATTGTTGCTATTGCACCCACGCATGATAGTCCTATTATCTTTTTGAATTATCCCGACTGCACTATATCGGAGAAGCTTGCACTTATTAAGGATTATATTGATGGGTTGCCTTTTACCATTGCACATGATGATTTTGATAGATATAATATGCATGTGCTTGCTGCTCCTACTTGCAATTATTATGAGAGAGGAACTACATCTCCGCCTCCTTATGTTTCCAACATGATAGAATTGCAAGAAACTGCTTATACTATGCATTGGCCTTTACTATGTGTGCATGAATTGTTCTTTTATGACATGACGATGCATAGGAAGAGAGTTAGACTTTGTTGTTTCACGATATATGCTAATTTGTGCTCACTACTAAATTACAAATCATTGTTAATTAAAATTGGCTTTGATATACCTTGGGATCCGGGTGGATCCATTACTTGAGCACTATATGCCTAGCTTAATGGCTTTAAAGAAAGTGCTGCCAGGGAGATAACCCGGAAGTTTTAGAGAGTCATTTATTTCTGTTGAGTGCTTTCATATAGTTTAAAAAAAATAGGGGAGCCTAAATTTTTTTCAAAAAGGAAAGTGAAAGTGAGAAAGACAAGCATTGTTGAAGTGGGAGAGCTCCTTGAACTTTGTTCATGCTCACGGAAACTTTGTGAATCTTGATTACAGAAACTTTTCAACAAAAATAATTATCCCATTGTACAATTCCATTGTAATATAAAAATAATGTGCCAAGGTTTGCCTTTAGGATGTTTACAATGCTTGTTGGTTTGTACGGTGCAGGACAGAAACTTTGGCTGTAGTGAGCGATTTTACATTTTTAACTGGAACGTCAAATAGTTCTGATTCCTTTTCCAATGTCTTTCTATACAACTTTTTTATTTTTCCTAATTTTTGTAGAATTTTTGGGGAACCAGAAGTATGGTGGTTGTTCAGATTGCTACAGACTGTTCTGTTTTTGACAGATTCTGTTTTTGATGCATAGTTTGCTTGTTTTGATGAATCTATCAATTTATATTAGTAGATTAAGCCATGAAAAAGTTATATTACAGGAGACATAATTCAAAAACAAAATATTAATTGGTTTACAACAGTACTTAGAGTGGTGATTTGCTTTATTATACTAACGGATCTTACCGAGTTTTCTGTTGAAGTTTTGTGTGGATGTAGTGTCTAGTCGAGGATGTTTCGATGTGAGAAGAAGGAAGAGAGGCAAGAGCTCAAGCTTGGGGATGCCCGAGGCACCCCAAGTAAATATTCAAGGAGACTCAAGCGTCTAAGCTTGGGGATGCCCCGGAAGGCATCCCCTCTTTCTTCAACAAGTATCGGTATGTTTTCGAATTCGTTTCGTTCATGCATTATGTGCTAGTCTTCGAGCGTCTTTTGAATTTAGTTTTCACTTTTCTTTTATGCACCATGCTGGTATGAGATAGTACTTGGTTGATTTATAGAATGCTCATTGCACTTCACTTAAATCTTTTGAGTATGGCTTTATAGAATGCTTCATGTGCTTCACTTATATCATTTGAAGTTTGGATTGCCTGTTTCTCTTCACATAGAAAACCGCCATTTGTAGAATGCTCTTTTGCTTCACTTATATTTGTTAGAGCGTGGGCATATCTTTTGTAGAAAGAATTAAACTCTCTTGATTCACTTATATCTATTTAGAGAGATGACAGGAATTGGCCATCACATGGTTAGTCATAAAATCCTACATAAACCTGTAGATCGCTGAATATGATATGTTTGATTCCTTGCAATAGTTTTGCGATATAAAGGTGGTGATATTAGAGTCATGCTAGTGGGTGGTTGTTGGATTAGTAGAGACACTTGTGTTGAGGTTTGTGATTCCCATAGCATGCACGTATGGTGAACTGCTTTGTGATGAAGTTGGAGCACAATTTTATTTATTGATTGTCTTCCTTATGAGTGGCGGTCGGGGACGAGCGATGGTCTTTTCCTACCAATCTATCCCCCTAGGAGCATGTGCGTAGTACTTTGTTTTCAATGGCTTGTAGATTTTTGCAATAAGTATATGAGTTCTTTATGACTAATGTTGAGTCCATGGATTATACGCACTCTCACCCTTCCATTATTGCTAGCCTCTTCGGTACCATGCATTGCCCTTTCTCACCTCGAGAGTCGGTGCAAACTTTGCCGGTGCATCCAAACCCCTGTGATATGATACGCTCTGTCACACATAAGCCTCCTTATATCTTCCTCAAAACAGCCACCATACCTACCTATCATGGCATTTCCATAGCCATTCTGAGATATATTGCCATGCAACTTTCATCATCATCATCATATACATGACTTGAGCATTCATTGTCATATTGCTTTGCATGATCGTAAGATAGCTAGCATGCTGTTTTCATGGCTTGTCCATTTTTTGATGTCATTGCTATGCTAGATCATTGCACATCCTGGTACACCGCCGGAGGCATTCATATAGAGTCATATCTTTGTTCTTGATATCGGGTTGTAATATTGAGTTGTAAGTAAATAGAAGTGTGATGATCATCATTATTAGAGCATTACCCCAGTGAGGAAAGGATTTGGAGACAATGATTCCCCCACAAGTCGGGATGAGACTCCGGACTTTACAAAAAAAAAGAGGCCAAAGAAGCCCAAATAAAAAAAAGAGGCCAAAGAAGCCCACCAACAAAAATAAAAATAAAATAAAAAAATGAGAGAAAAAGAGAGAAGGGGCAATGTTACTATCCTTTTACCACACTTGTGCTTCAGAGTAGCACCAGGTTCTTCATAGAGAGAGCCTCCTATGCTTTCACTTTCATATACTAGTGGGAATTTTCATTATAGAACTTGGCTTGTCTATTCCTATGATGGGCTTCCTCAAATGCCCGAGGTCTTCATGAGCAAGCAAGTTGGATGCACACCCACTTAGTTTCAGTTTGAGCTTTCATACACTTATAGCTCTAGTGCATCCGTTGCATGGCAATCCCTACTCACTCACATTGATATCTATTGATGGGCATCTCCATAGCCCGTTGATACGCCTAGTTGATGTGAGACTTTCTCCCTTTTGTCTTCTCCCCATAACCCCCACCATCATATTCTATTCCACCTATAGTGCTATGTCCATGGCTCACGCTCATGTATTGCGTGAAAGTTGAAAAAGTTTGAGATTATTAAAGTATGAAACAATTGCTTGGCTTGTCATCGGGGTTGTGCATGATTAAATACTTTGTGTGTTGAAGATAGAGCAACAACCAAACTATATGATTTTGTAGGGACAAGCTTCTTTGGCCTTGTTGTTTTGAAAAGACATGATTGCTTTATTGGTACGCTCGAAGTATTATTGCTTTTATGTCAAATGATAGACTATTGCTTTGAATCACTCGTGTCTTAATATTCATGCCATGATTAGACATATGATCAAGATTATGCTAGGTAGCATTCCACATTAAAAATTATTTCTTTTTATCATTTACCTACTCGAGGACGAGCATGAATTAAGCTTGGGGATGCTGATACGTCTCCGTCGTATCTATAATTTTTGATTGTTCCATGCCAATATTATTCAACATTTATATACTTTTGGCAACTTTTTATACTATTTTTTGGGACTAACATATTGATCCAGTGCCGAGTGCCAGTTCCTGTCTGTTGCATGTTTTTTGGTTCGCACAAAC
The DNA here is from genome assembly GCF_018294505.1 of Triticum aestivum. Taxonomy (NCBI): domain Eukaryota; kingdom Viridiplantae; phylum Streptophyta; class Magnoliopsida; order Poales; family Poaceae; genus Triticum; species Triticum aestivum. The sequence goes on from NC_057804.1 coordinate 180,338,473, forward strand.
CCAATATCAAACGGAGTCCAAACGGGATAAAAACGGACGGAGATTTTTTTGGAATATTTATGATTTTTGGGAAGTAAAATCAACGCGAGACGGTGTCCAAGGTGGTCACGAGGTAGGGGGGCGCGCCCTACCCCCCTAGGCACGCCCCTGACCCTCGTGGTCCACCCATAAGGCGGTTGATGCTCTTCTTTTGGCACAAGAAATATAATTTTATGAGAAAGATATGGGCGAAAGATTCACCCCAATCGGAGTTACGGATCTCCAGATATAAAGGAAACGGTGAAGGGGTAGAATCTGAGAACGCAGAAATAGAGAGATAGATCCAATCTCGAAAGGGCTCTCGCCCCTCCCAAGCCATGGGAGCCAAGGACCAGAGGGAAAACCCTTCTCCCGTCTAGGGATAAGGTCAAGGAAGAAGAAGAAGAAGGGGGGCTCTCTCCCCCTTGCTTCCGGTGGCGCCGGAACGCCGTCGGGGGCCATCATCATCACCGCTATCTTCACCAACACCTCCGCCATCTTCACCAACATCTCCATCAACCTCGCCCTTCTATCTACAGCGGTCCACTCTCTCACAACCCGCCGTACCCTCTACTTGGACATGGTGCTTTATGCTTCATATTATTATCCAATGATGTGTTGCCATCTTATGATGTCTGAGTAGATTCCTATTGTCCTATCGGTGATTGATGAATTGCTATGATTGGTTTGAGTTGCATGTTTTATTCTTGGTGCTGTCCTATTGTGCCCTCCGTGTCGTGCAAGCGTGAGGGATTACCGATGTAGGGTGTTGCAATACGTTCATGATTCGCTTATAGTGGGTTGGTGAGTGACTGAAACACAAACCCGAGTAAGAGGGATTGTTGCGTATGGGATAAAGGGGACTTGATGCTTTAATGCTATGGTTGGGTTTTACCTTAATGAATCTTTAGTAGTTGCGGATGCTTGCTAGAGTTCCAATCATAAGTGCATATGATCCAAGTAGAGAAAGTATGTTAGCTTATGCCTCTCCCTCAAATAGAATTGCAATAGTGATTACCGGTCTAGTAACATAGTCAGTTGCCTAGGGACAATTTCACAACTCCTACCACCACTGTTCCACACTCGCTATATTTACTTTAGTTGTGTCTTTATCTAAACAGCCCCTAGCTTTTATTTACACGTTCTTTACTTTCTTACAAACTTACCCGAAAACACCTAGAAAGTACTTCTAGTTTCATACTTGTTCTAGGTAAAGCGAACGTCAAGCGTGCGTAGAGGTGTATCGGTGGTCGATAGAACTTGAGGGAATATTTATTCTACCTTTAGCTCCTCGTTGGGTTCGACACTCTTACTTATCGAAAACTGTTGCGATCCCCTATACTTGTGGGTTATCACGGGGTCCCTCCCGGGCGTGTGGGGTTTCGAGTCTTCAAAAGCGCCTGACGGATTACTTGCGTACCATGCTTCCGGACGGGTCTCCTTCGATGTGAGCTGTGGTGCATCACCCTCAGCGTTGGAGGTACACTGTGATGTGTTCGTGTGGGAACACATGTTTAGGGCATCTCCAAGGCGGACCCATAAACCTCCGGATCATGGAAGCCATTCAATGCCAACCTGTATTGGTCCGCGGAGAGGTCCGGACGTAATATCTACGACAAACTGGAGACAAACGTGGGGGAGGTTTGCCGAAGTCCGGACCGATCCCAATCCTGCTTGTGACTGCCCTGGCCCACCAAAAACCTATCACCCTCCCCTCCAGCGCTTTCCTTCCGATGCATATGCCGCTTACCGCACTGCATTCTTCTCGGCCCAGAGCACGGGAAGGCTGGCATTGATTCCATGATGTGAACAGAGGGAGGAAGGGAGGGTGGACCTAACCAACGCGACCTCTGGGTAGCCGCCACTTCAATGCGGACGCAGGTTCCTGAGGAACCAACTCCGTCCATTGTGCCGCGTTGAAGCTGTTGACCGGCCCTTCGCCTGGTCCGCGCCGCGGCTATTTAACTTGTGCACCGAAGCCACTCCCTCGTCACCTCCAACCAGTTAGCGGTCCAGCTAGGAGCCCGGGGGACCTGCACACCCAGCAAAAGCCTTTCCAAGACCTGTGACCCGATGCGCTGAAACCGGCGGAGCAGAAGGCACGCTGGCTTAAGACATGTCCAAACGGCAAGGAACTATTCACCCAAGTTTTGGGGCTGGTCCTCCGCAATCTCCATGCCCTCCTGCCTCCACTTCTCGCGCCACGCCTCGATCGCCTGGGCAATGGCACTGATGTGGTCCGGGAAGAACTCTGCTTAGAAGAAAGCAACAAAATGAGAAGTCGGCCTCCAGCGGTAGCCCACAACGAACCAATCAAGAAAGAAAGAAGCGTTACCTTCGAGCATACCCTCGATCTCCTCATAGCCCTGCGACAAGTACTTCTCCCAGCCGGCCCAGCCCGAGCGCTAGGACTCGAACTCGGCCCCGAGGAGCTCCTCCCCGTCCTTCAGCTGCTGGACCTGCTCCGGATGCTGGGCGCCTGGTCAGCCAGCTCTTTCTCGAGCCGGTTGTGCTCCATTGCCGCCTGGCTGCGCTCCAGCTCCTTGGCCTGAAGCTGGCCCTCGAGCTCATGCACGCGGCCCCGCAGATGAGCGGCGGCTGTCGGTGTCAAAATCGTCGGATCTCGGGTAGGGGTTCCCGAACTGTGTGTCTAAGGCTAATGGTAATAGGAGGCGGGGAACACAATGTTTACCCAGGTTCGGGCCCTCTCGATGGAGGTAATACCCTACTTCCTGCTTGATTGATCTTGATGATATGAGTATTACAAGAGTTGATCTACCATGAGATCGTAGAGGCTAAACCCTAGAAGCTAGCCTATGATTCTGATTGTTGTTGTCCTACGGACGAAACCCTTTGGTTTATATAGACACCGGAGGGGGCTAGGGTTACACAGAGTCGGTTACAGAGAAGGAGATCTACATATCCGAATTGCCAAGCTTGCCTTCCACACAAAGGAGAGTCCCACCCGGACACGGGACGAAGTCTTCTTGTATTTTCATAGTCCAACAGTCCGGCCAAAGCATATAGTCCGGCTGTCCGAGGACCCCCTAATCCAGGACTCCCTCAGTAGCCCCTGAACCAGGCTTCAATGACGATGAGTCCGGCACGCAGATTGTCTTCGGCATTGCAACGTGGGTTCTTTCTCCGAGTACTCCATAGAAAATTTTGAAGACGTGGATCGTGTCCGGTTCTGCAAAACAATTTCCACATACCACCATAGAGAGCACAATATTCCACAAATCTAATTTGCTGACAACTTTTCATTGTGTGACATCACGCTACGGCCCGGTCATTATACAAACCGTTTTTTCCCAGCCTGCTACTGCACGTATTGTGAGGTGGTTTTATTGGCACGTCTTGTCGAAGCAGAGATCGTGTCCCTCTAATCACGAGATTCTCATCAATACGGGCATGGGTAACCCAATCATGCTGTTAGTATGACTCCTCAGTTTTAGGCAAGTTCCAAACGGCCACGCGGAGGACGCTTGATATTCACCTCTTTATGAAGAGGTCCAGACCTGTCCTTTTCTTTCCACGCCTAATCCTTCCCTTCCCCTACCTCAAGCTCCAACACCCAAGGTTCAGGCTAAGCGCTTTGGACCTTCAATCATGCCCGGATCCAACTTTCAAGGATGGTGGATGGCCTCTTCTATCACAGAGGAGGACATCAAGAAGCTTAGTGAGGCTAGGTATCTGACCACCGAAATCCCCCACAGGCTACCTGCTCCAGGGCAGATTATCCCCACTCCCGAACCCAACGAGAGTGTCGTATTTGTTTCCTACCTCCTTCGAGGGCTTGGCTTTAGTCTTGATCCCTTCATAAGAGGGCTTATGTTCTATTACGGGCTAGATTTCCATGATCTAGCTCCAGATTCCATCCTTCACATCTCATCGTTTATCGTCGTGTGTGAAGCCTTCCTCCGCATTACCCCACAATTTGGATTGTGGCTCAAGACCTTCAATTTGAAGCCGAAGATGATCGACGGGCGATACGCGGAGTGCGGAGGTGCTATAATAAGCAAAGGTGTTGACGCCCTATAGCCAAAGGGCTCCTTCCCGGAGGTCTATGACTTATGGCAACGGGAGTGGTTCTACATCACAGCACCCCGAGGTACAAAGGAGGCGGCCACCCTAGCCTTCTGCCCGGGCGTCATGGGTCAACAATGGGCTGGACTGGGGGCCAGTAAATGACGTGCTGACATTACAAAGACGCATCCAAGATCTCCTCAAGAGGGATGTCTGTCTCGTCAAAGTGATTCAGGTAATGCTGGTTCGTCCGGTCCTGCCATGCCAACTTCGATCTCTCCGTATGTGGGAGTTCAACCCGGAAGGACCACGAACTATTCAAAACTTCTTCGGCGTGACACTCGAAGGGATGTATCGATTGTTCTTCGGATCATGAATAAAGTGTTCAGACACCACTGAGGATGCGGGTCTGAACTGCAACCGTCCAGATACCCAAGTAAGTAACTCCGCGACCGAACCTGCTGTTATTATATTTGTTACAGCATCATTCTGAAAAATTTCCCTCTGCCAGGACCTAATAAGGAAGGCGGAGAGGATCAGGTGTTCGGCCCCTCTTCCCGAAGGCTCACCAGATCCTGTTCTAACCAGGATGCTGGCTCCCGCGCCGTATCAAGCGCCATCAGGAAAGATGAGGGGAGGAATAAAGAAGCCAAAGGCGGGCTTCATACGTTACACATCCAAACTGGGGGGATTAGTGCCTCCGCGAAGGAGGACGTTCGGGGAGGTGAATTTAGAATCCCTTCTCCCCACGGGAAGAAAAGGGGCGCCCCTGAAGATTTGGACGCGGAGGCCTTGCCAGGGGGCCCCACAGGAAGAAACCTTTTGCCAGCGGGCCCTGCTCCGGAGGGCATCCTTACCGCACAGCGCCTGCAAGGGGGCCATCCATCAACCGAGCTGTAAGTGAACAAAAGCACTTTGGTAAATGTATCCTGCTTTATCTCTGAGAACAATGACCGAGACATATATTTTGAAGTCCGGCTCGTAGCCCTTCTCTACAAAGTTCATCTTTAGGGGATCTTTCTTTCGGAGATGATGGAGAGCGAAACGCCTCCCCCTGCCTCCCCGCCTCATGGGGAGGACGACCCCGAGGTGTCATAGCGGAGTATTTCTCCTGATCCACAAAGGCCAGAAGGTAACCCTTTGGCCGCCCGAAGTCTGGAGTATTCGGCTCCTAAGGAGGGCAACAAAAAGAGTCCAGGCTTGTCCGGTGTAAAACCATACACATTGATGGATCTTCTGGAGCAAGCGGCTATCTCAGAGGCACATCGTACCTTAATGGGTACGGTGGTTGAGAGGATCTCATCCGCCAAAAGCGGGCCGAATGAGGCTTTTATGAGCCTGCTAATAGGCTTTGAGGTACGCAATGTAATATATATATTTTTGCCTGTACCGCACACGCTAGGTGTGCTCTGTATAGATAGTAGCCCCTGAGACTCTGGTTGCCATCCAGAGGTGGCAAACAGAGGATCATAGTCCCAGTTAATGATCGTGTTGCTTTCATGTGCAGGCGGCTGAGAGTCTGGCGGCTGGCCGGAATGCTGATTTTGTCGAATTGAGGCGGCAGCTTGACGTGGCGGATGCCGATATCACGCTTGTGAACAAGCGGCTTGACGAGGCACATGGTATGTACATTCTGGTGGTTAGCGAATATTAAGAGGAGCATGATGCTAGTATCTATAATATGCTTTGACTGCAGATGGAGCTGCCGCCGTGGAGACCCTTTGGGCGGAACTTGCCCGAGCCAAGGAACAAGCCAGGAGAAGTGATGCGGCCGCCCTAAAGGTGGCCGAAGAGTTAAAAGCCGAACAGACTAGTCATCGCCAGAGCGAAGACAAAATAGCCAAAATGGCTGTTGAGCTGAAAAATGCCGCCAGCCGATATGAGCTTCTTGAAAGGGAGAGCCAAGAGAAGGCAGCTAATCTGAAGAAGGCCTTGGAAGCGGCCAAGGAGACTCGCTCTGGAATCAGAGCGATGCGGGAGGGGCTTTGTCAAGCCGGAGATATCATGGTTGGGAGCCCCTTTTTATTATGGACGAAGTCCAGCGATCCGAAGTATGCCCCTCTGGATCAATTATGGAGTGTTGCGGACACATACTTGGACTTAGAAAAGAGTGCTGCTGATGCGACTAAGTATTTCAAAGGTCAGAAAGATCATGAGGTGTAAATATTGTTCTGGTCGTAGTTTAGTGCTCCCAAGCGTCCGCTGCTGTTGAATGAGCAAATGGCCGAATGGGCCGAGCTCCATAGGTTGTCCGGGCTTGCCATGAGGTCTGTCGTGGATCACCTCTAGCCGAAGGAACCAAGTCCGGATAGTTATTTTGGTTTAGTGCAACGATTTCTTCGTGTTGTGCCGCACATCGACGCTGTCAAGAGGTCAGCATGCATAGAGGGTGCGCGGGGCTCTTGCCCGTGTTAAAACATACTGGGCAGAGATGGAGGCCACCGCTGTTCTAACCAGGGGTCCGCCCGGGGGTCAGAACTCGCCCGAGCACTATTTTGAAGAAGTCCTGGAAGGTGCCCGTTTAATAGAGGCTCGGTGCTCAAAGAGTACCATGTTCTAGTGATATGTATCTTGATTGTAAAAACAATGCTATTTTGATTATAAAGGCCCTGTTTATACTTTTTCACGTAAAGTATTATAGTGCCTCCTGTGCGGCCGTTTATGTATGTATGTTAGTATGTATATAACCTGAAAGTTTGCAGTCGTCGGCTTCAGCCCCCACACATATAATGCGGGGGTGTTCGGTAAAGCGCGTAATCACAGTTGATCAAACGTCTTGGTCTGTTAAGGAGGTGATAGCCTGGCAAACAAGGCAATCTGGACTATATAACTTTAACACTTTCACTTAGCCATAGGTGTTTGACGGTGGGGCTACTATATAGCCCCCGGTACTTCCGCGTTCATCCGAATACGATGCGCGTATGTACATGACCGGGAAACCGGTCCTTCGTTAATGCGTAGGAATCACAAAGATTCCGCTGAGTCCTCGACTAGTTGATCAGTCTCTCGCTTTACCATGACAACCAGTTTTCGGCTTTCTCTACTGAGGTGCTCATCCAGATGAACCGGGGCACAATCGCAGTAGTTCTCCCGGTGCCACCTTAGCCGATAGAGCGGAATGTAAGGTAGCAAAACACGGGAGCCGGGCAAACCCAACTATTGACCAAAGACATGATTCAGAGCTAATGCATATAAGGCCAAACTCGCAATGCCGAACACTCCCCAAGGTATTCAGACTTTATATCATATACTAGGCTGACTACCGCCCTCGATAATGAGCCCTGAATTTCCATGTACATGCATTAATCTAGCGTGAAAAAAGTTTTTGCCAATAACGCCAGTATCCCTCTCGGTTAATTTGAGTATCCAGAGGGTGTGAAGCAACAAGAGACAATAAAAAAGGTTTACATAGGGTCTTAACCAAAAAACAAACCTTTGAACGGGGCCCTGCTGCACGTCTGCGCCTTTGTCTCCGTTGTGCACTATCCTGGAAGGGTGTAGCACGATGATCATCTATAAAAAAGAGAAAACCCAGGTGAAATTATCTTGTGTATTCGTGCGAAAAGTTGGTTATTCTTAATGAACCATGAAAATGCAATTTATTATTGTATTAATAGGTTCGAGCCGAACTATGGGTCTTTTGTACATGCGGGGAGTCCCTAGCCCCACCTATGGGGGTATATCCATCCACCCAAGCTCAGGTTTATCTGGGCTGCTACCACTAGTGCTGCGCCGGACACGTCTAACCGTGTCTGTGGCCTTGATAACCGATGAGTTATTTTGGTTGGAGAGGTCGTTCGGCTGCTAGAGCCACCACATATTCTTCCGCACGTAAAGAACACTCTGTATTTCCGCTAATTGTGATGACGCCACGTGGACCAGGCATCTTAAGTTTAAGATAAGCGTAATGCGGAACTGCATGAAACAAGTGAAGGTCGTTCGTCCGAGTAGTGTGTGATAGCCGCTTCGGAGTGGAGCGATGTCGAAGATTAGTTCTTCGCTTTGAAAGTTGTTGGGAGAACCGAATACAACCTCTAATGTTAGAGAGCCCGTACAGCGGGCCTCTACGTCTGGGATTACTCCTTTAAAGGTAGTACTGCTTTGGCTGATTCTTGATGGGTCTATCCCCATTTTGCAGACAGTGTCATGATATACCAGATTAAGACTACTGCCGCCGTCCATCAGGACCCGAGTGAGATGGTATCCGTCAATTATTGGGTCGAGCACCAAGGCAGCCGAACCTCCATGTCGGATACTAGTCGGATGATCCCTGCGATACGCTCATGGGTTGAATTATGGGTTGAATTTGGGGGCAATAGGCTCGACGGCGTATGCGTCTCGGAGTGCGCGTTTGCGCCTCCTCTTTGGTATGTGTGTTGTGTAAATCATGTTCACTGTTTTGACCTCTGGTGGAAATTTTTTCTGCCCCCTAGTGTTCGGCTGGCGCGGTTCGTCCTCGTCTTCACTTGGCTGCTCCCTCCCCTTGTGTTCGACGTTTAGCTTGCTGGCCTACTTGAAGACACAACATTCTCTGTTGGTGTGATTCACAGGTTTGTCGGGCGTGCCGTGAATCTGACATGATCTGTCCAAAATTTTGTTTAGGCTGGACGGTCCATCTCTGCTGCCTTTAAATGGCTTTCTCTGTTGACCGGGTCGAGAGCCCCTGAATCCGGCGTTTACTGTCGTGTTGTCTGGTTTGTCTTCATTGTTTCGACGCTTGTTATTATTGTGTCGTGGCTTCCCATTGCCATCCCTAACTTCGGATGTGCCTGGGTCGCTGGTGCCGTTGCGGGCCAACCAGATGTCCTCGCCCGTGCAAAAGCGGGTCATAAGGCTTGTTAGGGCTGCCATTTTCTCGATTTTTCTTGGCCGACGTGTCTAGCAAGCCATTCGTCCTGGACACTGTGCTTGAAAGCCGCTAAGGCTTCGGCATCCGGGCAGTCAACGATTTGATTCTTCTTAGTGAGGAATCTCTTCCAAAGCTTACGGGCTGACTCTCCTGGTTGTTGTATTATGTGACTTAGATCGTCTGAATCCGGAGGTCGGACATAGGTCCCTTGAAAATTTGTCCTGAAAGCGTCCTCAAGTTCCTCCCAGCTTCCGATTGAGTTTTCGAGGAGGCTTTTCAACCTGTGTCGAGCTGGTCCTTTCAATTTGAGGGGCAGGTACTTGATGGCGTGGAGACCATCTCCGCGGGCCATGTGGATGTGAAGGATAAAGTCCTCAATCCAGACCGCAGGGTCTATCGTTCCATCGTATGCCTCTATGTTTACGGGTTTAAATCCCTCTGGAAATTCATGATCCAGCACCTCATCGGTGAAGCACAGGGGGTGTGCAGCACCCCTGTATTTGTATATGTCATGGCATGCTTTCGACAGTTGTAGTGTTCGGTGTTGATTCCGAGCTGATATTCGATCAGTATAGTCCTTTTGGTTGCTGTGATCCTGCCGCGGAACACGCTTCCTACATCCATAGATGGACCTGGCCATACCGGCTTTTTTGTCCAGGTGCTTCACGTAAATCGTGTGCTGACTCGTGTGCGGCGTCATTAGCCGCCCTGTCGCGGCCACGGGGTGGTCGGTCCAGCGGATTGGCCGTATTGTTTTCCGGCGGAATGGGCTCTATAGCCTCGTCGTCGAATTCGGGCAGCAGCTTGCGCTTTGGGTAGCTCTTTGTGTGGCGGTCGCCACCGTATTTTTCTTCAGTGTCGAGCACTTTGTTCCATCTGTGGTTGAGCGTATCCTACGTGGCCTTAAGCCTTTGATTCTTCTTCTTCAAGCTCCTCACGGTGGCAATAAGCCTTCTATGGAGGTTCTCTTGTTCCAAGTGTCTTTCCGGGATGATGAGTGCATCGTCGCCCAGACTGTTCTCCTCTCCGGAGACAAGTTTATGAGTTTTATCCCCGCCATCCCTATGATCGGACAGCGGCTCCGGACTATGTTCGCCGTCCCTTGGCTCATCCTGCTCCATCACTGGGTCCATGGGATCGTCGCTGCCTTTGGAGTCAACCAGGGTGTTATTCTTTCTTGCACCGTTGTCGCTGTTTTTACTGTGGCGGGATTTAGAGCGGCGCCGACGTCGTCTCTTTGGTTGCTTCTCAAGAGGATTATACTCAGTTGCATTCTTCCGTTCCTCGCCGTTGTTTTCTTGGGGTGTGTCTACCATATATATCATATGATGAGGTGGTTGTCCAACGCCCTGTGGGCGGTGGTTCCAGTTCTTCTCATACATCATCGTCCATACCGTCGATGTCATCGGAGTCGAAATCAAGCATGTCAGTTAAGTCGTCGACAGTGGCTATTAAGTGGGTGGTGGGTGTGGAACGAATTTCTTCGCCGTCCGCTTCGCACTCAATCCAGACATAGTTCGGCCAAGAGTCTCCTAAGAGGGAGAGAGACTTTAATGAATTTAGCACGTCGCCCAAGGGCGAGTGCTGAAGGATATCCGTGGAGGTATACTCCATGATCGGTGCCCAATTAGATTTGATAGGCACGGATGCACGCGGTTCAGAGCCTATGGCCAGAGACAAGTCCGAGGGTCCGACGACACAGACCTCATTGGAGGCGAAGTCTCTGTTTGGCTCTAACGCCGCTGGGTGTGCGGCCTCCATGGCGGGGTCCATCCACCCATCTTTGGATGGCACGATCTGCTCCGGATTAAGAGCCAGGGCAGGCGCAGGTGTGATCTTCCAAACTCCGTCCGATGGCAGATCTAGATCATGCTCCTCGTGACTGTTCGGCACACCTATCATGGGCTCGAATTTGTCGAGGATCAAGTCTCCGCGGATGTCGGCGGTGTAGTTCAGGCTTCCAAACCTGACCTGATGGCCAGGGGCGTAGCTATCGATCTGCTCCAGATGGCCAAGTGAGTTGGCCCATAGATCGAAGTCACCGAATACGAAGATTTGCCCGGGGAGGAAAACCTCACCCTAGATCGCATCGTTGCAGATGATTGAAGGAGCCATCAAGCCTTATCATGACAACACAGTGGAACTCTCAATGAAAGCACCAATGTCGGTGTCAAAACCGGCGGATCCCGGGTAGGGGGTCCCGAACTGTGCATCAAGGCTAATGGTAACAAGAGGCGGGGACACAATGTTTACCCAGATTCGGGCCCTCTCGATGGAGGTTATACCCTACTTCCTGCTTGATTCATCTTGATGACATGAGTATTACAAGATTTGATCTACCACGACATCGTAGAGGCTAAACCCTAGAAGCTAGCCTATGATTCTGATTGTTGTTGTCCTACGGACTAAACCCTTTGGTTTATATAGAGACCGGAGGGGGCCAGGGTTACACAGAGTCGGTTACAGAGAAGGAGATCTACATATCCGAATTGCCAAGCTTGCCTTCCACGCAAAGGAGAATCCCACCCAGACAGGGGACGAAGTCTTCTTGTATTTTCATAGTCCAACAGTCCGGCCAAAGCATATAGTCCGGCTATCCGAGTACCCCCTAATCAGGACTCCCTCAGCAGCCTCTGCGAAAACAAAGAAGAATCATCAGCAATAGCATCAATAAAGACAAGAAGTCACCAGGAAGACCCCGCCCGACTACTCAGCAGTCGACCCGAATCTCGGGGGCTACACCCAGTGGGTGCACTTGCGTTCCCCCACTGAAAGCCGACCTACGTAGCTCGGCTCTTCCGCAACTCGGCAGACAGTTGGCGAGCATCTGTTTTTGGGAGTTGAAGGAGGCCACATGCAGGTTGTGATAGTCCTACGACAAGAACGACATCTCAGCATTCAGAAACACACCTTAAAGTTCCAACCCGCTTGCTCAGCAGCCGACTTGGAACTCGGGGGCTACACCCAATGGGTGCACTAGCACGCCCCCACTGAAGATCGCAAAAATGAAAAGCAAGATCAGGAGGATACCCAGACATACATTTACATCGCCACCATCTCGCTCCTCGAATTCAGGAGGGTGGCCCCATGGACAGAGAACTTGTCCACGTCATCCTGCACCGCGAGGTTCAGGGTGGCCAGGCCGGCCCCTGGCATCCAGCCAGGCGGAGCGGAACTCGTGGCCTCGTTGTCGGCTCCCTGCGATCTCGCGGCCCCGACTTCTACTGAACTCGGCGTGGAAGCCACCCGCGCCAGGCGGAGGTGCGTGTCGTCATGGCCTGGCTCGTCGCCAACCCGGCGCTGGCCAGCGACATCTCCAGCCATCCGGGGTGGTCGTCACCTCGCTCGCCAGCACCCAGCGCGCGCTGAGTCACGTCTGCCTCCGGGATGACGGAGTCACCAACCTGCTCTGGACCCATCTGGTCGGCTCCGGCTGCCCTAGTCGGCACGTGGGCCTCCACCACTGGCTCCTCCAACTGCTCAAGATTCGCAACCTCCGGGATCCCACTGCCAGCCAGATTCTCTGCGGCCTTGGCGTGGGCCCCCTCCTACGCCTTGGTCACCGCCTCCGCCTCCGCCTGCGCAGCGGCTTGGGCCTCCGGCTGCGCTGATGCGGTGGTCTGGGCATCGGCGTCTTCCCGCACCGTGGCAGCTTCCTGCTCCTCCCGCGCGTTCCTTTCCTTGCCCTCCAGAAGGGCAGCGGCCGGGTCCACACGACGAACCTCCGCAGAGTCGCTTGTTGGTCCAATTAGCAAGGCGGATAGAGCCTGTGATATGGAGATGGCGGCACTGCTCAACAAAGCAAGTAGAGATGAGAAGTTTGCAAGAAAGAAAAGCAACCAAGACGGTGCGCCTAACGCACTTACCCGGACAACAATGGGCGATCCTTTGGGGCCCTCCGGATGACGGACGCTTTCGTGGCCTCTTGCTTTGCCTTCTTGGGCAGGCGGGTGCCAAACAACCCCTCGGTGCGGCGCTTCGGCATGGCAGGTGCGTCAGCCGGCCATCCTCTGGACGGCTGCACTGTCTAGGAGGCGACGCCTGCCCTCTTAGCGCCTTCGGGGCGACGTTGCCCATCGTTGGCTTCGTCATCATCCGGCGAAGATCGTGTCGGCGTTCTAGGAACGGGGATCACCAGACTTGCCTGCCTGCGGCCTGCGGCGTGCCTCAGCCAGTGGCTCAGTATGGCCCGTCTTCATCAACCAACACTTAAGACCCTCGCGAGGGGCCCAGCCTGGCGGGGCGGATGACACAAGGCCTCCTCGGGAGTGGCCTCGCCAAGCAGGCTCGCGAGGAGGCGGAGAGATCAAGGCAAGGGGTACCTCGCGAGGTCCCCATGACGCAAGCCATGACGACCAAGACCAGGCGGCTGCGAGGCGGGCGCCAGCCCGCGCAGTGTCCTCGTTTCCTCTTTGGTATAAAGGGGGCAAGCGCAGGCACAGAGTACCGAGGCATCAGGAAAAGGTTTCCATATCGGTGCAACAAGACCAAGACCAGCAGGACAGCAGGACGGAGGTCACCATGGAGCCCAATACACCGTCATCACCAGCGCCTTTGGCAGGCGATGACCACCTTTAGTCAGGATAGCCTGTACTAGCCGTCCCCTTTCAAAATGGCCGTTGTTGGATCCCTTCCCGCTCAAGATTGGGAAGAGGACAAGGGCCTGTATAAATAGAGCTGGCCACCATGGTAGAAGGGACAAGTTATGTTCATCCGCACATCACACCACCTCAAGAACACCTCTCCTCGCGAGGTGGTTCTTCCCATGTACTGTTCATCATCATCCCAAGAGGCAATCCACCACCACACACAGGAGTAGGTTATTACACCACAACGGTGGCCCAAACCTCTATAAATCTTGTGTCTCTTGTGTTGTTCATCAATCTAGCTTAGGGATCGTGGCGAGACTGAGGCCGTGTTTCGGTAGGGAGAGATCTTCATACGCACCCCAGTGTTCGAACCTTAAGGGTTTTGCCGGAACCCAATATCGGACATTTGGCACGCCAGGTAGGGGTGCGCCGGAATCACCTTTCCGCTGATCTGCGTCCCATCGCTTGGTCACATCCATGGCGGACGCTCGCCGAGCCCGTGCCGAGCGCCGGGCTGCTGTCGCCGCTCGCGTCGCCCAGACGGCTCCTGTCGGTGGGCCTCCTCGTTGTTCCCCGTCACCTGCCACCAACGCCGCCACCGGCCCAACAGGGAATGAGCAACAAGCATCTTCGCTGCACCCCTCGGTGCGGCGGGAAGGCCGCACCGCCACTCCGTCGCTGACCCCAGCTGGTTCATCGTCTCACGCTCGTCGCACCCTCACGGACGCGCAGGCCATGTTGCTCCTGGCACGTGAGCTCCTGCACTACCGCCCCGTCGACGACCTCTACGAAGAATGGCTCGCTCGCATCACCGAGCCCGTCAGCGCCGCAGGGGCCTCTCCCGCGCAGTCCGTCTCGCTGCCTCACCCTCCAGGCATGGGCGACGCGAGTCAGGGACCGCCTCCGCCACCTCTCCCCCAAGACGGTGCCCTGGCTCCAAGGCGCACGACCCCTGGACGTGACCCACCGCATCCAGCGCCCGCGCGACAAGAAAGAAGCTGCCAAGAAATCCCTCGACCTCAAGACGGCGCTCCCGTGCTTCCTCCACCAGCACGACAAGACTGCGTCCCAGCACCAGCGCATCAAGACCCCATACTGCCCCTGGCAGCAGTGCGCGGGTACCATCAAGAGCAAGCCCCGCGTCAGCAAAGGGCTCTGGTGACCACAGCAGGTTGCCGCGCCTTCACCACCGAGCTGTGTAGCGTCGCCCGGCCGGGCAATTCAAGCCCGACTTGCCTCCTCGCGACGACGGCACAGCCAACCCCGCAGAGTTCTTGCAGCTCTACGAGCTGGGCATCGAGGCGGCCAACGGAGATGAGAAGGTCATGGCGAACTGGTCTCCCATGGAGCTCAAGGATGGTGCCCGCACGTGGCTCCTGAACCTGCCTCCCAGTTCGATCTCCTCCTGGGACGAGATGCGCAGCGGCTTAATCGCCAACTTCCAGGGCACTCGCACTGCCCCCCCGGCCGCGGGTGACCTGTCCCGCATCAAGCAGCAGCCTGGGGAGACCCTGCAGAAATACATCCAACGCTTCAACAGCGCCCGCCTCAAGATCCCCAAGGTGACGGACGAGGCCATCATCTCAGCGTTCGCTGATGGCGTCCACGACGTCAAGATGAAGGAGGAGCTCGCCATCCATGAGGAGTTGTGCACATCTCTGGAGCTGTTCAACCTGGCGACCAAGTGCACAAGAGCTGAGGAAGGGCGCCTCTCCCTCCTCGAGCTTCCAGCTGCCGACCTAGAAGAAAAGAAGGCCAAGGCCAAGGACGTGAAGTGCAAAGGAGCAGCCGTGCTTGCAATAGAGCCAGATACGAAGTGCGACAGGGACCAGCCAGAGTCGTCCAAGGGCAGCCGACCGTTCTGTGCCTACCACAACCTCCACACCCACAACACCAACGATGCCAAGAGCTCAGGGCCGTTCGAGAAGGACGCTTCGGTCGATGCCTCAAGTGCAAAGACCGGGGCTACGGCCTAGGAGGAGGACCTGGCGGAGGACGATGGGATGACCGTGGCCCTCGCCGGGAGTGGCATGACTGACCTCGCGAGGATCGTTGGCAAGACCAGCCTCGCGAGGGCGCCTGGAGGGATAAGCCTCGCGAGGACCGCCCGCAGGGCAACGCAGGCCTTCCTCCTCTGCCGCCGCCACCAAGGAGGAATGACGACCATCACCATGACAAGGGGGCTGGGGGCTTCCAAGAACCGCGTGCTATCGCTTGCATCTTGGGCGGAGCTCAGGCTCCAGCCTCTCAGCGCATCTTCAAGCAGTTTGCTTGCGAAGTGAACACAGTCCTCCCCAAGCTCAAGGCCATGCGCCCGCTCAGGTGGTCCAAGTGCGCCATTACCTTCAGCTCGACATATCAACTGAAGTGCGCAACTACTGCTGGCGTCCTCCCGATGCTTTGTTCCCCAGTCATCAGCAACATGCAAGTCATCAGGACCCTCATCGATGGCGGTGCAGGGCTCAACGTCCTATCCGTTGAGATGTTCGACAACCTTCAAGTGCCATATGATCAACTTCAGCCTACCAAGCCTTTCTCTGGAGTTACTGACGGCTCCACCACCCTGATAGGGCAGGTCCGCCTCCCTGTCACCTTCGGACAGCACAACAACTACCGCACTGAGCTCATCGACTTCGACGTCGCCCACATCCACCTGCCATACAATGCCATCCTCGGGTATCCAGCCCTGGCCAAGTTCATGGCGGTGACCCAGCATGGCTACAACATCCTCAAGATGTCGGGGACTGGCGGAATCATCATGGTCCCCTGTGAGGAAAGAGATGCGGTGTGCTCCCTCGAGCGCACCTTCCAAGCTGCATCAATCGAAGACCCAGATAGCAGGGGCGAGGACCCTCCTGAGGCAGTCCCCAAGAAGAAGAAGACACCGCTTATCACAAGGCCTCGGGAGGTTGGCATCTCAGGAGGTGTTGCCTCAGGATCAGCGCCTGTGCAAGGGGCACCTCCCTCCATCGCGTAGGAAGGCGTGCCCGGCGCGCTCCTCGGGCAGGGCTCGGGGCTCTCTTCTGGAGGGCCTCAAACTTTGCCAACATTATGAGGGAGGCGCTCGGGCACCACTTGGAGGCGTGCTTCGTGGCACGTTTCGCTGAGGAGGTCTCAAGGTGTTGAAAGCCCAGCGCTCAGGAGTTCATCATCGAGACCACTTAGGAGCTTCAGGAAGCAAGAGCCATGCACGGCGACCGCAGCTTGCCTGGCGCGGCCCCCCGTCCAGGCGAGGATGGTCGGCTACGCGTCTGCATCAAAGTCCTAGGGCTCAACCGGGCCGCATCTCAGGAGCGCCTCTGGCCTTCGCGTGTGGGATGTTGCGAGGGTCCGCCACACAACTATGTTCGCATGCCTTTCGACCTGCCGAACGCAGCTGCCACCTTCCAGCGTCACCTGTGAAGCATTCTGGCGGCTCAGGAGGCCAGGCATCACACGATCCTAGCGGAGATGGAGACGGTCCTCGGGGAGCCACCCGGACCCGCAGAGCCTCCCGAGGCTCAGGGCTCCAACGGCTCGTGAGGGTCGGCCTCTTCACCGTGCATCTTGAGCTGCTCCAACACCCCCTCTACAATGGAACCAGGTGACATCTTCCAAGTTCATTTCAGCTGGGGGCGCCCTCGGGGCTGCATCATCCCAAGGCCGTGTGGGTCCGTCCCTGTGACATGTATCCCTTTTTCTTATTTCTTCAGTTTACCTTGCTGGGGGCGCCCCTCGGGTTGCATCATCCCCAAGCCACTCGGGCCTGGCCCAATGGCATGTATCCGTTCTGCATTACCTAAGCTGATTTGCCCTTCATACCTAACCTGCCTGTGATTATCGCCTGTTACCCACCACGGCTCCGCCCCGCTCTCATGCGATTCGCTTGCGCGTTAAAAGGGGGGCTCCAGAGCATTGCGACTCATGAGCTCTTACTGGCTCTCCAGCCCTCACCCACTGGCCTTGACCATGGCATCGTGACCTGGCATACCAGCGGTGGCTGAGCTCGCTCGAGGGCCGGGACCTGAGGACGCAGAGTGTTCGCATCTAACCATTCTGCAGGAACACACAACTGTCCAGGACTCAAGACCAGGCACAACCCACCTTGAGGTAGGTCCTCGTGAGTCCCACGCTGGCTCACAAGTGCCCAGATACACCTCATCTAGCCCTACCGTGCAAGCCACGTGTCAGGGCGGGGCTGTACACGCCCCGAGGGCTCCTCCCGGAGGGCCCCCCCTCCCACGCACCAGTGGAAGCACCATGCTCCGCACTGGCGGACGACACTACCGAGGAGCGGCTATGCCCGTACACATACGGAAGCGCTATGCTCCATGCTGGTGATAAACAACTGAGGGCGGCCCATGGCCGTATCAACCTCAGGGAGCGCAGAGCTTAGTGTTTGGCCTCATTGCAACACCTCCCCTCGGGAGCGTCACGCGAGGGGGCTGGACATGGGGGCTGCGCCCGGGTCACGCCCGAGCGCATGCCACCCAGCCAGGTCCCTCAGACCTTGTCATCGCGCGCCCCTCCCCGAGTGGAGCCAAGGTATGAAGATTGTTTGAACATCAAGGGGGACTCCTGAGCATCGCGACTCAGGAGCCTAACTGCTCATGTAGCCCCTCACTCCTCAGTCCCGTCCTGGTGAACCCGTCGGGGCTAACAGCGGTTGAGGTATGCGCGGGGTCGGGCTCTACCGATGTAGAACACCAGGTCTACTCCAACGTCCCTCCCTATTTGTTGTTTGCGCGTCAAGGGGGACTCCTAAGCATCACGACTTAGGAGCCTAACTTGCACGTAGCCCCTCACTCCTTGGTCCCATCCTGGTGATCCAGTCAGGGCCAACGGCGGTTGAGGTATGCGCGGGGTCGGGCTCTGTCGACGTAAAACATAAAGCACATAGGAAGGAAACCGCAAAATCTCGAAGCAAATCCCGGAGCAAATATTACAAACCATAATTGTCTTCACAATACCAAATGCAAGTTTAAACGCCTCCACGAGGCATGGTGCATGTTGCAGGAACTAAGTAGGAAATAAGCCGTCACCTTTGGACATCGCCGTCGCCCGCCAGAGACTCCACCCCCATGGTGGCGCCACTCGGGGCTGCAGGATCAGCAGGACCGCCTGCCGTGGGCACAGAAGCAAAGGCGTGGAACTTCCCCAGCAAGGCTTCCACCTGGCTCTTCACAGCTTTAGCAGCAGCGGCGAAGTGCTCGTTGTCCACGGTCTCCAGCAGCTCATCAAGATTGGCGTCAGGGTCACGAAGGTGGACGTGGCTGAAGACGCGCGTCAGCACCGGAGAAGAAAGGACGTGAGCTTCTACCTCGGCCATGGGGCCGACGCCGCTCACGACTTCCTCGAGCGCCTGGACCAAGAAGGGAAGCAGCTGGGCGGGGCCATCCTCAGTGCCAGCCAGCGGCTTCTCCAAGCCATTCTCGTAGAGAGTCTTCAGTGATGCACGAGACCTCTCCACGAGGAGTGCAAAGGCCATGCGGTCCTCGTCCAGGACCTTCGCCTTGGCGTCTAGCTCGGCCCTCTCCGCCCTCAACTTCTGCTCCAGCATCTCCAGCCGGCCGCGCTCAGCGGTCTGCGACTTCGCCAGCCTCGTCAGCTCGGCATCGCGGTCCATGATGGCGTCCTCCCAAGCCTTCATCTCCTCCTCCTTCGCCTGGCAGTCGCGAGCTTCTTTGGCATGCTCATCATACAAGCCCTGCAGCTCGGCCTCTAGCGCCTTGCAGCAGTCCTGGGCGACCTCGACATCCTTCAATGCCGCCTCGCGAGCAGCTGTGGCCTGGGTGGCGGCTTGCTTCTCTTCCTGAGAAGCCGCCGCATCCTGCCTCAGCGCCACTCGGACGGAGGCGTCAGAATGTATCCAGCCGGAGACTAGCTCCAGGCGCCCGGCTACCAGGTGGGAGTCGGTGCCTTGGACGTCTTCTCGCAGCTGGCCCAACTCGGAGACAGTACGCTCCAAGAAATCGGAGGAGGCAGAAGGACCCAGAACCAGTGGCACAGGAGGAGGAGGCAGCAGCATAGCCATGGCTTTGGCGACAGGGAGCTCCTGAGCCTTGGCTACCTTAGCAGCAGCGTCAGGCACCGGCACCTTCGGAGCCAACGGGGCCACGGGGGCTGGCACCCCGCCAGGGCGCTCCTCCGGGCCTCGCGAGGATGATGGGGCACAGGAGGCATGAACATCGTTGCCTCCCCTTCCCATGGATGAAGGAGCGGCTGCGGCAGATGAGTCTGCCCTAGAAGGAGTCACCGTGTCCCCCTTCTTCTTCTTCGCTGCAAGCGGCGGCCTAACCAATTGATGGAGAACATCAAACCCCGGCAGCATAATCAAGAACAAGATGGAGTTGTAGCACTTACTGGTCAATCACGGCATAGCTCACCGCCCTCTTGCCGAGCTTGAAGCCCGAGAGCCTCGTGGCCCGGGGCGTAGCTGCAAGAGGTCTGGGAACGGAAGAAGGCGCAACAGAAGGGCTGGAGACGGCGCCAGGCGGTGCCTGGGTAGAAGCAACATCCCGGGGGATCAGCGCTGACCTATCCTTCTTCGAGATCGCGGGTTGATCCTCCTCCTCCCGCATGGCGTCGGTCTCATCATCGTCCAGCAAGGTGCGGAGGATGTCGACCCTACGCCGGGGAGAGGTCTCCCCCGTCCCTTCAAAGGACGCCTACGAGTCGCGCTCCTCTTCTTCTTCTTCCTCTCCTCCTCCACAGGAGTCGCCCGAGGACACGTCGACCAGCGCCGTCGCCCCCCGGACCACAGGAGGCGCCGCCGGCACCAGGCCGCGCCCATCAGAGGTGGGCATGGCATCCACCACATGTGCCCGATCCTCGCGGAGGAACAAGGGGGCAGGGACACCCGCCGGACACTCCTGGTCGTCCCCAACCAATAGGCGGAGAGCTGAGGCCAGTTCATCGTCGGCCAAGGCCGCCGGATTCAGGGGAAGCTCGTCATCTCCATCCCCGATGTCGGATGTTGGGTTCCGGCAGACCCTTAAGGTTCGAACACTTGGGTGCGCACGAAGATCTCTCCCCTACCGATCTACGACCGATCGCCTCATGAGATCTAAGCTGGAAACATGAACAACACAAGGGACACGAGATTTATACTGGTTCGGGCCACCGTTGTGGTGCAATACCCTACTCCAGTGTGTGGTGTGGTGGATTGCCTCAGGGGCTGATGATGAACAGTACCCCTATTCAAGAATTCATCTGATTAACCAGTTAACTTGCCGATTTAATCCCTAATCATAGGGTCACCGAGTAGCCAATAAACCGATAAATCGTCCGATTAATTGATTAAATGGACGATTAACTTGCCGATTAGCCGATTAATCCCCTACTCACGAGCCAACCGAGCAGCTACCAGTTAACGATTTCCTCAACAATGAACAGTACAGGGGAAGAACGGCCTCGCGAGAGGCGTTCTTGAGCTGGTGCGATGAACTGCTTGGGTGAGTTCGATCGCCTCTCTCTCTCTCTAGTCTTCCCAAAATCTGGATCTGATCCCTCTCTGTTGTGGTGGCTAGTCCTATTGATAGAGGCCCTGGGCCTCTCCCCAAATATTGAGCGGGAAGGGTGTTAACAACGGCCATTTCGAAGGGGAACACCCAGTACAAGTTATCCTGACTAAAGTTGGTCTTTGGCTGCCAAAAGCACTGGCGATGACGTCGTCTTGGGCTCCACGGTGACCTCCATCCTGCCTCTCCACTGGTCTTAGTATCGTTGCACTGAAACAACAACCTTTGCCTGATGCCTCGGTACTCCACGTTTGTGCTTGCCCCCTTTGCACCAAAGAGGAAACAAGGACACTGCACTGGCCGGCGCCCGCCTGGCGCCCGCCTGGTCTCGATCATCATGGCTTGCATCACGAGCACCTCACGAGGTACCCTGCCTTGATCTCTCCGCCTCCTCGCGAGCCTTCCTGGCGAGGCCGTCCCTGAGGAAGCCTTGCGTTGTCCGCACTGCGATGCTTGGCCCCTCGCGAGGGTCTTGAGTCTTGTGCGGATGAAGATGGGCCGTACTAGTCCACCACTTGAGCCACGCCGCAGGCCGCAGGCAGGCAAGTCTAGGGACCCCCATTCCCAGAACGCCGACAGTAGCCCCCGGGCCCAAGGCGCGCTCGGACTTGGCTTAGCGGAGAAGCGAAGGGGCAAGTGCGGAGCGCCGCGGGCCCCATCAGCCTGCGGCCTTGGGCGCCACGTGGAAGTTGATTGGACGTGGGCGTCTCCGTTTCCCAACGCTCCCTCATTATGCGCCTGGCTAGACGGCCATGAGATTTGTACACAGTTATCCTCCCTTCGTAGCCTGCGCACTTCTTGCTCCTCTTTCCTCCTCGAGCCTCTGCTTTCGCCTCCAATCCATCTCGAGCTCTTCCCCCGTCCCATTTCTATGGCACCGACGAAAAAGGATAAGGGGAAGAAACCTACGCCCTCGTCCAGCACGCCCCCGGTGGCTGCTCCCGCGGTCGACAAATCGCTCATACTCAATGTGGAGGCCCTGGAGAAGGTCTACTCCGCACTTGCCTCCAGCTTCAATTAGTGCGGGAAGACGACGGTCTGGCCCGCGTCCCACGCCTCCTTCGACAGGGTCGTCATGGAGGTCCAATTATTCGCCAATGCCTTATGGGCAGGCCTGGTTCCCCCCTTTTCGCCTTCTTCAATGCGGTGCTTTCCCATTATCAGATCCACATGATGCACCTTGGCCCCCAATCCATTGCTCTGCTTGCTGTCTTCGCCTTCGTCTGCGAGACCATGGTGGGGATTCCTCCTTCCGTTGCCCTTCTGCGCCACTGCGCTTGACCGATCCTTCCCAGTGGTCGGGGTGCGTGAGCTTCCAGGCCGTGCCGGAGACGGCCGCCTCAGGGGTCGATTTTAGCCTCCCACCTTCTACGAGCGGGTTCCAGGAGCGATGGGTGTACGTGGACGTTGGGGTGCCCAGCCCCTGCTCTCGCACCCCATGCTGCCTGCTATTCCCAATCCTGGTGGGGATCATGAAGAAC
The DNA here is from genome assembly GCF_018294505.1 of Triticum aestivum. Taxonomy (NCBI): domain Eukaryota; kingdom Viridiplantae; phylum Streptophyta; class Magnoliopsida; order Poales; family Poaceae; genus Triticum; species Triticum aestivum. The sequence goes on from NC_057804.1 coordinate 180,360,935, forward strand.
TCACGAGCCCCCAACTTGCCTTCACCTGGCATCGCTTTGAGAGGTTGAGGGAGCTCGGGGTGACGGCGCCCAAGGTGGTGAAGGAGTTCTTCCGGCGCCGCATCGCTCCTCTCCAGCGCCATTCCTGCCCAATGTGGGCTTGCACCGGTCGTGAGGACCGTATGAGGCTCCAGGAAGGGGATCTCGCATCGGAGACGTTGAAGAAGGTGCTGCTGGTCCTGACGGGTGACCCCTCTCCTGGCAGTGCTGGCCATGGGGGCGCCCTGCTATATCTTTGCAAAAATAGGGTCGACTTCGCGAGGCAAATGCCTCGTTTCAATGAATGGGGGCTGCGCCCAGCCAACCTTGTGGGACTTCACGAGAATCCGGTTGCCGTGGTCCTTCCCCCGGCTGCCCGCGCCAACCTCGCCTCAGGAGTCGTTGCAGGGAGGCAAGGATTGGCGGGAGCCGAGGGGCCTGACGTCTAGGTGCTGATGTCGCGTGGGGCTCCCGAGGCGCCATCCCCCGGAGCTGATGGTACCCCTCGCGAGGTGGTGGCTGACGAGGGAACGCGGCCTGCCCTTCCCGAGGCTGAAGACCCGAGACCCCGTCAGGCCACCAAGAGGTGGTGCCTGATTGCTCCCCTATGGCTAGTGCTCCTGATGCAGGCCGGCCTGATGCTTCGGCTCCTATGCCATGCGTCGGCCCCCATGTCGCGAGCTTGGGCTGATTCCGTATAGATTTCAAGGCCCTTCGCAAGAGGAAGGAGGTATCCGGTGGTGATGAGCGCCCGCACCACCCATTGAAGCACAGGAAGTACTTCGCCATGGACGAGTAAGTCTCTCCTTCTCATGGTTCCTTGTCTGCCTCTCTTTTTGCTGACCGTGGCCTTTCAGGATTCCCTCCGACGAGCCCGCGGAGCCAGCTGAGGAGCCGCTCCCTTAGGCTCCTCCTCCGTCACCAACCTTAACTGCCTCGGGTTCGCGCGCTGCCTTGGGTGCAAGTTTAGCTGGAGAGGCAGGCTATCCCGCGGCGCGTCTTGATCCTGTCGTCGTGTCGTTCTCCCCTCGTGAGCTCTTCCTGGGCACATCTAGCTTGTCCAGAGCTCCTTCATTGATCATCAGCGGCGAGTGGCTGAAGCCGATCTTCGGGACCCCAGCGGGAGGTGGATCGACACCAGGTTGGGTTCCTCGCGGTGCCCGCCCGACGATCGCAGGGGCACCAGCCCCCAGCCCCCTGCCGAGAGGGGACGAACCGCCCCAAGGACCTCCGCTGGCGTCGACGGCGGAGGATGGTGTTGACGACGTTCTTGGGCGTGCACGGGAGCGCAGGGTTCTCCGCCAAGAGTTCCTCCGAAGGGTGGTCGATGCAGTTGACGACGTCGGAGGATGGTGTTGACGACGCGTGTCTTGAAGCTGAAGGCTTGAGGCTGGTTGAGGAGCGGTGCAAGCTGAAGGCGGCTGTTGGTCTCGCGCGCCACCAGCGTGACCTCGAGAATGCCAAGGCCGAAGTGTCCTTGGCGGCCTCTCAGGAGGCCTGTTCTCGGGCCCTTGAAGAAGCTCAGGAGGCTGACAAGCGACGCGAAGCTATGGAGGAGCGCACGTCGGAGCTCCAGGACTGGTGCAACTCCCTGGAGCAGCAGGTGGAGCTGCGCCGATCTGCCCTCGCACTACTGAAGGGTGGGCCCGCTAAAGAGGAGGAACTCCGGAGGCGTGAGGAAGCGATGACGTTGGAGACTACCGAGTGCAACCTTGATCAGGATTGGTTGGAGATGAGGGAGCGCCAGGTTGCCCAGGCGGAGGACGACGTCAGCACGCGGGAGGCCCGGATCCAGGAGGAGATCGACCATCGCGTGGCGGAGGCTCGCACCGGCCTTGAGCGCGAGTATGAAGAGCGGCTGGAGTTGATCAGGGCCGAAGCCACGAGCAGGACCAGGTTGACTGAAGCCACACAGAGAGCTGAGGCCACCGCTGCCGCGCTAAGCTCGGCGCAGGCCGAGATGGCCTCCTCCCGCGCCGAGCTGCTTCTTCTTCAACATCGGGTTGATGATGTCGAGGCCGTCGCGGAGCAGAATGCGGACGAGATCCGCCAGCGGCAGACGTTGGAGCACATGCACGGCCCCATGCTCCAAACGCTTAGGGAAAGGGCTAACACGACCTTGGGCAACATTTGCGAGGCTGCCGCCAAGGAGCCGCATGTGACCAACTACGCCGGCAACCTCCAGTTCTTCACTAACGTGGTGACGCATTTGGAGAACCGCTCCGAGAGGTCTCGCCAGTTGGTGGAGGAACGGAGCCGCGGCCTGCTCACGCGGGCATTCTCCTGCGTCTTCAGCCATCTTCAGAACCTCGATCCCCTCTTCGACTTTGATGCCGCCATCGCCCCAGTGCCTGAGGCCATTCGAGGAGACCTAGTGCGGTGGGTGGAGGACAACGTTGATGTGCTCGTCCAGGCCTTCACTTCTGACGACGACGGGGTGATCGTTGCTGCAGATGAAGGCGTCGTGGTAAATGATGGCGGAGACGGCGCCAACGATGGTGATGAAGAGGCTGGCGACGATGATGGTGGTGCCAGCAACGCCTCCGGGGATGCCATGGGGGATGCGGCGAGCGATTTGTCCGATTGACCCCGTGCTTCCTCCCGCTGCTTGCCCTGCGCAGGAACAGACTTGGGCGTGGCCCTGAAGGTTGTGAGAGCATTTTTGGGAGGGGAAGCCCCTCATGTAAGAAAATTGTTGCCTATGTGTTGTCAAGATTGGCGCCGGACGAGTGCCTACATGACGCCGTGGTTGTCATGATGAATAGGTCATTGTGGTTTTACCTTTGTCTTGCGTGTCCCGAGCGGGCTTGTGGTGTACATTCGAGGGCCCATGGGGGTCCCATTCGACCATGCAGCGAGAGCCTGGCTGGAGCGAAGACCGGTCGCGGGACGGCGAGTGCATGTGCTAGGCCCTGCCCGACTCACGAGGAGCCCGCGAGAGGGAGGCAGCTAGCGTGAATTCCAACTTGAGCAGAAATAGGAGCACGAGAAAGCACGCGAATAAGACACAACACCCCTTCCCACATACACAAACACAAAATCAACTTCAACTTAGATCTGAGGCAACAAAGCTTGTTCGCATGAAAGGAGAAAACAAGAGCAAATGGCCGCGTCCGGAACCTAGTCTAGTCTTCGACGTCTTCTCACCAGCGCGGAGCTAAGTGCTGCCACTGGGCGTGGGAGGGAGCCCCTGAGGCCCGAGGGCAACTCTTTGGAGACTCCGGGGCGTGTACAGCCCCAACTCATTATTACGTGAGAGTGTCACGGGCGGCGAGCTTCACAGGCACTGGGCCTTCTTCACACGTACCGGCCTTTCTTCATATTGCCAGATGAGGGCCCCGCCTTGCACCACCCTTGACCCCACCGACGGCGACCGGAAACCAGGACGACACCAATGGAGAAAAGGGGACGCCAATGGTTCCCCCGACGACCACGAGTCCTCTGCCGGGGGCAGGCCCTGGGGCACCTCCCTGGCAGAGCGCCTACCTCCGAAGAACACCTTGCTCCGCGTGCCACGGGGAGGAGCCTGGCTCCCGACCCCTCTCCTTCTGCCCCCAGTGCCCTCCTCCTAAGGGGAAGGAGATCGCCGCACTCGGGCAGTCATCCGCTGCGGTGACCTGAACCTCCTGCGACCCATGGTTAGCGTAAGCCTGCTCCCGAGGAATTAGCGGTACCCGGTAGTTGTCGAGGCTCCCGTGAGGCTCCTGAAAGAGCTCGGCTTCTGGCGCTTCTTCCTCCCAGCCTGACCCGAGGAACGAGCTGTGGTCTTCCTCCAGCGTGTACCCTCGATCCACCATGTGGGGCACATAGGCTTCCGGGGCCACCACGCCAAAGGCCTTGCCGTGGTGCTCCGCACGCCATGCAGCTCGACTTGAAGCTCCATCTTGGGGACGGTAAGGTGGCGGCCCACTGGGGCCAAAGGCAGCGCTGCGCATGCCCTCACCTACCAGGGGCGGCACCGGCGCAGCCTGCTGCTCGGCACTGATGGCCAAACCGGTGTTGATGAAGCCTTGAGGCATGCTCGGGGGCGCGCGCATGCGGATCGGCCCACGCCATGACCCTCCCGGGGCCTGGGGTGGAAGCTGGACACAGAACGTGGAGCCCCTGACGCGGCGGCATCCAGGAGCTCGGCGACGCGCTCCAGCAGCATGTCACGGTCGCTTTATGCAGTCTGCACCTCAGCAGCACCCGCGCCATCGTGAGTGCGGCCTTCATGTTTGCCTGCTCCTACCGGGTGTGCGGCGCCATGGCCGTAGCGTGGCTTGAGGCCCTTGCTGCCGATCGTACTTGCCGTGGAGTGAGGGCAGGGGATGCCTGACCGCATCGCCCGCGTCCTGCAGCATTCTGCGGGGTGCGGGCTGCCTGAGGTGCAGGGTTGAGGTCACCTTGGGCAGGCGGCACGGCATGGGCAGGCCATGCCGCCCAGCGGTCGGAGTTGGCCGTCGGGTCACCGAACATGGTGGCAGTGACACGGCGGAACGTAGGACGGAGGAAAGAAGACTCCTACCTGGCGCGCCAAATATCGGAAGTTGGGTTCCGGCAAACCCTTAAGGTTCGAACACTGGGGTGCACATGAAGATCTCTCCCCTACCGATCTACATCCGATCGCCTCGTGAGATCTAAGCTGGAAACGATGAACAACACAAGGGACACGAGATTTATACTGGTTCGGGCCACCGTTGTGATGCAATACCCTACTCCAGTGTGTGGTATGGTGGATTGCCTCAGGGGCTGATGATGAACAGTATAGGGGAAGAACGGCCTCGCGAGAGGCGTTCTTGAGCTGGTGCGATGAACTGCTTGGGTGAGTTCGGTCGCCTCTCTCTCTCTCTCTCTAGTCTTCCCAAAATCTGGATCCGATGCCTCTCTACTGTGGTGGCTAGTCCTATTGAGAGAGGCCCTGGGCCTCTCCCCGAATATTGAGCGGAAGGGCACCAACAACGGCCATTTTGAAGGGGAACACCCAGTACAAGTTATCCTGACTAAAGTTGGTCTTCGGCTGCCAAAAGCACTGGCGATGATGTCGACTTGGGCTCCACGGTGACCTCCATCCTGCCCCTTCACTGGTCTTGGTCTCGTTGCACTAAAACGGCCACCTTTGCCTGATGCATCGGTACTCCACGTTTGTGCTTGCCCCCTTTGCACCAAAGAGGAAACAAGGACACTGCGCTGGCCGGCGCCCGCCTGGTCTCGATCGTCATGGCTTGCGTCATGAGCACCTCACGAGGTACCCTGCCTTGATCTCTCCGCCTCCTCGCGAGCCTGCCTGGCGAGGTCGTCCCTAAGGAAGCCTTGCGTCGTCCGCCCCGCGAGGCTTAGCACCTCACGAGGGTCTTGAGTCTTGTGCTGATGAAGATGGGTTGTACTGGGCCACCACTTGAGCCACGCAACAGGCCGCAGGCAGGCAAGTCTGGGGGCCCCCGGTCCCAAAACGCCAACACCCGAGCATCCACAATGGGCGCGAGTGCGCCTGAAGCGGAGCCACCCGTTGCGTCAGGAACTCCCTGAGGAGCGCGGCCCCCATCAGCTTCACTGCCTTCATGTTGCCCGGTGTCAAGTCGGCGTTCATCTTCTCCAGCACCAACTGCGCCCGATCATCATCGAGCTTCACGCGAAACCACTCCTCGTCGGGCTGGGGCATCTCCGCTGGTAGCACAAAGTGGGGGTAGACACATTTGGCATCCATCATGACCGACTTGCTCCGGAAGTTGTCGGCCCTCTTCCCAGTCTTCGATAAAGAGTTGGCGTCGCCATACGCGACGAAGTTGGTGCACGCCGAGGTATAGTCGCCGCTGGCTCGGAGAGAAAAGAAGTGGCGCTGCAGAGCCACGGACGGCATCACCCCCAACATGCTCCTCGCAGTAGTATGCGAAAATCGACAAGAGGAGAACGGAGTTGGGAAGGAGATGAAGGGCCTTCAACCTGTAATGGCGAAGGACGGTGTAGAAGAAGTCGGAGAAGGGAGGAACCAGGCCTACGACGATGGCATTCATGAAGAAGGGATAGAAGGTGCTCCCCTTAGCCTCCGGCTCAGCGGAGCCAGCCTGGAGTTCGATCTCCCCCCTCTTGCTGCCCTCCACTGCCGTCATCAGGCGTGTGGCGGCGAGATTCTTCTCCGACATATTGGGGGCATCCAGGGCCGGCGAATACCAAACCAGCAGTGCATCAACCTTGATCTTGTGGGGCGCCATCACTCACAGAAAGGGAAGGAGTGGAGCGGATCTGGCGATTTAGGAAGCAAGGAAGCAAGGAAGGGGATCTGGAGCAAGACGAAGGAGAGCAATGAAGGCAAGCCTTGCTCACGCCGGCCTTTTGTCAATCGGGCAGTTGCCGAGGCAACATGGGGAAGCAGAGACGCCCACGTCCAATCAGTCGCCACGCGGCAACCAAGGCCTCAGGCGTTTGGGGCCCCTACACTCTGTACTTGCCCTTTGGCTTCGCTGCTAAGCCAAGTCTGAGCACGCCTTGGGCCGGGGGCTACTGTCGGTGTTCTGGGAACGTGGGTCCCCAGACATGCCTACCTGCGGCCTGCGGTGTGGCTCAGTCAGTGGCCCAGTACGGCCCGTCTTCATCAACCAACACTCAGAACCCTCGCGAGGGGCCAAGCCTCACAAGTACGACATAAGGCCTCCTCAGGAGAGGCCTCGCCAGGCAGGCTCGCGAGGAGGCGGAGAGATCAAGGCAAGGTGTACCTCGGGAGGTCCCCATGACACAAGCCATGACGATCAAGACCAGGCGGGCGCCAGCCTGCGCAGTGTCCTCATTTCCTCTCTGGTGCAAAGGGGACAAACGTAGGTGCAGAGTACCAAGACATCAGGCAAAGGTTTCAATATCGGTGCAACAAGACCAAGACCAGCAGGACGGCAGCACGGAGGTCACGATGGAGCCCAAGATGGAGTCATCACCAGCGCCTTTGGCGGGCGAAGACCACCTTTAGTCAGGATAGCCTGTACTAGTTGTTCCCTTTCAAAATGGCCATTGTTGGATCCCTTCCGCTCAATATTGGGAAGAGGACCAGGGCCTCTATAAATCGAGCTAGCCACCACGGTAGAAGGGACAAGTTATGTTCATCCGCACACCACACCACCTCAAGAACACCTCTCCTCGCGAGGTTGTTCTTCCCCTGTACTGTTCATCATCGGCCCAAGAGGCAATCCACCACCACACACAGGAGTCGGGTATTACACCACAACGGTGGCCCGAACCTGTATAAACCTTGTGTCTCTTGTGTTGTTCATCGATCTAGCTAAGGGATTGCGGTGAGGCTGAGGGCATGTTTTGATAGGGAGAGATCTTCGTGCGCACCCCAGTGTTCGAACCTTAAGGGTTTTGCCGGAACCCGATATCCGACAGATCGGACATCGCTGTCTCCTCCTGCGGCTCCGCTTGCTCCATCTCCACCTCCCTCGGTGGCGTCATCCTCGCCTCCATCCTCCAACACGGCCGCTCCTAGCTCAGGGTCGCCCGCGTCGCTCTCCTCGCGGTCCAACATCCATTGGTGGCCTGGAGCCGGCGCGTTGACTGCTCCCTGGCCAGGAAAGCATTTCCCCATGTCTGGGTGGTCAGGTAGGATGAGAAGCACTGTATGGGTGAAGTACAGGGACCAGATACTAACCAATGGTGGTGGGTTGGCGCGGTTGTACGACTGCTTGCCGAATTGCCAGTCGGTCTCACTGAGCTTGCTGTCAGAGAAATAGTTTACATGGCGGACCACCTCTGCCATCTGCAGCTCCTTGGTCGACATCCGGCATGGGTCCCGACGGCCGCTCATGTCACAGATCAGGTGTGGCCGGGCATGGAGGGGCATAACCAAATGGTGGACGAAGGATGCGAGCAAGCCCGCTGGTTTGAGGCCCTTTGAGACCGTCATCTCTTGAAACCGGACGAGGACGTTGGTGATCGAAGCCAGCACTAGCCTGGGCTGCTGCCCCTAGTTGTTCCGCGGCTCACCAGGAGGGCCGATCGCGAAGGCCAGCAGGTTGATGTAGTCACGAGTCATGTGGAGGTTGCGGACATAGAAGTACGATTTCTGCCACAGCTTCGCCGACTCCAGTAAAGAGATGGGAGGAAAGTAGGTCCCGAAGCCGGTGCGCTGCACGGCAACGCAGGGTCCGCACTAGGCTGGCTCATCCTTGGCCTGGATACCCAGCTTCAGGTAGAAGAACCTGCCCCACAGCTTGATGGTGGGCAGGACACCGAGGTAGCCTTCATAGAAGGTCACGAAGGCGGAGAGAAGCACCACCGTGTTGGGAGTAAGGTGATGAGGTTGGAGACGGTAGAAGTCGAGGAAGGAACGGAGGAAGCCGCTCGCAGGCAAACCAAATCCGCTAAGGAAATGGCTCCAGAAGACGACAAACTCACCGTACCTCGGCGGCGGCGATATCTGATGTCTACTACACAACCTTCTTCTTGTAGACGTTGTTGGGCCTGCAAGTGCACAGGTTTGTAGGACAGTAGCAAATTTCCCTCATGTGGATGACCTAAGGTTTATCAATCCGTAGGAGGCATAGGATGAAGATGGTCTCTCTCAAACAACCCTGCAACCAAATAACAAAGAGTCTCTTGTGTCCCCAACACACCCAATACAATGGTAGATTGTATAGGTGCACTAGTTCGGCGAAGAGATGGTGATACAAGTGCAATATAGATGGTAGATATAGGTTTTTGTAATCTGAAAATATAAAAACAGAAAGGTAACTAATGATAAAAGTGAGCGTAAACGGTATTACAATGATAGGAAACAAGGCCTAGGGTTCATACTTTCAGTAGTGCAAGTTCTCTCAACAATAATAACATAGATAGATCATATAACAAGCCCTCAACATGCAACAAAGAGTCACTCCAAATCCACTAATAGCGGAGAACAAACGTAGAGATTATGGTAGGGTACGAAACCACCTCAAAGTTATTCTTTCGGATCGATCTATTCTAGAGCTCTTACTAGAATAACACCTTAAGACACAAATCAACCAAAACCCTAATGTCACCTAGATACTCCATTGTCACCTCAAGTATCCGTGGGCATGATTATACGATATGCATCACACAATCTCAGATTCATCCAACCAACATAAAAGTACTTCAAAGAGTGCCCCAAAGTTTCTACCGGAGAGTCAAGAACGTGTGCCAACCTCCATGCATAGGTTCATGGGCGGAACCCGCAAGTTGGTCATCAAAACATACATCAAGTGGCACATGATATCCCATTGTCACCACAGATAAACACGGCAAGACATACATCAAGTGTTCTCATAAAAGACTCAATCCGATAAGATAACTTCAAAGGGGAAACTCAATTCATCACAAGAGAGTAGAGGGGGAGAAACATCATAAGATCCAACTACAATAGCAAAGTTCGGGATACATCAAGATCGTGCCATAGAGGGAACACGAGAGAGAGAGATCAAACACATAGCTACTGGTACATACCCTCAGCCCCGAGGTGAACTACTCCCTCCTCGTCATGGAGAGCGCTGGGATGATGAAGATGGCCACCGGTGATGGGTTCCCCCTCTGACAGGGTGCCAGAACAGGCTCCCGAGAGGTTTTTGGTGGCTACAGAGGCTTGCGGCGGCGGAACTCCCGATCTATCTTGATATTCGATGGTTTTAGGGTACATAGGGACATATAGGCGAAAGAAGTCGGTCGGGAGGTGCTCGAGGGGCCCACGAGACAGGGGGCGCGCCCAGTAGGGGGGGGGCGCCCCCTATCTCCTGGGCTCCTCGAGGATCTTCTGACTTGATCTCCAAGCCTCCAGGATGATAATCTGTCGGATTTCGGGTTCCGGCAGACCCTCAAGGTTCGAACTCTAGGGTGCACGAGGAGATCACACCCCCTGCCTACACATGTCCCGTCGCCTCGCAAGGATCTAAACTACACGAAGAACAACACGGAGGACACAAGATTTATACTGGTTCAGGCCACCATTGTGGTCTAATACCCTACTCCAATGTGTGTTGTGGTGGATTGCCTCTGGGGCCGATGATGAATAGTACAAGGGAAGAACAGCCTCGTGAGGGTCTGTTCTTGGCTGGTGCAATGAACTGCTAGGGGAGTTCAGTCGCCTCTCTCTCTCTCTGTGTATCAAATGCCTCTAGTCTCCTCCGTCTCCAAATGTGGATCCCTCTACCCGGTGGGTGGCTAGTCCTATATATAGGCAGAGGCCCTGGGCCTCTTCCCAAATATTGAGCGGGAAGGGCGCCAACAATTGGCCATTTTGAAGGGGATCATCTAGTACACTTATCCTGACTAAAGTTGGTCCTCGCCTGCCAAAGACCCTGACGATGATGCCAGCTTGGGCTCCACGATGACCTCCATCCTGCCGTCCTGCTGGTCTTGGTCTTGTTGCACCGAAATGGTTGCCTTTGCTTGATACTCTTGCCTGCGTTTGCCCCCTTTGCACCAAAGAGGAAACAAGGACTCTGCGTAGGCCGGCACCCGCCTGGCGCCCGCCTGGCCTTGGTCGTCATGGCTTGTATCATGGGCACCTCGCGAGGTACCCCGCCTTGATTTCTCCGCCTCCTCGCGAGCCAGCTTGACGAGGCCGTGCCCGAGGAAACCTCCTGTCGTCCGCCCCGCGAGGCTTAGCCCCTCGCGAGGGTCTTGAGCATGTGTTGGTGAAGATGGGCCGTACTGGGCCACTCCTTGAGCCACGCCGCAAGCCGCAGGCAGGCAAGTCTTGGTACCCCCGTTCCCAGAATGCTGACAGTAGCCCCCGAGCCCAAGGCGCGCCTGGACTTGGCTTAGCAGAGAAGCGAAGGGGCAAGTGCGAAGCGCCGCATGCTCCAATAGCCTGCTGCCTTGGGCGCCGCGTGGCGATTGATTGGACGTGGGCGTCTCTGTTCCCCCACGCCTCCTTATTGTGCCCAGCTAGGCGGACCCGTGGTTGCACACAGTCACCCATCTTCTCGCCGCTCGCGCGCCTCCTGCTCTTCCTTCTCTCGAGGTCCAGCCTCCGCTTCCAATCCAATCTCAAATCCTCCCCCTTCCTGTCACCATGGCTCCGACGAAGAAGGGGAAAGGGCAAAAGTCTGTGCCCTCGCCCTGCCCGTCGCCGTCGACGGCTCCTGCTATTGACCGGTCGATCATACTCAACCGGGAAGGCTTGGACAAGGTCAGTTCTGCCCTTGCCACCATCTTCAACAAGTGCGGGAGGATGACGGTCTGGCCTGCGTCTCACTTCTCCATAGACAGAATAGTCACCGAGGTGCGGTACTTCGCCGACGCCCTGTGGGTGGGACTGGTTCCCCCCTTTTATGATTTCTTCAACGCCGTACTTTCCCATTACCAGATCCACATGATGCATTTGGGTCCCGAATCCATTACTCTTCTTGCCGTTTTCGCTTTTGTTTGCAAGGCGATGATGGGCATTCCTCCTTCGGTTGCCTTGCTGCGCCATTTCTTCTCTTTGCGCCTCAGTGACCCCACCCAATGCTCAGGGTGCGTGAGCTTCCTTGCCGCACCAGAAACAGCAGCTTCAGGAATTGATTTCAGCCTTCCTCCGCCTGCGACTGGGTTCCGAGAGCGGTGGCTGTACGTGGATGTCGGAGTGCCCAGCCCCTGCTCTTGGAGCCCACCTTTCCCGCGATCCCCAATTCGGGCTGGGGCCAGGAGACGCTCATGAGCTCCCGGCTCGTCTTCGTCTGGCATCGCTTTGCGAACCTGAGGGCGCTCAGTGTGACGGCGCCCAAGGTGGTGAAAGAGTTCCTACTGTGCCGCATTGCCCCTCTCCAGCGTTATTCCCGCCAGATGTGGGCCTTCGGGGGGCGTGAAGACCACATGAGGCTCCAAGAGGAAGATCTGATGCCTGAAGTGCTGAGGAAGGTTCTCATGATCCTGACTGGGGACCCTTCCCCTGGCAGCATCCGGGAAGGGGGCGCCCTGCTGTACCTTTGCTCAAACTGGGCTAATTTTGTGAAGCAGATACCCAGCTTCGATGAATGGGGGCTGCGCCCCGCAGGCCTTAGGGGACCTTGCGAGAACCCAGTCGTGGTGGTTGCCCTTCCGGTTTCCCCTGACGGTCCCTCCTCGAGTGGTGGAGCTAGGAGGCAAGGGCCGCCGGGGGCTGAGGGGGTCACCATCGGGACGATGACGCCACACGGAACTCTTGAGGCGGCAGCTCCTGAGGTCCGCCCTGCGGTGGCTGAAGGTATTGAGCCGCGGCGCGCAGCTCCCGTAGCAGAGGCCCTAAGGCCCCGGCCACCCTTCATGGTGCGGCATCTGGCGGCGGGTGTCAGGGCGATGCCCCCCGACATTGGTCACATTGGCGCTTCTTCCTCGTCGCAGGCTGACCCTTGCACCGAGCTCCTGGGCCGCTTCCGTGTGGACTTCGAGGCTCTCCGAAAGAGAAGGGAGGCCTTGGGTGATGATTACCCTTGACGCCTATTGAAGCGCAGGAAGTACTTCGCCACTGATGAGTAAGCCTTCCCCTTTCTCAGTCCCTTACTTTCCTGCTGCTTCAGCTGATCATTTCCTTGCAGAGCCCTTCCCGCCGAGCTCACGGAGATGGCTGACGAGCCATCCCTTCAGGCCGCGCCCTCTCCACCGTCCCCAGGCGCTTCGGGCACAAGCACTGCCCTTGTGGTGAGGTCGGTTGGAGAGGTGAGCCATCCAGTGATGCGTCATGATTCTGCGCACCTCTCGACCATCCTTCGCGAGCCCTCCCGGGGCATAGCCAACCTGCCCTACTAGCTAAGGTCGGTCTTGCGTTCTTCCTTGAGGGACAAACCGGCTCTGGGCCATGCTTCTTGCAAGGCAAGTCTGGCCATCGCGAGGGCGCCAGCCCCCAGCCCCCTGCCCAGAGGGGGAGTGCTGGTCCGTGGCCCTCCGCGCGCGCCTGGGGCGGAGGATGACGCGGAAGACGTGCTTGAGCGCGCTCGGGAGCACCGCGCCCTCCGCCAAGGGTTCCTCCGAAGGGCGGCTGACGCAGTGTGCCAGCTTTGTGTAGAGCTTGCTGACGAGGACGCGCGCCTTGTGGCTGAGGGCCTGCACCTAGCTGAGGAGAGGCGCAAGCTAAAGGAGGCCGTTGCCCTTGCGCGCCACCAGCGTGACCTCGATAATGAGGAAGCCGAGGTGTCGCTGGCGGCTTCTCGGGAGGCCTGCTCTTGGGCTGTCGAGGAGGCTCAGGAGGCTAACCAGCGGCGCAAGGCCGTATAAGAGCGGGCGTGGGAGCTCCGGGCCTAGAGTAGCTCCCTGGAGCAACAGGTGGTGTTGCGCGAGGCGGCCCTTGCGTCGATGAAGGGGGGCTCGGTCAACCGTGCGGAGCTTCAGAGATGTGAGGAGGCACTGACGCTGGAGGCCACCGAGCGCACCATGGACTTCGAGCGATTGGAGACGAGGGAGCACCTGGTGGCGCAGTCGGAGGATGACGTTGTCGTGAGGGAAGCGCGAGCCTCAGAAGAGGTTGATCGCCGGGTGGCGGCAGTCCGCTTGGACCTCGAGCGCAAGTTCGAGGAGAGGCTGGAGTTAATCAAGGTCGAAGCAGAGGGCAGGACCGCCGCCTTGAAGGCCAAGCTGGATGAAGTGACGCGGCGTGCGGACGCTGCCGGGGCCGCCCTTGGCGCGGCAAAGGCGGAACTGGCTTCCTCCCGCGCCGAGGTGCTTCTTCTCCATCAAAGGGTGGACGCGGCTGAGGACGTCGCGCGGTGGAGCGAGGACGAGATACGCCAGCGGCAGACCCTGGAGCACATGCATGGCTCTATGCTCCGCGCGCTTCGGGAAAGAGCTAACACAGCCTTGGGCAACATTTGCGAGGTAGCAGTTGGGGAGCCTCATGAGGTTAACTATGCTGGTAACCTTCAGTTCTTCACTGACGTGGTGATGCAGCTAGAGGCTCGGTCGGGCAGAGCCGATAGGTTGGTGGAGGAGAGGAGCCTTGCCCTGCTTGGGCGGGCTTTTTCTCGTGTCTTCAGTCATCTTCAGAACATGGACCCCCACTTTGACTTCGATGCCGCCATCGCACCGGTGCCCCTGGCCATCCGGGGCAACCTGGTGCATTGGGTGGAAGAAAACATGGACGCCCTTGTTAGGGCCTTCACCGCTGATGACGATGGTGTGGTCGTGGTGGCTGATGAGGTGCTGGTGACGGCGACGTAGAAGGTGATGGCGAGGCCAGCGATGCTAGTGACGACTCCGGAGGTGCCTCTGAGGATGCATTGGGGGATTGATCCGATTGACCGCGTGTTGTTCCTACTTTTACCCTGCGCAGAGAGAGTTCGGGCTTGGCCTAGAAGGTTGTAAGAGCATTTTGGGAGGGGGAGTCCCTCGTGTAAAAACTTGCAGTTGGCGTATTTGTAGACATGATATCACCCGTGTGCCTACGCCAGGCGGCTGGGTTCATGGTGAGTCGATTGGCTTGTTTACCTTTGACCAGCATGGGCCCCGAGCTAGCCTGCGGAGGGTCGTGGTGTCCTGAGTGCCTCCTGAATGAGCCCATTGAACCTGCAAGGAGAACCTCCTGAGAGGGCGTGGCGATGGCAGTCTGGGCTGCGCGCAAGCTGGGCCTGGCCCGGCTCGCGAGGGGCTCACGAGGGGAGGCGGCTGAGGCTGGATGGACGTAAGGCAGTAACCAGAAAGCGAGAAATTGCTCGAACGAGACTAAACACCCCTTCCCCGAACACACGCAAGTCTCAAGCTCAAATCCAACTTAAATCCGAACGGGGGAAAACGACAACCAAAGGAAAGGCAAAAAAGCAGAAAGGCCGCGTCCGGCACCTAGTCTAGTCTTTGACATCTTCTCACCAGCGTGGAGCTAAGTGCTGCCACTGGGTGTGGGCGGGAGCCCCCGAGGCCTGAGGGCGGCTCTTCGGAGACTCCGGGGCGTGTATACACCCACTCATTATTACGTGAGAGTGTCATGGGGAGGCGACTTTCACAGGCACTGGGCCTTCTTCATAGGTACCGGCCTTGCTTCATATCGCCAGACGAGGGCCCTACCTTGCACCACACTCTATCGCCATCGATGACTGCCAGAGACCGAGGATGCCACCGATGGGATAGAGCGGTTGTCAGCGGTTCCCCCGACGACCATGGGTCCTCTGCCGGGGGCAGGCCCTGAGGCACCTCCTTGACAGAGGGCCTACCTCCTGAGGAAGCCTTGCTCCGAGCGCCGTGGGGGCGAGGCCGGATCTCGGCCCCCCTCCTGCAGCCCCCGGTGCCCTCCTCCTGAGGGGTAGGACGCTGCTGGATTGGGGCGGCCATCCAGCACGACGACCTATACCTCTTGTGATCCATGGTTAGTGTATGCCAGCTCTTGAGGGATTAGCGATACTCGATAGTCGCTGCCTCCAGCGCAGTCGACGAGGCCTTCCCTGGGCTCCTGAAAGAGTTTGGCTTCATGTGTCTCTTCCCCCTAGCCGGGGCAAAGGAACGATCCATGGTCTTCCTCATGCGCGTGTCCTTGATCCACCACGTGGGGCACATACGCTTCCGGGGCCGCCGCCTCGAATGCCTCGCTGTAGTGCCCCGTGTGCCACGCGGTCCCGCTCGAGGTGCCCACCTGGGAGTGGTAGCGCGGTGGCCCACCAGGACCGTGGAATGCAGTGGATCCCCCTTCGCTGGCCGGAGGCGGAGGCGGCACTAGCGGCAGCCAGGCGCCGACGGCCAGGCTGGTGTTGGAGTGGCCTTGGAATCCGCTCGGAGCTGTGCGGGCGCGTGTGGGGCCTTCGTGCGGTCTGCCTTGGGCCTGAGGCGGTGGCTGGGCGCCGAAGGGGTGAGCCCTGAGGCGGCGGAGCCCAGGAGCTCCGCCACCCGCTCCAGGAGCACGTCGCGACCGCCCTCTAGGAGCCTCCATCGCAGTAGCTCTCGGGCCACAGTGAGCACGACCCTTGAGTTTGCTTGCTCCCGCCGGGTGTACGGCGCCGTGGCCGCGGCGTGGCTTGAGGCCCTTGCTGCCGACCGCACCTGCCGCGGCGTGAGAGCTGGTGCCGCCTAGCCACGTCGCCCGCGGCCCGCAGCGCCATGTGGACTGCGGGCTGCCTGGGGCACAGGGTTGAGGTCGCCCTTGGAAAGCGGCTCTGCGTGGGCGGGCCAGGCCGCCTAGGGATCGGGATTGCCCATTCGGTCGCCGGACATGATGATGATGATGCGACGGGCAGCGAAACACGAGGCGACGGAAGGCGGATTCCGGCGCACCCCTACTTGGCGCGCCAAATGTCGGATTTCGGGTTCTGACAGACCCTCATGGTCCGAACTCTGGGGTGCACGCGGAGATCACACCACCTGCCTTCCCATGTCTCATCGCCTCGCAACGATCTAAACTACATGAAGAACAACACAGAGGACACGAGATTTATACTGGTTCAGGCCACCATTGTGGTGTAATACCCTACTCTAGCGTGTGGTGTGGTGGATTGCCTCTGGGTCTGTTCTTGGCTGGTGCGATGAACTGCTAGGGGAGTTCAGTCGCCTCTCTCTATATATATCAAATTCCTCTAGGCTCCTCCGTCTCCAGATGTGGATCCCTGTACCCAGGGGGTGGCTAGTCCTATTTATAGGTGGAGGTCCTAGGCCTCTTCCCAAATATTGAGCGGGAAGGGCGCCAACAATTGGCCATTTTGAAGGGGAACATCTAGTACACTTATCCTGACTAAAGTTGGTCCTCGCCTTCCAAAGACCCTGACGTTGACGCCGGCTTGGGCTCCACGATGACCTCCATCCCGCCATCCTGCTGGTCTTGGTCTTGTTGCACCGAAATGGTTGCCTTTGCTTGATACTCTTGCCTGCGCTTGCCACCTTTGCACCAAAGAGGAAACAAGGACTCTGCGCAGGCCGGCGCCCACCTGGCCTTGGTCGTCATGGCTTGCGTCATGGGCACCTCGCGAGGTACCGCGCCTTGATTTCTCCGCCTCCTCGCGAGCCAGCCTGACGAGGCTGTTCCCGAGGAAGCCTCCTATCGTCCACCCCACGAGGCTTGGCCCCTCGCGAGGGTCTTGAGCATGTGTTGGTGAAGATGGGACGTACTGGGCCACTCCTTGAGCCACGCCGCAGGCGGCAGGCAGGCAAGTCTGGGTATCCCCATTCCCAGAACGCCGACATAATCTTCCAAAAAATCACTATGCCGAAGGTTTCATTCCGTTTGGACTCCGTTTGATATTCCTTTTCCTCGAAATACTGAAACAGGCAATAAAACAACAATATGGTCTGGGCCTCCGATTAGTAGGTTAGTCCCAAAAATGAGATAAATGTGTAAAATAAAGCCCATAAACATCCAAAAGGGGTAATATAATAGCATGGAACAATAAAAATTGTAGATACGTTGGAGACGTATCAAGCATCCCCAAGCTTAATTCCTACTCGTCCTCGAGTAGGTAAATGATAAAAAAGAAATTTTTGATGTGGAATGCTACCTAGCATAATTCATAATGTAATTTTCTTTATTGTGGCATGAATGTTCAGATCCAAATGAATACAAAATAAAAGTTCATATTGACATAAGAAATAGTAATACTTCAAGCATACTAATCAAAGTAATCATGTCTTCTCAAAATAACATGGCTAAAGAAAGTTATCCCTACAAAATCATATAGTCTGGCTATGCTCTATCTTCATCACACAAAGTATTTAATCATGCACAAACCCAATGACAAGCCAAGCAATTGTTTCATAATTTAATAATCTCAAACTTTTTCAACTTTCATGCAATACATGAGCGTGAGCCATGGACATAGCACTATATGTGGAATAGAATGGTTGTTGTGGAGAAGACAAAAAGGAGAAGATAGTCTCACACCAACTAGGCGTATCAACGGGCTATGGATATGCCCATTAATAGATATCAATGTGAGTGAGTAGGGATTGCCATGCAACGGATGCACTAGAGCTATAAATATATGAAAGCTCAACAAAAGAAACTAAGTGGGGTGCATCCAACTTGCTTGCTCACGAAGACCTAGGGCACTTTTGAGGAAGCCCATCATTGGAATATACAAGCCAAGTTCTATAATGAAAAATTCCCACTAGTATATGAAAGTGACAACATATGAGACTCTCTAACATGAAGATCATGGTGCTATTTTGAAGCACAAGTGTGGAAAAAGAGATAGTAGCATTGTCCTTTCTCTCTTTTTCTCTCATTTTTTTCTTTTCTTTTTTTTTCTTTTTTCTTTTCTTTGGCCTTCTCTTTTTTTTTCCTTTTTTTCTTTTTTTTCTTTTTGGCCTTTCTCTTTTTTTTCTTTTTTTCTTTTTGTAAAGTCCGAAGTCTCATCCCGACTTGTGGAGGAATCGTAGTCTTCATCATCCTTTCCTCACTAGGACAATGCTCTAACAATGAAGATCATCACACTTTTTTGGATTTACAACTCAAAGCTAGAACAAGATATGACTCTATATGAATGCCTCCGGCGGTGTACCGGGATATGCAATGAATCAAGAGCGACATGTATGAAAATTATGAAGGTGGCCTTGCCACAAATACAATGTCAACTACATGATCATGCAAAAACCAATATCACAAAAGTAATGCGTGTCATATGAACGGAACGGTGGAAAGTTGCATGGCAATATATCTCGAAATGGCTATGGAAATGCCATAATAGGTAGGTATGGTGGCTGTTTTGAGTAAGGTATATGGTGGGTGTATGGTACCGGCGAAAGTTGCGCGATACAAGAGAGGCTAGCAATGGTGAAAGGGTGAAGGAGTGCGTATAATCCATGGACTCAACATTAATCAAAAGAACTCATATACTTGTTGCAAAAATTTAGAAGTCATCAAAAATCAAAGCACTACGCGCATGCTCCTAGGGGGATAGATTGGTAGGAAAAGACCATCGCTCGTCCCCGACCGCCACTCATAAGGAAGACAATCAATAAATAAAATTGTGCTCCAACTTCATCACAAAGCGGTTCACCATACGTGCATGTTACGGGAATCACAAACTTCAACACAAGCATTCTTTAAATTCATAATCACCCAACTAGCATGGCTTTAATATCACTACCTCCATATCTCAAAACAATTATCAAGCATCAAGTTGATCATAGCATCCAATTCACTTTCTATGATAGTTTTTATTATACCCAACTTGGATGCTGATCATTCTAGGACCAACTTTTAAGATCATAGCAAATACCATGCTGTTCTAAAAGACTCTCAAAATAATATAAGTGAAGCATGAGAGACTAGCAATTTCTTCAAAATATAACCACCGCCGTGCTCTAAAAGATATAAGTGAAGATCAATGAGTAGTCGAATAATTGTGCAACTATGTGAAGACTCTTTAACATTAAGGAATTTCATATCTTGGTATTGTATTCAAGCAGTAAGCAAAACAAAATAAAATAACATTGCGAGGATAGCACAACTCATGTGAAGAAGCAAAAACTAAGGCTCAACCGATACTAACCGATAGTTGTTGTAGAAGAAAGGTGGGATGCCTACCAGGGCATCCCCAAGCTTAGATGCTTGAGACTTCTTGAAATATTATCTTGGGGTGCCTTGGGAATCCCCAAGCTTGAACTTTTGTGTCTCCTTAATTCCTCTCATATCATGATTTCTCTTTTTATCAAAAGCTTCATCCACACCAAACTCAACAAGAACTCGTGAGATAGGTTAGTATAAACCAATGCAAAACCTTATCATTTTCTACTGTAACAAATCACTAAAATTATTATTCAACATTGCATACTAAATTTCTATGCCTATTTAATACTCCTATCCTCAAATAGAATCATTAAACAAGCAAACATATGCAAACAATGCAACCATAACAGCAATCTGCCAAAACAGTATAGTCTGTAAAGAATGCAAGACTATTAATACTTCCCTAACTCCAAAAATTATGAAATAAAATTCCCAATGTAGTAAATTTATCAGAGCTCATCATGCAAAATGTTTCAACATTATATCATGCTCTGAATTTTCTAGGGAATTTTTGCAACAGCGGTAAACTTTCTGTTTTCAAACAGCAACATGTATACTAGCAAAATAAGCATGGCAAAGGCTATCCTTGACTTCTTTATTGAAACTAAAGATGAAAAACATTAATATAAATAACAGCAAGCAAATACTAACAAAATAAAATGACGCTCCAAGCAAAACACATATCATGTGGTGAATAAAAATATAGCTCGAAGTAAAGTTACCGATGAACGAAGACGAAAGAGGGGATGCCACCCGGGGCATCCCCAAGCTTAGACTCTTGGTTATCCTTTAATATTACCTTGGGGTGCCTTGTGCATCCCCAAGCTTAGGCTCTTGCCATTCCTTATTCCATAGTCCATCGAATCTTTACCCAAAACTTGAAAAGTCCACAACACAAAACTCAACAGAAAACTCGTAAGCTCCGTTAGTATAAGAAAATAAAACCACCACTTAGCTACTGTAATGAACTCATTTTAAATTCATATGGGTGTAATATCTAATGTATTCAAACTTATCTATGGTTCATACCCTTCGATACTACTCATAGATTCATCAAAATAAGCAAACAACACATAGAAAACAGAATCTGTCAAAAACAGAACAGTCTGTAGTAATCTGTATCAAACGTATACTTCTGGAACTCCAAAAATCCTACCAAATTAGGAAATACTAAGAAATTTGTGTACAAATCCATAGAAAAAACAATCAGATCAGAATCACGTTTCTCTGAATTAACAAAACTAATTTACTGGGTGCAAAAGTTTCTGATTTTCAGCAGGATCAACACAACTATCACCGTAAGCTATCCTAAAGGTCTTACTTGGCACTTTATTGAAACAAAAGCTATAAAACATGATTAATACAGTAGCATAATCATGTGGACACACAAAAACAGTAAGTATAAATATTGGGTTGTCTCCCAACAAGAGCTTTTCTTTAATGCCTTTCTAGCTAGGCATGATGATGGCAATGATGCTCATATAAAAGATAAGAATTGAAACATAACGGGAGCATCATGAAGCATATAACTAGCATTTAAGCCTAACCCACTTCCTATGCATAGGGACTTTGTGAGCAAATAACTTATGGGAACAATAATCAACTAGCATAGGAAGGTAAAACAAGCACAACTTCAAAATTTTCAACGCATAGAGAGGAAACTTGACATTATTGCAATTCCTACAAGCATATATTCCTCCCTCATTATAATTTTCAGTAGCATCATGAATGAATTCAACAATATAACCAGCACCTAAAGCATTCTTTTCATGATCTATAAGCATAGAAAATTTACTACTCTCCACATAAGCAAAATTCTTCTCATTCGAAATAGTGGGAGTATCATAAGAGACTTGAACACTAAAAATTGTTTGCACATTAAAAGAGTAATGTTCAGAAAAAGGATAATCGTAATCATGACAAGTTTTGTAAATATAATCATCACTACGTTTTATAGCATAGGTTTCATCACAATAATCATCATAAGTAGCAACTTCGTTCTCATCATAATTGATTGAAACCTCTCCCAAGATAGTGGAATCACTAAATAAAGTTGGCACTCTTCCAAATCCACTTTCATTTTCATCACAAGTAGGAGGCATGCTATCATCATAACAACTTTGCATATCAAAACTTGGGACGCTAAAAATATCATCTTCATTAAACATAGCATCCCCAAGCTTGGGACAAACATTAATTCCAGCAAGTATATTCTCAAATATTTCATCCTCATCAAACATAGCTTCCCCAAGCTTGGGCCCTTTCATATCATAAGCATAATCACTCTCATCATTAAAAATATTGATAGCACCAATAGTATAGCAATTATCATCATCACAATGAGTAGTAGGAGCAACATCATTTGGGAGGGATCCTTTCTACCTTTGTTGCTCCTTCTTTTGTTTTTCTTCTTCATATTATTTGTGGGTTCAACCTTCCTCTTTGAGCTCCTTATTGATGAGATTGGTTGAATAGAAAGCTCCTCCTCGTTACCTGATTCATCATGAGAAATAATAGGAGGACATTGGGAAGTCACTTCCCTTTCATTAGTATTTTCATCATCTTCTATTTGCTTTATTTTCTTTAGGTAATTGGCAATATAAGGATTTTCAATGCAATTCTCCACACAAAACATATAAATCTTTTCTAGATCAATATCAAGGAATTTCTTATGGGCAAATTCTGGAAGGTCCTTAAGTAAACGTTTCAATTCTTCATAACCCAAAAGTAAACTAAGCTCATTGTAATGAGCAATGGAGATCAAATCATCACAATTTTTGGACACGATTCGATCATGAAACAATTTGCATAGGAGATGTAAATGACCATGTTCATTGCAAAGTTCACAAGTACGGCAAAGGAATTTTAATTTTTCAGCACTCACACCTAGCCTTTCATGCAACCATTTAGTTTCTAAATGCTTATGCCTCTTGCAATAAATATCTTCTCTATTTGGTGTGTTCATGCAAACATGCACTCCACAAAAGTTGACATGCTCATTAGAGATATTTTCATCATGACTAGAGCAACCATCATTAATACTACGGATATTCAAGGAGTTTATACTAACAACATTGCAATCATGCTCATCATTCAAAGATTTAGTACCAAGCATTTTAATGCACTCTTCTTCAAGCACTTGAGCACAATTTTCCTTTTCA
This sequence comes from Triticum aestivum, assembly GCF_018294505.1. Taxonomy (NCBI): domain Eukaryota; kingdom Viridiplantae; phylum Streptophyta; class Magnoliopsida; order Poales; family Poaceae; genus Triticum; species Triticum aestivum. The sequence continues at coordinate 180,383,471 of NC_057804.1, forward strand.
TCATTCTCACGAAAGATATTAAGAAGACGAAGCGTATGAGACAAACTCAATTCCATTTTTTTAATTTTCTTTTATAAACTAAACTAGTGATAAAACAAGAAACAAAAATATTCGATTGCAAGATCTAAAGATATACCTTCAAGCACTCACCTCCCCGGCAACGGCGCCAGAAAAGAGCTTGATGTCTACTACACAACCTTCTTCTTGTAGACGTTGTTGGGCCTGCAAGTGCACAGGTTTGTAGGACAATAGCAAATTTCCCTCAAGTGGATGACCTAAGGTTTATCAATCTGTGGGAGGCATAGGATGAAGATGGTCTCTCTCAAACAACCCTGCAATAAAATAACAAAGACTCTCTTGTGTCCCCAACACACCCAATACAATGGTAGATTGTATAGATGCACTAGTTCAGCGAAGAGATGGCGATACAAGTGCAATATGGATGGTACATATAGGTTTTTGTAATCTGAAAATATAAAAACAGCAAGGTAACTAATGATAAAAGTGAGCGTAAACGGTATTGCAATGATAGGAAACAAGGCCTAGGGTTCATACTTTCACTAGTGCAAGTTCTCTCAACAATAATAACATAGATAGATCATATAACAAGCCCTCAACATGCAACAAAGAGTCACTCCGAAGCCACTAATAGCGGAGAACAAACGTAGAGATTATGGTAGGGTACGAAACCACCTCAAAGTTATTCTTTCGGATCGAACTATTCAAGAGTTCGTACTAGAATAACACCTTAAGACACAAATCAACCAAAACCCTAATGTCACCTAGATACTCCATTGTCACCTCAAGTATCCGTGGGCATGATTATACGATATGCATCACACAATCTCAGATTCATCCAACCAACATAAAAGTACTTCAAAGAGTGCCCCAAAGTTTCTACCAGTGAGTCAATAACGTGTGCCAACCCCTATGCATAGGTTCCTGGGCGGAACCCGCAAGTTGGTCACCAAAACATACATCAAGTGGCACATGATATCCCATTGTCACCACAGATAAACACGGCAAGACATACATCAAGTGTTCTCATAAAAGACTCAATCCGATAAGATAACTTCAAAGGGGAAACTCAATTCATCACAAGAGAGTAGAGGGGGAGAAACATCAAAAGATCCAACTACAATAGCAAAGCTCGGGATACATCAAGATCGTGCCATAGAGGGAACGAGAGAGAGAGAGAGAGAGAGAGAGATCAAACACATAGCTACTGGTACATACCCTCAGCCCCGAGGGTGAACTACTCCCTCCTCATCATGGAGAGCACTGGGATGATGAAGATGGCCACCGGTGATGGGTTCCCCCTTTGGCAGGGTGCCGGAACGGGCTCCCGAGAGGTTTTTGGTGGCTATAGAGGCTTGCGGCGGCAGAACTGCCGATCTATCTTTATATTCGATGGTTTTAGGGTACGTAGGGATATATAGGCAAAAGAAGTCGGTCGGGAGGTGCTCGAGGGGCCCACGAGACAGGGGGGCGCGCCCCCTATCTCCTGGGCTCCTCGAGGATCTTCTGACTTGATCTCCAAGCCTCCAGGATGATAATCTTCCAAAAAATCACGATGTCGAAGGTTTCATTCCGTTTGGACTCTGTTTGATATTCATTTTCCTCGAAATACTGAAACAGGCAATAAAACAACAATATGGGTTGGGCCTCCGGTTAGTAGGTTAGTCGCAAAAATGATATAAATGTGTGAAATAAAGCCCATAAACATCCAAAAGGGGTAATATAATAGCATGGATCAATCAAAAATTATAGATACGTTGGAGACGTATCAATATCTCGCTCTCATCAGGGATCCGCGTCCCGGCGACCGTCTGATAGGAAGCCTCCGCGTCGCCTGGAGTACCTCAATGTGTCCATCGTGGACATTAGAGTAGTCCCACTCGCCTCACGAAATGTCCTGCGGTGGCTTGGTGGCGGGGCGGCGAGGCTGGATGGTGGCGATGCCACGGCGGCGCTTCGGCAGCACGCGGTGCAGCGGCGGCAAGGAAGCAAGAGAGCGAGGAAGAAGAAGAGAGTGGAGGGGGCGCGTGTGCGTTCGGTCGCCCCCTCCTCCCCTATTTATACGGCAACGACGGTAGGGCCAAGTCGACGCTTCATGGGGGCGTGGGATTAACTGCGCCCATGTCCCACATGCCCCCGCAAATGCCAAGCCTTAATGGCGTGTAATCATTCTGCCCCGAAAGGGAAACCATCTGCCTCAGCCGCAGCGGATCCGCGTGTGCGCCGAGGCCATGTAGTGGTGGGCTCGGGCCTGCGGCGGTGTCTTGTCGCCCGTGTAGGCTGGCAGGCCGGCCTGACTTGCTAGCGGCTCGTGGCGTGCGTGCAACAGGCGGCAGGCACGCCACCCGGTGGCATACCACCCGGTGCCCGCCAAGATGATTAAAATTCACCAGGCAGCTGCTTTCGCATTAGCCGGCTCCTGACAGGCGGCTTCTTCCAGTCGGACGAAGCAAGGACACAGGATTTCTCGGAGGAGGAAACTGTAGAGGCACTCTGGTTTTGAGCCATGGCGCCTCACTAGCTTCAGGGGCTATTGTCAGGGGGGGTGGACCCCGGGTAGCCTCATCCAGACCCAATAACTTTTCAAGACATCGGGGTTGGCGAAGCCCCTCATGCTAGCTGGCCACATGGGACGGCTTCTAGAGGACGACGCACCCATAGAAGGCGGCTTTGGGGGCGGGCTGTCGATGTTCTGGGAACCAGGGTACCCAGACCTGCCTGCTTGCGGCCCATGGCATGGCTTCATCGACGGCCTGGTACGGCCCAGCTTCAACTACGGCGAGACAAGACCCTCACGAGGGGCCAAGCCTCGTGAGGCGGGGGACATCAAGATCTCCTGAGGGAGCGGCCTCCTCAGGTGGCCTCCTGGCTGGAGCGGAGATTTCTATGCAAGACCCAGCCTCACGAGGCTGAAATGACATCAACCATGACGACCAAGGCCAGGCGACCGCCAGCGGGCGCAGAGCAGCAAGTTTCCTCTTTGGTGCAAAGGAGGCCAGCGTAGGTGTGGAATCCCAAGGAATTAGCCAAACGTTGCCAGTTACGTGCCACAAGACCTAGACCGCCAGAACGGCGGGATGGATGTCATCGCCGAGCCCACCACAACGTCAGGCTTAGAGGCTTTGCAGGCGAAGACCACCTTTCGTCAGGATTAGATGTACTTCTTGTCCCCTTTCAAATTTGGCCATTGTGGGATCCCTTCCCGCCTAAGTTTTGGAGGAAGAGGACCAAGGCCACTATAAATATAGCTTAGCCACCACCATAGGAGGGATCGGACCCCCGAAGACCGAATCCCCAGAGCTCATCACAAGAACACGCCTCTTGAGGTTGTTCTTCCACTTGTACTAGTTCATCCTCAGCCCCTCGCGAGGCTAATCCACCACAAAGAAGGAGTAGGGTATTACACCGCAAGGTTGCCGAACCTGGGTAACCTGTCGTGACTTTCTCTATCATGTTCATCGAGCTAGGTCATGAGAGTAGTGGATCGGTTGGCTTGAGAGGTTGAGTTCTTTGCACATGCCCCAGAGTTTGAACCTTTCTTGGGTCTGCGGAGCCCGGAATCCAACATTTGGCATGCCATGTAGGGGGCGTGTCGAAACCTCTCTTCCATCGGTCGCTTCGCCCCCACTTCGCAATCCTTATGGAAGAAGTTGCACGAGCTGGCGGCAAGCAATGGGCCGCCCGCGCCACCCAGGCGACTCTGCCCGATCACGAAATACGTCGTCACCTCCCGCTTGATGGAGCAAGGATGGGTGTCGACGACAGCAGCCGCTGGCACCGTGGGCCGGTTCGATCACCTCCCGCCCAGCACTGCAACCGAGCGGCAGAAAGATCGTCCAGCCACGCCGTGGCGACGTACCTGCACACTCGCCGGGAGCAGGTGAATGCGCGGTCCATGCTTGTCATGGCCTGCGAGTTGTTGCGTTGCTGGATGGCCGAGGGCGGCCATGATGCCCTGCTCTCTCGCGTCGCCGAAGTACTTGACGCTGCCTGCGAGGGCACGACACCTTTCCGCATCACGCTAGCTGCACGGACGCCTCAAGGCGCTCATGCTCACCTTAGCCGTGTCCACTCACCCCTCCGGGAGGACTCGAGGGGTCCCGTGGAAACAGCTCGGCATACGAGGTTGTCCACCCGACCCGGGGGACTTGTTCCCAGGGAGAAGTTGGGGCAGATGGCTTCTACCTTAATGGCAGCGAGGAGTCTCTCTTGGGCCGGCGAGCGGGGTTCGGGGGCTGGTCTCAGGCCAATAGCCCCTAAGGTCCTGGTACCACCCATGTCAGGCATGCCGCGCGAGCAAGGGAGAAGCCCATTCATGCTTCCTGCGCTGGCTCCAGCGTCAGGATCGCCAAGATCGCAAGAGATGGGGGCTCCTCACGAGATGTCTCAGCACTCCGCCAACATCTTCGACTCCAACAGGCACCGGTAACAGTCAACCTATTTCATACGCAACTACACTAACCTTGGATCGCAGGTGAATCTCCCCACGACGGCGTATCTTGAAACCCTGGACCTGCCCAGGGTAGGAGGAGCGCCCTGGGAGCCACATGGAGGGAGCCCGGTGTCAGAGATCCCTCTACGCCTTACGGCACAGGGCGCCACCCCAGAGGGGGCGCACGCCATCCGGAGGTAGGTCCTCTGCCGGGCAAGGCGCCGGTGGGGCCTTCCTTGGTGGAGGCCCTGCAATCGCCCGACCACCGCCATCGTACCCCCTTGCCCCTTGGTCTCGTCCTGGTTTCCGGACTCCCCAACGGTGGCAACAGGATGCACTTGGTGGGTTTTCCGCAAGGAGCGAGGAGCACAAGCGAAGATCTCCTCCCATGCCACTCACACGTAATAATGAGTGGGGCTGTACACGCCCTGGAGTCTCCTGAGTGACGCCCCTGGGCCTCACGGGGGCTCCCGCCAACGTCCTAATGGAAGCACCATGCTCCGCGCTAGCCGTCGACACTGTCACCCAATGACTATGCCCATGCCTAGTGGAAGCACTTAGCTCCGCGCTGGTGAAAAGACTAGCATAGGCGCCGGACGCGGCTGTTATCTTTGCCCTTTCTCTGTAACCTGATTTGTTGCCTTCGAGTGAATTTGGAGTTTTGTGTGCTTATTGAAAGAAAAATGGGGGATTTTTTCAACTTGCGGTGGTTTTCCTCTTTGATTTTTGCTTGCAAATCATAGTTCTTGCTTGCTACCCCTCCCTGCGAGCGCCCCGCGAGCGGGGGCTGGGTGTGGCATGCGCACCTAGGCAGGCCAAGGCCCCCTCGGGGCTACTCTAGATTCCCTTGTTCTTACTGTAGCTAGCACTTGTTATTGTAGTCAAGGAGCCAGGAGCACTCTTCTCCTTCTTGGGGGTCGGCCTATAGTAGCAGGCGAGGAAGAGGCCGAACAACGCACTGAGGCCATTGGGGATCTGCAATGCACGAAAGAAGACAAGAGCCAGCACGATTAGAGAGAAACTCTCAAGTTATATAAGATTTGGTTGGAACCTGAAGACGGAGATATTACTGACTGAGATGTAGAGGTTGAATTTGATGAGAGCGTAGGACATCCAGCATACGCCATTGAGGAAGCTCACTAGCGATAGGGCATGTACTCGACGCTCTTGGTCTTGATCACTTTATGGCCGCCGCCGCCACGTGCCCGCCTACGCGCACACTCGCCAAGAGCTTTGGCGTTGGCTCCTCGTGCGACGCCCATGATCAGGCCAGTGACCATGTCAGGAAGCCCCTACGAGAGAGCCCCCAGAAGGCTCGCCGGGGCAGAGGGTGTCTCTGTTGTGCAAGTACCAACCCAAGGCCATGAACATGAAAGGTATATCATACCAACTACTCTAGTTGAGAGCCCCTTGGCTCGCGACAACGCATTCTGGAATTAACTCAGGAAATATATCATCATTCCATGCACGATAAGGAGATCATCCTCCCGCTAAGGAAAAATGCTTTCACTCCCCACGAGGCACATCCAAAAATCTTTTACAGGAAGAACAAAGAAGTACAGGCCTAGCGGGACGCGCTGTCGCCCGTGTCATCGTCATCACCATCATCGTTAGCTCCGCCCTCCTCGGTCGTGGGTGCAGCCACGTCGTCAGCAAGAGAAAACTCCCTGACCAGGTCGTCCACGTGATCGTCCACCCAGCTCGCAGGCTCGCCATGTATGACTCTGAGCAGGGGGGCTACCGCGATGTTGAAGTCAAAATCCAGGCCTCGGTTGAGAAGGTAGCTGAAGATGCATGACAACGCGCGCCCAGGGAGATCCCGGCTCTTCTCCTCAATGAGCCGGCAAGCCCTCGCGGCCTTGCTTTCGAGGCAGGTCACAACTTGGGTAAATAAGTGCAGGTAGCCAGCATCGTTGGACTCGTTCGGGCAGGTGACGTTATCTTCGTAGATGGGGTCCAAGGCGCAGTAGGCCCTCACCCTAAGGTCGTCAAGCATCTTGGAGTGCTCTCGCTATAGTGTTCGGCGGTGGTTCGCATCGGCCGACACCCTCTCCACGAGGGACGAGACGCCCGCGACCTGATGCCGAAGAGAAGCTAGCTTAGCCTTGGCAATGGCTCGGGCTTCCTCAATGACCTTCCCATGCCGCTCTTCCTCGGCAAGCTAGGCTTGGAGAGCATCGGCTTGCCTTGCACCTCGGCCTACCATTACTAGAAGCGGGCCTCCTGAAGCCCCAACTTCCAGCGATACTCTGCGACAAGGGACTCGTGAATCTTTGCCACCTTCTAGTCAACCTCCAGCTGCATCTTCGCCTCCCAGGAAGCAAGGGCCTCCTCATGTGAAGCCACTTGACGCTCCATCACCTCCAGTCGGTCGCGCTCCAAGCTTTGCACCAACGCCTCGAATGCCAGTGCCTCCTCGCGATCCTGAGCTTCGGTCGCATCGGTAGGGGGGCCCGCCTGGACGCACCGCAAGGGGGCCTGGCATGTCTGGACCTGCCACTCAAGATCAGCAGTCATGGCTCAAAGCTCCTTCTCATGCTCCTCGGCTGCATCGCGGTGCTACTCCGCGGCCCGCGCCTCCTCCTGAGCGCGGATACAAGCCTCACGGGATGTTGCAAGGGACCCCTCCACATCCGCGCGGGTGTGCTCATGTTGCATGCGTGCGAGGCCGACCGCGACCTTCAGCTGATGACACTCACGCGCAAGACGGAGGTTTTCCTCGTTAGGTGGGAGTCTACATCAGCAAGCTCCGCTCCAAGCCGTCCGAGCGCACCTGCAGCTACCTGGAGGAGGTTGTGGCGGACGACACTCCCCCCGCGTGCAAGCTCCAGTGCTTGGCTGGGCCTCTCTTCTGCGTCATGGCTTTCCGGAGAGGAGTAGGGCAATTCGCCCGTCCTCGGCAAGGGCTCGGTGGCCGAAGCCTCTTTGCCCACCCCTCGGACTCTTGGCTTCGCGCCATGAGGCGCGGCTCTGCCACTCGAAGACGAAGCCGCCACGTGAGACACCCATCTTCTCGCAAGAATCATTGGAAGGGCCTTCGGTGTGGCCTCCACAACACGGGAGTTTCTGAAGTGGAGAGGCGCCAGGAGAGCGGGCTCGTGATCCTCGACCAGCTTTGGGGCTCTCTAAGGGCGCGTTAAGAGCAGGCCCATCACCAGGGAAGGAGGAAGCCTGAAGATCAAATGTCAGGAGGTGACCCGTTATGCAAGAACCCAAGAAGAAAGCTATTTACTCATCATCGGCCATCCAAATCCTCTATTTCAGGGCCCGTGGGGCGACACCGTGGCAGCTCCCAAGCCTCCTCTTGCGGGAGACCTCAACGACCGGAGGAGGCATGCTAGAGGGGCGCGCGCTGCCTCCAGAGGCAGCAGAGGCCATCACGGTTGCGGACGGAGCCCCCTCGAGATGTCCTCAGGGCCGTGAGGGGGCACCTCAGGAGCATCTGGCGATGCGTAGTCAACAAGAGCCGACTCAGGGACATCCGGAGGCATCCGGCCTCCCGGGGGCACCTCGGGAGTGGTCTACGGCGCGTGCATCACCGCCGCCGTTTGAAGGCAAGCACGGTGGTCACCATGATGGGGTTCTCCTGAGGCCCCTCACGGCCCACGGGGAGCATCCCCCACTCGTCGAAGTGTGGCATCTGCCTGACGAAGTGCTCCGCATTCAAGCACTGGTACAGGAGGAGGCCCCCCTTAGCCGGGAGCATGGTGGGAGCCGGGTCGCCCATCAGGAGCTTGAGCATGGCGCCCAGTGTCTCGGCAGGAAGCGCAGTCACCTGGAGCCTCATGGGATCTTTGGGGCCTGTGAAGGTCTACATTGGGCGCGAATGGCACTGAAGCAGTGGATGCGCCTCCGGATGAAGTCCCTCACCACCATCGGCGCCATCACGCCTGCCTCCCGCAGCTTGGCCAGCCTGGACCACACGCGCCCAAGCCGACGGTCGACCAGCTCCGTGTGCCCCCAGCCGGAGGACGGGATTGCCGGTGCACGCGGAAGAGGAGCAAGGGGCTGAGCACGGTAGCGCCCACGTACACTCACCACTTCCGGAACCCCGGCATGTCCGTCCGGAATGTGAAGTCGATATCGGAGCCTGCCGTCGCCGCCACCGCCTGGAATGACTCACACCTAGAGCATTGCCGGCCATCGACAAGGCGGAGCAAGAAGAAGTGGCAGAGCAAGTCCAGGATGGAGCAATGCCCATGAGGGCCTCGCATAAGAAGGCAAAGATAGAAAGGAGGATGATGGAGGCGGGATCCAGATGCAATGCCATGATCTGGTAATGCGAGAGCACGTCATTGAAGAAATCAAAGAAGGGAGGGATCAGACTGGCCGAGAGGGCATGAAGATGAAGATGAATTACATTGGCACCCATCTTAATCAAACCGCGGGAAGTAGGCCAGGCCTTCGTTGCCTTCAACTCATTGGAATCGGCTGCAAGGGACAAGTGGACCTTGTCCAGCCCTTCCTGGTTGACCACTATTGTTTGATCTAGCATAGGCTCCAGCTCCGGCTAGGGATCCTTGGGCGAGCGAGCTCCGCTCTTCTTATTCGACTTTGGAGCCATGGCGGTGGAGGAAGATGAGCAAGATGCAGCGACTTGAGAAGGGAGCACAAGCTCTCAAAGGGAGGAAGTAGAGGATCAGCGTGGCGGACAATGATGGCAAGGTTGTGCTCCCAACAAGAAGTTGCCAAATCAGATGGTTGCCAAGGCAGCATGGGGAAGCGGAGGCGCACACATCTTATCAAGCGCCACATGTCGGCTTGGCCTGCAGTAAATTGGGGGCTTGTGGCATTCTAAACTTGCCCTTTGGCTTCGCTACGAAGCCAAGTGCGAGCCCGCCTTGGGCCCAGGGGCTTCTGTTAGTGTTCTAGGAACCAGGGTACCTAGACCTGCCTGCCTGCAGCCCATGACGTTGCTTCATCAACTACTCGGTACAGCCCAGCTTCAACTACGGCGAGAGAAGACCCTCACGAGGGGCCAAGCCTCACGAGGCGGGCGACATCAAGACCTCCTGAGGCGGCCTCCTGACCGAAGCAGAGATATCTATGCAAGACCCTGCCTCACGAGGCTGAAATGACATCAGCCATGACGACCAAGGCCAGGCGTGCGCCAGCGGGCGCAGAGTAGCAGGTTTCCTCTTTGGTGCAAAGGAGGCAAGCGCAGGTGTGGAGTCCCAAGGAATCAGCCAACGGTTGCCATTTGTGTGCAACAAGACCAAGACCGCCAGAACGGCAGGATGGATGTCATCGCCGAGCCCACCACGACGTCACGCTAAGAGGCTTTGCAAGCGAAGACCACCTTTTGTCAGGATTAGATGTACTTCTTGTCCCCTTTAAAATTTGGCCGTTGTGGGTGTCGGTGTCAAAACTGGCGGATCTCGGGTAGGGGCTCCCGATTTGTGCGTCTAAGGCTAATGGTAACAGGAGGCAAGGGACACGATGTTTTACCCAGGTTCGGGCCCTCTCTATGGAGGTAAAACCCTACTTCCTGCTTGATTGATCTTGATGATATGAGTATTACAAGAGTTGATCTACCACGAGATCGTAGAGGCTAAACCCTAGAAGCTAGCCTATGATGATTATGATTGTCCCTCTACGGACTAAACCCTCCGGTTTATATAAACACTGGAGGGGGCTAGGGTTTACACAGAGTTGGTTACAAAGAAGGAGATCTAATATCTGGATCTCCAAGCTTGTCTTCGACACAAAGGAGAGTCCCATTCGAACATGGGACAAAGTCTTGAGTCTTGTATCTTCACGATCCAATAGTCCGGCCAAAGTATATAGTCCGGCTCTCCAGATACCCCCTAATCTAGGACTCCCTTAGTAGCCCCTGAACCAAGCTTCAATGACGATGAGTCCGGCGTGCAGCTTGTCTTCGGCATTGCAAGCCGGGTTCCATCTCCGAGTACTCCAAAGTAAACCTCGAACACTTAAATCGTGTACGGCTCTGCAAGGCGATTTCCGCACTCCATCGTAGAGACCATAACACTTCACAAATCTGATCTGCTAACAATTTTTCTTACAGGGTGCCCTTACGCCGTGGCCTGGCTCAATACGAACCGGTTTTCTCGGCCTGCCTCGACACGTGTTGCGAAGCGGTTTTATTGGCACGCCTTGCCAAAGCAGAGATCATGTTCCCCTTATCGTGGGATCCTCCATCAATACAAGCGCGTGCAACCCCACGACGCTTGTTGGTATGACTTCGTGTGTTTAGGTGAGTCCCAAGCGGTTATGCTGAGGACGCTTGGTATTCACCCCCTTTATAGAGGGGTCGAGGCCTATCCCTTGTTTCTACCACGCTTGCACCTTTCCGCATCTCGAGTTCCAACACCCGAATCCCAAGCTTTAAGCCCTTCGGACCTTCGATGATGTCCGGATCCAACCTTCAAGGCCGGTGGATGGCCTCCTCTGTCACAGAGGAGGACATTGCGAAGCTTAGGGAGGTCAGATATCTGACCGCCGACATCAAGCACGGGCTTCCTGATCCAGGGCAGGTCATCCCTACTCCCGAGCCCAACGAGAGTGTTGTATTCGTTTCTCACTTCCTCCGCGGTTTAGGCTTCACCCTTGATCCCTTTGTGAGAGGGCTCATGTTCTATTACGGGCTAGATTTCCACGATCTAGCTCTGGAGGCCATCCTTCACATCTTGTCGTTCATTGTTGTGTGCGAAGCCTTCCTCCACATCACCCCGCACTTCGGCTTATGGCTCAAGACCTTCAATTTGAAGCCGAAGATGATTGAGAGGCGACACACGGAGTGCGGAGTGGCTGCAATAAGCAGGAACGCTGATGCCCCATGGCCAGAGGGTTTCTTCCCGGAGGTGTCCGATCTTTGGCAGCGGAGGTGGTTTTACATCATGGCTCCCAGAGGCACAAAGTGGGTGGCTGCCCCTGACTTCCGTTCGGGCCCTCCGCCTCAATTGGCGTCATGGGCCAATGCGGGACTGGATTGGGGGCCTGTTAATGATGTACCAACATTGCAGAGCCGGATCTGGGAGCTTTTTGAGAGGGACATTAGCCTTGTCAGCATAATTTAGGTAATGCTAGTCCGATGGATGGTGCCTTGCAAACGCCGGCCTATCCGGATGTGGGAGTTCAATCCGGAGGATCCACGGACTATTCTGCACTTCTTCGGCATGACACTCGAAGGGATGTGTAAGTTATTCTTCGGACCACAAGTGAAGTGTCCGGACACCACCGAGGATGCGGTCCTGAGCTGCAACCGCCAAGAAACACAAGTAAGTAACCCAGAAACCGAACACTTCGTTTATATTTATCATAACATTATTATGAAAACCATCCACGGCCAGGAATGGCTCAGCAAGGTGGAGAGAATCAGGTGTCCAGCGCCACTACCCGAAGGCTCGCCTAGTCCTGCCATAGCCAAGATGCTTAGTCGTGTGCTAAGTCAAGTGCCCTCGGGGAAAGACGAAGGGAAGAACAGAGAAGCAGAACTTCACACATTGCTCATCCAAACCGGGGGAATTACTACCTCCACGAAGGAGGATAGTCGAGGAGGGGAATCTAGGGTCTCCTCCCCCGCGGGAAAATGAGGGCCGCCTCCGAAGACTTGGAGACGGAGGTGCCCAGACAAGGGAAGAAAACTTCCCCAGGGGGCCCTGCCCCAAAGGGTGCCCTCACCACGCCATGCCCGCAAACGGGCCAGCCCTCAGCCGAGCTGTAAGTTAATCGTAAGTACAAAGCTACTGCTCCCTCCTCCGAGAACAATAATCAGGATCCATCCTTTGCAGTCCGGCTAGCAGCTCTTCTCGACAGAGTTCATCTTCGGGGGATCTCCTTCTGGAGATGATGGAGAGTGAAGCCCCACCAGCTTCTCCGCGTCATGGGGCGGGCGCCCCCGAGGTGTCGTCACGGAGGAGTCCAGATTTGTCGAGGCCAGAAGCTAATACTTCGACCCCCTGAGCCTAGAGCGTTTGGCTCCCACAGGGGGCGATAAGAAGGGTCCAGCACAGTTCGGCGACCGGCCGGACATGCTGACGGGCCTTCTGGAGCAAGCTGCTCTCTTGGAGGATCACCATTCATTAATGAGCATGATGCTTGAGAAGATTTCATCCACGACAAGCGGATTGAATGAAGCTTTTACTAGCCTGCTCAAAGGCTTTGAGGTATGTAATGAAATACGTAATTTTTTGATTGTGGCGCACGCGCTAGGTGTGCTCCATATGGATAGTAGGCCCTGAGACTCTGGTTGCCAGTCCTAGGCGGCAAACGGAGGATCACGTTGTTAAGTAATGATCACACCTAATTCATGCGCATGTGGCTAATGGTCCGGCGGCCGACCGGACCGTTGAAGTCGCCGAACTACGGCGACAGATTGATGTTGTGGATGCCGACATCACGCTCGTGAACGAGCGGCTTGACGAATCACAGAGTATGTGCTTTGTTTGCCTTGTTTTTATAGGACATATTAATAAGAGCATAATGTTAATATGATATGCTTTGACGACAGGCGGAGTTGCTGCCGTGGAGGCCCTGAGGAAGGAGCTTGCCCTAGCCAAGGAACAAGCTCGGGATAACAATGCGGCTGCCCTACAGGCGGTCAAAGAGTTGAGAGCCGAACAGGCTGCTCATCGCCGAATCGAAGATAAGATAGCCGAGATGGCTGTGGAGCTGAAAAACGCCGCCAACCGGTATGATCTCCTTAAAAAAGAGAATCAGGCTAACTCGGCTGACCTAAAGAAGGCCCTTGATGCGGCCAAGGAGACGCGTTCCGAAATTAGGGATGTGCGGGATGAGCTTCGACAGGCCGGAGAAATTGCGGCTGGAAACCCCTATTTGTTGCCGATGAAGTTCTTAGATCCAAAGTACGCTCCTCTGGATCGACGCTGGAGCCCTGCAGACGCGTATGCGGATCTGGCAAAGAGTACGGCTGATGCGGCCAAGTTTTTTGAGGATCAAAAAGATAATGAAGTGGAAAAGTTGTTCTGGTCGCCATTCAGTGCTTCAACGCGCCCGTTGCCATTGAGTGAGAGGATGGCTGCTGTGGCCAAGCTCCATAGGTTGTCCAGTCTTGCAATGAGGTCTATAACAAACCATTTATGGCCGAAGGGGCCGAAGCCGGACAATTATTTTTGTTTAGTGCAACAATTCCTTGGTGCCATATCGCGAATTGATGCCAGGAAAAGGTCGACGTGCATAGAGGGTGCGCGGATGGCTCTTGTCCATGTTAAATCATATTGGGCAGATATGGAGGCCACCATCATTGCGACCCAGAATCCAGCGGGAAGCCAGGATCCAGCCGAGCACTACTTGCAGCAGGTAACAGAAGGTGCTCGTTTAATAGAGGCTCAATGCTCGAAGAATGTCATGTTCGAGTGACAAATCGTTTCAATGTAAAAACAATTTTATTTTAATTATGGAGGCTATGTTTATACTTTTCGCCCGAAAAGTGTTATTGTGCCTCCTGTGCGGCCGTTTGATGTATGTATGTAATCTGAAAGTTAGCAGTCGTTGGCTTCAACCGCCATGCATACATTGCGGGGGTGTTCGCAAGAATATGCGTAATCACACTTGATCCAACGTCTTGGTCCATTAAGGAGGTGATCACATGTCGAACTAGGCAACCGGACTATATAGCTTTAACACTTTCACTTAACCATAGGAGTTTGACGGTGGGGCTACTATGTAGCCCCTGGTACCTTTGCGTGCATCCAAATACGGGCGCATGTGTACATGACCGAGAAACAGTCCTTCGTTAATGCGGAGGAATCCTAAAGATTCCGATGAGTCCTCGAGTGGTTGACTAGTCTCTCGCTATATCATGACAGTCGGTTTTCGACTTTCTCTACTGAGGTGCTCATCCGGGATAACCAGGGCACAATCGTAGTAGTTCTCCTTTGGCCGCCTTAGCCGATAAGAACGGAACGTAAGGCGGCAAACCCAGGAGCCGGGCAAACCCAACATTTGACCAAAGACATGATTCGGAGCTGATGCATATAGGGCCAAACTCGCGACGCCGAACACTCCCGAAGGTATTCGGACTTTAGAAATACTGGGCTGAATAACGCCCTTTGTTATGAACCCTGTATTTTCAGGTATGTGCATTAGTCCGTCGTGGCGAAATCCCAAAAACGGTAGTATCCCCTATGCGTGTAGTACCCATGGGATGTGTAAGCAACAAGAGACAATAAAGAAGGTTTACACAGGGGCTTAATCTAAAGAGAAACCTTTGAGCAGGGCCCTACTGCACGTCTGCGCCTTTGTCTCTGTTGTGCCGTGTCCTGGGAGGGTATCACACGAATGGTGTCTGTAAAAAGGAAAACTCATGTAGAAGAGTATGACGTAAGTGTGGGAAGAGTTGGCTATTATCAATGGATAGTAGAAGTGTAAGACATTGGCCTGTTAATATGGAAAAGCCAAAAGGTGGGCTTTATTGAATATCTATAGCCCCTGGTGTCCTCTATGGGATTACATGTATAGCGCTCAGCTCAGGTTTATCTGGGCTGCCGGACTCGTCCAACCGTGTCCGTGGTCTTAACGACCGATCATGCATTCTGATATTAGAGGCCGCTTAGTGTTCGACTGCTAGAGCCGTCGCATACTCTTCCGGGCGTAAGGAACGCTCTGTATTTCCGTTGACAGTGATGACGCCACGTGGACCGGGCATCTTGAGTTTAAGGTAGGCGTAGTGCGGTACTGCGTTGAAGCGGGCAAAGGCCATTCTCCCGAGCAATGCATGATAACCACTTTGAAGGGGAGCGATGGTGAAGAGCAGTTCTTCACTTCTGAAGTTGTCTGGGGAACCGAATGTCACCTCTAGTACGAGGGAGCCCCTGCATCGGGCTTCAACGCTTGGTATCACCCCTTCAAAGGTGGTGTTACTCTGGCTGATTCTGGATGGGTATATCCCCATCCTGCAGACAGTGTCCTGGTATATTAGATTGAGACTACTGTCGCCGTCCATGAGGACGCGAGTGAGATGGTATCCATCGATTATTGGGTCGAGCACCAAGGCAGCTGATCCTCCATGCCGCATACTAGTCGGGTAGTCCCCGTGATCGAAGGTGATCGGGCAGGCCGACCAGTAGTTAAGTTTGGGGGCGACGGGTTCTACAGCGTATGCCTCTCTGAGCGCGCGTTTGCACCTTCTCTTGGGTATGTGAGCCGCGTGGATCATATTTACTGTTTTTACCTCTGGTGGGAATTTTTTCTGTCCCCCAGTGTTCGGCTGGCGAGGCTCATCCTCGTCTTCGCTTGGTGTTTCCCTTCCCTTGTGTTCGGCATTTAACCTGCTGGCCTGCTTAAAGACCCAGCATTCTCTGTGAGTGTGGTTCGCGGGTTTTTCAGGGGTGCCATGAATTTGGCACAGCCTGTCCAGGACTTTGTTCAGGCTAGATGGTCCCTCTTTACTGCCTTTAAATGGCTTCTTTTTTTGACCCGGTCGACAGCCCCTGAATCCGGCGTTGACCATTGTGTTGTCCGGACTTTCTTCCTTGTTTCGATGTTTGTTTTTGTTGCGTTGTGGCTTCCCATTGCCATGCCAGATTTCAGATGTGCCTAGGTCGCTGGTGCCTCTACGGGCCAACCAGCTGTCTTCACCTACGCAAAAGCGGGTCATAAGGCTTGTTAAGTCTGCCATTGTCCTCGGCTTTTCTTGGCCGAGGTGTCTCGCAAGCCACTCATCCTGGATACTATGCTTGAAGGCTTCTAGGGCTTCGGCATCCGGACAATCTACAATTTGATTCTTCTTAGTGAGGAATCTATTCCAAAGCTTGCGGGCGGACTCTCCGGGCTGTTGGATTATGTGACTTAAATCGTCACCGTCCAGAGGTTGGACATAGGTACCTTGAAAATTGGCCCTGAAAGCATCCTCAAGTTACTCCCAACTTCCGATAGAATTTTCGGGGAGGCTTTTCAACCAGTGCCGAGCTGGTCCCTTCAACTTGAGGGGAAGGTATTTGATGGCATGGAGGTCGTCCCCACAAGCCATGTGAATATGCAGGATAAAATCGTCAATCTAGACCCCGGGGTCTGTCGTTCCGTCATATGCCTCTATGTTTACGGGTTTAAAACCCTATGGAAATTCGTGGTCCAATACCTCTTCGGTGAAGCACAGAGGGTGAGCAGCCCCTCTGTATCTGGACGTGTGGTGGCATGATGTCGGCTGTTGTTGTGTCCGGTGCTGTTTCCGAACTGGTATTTGATCAGTCTGATCGTTTTGGTAACCATGATCCTGCGCCGTAGCGTGTCCTCTAGATCCGTAGATGGACCTCGTCGCACCGGCCTTTTTGTCCAGGAGCTCACGTAAATCGCGTGCGGCATCGGCAGCTGCTCTGTCGCGGTCATGAAGTGTTTAGTCCAGCCTACCGGTCATATTGTTCTTCGGCGGAATGGCCTCATCGTCGAATTCTGGCAGCAGCTTGCGCTTTGGGTAGCTCTTTGTGTGGCGATCGTCGCCGTATTTTTCTTCAGTGTCTAGCACTTTATTCCATCTGTGGTTGAGTGTTTCCTGCGCAGCCTTGAGCCTTTGCTTGTGCTTCTTTAAACATCTGGCAGTTGCCATAAGCCTTATGTGGAGGTTATCTCATTCCAAACGTTTTTCCGGGATGATGAATGCATCGTCGTCCGGACTGTGCTCCTCTCCCGGGGCGGGTTGATGAATTCATCCCTCGGGACCGCTATGATCGGGCGCCTGCTCCGGGCTGTATTCGGCGTGACCTGGCTCACCCTACTCCATCGCTGGGTCCACATGGTCGTCGCTGCCTTTGGAGTTGACTGGGGTGTCGATCTTTCTAGCGCTGTTATCGCTATTTTTAATGTGGCTAGACTTAGAGCGGCGTCTGCGCAGTCGTTTTGGCTTTTGTCTGTGGGTTTTATCCTCCGTTTTATTGCCATCGTCCTCCTTAGGCGTGTCCACCATGTATATATCATATGACGAGGTGGCAGTCCAGCACCCCGTGGGTGGTGGTTCTGAATCGTCTCCTGCGCCGATGTCCATGCTGTCGGTGTCATCGAAGTCGAAGTCAAGCATGTCTGTTACATCATCGACAGTGGCTATGAAGTGGGTGATGGGTGGGCAACGAATTTCTTCGTCGCCTTCTTCCCCCTTGAGCCGGACATAGTTCGGCCAAGAGTCTCCTAACAAAGAGAGAGAGTTTAATGAGTTCAGCATGTCGCCAAAGGGCGAGTGCTGGAAGATATCCGCAGCGGTAAACTCCATTACCAGAGCCCAACCAGATTCGGCGGGCTCGGGGGCGTGCGTTCTGGAACCTACAGCCGGACACGAGTCCAGGGGTCCGGTGACACAGGCTTCCTTGGGGGTGGAGTCCGTATTCGGCTCTACCGCCGATGAGTGTGCGGCCTCTGAGGCGGGGTCTATCCACCCGTCCCCGGACCACGCAATCTGCCCCGGATTTAGGTCCGGAGCTCCTGCAGGCGCGATATCCCGAGTATTGTCCGACGGCAGGTCTAAGCCGTGCTCATCGTGACTGTTCGGTGCTCCTAGCGTAGGCCCGAGTCCGTCAAAGATCAAGTCTCCATGGATATCGGCCGTGTAGTTCAAGTTTCCGAACCTAACCTGATGGCCAGGGGCGCAGCTGTCGATCTGCTTCAGATGGCCGAGCGAATTGGCCCGCAGTGCGAAGCCGCCCAACACGAAGATCTATCCGGGGAGAAAAGTCTCACCCTAGACTGCGTTGTTGTTGATGATTGAAGGGGCCATCGAGACTTGCAGCAACGACACGGAGGAACTCTCAATGAAAGCACCAATGTCGGTGTCAAAACCTGCGAATCTTGGGTAGGGGGTCCCGATCTGTGCGTCTAAGGCTAATGGTAACATGAGGCAAGGGACACGATGTTTTACCCAGGTTCAGGACCTCTCGATGGAGGTAAAACCCTACTTCCTTCTTCATTGATCTTGATGATATGAGTATTACAAGAGTTGATCTACCACGAGATCGTAGAGGCTAAACCCTAGAAGCTAGCCTAGGATGATTATGATTGTCTCTCTACGGACTAAACCCTTCGGTTTATATAGACACCGGAGGGGGCTAGGGTTTACACAAAGTTGGTTACAAAGAAGGAGATCTAATATCCGGATCTCCAAGCTTGTCTTCGATGCAAAGGAGAGTCCCATCCGGAAACGGGACGAAGTCTTGAGTCTTGTATCTTCACGATCCAACAGTCCGGCCAAAGTATATAGTCCGGCTCTCCGGATACCCACTAATCCAGGACTCCCTTAGTGGGATCCCTTCCCGCCTAAGTTTTGGAGGAAGAGGACCAACGCCACTATAAGTATAGCCTAGCCACCACCATAGGAGGGATCGGACCCCCGTAGACCGAATCCCCAGAGCTCATCACAAGAACACGCCTCCTGAGGCTGTTCTTCCACTTGTACGAGTTCATCCTCAGCCCCTCGCGAGGCTAATCCACCACAAAGAAGGAGTAGGGTATTACACAGCAAGGTGGTCCAAACCTGGGTAAACTGCCATGTCTTTCTCTGTCGTGTTCATCGAGCTAGGTCGTGAGAGCAGCGGATCGATCGGGTTGAGAGGTTGAGCCCTTCGCACACACCCCTGAGTTCGAACCTTTCTTGGGTCTGCGGAGCCCGGAATCCGACACGGGTCGGCTTCTAGTAGCCGGCCCCTCCTTCCCCTCGGAGTCCGCACTCACCTACTAGGACGGGATAGGGTGTGGCAATAGTGCCTTCTGCTCCCCCGGATCCCAGAGGAGCGTTCCTACAGTACGAGCTGACCCAACGGCCACCTGCCCACCTGGCGCGGGACTATAGGCATGCGACTGATGACGCGGCCCTCGTCCGCAAGGGCCGCGCTATGATAGAAGGCAATTAGCATGGCCCACAGGCTTCCCAAAGATGGCGCATCCCTTGAAGGCGGCCTCGGGGGCGGGCCGGCATCCAGCAGCCGGCCCCTCCTTTCCGTCGGAGTCTGCACTCACCCACTACGACAAGACGGAGCGTGGCTACAGTGTGCACTGACCAAGCGGCCAGCTGCCCGCCTGACGCGGGACTGTAGCCATACGACTCATGATGCAGCCTCCGTCATCAAGGATAGAGCAACAGCGAAAGGCAATCAACATGGCCCACAGGTGACGGGCCCTACTTGTCAGACGGATTCTCGACAGCCGGCAGGGCCCTCCAGAGGCGGGCCCAGTAGCGAGTGGGAACCCAGCGACCTTGGACACTAACGTCTGGGTCCTACATCCGGCCGTCTTTACCATTGTACCCCTGGGGGGTTGGCCTGTAAAAAACCCCAGGGCTCACACATGCAAGGAGTTCAGCCTTCATTCCACACACCCACACCATAGCTAGGAGAAGAGAGGTAGTCCCGCCCTTCTTCCTCCTCTAGCAACACAGCTCAGGAGCAACCTTGTACAATCTTGATCATAGTCATCATAGCAGGACTAGGGGTGTTATCTCTCCGGAGAGCCCCGAACCTGGGTACGTCTCGTGTGCTACTGAGCTCATGCTCACTCTCTCTTCCGGAACCCGACGACGTCCTCATGGCTCCACCCACGATAAGCCTCCCCCTGGCATCTGACATGAGATTACCTCGACATCCTGCTTTGGGGTGGATTTGCCTCGTGGGGGGCTGAGGATGAACAGGTACAAGGGATGAACAACCTCGCGAGGTCTGCTTTGGTGAGGGAAATAGCCAAGGGGTTCGGTGGGTTTGGATCCGGATCCCTCTCTCTATGGTGGCTAACCTATACTTATAGTGGCCTCGGTCCTCTTCCCCAAAAATGTAGGCGGGAAGGGATCCCACAGTGGCCAATTTAAAAGGGGACAAGTAGTACATCTTATCCTAACAAAAGGTGTTCTTCTCCTGCAAAGCTTCTGGTCATGATGCCGCGGTGGGCTCGGCGATGACATTCGTCCTACCATCCTGGTGGTCTTGGTCTCGTTGCACTGGAATGGAAACCTTTGCATGATTCCTCGGGAACCCACGCCTGTGCTTGCCTCCTTAGCACCAAAGAGGAAACCGTCTTCTCTGCGCCTGCTGGCGCCCGCCTGGACTCGATTGTCTTGTCTTGCAGCACCGCAACCTCATGAGGTTGGGCACCTGCATAGGAATCTCCACTCCTCAGGAACAGCCTAGGGAGGAGGCCGCTACCTCAGGAGGTCTTGGCGTCATTTCCCACACGAGGATCTTTTCTTGCTGGTGTCGTAGATGGGCCGTACCAGCCCATCGATGGAGCCACGCCGTGGGCCGCAAGCAGGCAATTCTGGGTACCCTGGTTCCCAGAACGCCGAGAGTTGCCCACAGTCCCATGGCGCACTCAGACTTGACTTTGAGGCGAAGCCAGAGGGCAAGGGCAAAGCGCCGCTCGCCCCAATCGCCTGCGGGCCAGGCTGACGCATGGCGCCTGATAGGACGTGGGTGTCTCCACTTCCCCATGCCGCATCGGCAACTACCCGACTTGACAATTGCCTGGCGTACGCAGCCCAGCCATCATTACCTTGCTGGGCGCCTGCGTTCTGCTCCTCCTCCTCCTTGCGAACTTTCATCTTCTTTGCCAAATTGTGCGCTAGCTCCGATCCACCCCACCGTCATTGCTCCCAAGAAGAAGGGGAAGACCCATGTGGCTGTGGAGCCCTCGCCGGGGCCAGAACCAGCGCTGGACCAGTCCACGATGATCAACCAGGAGGGGCTGGACAAAGTCCGGCAAGCCCTTGCTGCTGATTCCAACGAGTGGAAGGCGACGACGCTCCCGGACCTTAGCTGATATGGAACCACTGAAATCCTCCTTCATCTCCATGCTCTCTTTGCCGGCTTGCTTCCTCCGTTCTCCGATTTCTTCAACGTCGTGCTCTCGCATTACAAGATCCACGCACTGCATCTGGATCCTGGATCTATCATCCTCCTCTCTGCCTTCGCCTTCTTGCGCGAGGCCTTCGTGGGCATTGCCCCGTCCGCGGCTTTGCTCTGCCATTTCTTCTCGCTCCACTTGGTCGACAACAGGCAACGCTCGGGGTGCGTGTCGCTTCAGGCGGTGGCGGCGACCGTCGGCTCCGGCATCGACTTCACGCTCCACCCAGACACAAAGGGGTTCCAAAAGCAGTGGGTGTATGTGAAGGCCACTGTGCGCAGCCAACTGCTCCTCATCCCATCGGCGTCGGCGGGGCCGAGCTCCGGCTGGGGTCACGCAGAGCTTGTTGACCCGCGCGCGTCCTGTCCAGGCTGGCATAGTTGAAGGAGGCGGGGGTGAAGATGGCGATGGTGGTGAGGGAGTTCACCTGGCGATGCATCACCCCACTTTAGTGCCATTCTCGTCCGATTTGGGCTTTTACCGGCCCCGCAGATGACATGAGGCTCCAGCGGCCCCCACTTCCTTCGAGCACCCTACGCGAAGTGGTCCGCCGCCTGACCGGTGGAGGACCCACCGGGCTCCCCCCGGGTGGATTCCCTCTCTATGATCACCCACAGGGGGTACCTTCGCCGTGAAGATGCCACACCTTGATGAGTGGGGGCTGCTTCACGAGGGCCGCGAGGGGCCTCACGACAACCACCTCTTGGTGACTCCCACGCGCGGAGGCCCCGAGGTGCACGCTCCCGAGGTGGTCGTTGGGGAGCGGGCACCGCTCGTCGCTCCTGAGGTGGCCACTGAGGAGCGGGCGTCGCTTGTCGCTCCCGAGGTGGCCGCTGAGGAGCGGGCGCCACCATGTGCTCCTGAGGTGGCCACTGAGGAGCAGATGCCGCCGCCATCTTTACCGCGGAAGGCCATGTGCCGACCCCCAGCAAGTCCCCCTGGGCCTTGGGGCATCCCGCAAGAGGAAGGGGTTTGGGAGCCGCTGCGGCCCTGTCCCGAGGGTCCTGAAGAAGAGGAAGGGGATAGCCGTGGATGAGTAAGTGCCTTGCCTTCCTTGACTCTCGCATATCGCACCTTCTTCTGACTTTTGCCCCTCAGGATCTCTTCCATTACGGGGGCGAGCATGACCTCCAGAGGCCCCTGGGCCGGTCGCGACCCTGGGCCTCATGAGCTGGGCAGCTGCACGCGAGGTGGCGTTTGTACGTGAGCAGAGGCCTCCCCTCGGAGGGCCATAGGTCTGCACTTCTGGTGTTCCTCTTCTGGAGCGACCTCTAGGGCATGGAGGCTGTGCCAAGGGCTCCCCTGCTAGTTCTTGCTGGTGGCCAGGTGATCCGTACGACGTCTCCATCTTCAAGAAGTGGGGCAGGCCTGCACCGAGCCCCTCCGCAAGACGGGGAAGCGGCTGAAGGAGCTCCAGCCCCCAATCTCCCACCGGAGACGGGGGAGTCATTCCGCGCCTCTCTAGCTGACCAGGGCGCAAAGGAAGGGCCCGACCGAGCATTGGAGCTCACACGTGGGCATAGTACCGTCCGTCATGACCTTCTCCGGGAAGCAAAGAGCACGTTGGGCCATCTTGGGGCGGAGCTTGCCGATGTTGACATGCATCTTGAGGCGGTGGGCCTTCGCCTGGCGCGTGAATGGTGCCAACTGAAAGTCGCCATCAACCTTGGTCGCTTGCAGGACGAGCGCACCCATGTGGAGGCAGAGAAGTCCCTTGCAGCGTCACGGGAGGTTTGTTACCGCGCCATGGAGGAGGCCTGAGCTGCGGATCATCGTCGTGAGGCAGCCGAGGAGCGCGAGAAGGAGCTTCAGACCTCAAATGCCGCCCTTGAGCGACACGTTTGGGCGCGCAGAGCCGCCCTCGCGGTGCTGTCAGGCGGGGCTCCCATGGACGAGACGGGACTCTGGGTGCGCGAGGACGTGCTGGCGCTCGAGGCATTCGTGCTCAGCCTGGAGCGCGAACGGCTGGAGGTGATGGAGCGCCAGGTGGCCGTGACGGAGGATGCGCTTGCTGCCCGGGAAGCGACGACTAGAAGGAGGCCGACGAGAGGGTGGCCGGAATCTGCAAGGCCCTCGCCGATGAGTACCGCCAGAAGCTGGAGCGTGAAGAGGCTTGCTTCGGCGTGCAACGCGTAGAGCTGAGGGGCAAGGCTGATAGCTTCAAGGGGAAGCTAGCCGCGGCAGAATGTCGCAAGCGAGCGGCGGTGGAAGCCCATGCCACGACTGCGGCCGAGATATCCTCCTTCACAGTGGGGGGCGTTACTTCTCTTATGGCGAAGGCATTGGACGAGGCAGTACAAGCTCGAGGACTACAACACACATGCTCCAAGATGTTTTAGGACCTCAACCATAGGGCCAACCAGGCCATGAGCAACCTTTGTGATGACAGTGCCGCCAGCCCCCTCGTCGCCAGTGATGCGAGCTATCTTGCCTTCTTCACCAGGATTGTGGAGCGCCTCGAAGGTGGAGCTGTGAGGGTGCGTCAAATCATCGAGGAGAAGAGCCGCGACCTCCTCGCGTGCATCATCTCACGCATCTTAAGTCATCTCCTCCGCTCTGATCCTAACTTTGACTTCGGTGCCATGACAGCTCTGGTACCCGAGGTGATCATAGGCGCCCTGGCGGACTGGGTGGACGACCATGTGGAGGACTTGATGGCGGAGCTCCCCCTGCTGTAGGACCTTGAGAAGATGTGTCTAGAGGGGGGGTGATTAGACACTAAGTACCAAAGTTGAAGTTTTTAATCTTTTTAAATCTTAAGTGGAGTTTAGGCACAAGTTTAATATTCACAACACATATCAAGCAAGCATGCAAAGAGTATATGAGCAGCGGAAAGTAAAGCATGCAACTTGCAAGAATGTAAAGGGAAGGGTTTGGAGGATTCAAACGCAATTGGAGACACAGATGTTTTTGGCGTGGTTCCGATAGGTGGTGCTATCGTACATCCACGTTGATGGAGACTTCAACCCACGAAGGGTAACGGTTGCGCGAGTCCACAGAGGGCTCCACCCACAAAGGGTCCACGAAGAAGCAACCTTGTCTATCCCACCATGGTCGTCGCCCACGAAGAACTTGCCTCACTAGCGGTAGATCTTCACGAAGTAGGCGATCTCCTTACCCTTACAAACTCCTTGGTTCAACTCCACAATCCTGTTGGAAGCTCCCAAGTGATACCTAGCCAATCTAGGAGACACCACTCTCCAAGAAGTAACAAATGGTGCGTTGATGATGAACTCCTTGCCCTTGTGCTTCAAATGATAGTCTCCCCAACACTCAACTCTCTCTCTCATAGGATTTGGATCTGGTGGAAAGAAGATTTGAGTGGAAAGCAACTTGGGGAAGGCTAGAGATCAAGATTCATATGGTAGGAATGGAATCTCTTGGCCTCAACACATGAGTAGGTAGTTCTCTCTCAGGAATAATAAGTTGGAAGTGTAGGTTTATTCTGATGGCTCTCTCCACGAATGAAGAGGAGGTGGAGGGGTATATATAGCCTCCACACAAAATCTAACCGTTACACATAATTTACCAAACTCGGTGGGACCGAATTGAGAAACTCGGTCGGACCGATTCAGCAAATCTAGTGACCGTTAGGATTTTCGGTGGGACCGAAATGCAACTCGGTAGGACCGATATGGTTAGGGTTAGGGCATAACGTAATCTCAGTGAGACCGATTACACAAACTCGGTGAGACCGATTTTGGTAATTAGCTAACTAGAGAATTGGTCAGGCAAACTCGGTTGGACCGATTACTCAAACTCGGTGGGACCGATTTTGATAATGAGTCAACCAGAAAGTTTGCATTGTAATCTCGGTAGTACCGATTGCTCAAACTCGGTGAGACCGATTTTGATAATGGACATACAGAGAGATTACAATCCCATCGCAGTGAGACCGAGATCCCTATCGGTGAGACCGATTTGCCTAGGGTTTGTGGCAGTGGCTAAGACATCCAAACTTGGTGGCGCCGGATAGGAAGAATCAGTGGGGCCGAGTTTGATTCTGGGTTTAGGACATATGTGTGGAAGTGGGAAAGTAGTTGAGGGTATTTGGAGCATATCACTAAGCACTTAAAGCAAGAGGCTCATTAAGCAACACCTCATCCCTCCTTGATAGTATTGGCTTTTCCTATAGACTCAATGTGATATTGGATCACTAAAATGTAAAATGAAGAGTCTTAAGCTTGAAGCTTGAGCCAATCCTTTGTCCTTAGCATCTTGAAGGAGTTCCCACATCCTTTAGTCCATGCCACTCCATTGTTGAACTTATCTGAAACATACTAGATAAAAGTGTTAGTCCAACAAGAGATATGTTGACATTAATTACCAAAACCACCAAGGTAGCACTTGTGCTTTCAATCTCCCCTTTTTTGGTAATTGATGACAACATACATCAAAGCTTTAGATAAAGATATAAAGAATAGCAAGTAAAGCTTTGGAAAGACATGTAACAAGCATAGGCTCCCCCTACATGTATGCAATCATGTGAACATGAACTATAGAAGCATGTGATAGCATAACCATGATAGAGCAGGCAGTGTGTTACATGTATCTTGGCCATATGCATTAGAGCAAAAAGTATTAAAGGAAATACCTTCATGCCCAAGAGTCCTTCTTGCAAACAGTATGTACATCAGCAAGAATTCCTCATACACATGATTGTGATGCAGATACTTACCTTGTAGTCTTGAGTTGGCTTAGGATGGAATGAACCTGCGTAAACAAGGTTAGATAACACAGATACATCTACTAGCCAGAGCAAACAGAAGAAACCACAAGAATACCAAGACTGGGATGACATGTAGAGAGTGAGTACTAAGTACTACATTGGATTAGACATGTCCCCAAGAGTAAAGATATACAATGAATTTGAATGATTTCTTTCCCTTAGATGTCTTGCTCCCCCTGAATCTAGCATAGGATACTGGGAGAAGATAGGGAACAGAAAATCAGAGCTAAAGGATATAAATGAATAGAGCTAATGCAAACTAATGCAAGTAAGCACATACGAACATGTCTTTCCCCTCAAGAAGACATGTGGCATCTCTCCTCTTGAACACCAAGCATATGGGATCCTTGAGAAATACTCTCTACTAGTATTCTCTCCCCCTGGAGATCTCTCTCCCCCTGAGAAGGTGATACTCTCTCTCTAAATGATAAGCTTTGATGTGATCTCTCTCTCCCCCTTTGACATCAATTTCCAAGAAGGGCTTGATAAAGATGTAATCTCTCTCTCTCTCCCCCTAGAATTTGTCGTGAATGGGTTTGATCCTTGAGTCACAACATAAAGCAATGATAAAAATGTGATGCTTGTAGAGGACAAGTTTCATTGAGTGGAGCTGGATCAGAAGAAACACAGAATAAGTGGCAAACTGTTTTTCCTGTTGTGAAATCGGTGAAACCGAGTTCATCACAGAGAAAACACTTGTCACCTCAGCTCACTAGACTAGTAAGATCTCACAAAGATTTGCACGGAATTTACTGAAAGATGTGCAAGGAATTTGATGCAGAAAATGCAGAGCAAACAGAAAGAAATCTAGATGAAGTTTTTTTTGAAAGGGGAAGCAAATATGCATGAGACGAATGCAAAAACATAGAAAGGAACATAAGAGAACTTCATCTAGAGATGGTCGGCGACAAAGTCACCTATGTTAGAGTATATTGACTTAGGAGTCAAGTGAGATCACTTGATCATGGGTCATAATCATCGTTTAAGCTCAAAATGGGGTTGCCATTTTTCGTTTAAGCATCTTGATGTATTAACATCTTGTCGAGTTGCTTTAACTCATGACTTGGAGTAAAGCTTCTCTAAGATGGAATTACATACCTTGGTTGGTGGTGTTGTCCATGTAGTTGAACTTGTGTGGGTTGCTCAAGGTTGATGTAGCTCATCAAGAATTTGGAGCACCACTTGAAATTTGAGTCCATCTACCTACATGGGTTAGATAACATGCAAGATACAAATATATCCAAGACATAATATTTTCATCATAAGAGAAATATCAAGGATTAGTCAGAAGCTCATGTCTTGCATGTATCCAATGGAGTTTCTACTCGAAGTTTGAGGCATCAATGATGTTCAATTCTCCTCTTAACCTGCAAAACACTTTCTCATCAAGAGGTTTAGTGAATATATCCGCTAATTGCTTTTCGGTGCGAACATGCTTAAGATCAATGTCACCCTTAGCAACATGATCTCGAATGAAATGATGATGAACTTCAATATGCTTAGTTCGAGAATG
The DNA here is from genome assembly GCF_018294505.1 of Triticum aestivum. Taxonomy (NCBI): domain Eukaryota; kingdom Viridiplantae; phylum Streptophyta; class Magnoliopsida; order Poales; family Poaceae; genus Triticum; species Triticum aestivum. Next base: position 180,410,954 of record NC_057804.1, read on the forward strand.
TTGCACAGGATTATGACCAGTTTTGATAGCACTTTGATTGTCACAAAGCAATGGAACATGTTTCACATGAATTCCATAATCTATAAGAGTTTGGGGTCATCCCAAGTAATTGAGCACAGCATGAACAAGCGGCAATGCATTCCGCTTCGGCGGTAGATAAGGATACTGAGTTTTGTTTCTTGGAAGACCAAGACACAAGAGATCTACCAAGAAATTGACAAGTACCCGAGGTGGACTTTCTATCAACCTTGTCTCCGGCATAGTCCGAGTCGGAGTAGCCAACAAGATCGAAAGAGGCCCTCTTAGGATACCAAATACAGAAATTTGGTGTATGGATTAAGTATCTCACTATCCTTTTCATGTCCTTAAGATGACATTCTTTAGGAGCAGCTTGATATCGTGCACACATGCACACACTTAGCATAATATCGGGACGTGAAGCACATAGATATAACAATGAACCAATCATAGAGTGATAAACCTTTTGATCAACCAGTTCATCATCTTTGGTTAAGTCAAGATGTCCACTAGTAGGCATGGGTGTAGTCATACCTTTGCATTCTTGCATATTGAACTTCTTGAATAAGTCCTTTGTGTACTTTGTTTGAGAGACAAAAGTACCTTCCTTAGTTTGCTTGATTTGCAACCCAAGAAATAATTTGAGTTCACTCATCATAGACATCTCAAACTTCTCCGACATTAGCTTCCCAAACTTTTCACTAAAATGAGGGTTAGTTGAACCAAATATAATATCATCAACATAGATTTGGCACACAAATAGTTCACCATTAACCCTTTTAGTAAAAAGTGTTGAATCAATTTTCCCAATTTCAAAGCCTTTTTCAATGAGGAACTTGGTCAAGCATTTATAACATGCTCTAGGAGCTTTCTTAAGACCATAAAGAGCTTTGTGAAGTTTGTAAACATGATTCGGTTTCTTAGGATTGACAAAGCCAGGAGGTTGCTCAACATAAACTTCCTCCTCTATTTCACCATTTAGAAAAGCACTTTTAATGTTCATTTGGTACAAGGTGATATCATGGTGATTAGCATAGGCAAGTAAGATGTGAATGGACTCAAGTCTAGCAATGGGGGCATAAGTCTCTCCATAGTCCATACCTTCGACTTGCTTGTAGCCTTGGGCGACGAGACGTGCTTTGTTGCGAACTACTTGTCCATCTTCATCTTGCTTGTTATGAAACACCCATTTGGTACCGATGATGTTGTGGTTGTTGTCGGGCTTCTAAACCAATGTCCAAACTTGGTTCCTCTCAAAGTTGTGTAGCTCTTCATGCATAGCATTTATCCAATCCGGATCTCCCAATGCTTCTTCAACCTTCATAGGTTCAACGCTAGATATGAAACAATAGTTTTCACAAAAGTTAGCTAAACGAGTTTTAGAGCGAGTGATTCTCCCGGTTTGAATGTCATTGTAGATTTGCTCGACGGGATGATCTTTAGCAATTCTTGATCGAACTTGTGAAAGCTTTTGCTTGGGTCTTTGTTGAACATCTTCTTCATCTTGTTCTTCTTCTTGGCCTTCTTCATTGTTGGCATTGTCGTTCCCTTGTCGTGGTGGAGAAGGAGGTTGTTGATGTTCATCTTGATGCACTTCCTCGTTTTCTTCATCTTGGTGTGTCCCACTTGTGGATGCTTCCGTATCAACTCTTGGTTCACCTTGTCGTGAAGTAGAAGCTTCCACTTGGACGGACGAGGTACTCTCCTTCACCTCCGTTGGACGGACCTTGCCAATAGACAAGTCTTGGATTGCTTCCGAAGGATCTTTGTCTCCTACATCAATTGGCAATTGCTCTACTTGCGAGCCGTTAGATTCATCAAACTTCACATCTACCGTCTCTTCAACCTTTCGGGTGAAATTGTTGTAGACACGGTAAGTGTGAGAGTTTGAGCCATAACCTAGTAGGAAACCTTCATGAGACGAGCAAATTTAGAACGATGATGCTTATCAAGAATGTAGCACTTTGAGCCGAATACTCGAAAGTATCCAACTTGCGGTTTGTTACCGGTGAGGAGCTTGTATGCCGTCTTGTCGAGTAGCTTGTGAAGATACAAGCGATTTGTTGCATGACAAGCTGTCTCAACCGCTTCTGCCCAAAAGTGCTTCGGTGTCTTGTACTCATCAAGCATCGTCCTCGCCATTTCGATGAGTGTCCGGTTCTTCCTCTCAACAACTCCATTTTGTTGAGGTGTGTACGTAGCCGAGAACTCATTTGAAATCCCTTCTTCGTCAAGAAAGTTGTCCACATTTGCGTTCTTGAACTCCGTTCCGTTGTCGCTATGAACCTTCTTGATCTTCACATCAAATTGATTTTGAGCCTTCCTAGCGAAGTTTTTGAAGATCTTTTGGACCTGCGATTTATCATCGAGAAAGAACACCCCGTAAATCTGGAAAAATCATCAACTATAACTAGACCAAAAGAATTTCCACTGAGACTCTTGTAAGAGTTGGGACCAAAGAGATCCATATGAAGTAGTTCAAGTGGCCTCTTTGTGGTCATGATGTTCTTCACGAGATGCCTTCCTCCAACCTGTTTACCTGCTTGACAAGCACTGCAAAGTCTATCCTTATCAAATATGACATCATTAACTCCAAGGGTATGATTTCCCTTAATAAGCTTGTCAAGGTTTCGCATACCAACATGACCTAATCGTCTATGCCATAACCAACCTTTTGAGGGTTTAGCAATGAAGCAAGTTTTAGGTTGAGCCTTTTTAGTGAAATCAACGATGTATAGATCACCTCTACGCACACCGGTAAAGACCATTTTATGATTGTCTCAACGAAACACTTGGCAATCTACTTCAGTAAATAGGACATTGAAACCGAAATCAGCAAGTCTAGATACTGAAAGTAAGTTGTACCCAAGAGATTCAAAGAGCATGACATTTTGTATGGAGCTATCATGTGATATGGCCACTTTACCAAGGCCAACCACCTTACCCTTTGAGTTGTTACCGAAAGTGACATACTTTCGAGGACTATCATTATCAGCAAGCTCACGAAACATGTCTTTATCTCCAGTCATGTGATCGGTACATCCACTATCAAGAACCCATTCCTTTCCTCCTGACATATATCCCCGAAGATTTGCCATAAGAACAAAGTGTCTCATTGCATCATCAAGATCGAAGTCACTATCATCATCCTCATCATAGTATCCATGTTCAACATCGTCGTGTGGTGGATCAAATCCTAGAGAGGGTGATTCGTTAGAGTGAGTTTGACAATGATCTTGTCTATGAATTTTTATAGGTTCGGAAATAATGTCACTAATAATACCAACATTTCCTTTGGCATGCATAAGGTTTGTAAGCTCAAATAGACGATCACCAAACATAGGATCACTAGTATTCATTTTACTGAAAGCAATAGACTTATGGAGAATTTTATCTAGATTTTTCAATGAATAATCTAGAAATCGTTCCTCAAGAAATTCCATATAGTGTAGGCACACTTAAAAGTAGGCAAACATCCAATCAAGTTTCTAGGCAATCCTCTAATGATAAGTTCGACAATTCTAAGATTCCTAACCATGTCAATTGACTCATCATGGGTTGGATGCATAGGGTCAACATAAGGTGCACAAGGGCTAGCAATGTACTTGTTCAAATGATATTGATTGAAAATTACAAGCATCTCATTTTTCCACTCATGAAAATACTCTCCATCAAGAATAGTCACTCTATGTCTAAGACTCCCCAAAGTAGACTCATCCATCTTCCTCCAATGGTGATTAAACCAAGGCAATGGAGACCAATGCTCTGATACCACTTGTAGGACCTTGAGAAGATGTGTCTAGAGGGGGGGTGATTAGACACTAAATACCAAAGTTGCAGTTTTTAATCTTTTTAAATCTTAAGTGGAGTTTAGGCACAAGTTTAACATTCACAACACATATCAAGCAAGCATGCAAAGAGTATATGAGCAGCGAAAAGTAAAGCATGCAACTTGCAAGAATGTAAAGGGAAGGGTTCGGAGGATTCAAACGCAATTGGAGACATGGATGTTTTTGGCGTGGTTCCGATAGGTGGTGCTATCGTACATCCATGTTGATGGATTCTTCAACCCACGAAGGGTAACGGTTGAGTGAGTCCACGGAGGGCTCCACCCATGAAGGGTCCACGAAGAAGCAACCTTGTCTATCCCACCATGGTCGTCGCCCACGAAGGACTTGCCTCACTAGCGGTATATCTTCACGAAGTAGGCGATCTCGTTGCCCTTACAAACTCCTTGGTTCAACTCCACAATCTTGTCGGAGGCTCCCAAGTGACACCTAGCCAATCTAGGAGGCACCACTCTCCAAGAAGTAACAAATGGTGCGTTGATGATGAACTCCTTGCTCTTATGCTTCAATTCATAGTCTCCCCAACACTCAACTCTCTCTCATAGGATTTGGATCTGGTGGAAAGAAGATTTGAGTGGAAAACAACTTGGGGAAGGCTAGAGATCAAGATTCATATGGTAGGAATGGAATATCTTGGCCTCAACACATGAGTAGGTAGTTCTCTCTCAGAAATAATAAGTTGGAAGTGTACGTTTGTTCTGATGGCTCTCTCCACGAATGAAGAGGAGGTGGAGGGGTATATATGGCCTCCACACAAAATCTAACCGTTACACACAGTTTACCAAACTCGGTGGGACTGAATTGAGAAACTCGGTCGGACCGATTCAGCAAATCTAGTGACTGTTAGGATTTTCGGTGGGACCGAAATGCAACTCGGTAGGAACGATATGGTTAGGGTTAGGGCATAACCTAATCTCGGTGAGACCGATTACACAAACTCGGTGAGACCGATTTTGGTAATTAGCTAACCAGTGAGTTGGTCAGGCAAACTCGGTTGGACCGATTACTCAAACTCGGTGGGACCGATTTTGATAATGAGTCAACCAGAAAGTTTGCATTGTAATCTCGGTAGTACCGATTGCTCAAACTCGGTGAGACTGATTTTGATAATGGACATACAGAGAGATTACAATCCCATCTTGGTGAGACCGAGATCCCTATCGGTGAGACCGATTTGCCTAGGGTTTGTGGCAGTGGCTAAGACATCCAAACTCGGTGGCGCCGGATAGAAAGAATCAGTGGGGCCGAGTTTGATTCTGGGTTTAGGACATATGTGTGGAAGTGGGAAAGTAGTTGAGGGTATTTGGAGCATATCACTAAGCACTTGAAGCAAGAGGCTCATTAAGCAACACCTCATCCCTCCTTGATAGTATTGGCTTTTCCTATAGACTCAATGTGATCTTGGATCACTAAAATGTAAAATGAAGAGTCTTGAGCTTGAAGCTTGAGCCAATCCTTTGTCCTTAGCATCTTGAAGGAGTTCCCACATCCTTTAGTCCATGCCACTCCATTGTTGAACTTATCTGAAACATACTAGATAAAAGTGTTAGTCCAACAAGAGATATGTTGACATTAATTACCAAAACCACCTAGGGAGCACTTGTGCTTTCACCTGCCAACGGTGATGGCCCGCCTGCGATCGAGGGGGTGGGCCGACGACACCGACGGTGGTGATGACGATGCTGACGACGCGTCTCCCTAGGCCATTCTTCCCTTCTTTCTCTGCTAAGATCTTGGTTGTAACCCCGCGGGGGCATGAAAGCATTTTTTGGAGAGGGTTCCCCTATGATGTATGTAACAATGATATGCCTTTTTAATTACTCTTGACTGGAGTAGTTGGTATGACTTAGCTTTTGGTGTTCGCGACCTTGGGCGGGTTCTTGAATTGCAGAGACGCGCTTCTCCTGAGGCGGGCCCTTTGGAGAACCTAGTCCGTGAAGCCCCAGGAGGGGCTTGCAGGAGCTTGGGGTCTCCCAATGTGCCCTCTATCGGGCGCTGAGCTTCGCGGGAGTGTGAGAGGCGCCCGACGCTGAGTGTTCCCAAGGCTAAGAGCCAAATATTCCTAAGGCCAAGAGCCAGGTGCCGGGTGTGGTATGTGCCTGCTGGCTCGCTTGAAAGCATCGCGCGAGGAGCTAAGCACCAGAGCTTTGGCGAGGTGTGCGCACGGGCGGAACCATGGCAGTTGCGCCCTCAGCCCCGAGGGGCCCTGAGGCCGGTGGGGCTAGCCCAGATGCGCACCATCCCCCGCTCGCGGGGTGCTCGGGAGGGGACATCAGGCAGCAGTCGTGCCTCCCAAAACACAAATGGGAGAAAAAGGAAACACCACGAATTGAAAAAATTCTCCCCTATTTTTCAGTGAACGCACAAATCTTTGAATTTTATTCAAAAACAGCAAACCGGATTACAGAAGAGGGCAAAAAGACCACCGCGTCCGGCGTCTACTCTAGTCTTCTCACCAGCGCGGAGCTTAGTGCTTCCACTGGGCGTGGGAATAGTCATTGGAGGATAGTATCGTCTGCCAGCGGAGCATGGAGCTTCCACTTGGACGTGGGCAGGAGCCCCCGTGAGGCTCAGGGGCAGCACTCAGGAGACTACGGGGTATGTATAGCCCACTCATTATTACGTGAGAGTATCACGAGCGGAGAATTGAGGGGCACTCCTTCCTCCCTGGGCGGGGACCCCGCCCCGTGCACACCCTGGCCACCGTTGGGGCATCCGGAAACAAGGACAGGACCAAGGATCAAGGGGACACGCGGGCGGTAGTAGGGTGGCCACGGGTCCTTGGCTGGGGGAGGGCTCGCCTGCGCCTTCCCCGGGAAAGGCCCCACTGCCATATGGCACGTGCCACTGCGGTGGTGGCGCCATGTGCCTCACGGCAAGGGGGGAACCCTGGCACCGGGCCCCCTCGCTGCGTGCGGGGCGTGTCCTTGTGTGGACCCCTGGCGCGCACTGCCTGCCTGAGGCAGAGCCGGCACCCGAGGGCGTACCTTCGTGGAACGATCTACCTGCGATCCAAGGTTAGCACAACACATTCCAAAGATATGGGTTGTAACTGGTGACTGTGGCTATCGAAGGTGCCGACGAGGAGTCGTGTTGGCTCACAAGGGGCCCCGGTCCCGTGTGGCCTCGGCGACCCCGATGTCCAAGCCGACAACGGGAACATGCGCAGGCTTCTCCTTTGCCCGTACAAGGAGCCCATTAATGGTGGCATGGAGGCACCAGGGGCTGCCATCCTGAGGCCAGCCCCCAGTCCCTTTGTTCTGCTGCCAACCATCCTCGGTGCCAGGTCATGCCGACCAGGGGTGGTCCTTCGATGTAGCTTTGGGAGGGGCCGCCTACCCTGGTCGTACCCCGGGGAAACGCATCTTGAGTCAGGAAGGCGGCGGCGTGTGCTAGACCACCGCTGCGAGACCCTCCAGACCCCCTCCGGAAAGGTCAGATACGCAGCGGAGGCAAGCACGAACACCCGGCGGTGTCTGCGACGTAGGCAGGATGCAGAAAGGTGTTGCACCCTCGCAGACGGCATCGAGCAGCTTGGCGACCTGTCCAAGCAAGGCATAATGGATGCCTTATACCAACCTGCATCGCAACAACTCGCACGCCACGAGGAGTGGAGCTCGCATGTTCGCCTGCTCCCAGCAAGTGCATTGGGTCGAAGCCACGGTGTAACCAGAAAACTGTGCGGTGGCACGATTGCGGTGCTAGACGAGAGAGGTCATGGGCGGCCCGTGCCGCCGATGGTTGGTGACACCGGTGGCCGTGCTGGCTGCGGGGAGCATGGAGTGATGAGCTCCGCGGCTGGAAGGCGCCACCTGGGTGGGGCGAGCGGCCCAATGCTCAGCGCAAGCTCGGGGTGCTCCGCCATGGGAGCGAAGGAGCGGAAGCGGAGCAAATATGGAAGGTGGACTCCGACACACACCTACCTGGCGCGCCAAATATCGAATTCAGGGCTTTGCAGACCAAAGAATGGTTCGAACTCTGGGGCGTGTGCAAAGAACTCAACCACTCCGGCCAACCGACCCATCACCCCATGGCCTAGCTCGATGAACAAGGAAGTAGATGACACGACAATTTACCCAGGTCCGGGCCACCTTGCGGTGTAAGACCCTACTCCAGATTTGGGGTGGATTTGCCTTGCGGGGGGCTGAGGATGAACAAGTACAAGGGATGAACAACCTCGCAAGGTCTTCTCTAGTGAGGGAAAGAGCCGAGGGGTTGGTGGATCTAGATTTGGATCCCTCTCTCGGTGGTGGCTAACATGTACTTATATTGGCTTCGGTCCTCTTCCCCCAAAACATAGGCGGGAAGGGATCCCACAGTGGCGAATTTGAAAGGGGAAAAGTAGTACATCCTATCCTAACAAAAGGTGGTCTTCTCCTGCAAAGCTTCTGGTCGTGACGCCGCGGTGGGCTCTGCGATGACATCCGTCATGCCGTCCTGATGGTCTTGGTCTCATTGCACCAGAATGGAAACCTTTGCCTGATTCCTCGAGAAACCATGCCTGTGCTTGCCTCCTTAGCACCAAAGAGGAAATTGTCTTCTCTATGCCTGCTGGCGCCCGCCTGGCCCTGATCACCATGGCTTGCATCACCGCAACCTCATGAGGTTGTGCACCTGCATAGGAATCTCCACTCCTCAGTAGCAGCCTCAGGAGGAGGACGCTCCCTCGGGAGGTCTTGGTGTCGTTTCCCTCGTGAGTGTCTTGTCTTGGTGGTGTCGTAGATGGGCCGTACCAAGCCGTCAATGGATCCATGCTATGGGCCGCAGGTAGGAAAGTCTGGGTACCCTAGTTCCTAGAACACCGAAAGTCTCCACATAGTAGTAGGCTCCATCGGGGTAGTAGTAGTCATCGGCGGGATCAGCTGGCTCCTGGGCTTTGTCATCTAATCATAACAATCAGGTAGAGGGAAAAAAGAGGTAGCAAAGCAACTGTGAGTACTCATCCAAAGTACTCGCAAGACTTACATCAGATCTATGCTAAGTATGTATCGGTTTCAAAGGAATGGGGCTATATCTTTGGACTATACTGCAGAAATGCCAGAATAGAAGGAAGGCCTAGCCTAAAAAAGACTAGCATCTTGCAGCAAGAGAAGAGAGTAGAGTAATATATAATATATAGTAACAAGTACATATTTGCCACGTCGAGAGATCTTTCCTCGACTCCCCACGAGAAAGCGATCCCGGAGCCATCATATCCATTTAATGTCTCTAGTATCTAGTTCTAGTTGTAATAGATAGGGATACAACTACAATCATCCATTACCGTGGACAAGGCTATTCGAATAGATTAACTTCCCTATAGGGTTGCACAAACTTACCCAACACAGTCGATTAACTTCGCTCGGACACAATTCTGGGTCATATCCGGCCTCGACTGATCGATGCATCATAGTCCTACCTAGGCTCAACAGAGATGCCAGCACGCTGGTCTACATCCTAAGCGCTCAGGGGTCTTGGGCCCATCCCCCTTTGCACTCCTGTGTGTTGTGTACGCGGCCTTGAGCAGACCCACCTCCTTATACAAGTGCAGGCGGTTATCGTCCAACCGGGCATGCGTCGCTCAATCGCTGACATCCAAAGAGCTTTCGGAGAATCATATGATGTCGAGTGCCCATACTTATTCATGCGTGGTGATTAGTGCGAAAAGGCCGAAGGCCTACTCAGATCACATATCCAGACCCGTTAGTGTCTTATGAGCGTGCGGAGACGATCAGTGATCCTGTCGCCCCGTCTCGAGGACTTACGGCAAGGGTCAGGCCCATTGATGTCACTTGAAACTGTGTTGGTATTTCCCCAAAGAGGAAGGGATGATGCAGTATAGCTATGGTAGGTATTTCCCTCAGTTATGAAACCAAGGTATCAATCAAGTAGGAGGCCAGGCCAAGCTATGTAAACGGTACCTACACACAAACAACAAATACTTGCAACCCAACGCGTAAGAGCGGTTGTCAATCCCTCCTCGGGTAAAAGATAGATTGGTTTTTATGATTTTGGATAAATGGATCTCGCAATAACACAAAATAAAATAAATAAAGAAAAATTGCAGCAAGGTATTTTTAGGTTTTTGGAATAATAGATCTGAAAATAAAAGAGAATAAAAATAGATCGGAAAGCAATATGATAAAAGATAGACCCGGGGCCCGTAGATTTCACTAGTGGCTTCTCTCGAGAAAATAGCATACGGTGGGTAAACAAATTATTGTTGGGCAATTGAAAGATCAAATAATTATGACGATATTCAGGCAATGATCATTATATAGGCATCTTGTCCAAGATTAGTAGACCGAAACGATTCTGCATCTACTACTATTACTCCACACATTGACCGCTATCCAGCATGCATCTAGTGTATTAAGTTCATGGAGAAATAGAGTAATGCAATAAGAACAGTGACATGATGTAGACAAGATCTATTCATGTAGGAATAGACCCCATCTTATTATCCTTAATAGCAACGATACATGTGTGCCTTGCTGCCCCTTTTGTCACTGGGAAAGAACACCGCAAGATCGAACCCATCACAAAGCACCTCTTCCCATGGCAAGAAAATTCGATCTAGTCGGCCTAACTAAACCAAAGATTTGGAGAATAAATGTGAGGCTATAAGTAATCATGCATATAAGAGATCAAATAAAACTCAAATAACTTTCATGGATATAGATCTTGTCATAAACTCATATTTCATCGAATCCCAACAAACACACCGCAAAAAGTCATTACATCAAATAGATATCTAAGAGACCATTGTATTGAGAATCAAAATAGAGATAGAAATCCATCTAGCTACTTCCTACGAACCCGTAAGTCTATGGTGGACTACTCACACATCATCGAAGAGGCACCGATGAGGATGATGAACCCCTGTGTGACGGTGTAGATTGGATCTCTTAGTTCTGGAACTTACGGTGGCTGGAATTGTGTTTTGACGTCTCCCCTAGGGTTTCTGGAAAATTTTGGAATTTATAGGGCAAAGAGCTGGTGCAAGGGGTCTACGAGGGAACCACACCCCCTGGGCACGCCTGGGCTCCTGGGCGCACCCTGGTGGGTTGTGCCCCCCCCCCCACGGGCCTCCCCTCTAGTTCTTTCTTGGCCCCCAAGGTGTCTTTTGGTCCAAAAAAATCTCCAAAAAGTTTCATGGAATTTGGACTCCGTCTGGTATTGATATTCTGTGAAGTAAAAACAAGCAAAAAACTACAACTGGCACTGGGCACTATGTCAATAGATTAGTCCCAAAAAATGATATAAAGTTGCTACAAAATGATTGAAAACATCCAAGAATGATAATATAATAGCATGGAACAACCAAAAATTATAGATACGTTGGAGATGTATTAGCACCCAAGCTTAATTCCTACTCGTCCTCGAGTAGGTAAATGATAAAAATAGAATTTTTGATGTGGAATGCTACCTAACATGTTTATCACATATTCATTTTCTTTTATAGAATGGACATTTAGACTTTTACATGGTTCAAAGCAATAGTCTATAATTGACAAGACTTCAATACTCATGCATATCAATAAGCAACCACGTCTTTCAAAATATCAACATTAAGGAAAGTTGTCCCTAGCCCATCATGCTCAATCATTGATCCATTTACGAAGCACACTTGAATATTAGCTACATCCAATGCTCAGGTACAATCATAGTGCCCCCAAGTTGGTGCTTTATAAGAGAAGATGGAGACTCAAATAAAAAAAATGCATAAAGTAAATAGATAGGCCCTTCGAAGAGGGAAGTAGGCCCTTCGCGGTTCCCAAGCAGAAAGTAAACTTTATTCCTTTTCCACCATTCTTTCACACTCCACGGCTAGCCATATCCACGGGTACCGTCCATACCAACACTTTCCAAGGAATTTATTATTTGACAACATAACATAAATTTATTTTTCATTTCGGGACTAGGAATCCCTATTACCTCCGTACTCCTGTGTAATGACAAGTGAATAAACACTCATCTTGAGAATAACACATCTAGCATGGAAAAATATTGGCCACCCTCTACTGCTTCATGAGCGGTATGGGCACACAAAAAGGAAATTATTTTAAAAATTAGAGTTGGCACATAAAAATTTGCTTAGAACAACATGGAAATACGCACATAGGTAGGTATTGTGGACTCATATGGCAAAACTGGGTTCAAGGATTTTGGATGCACAAGTAGTATTTCTACTTAGTACAAGTGGAGGCTAGCAAAAAGATTGAGAAGCAACCAACCAAGAAATGAAGAATCTCATAAACGAGCATTAAGCATAACTAACACCTAATAATGCCCCACAAGTAGGATGTAATTTCATTGCATAACTATTGACTTTCGTGCTTGCATAGGGAATCACAAACCATAACACCAATATTCTTACTAAAGCATAATTACTCACCAACATGACTCACATATTACTATCACCATATCTCAAAACTATTACAAAGAATCAAGTTTATTTTGTCCAATGATCTTCATGAAAGTTTTTATTATACCCCCCTTGAATATCTATCACTTTGGGACTAGTTTCATATATTGCCATTGCTTTTGACAAGCTCAAATAAATTTAAGTGAAGAACAGGAGCATAAAGATTTTCATCTCTCAAAATAATATAAGTGAAGCATGAGAGAATCTCTTCAAAATTACTATGTATCAAATAAATCTAAGTGAAGCATGAGAGTATTTCTTCAAAAAAAACTAAAGCACACCATGATCAAAAAGATATAAGTGAACACTAGAGCAATTCCATAGCTCAAAAAGTTTAAGTGAAGCATATAGAGCAGTTCTAACAAATCATAGCATAATTTTGGCACTCTTAAATATGTGTGTACAGAAATCATACTTGTGACAAACTAAAAAAGAAAACAAGCAACTCGTATAATACAAGTCGCTCCAAGCAAAACTCATGATATGTGACGAATAAAAATATAGCTCCAAGTAAAATTACCGATGGTCGTTAGAAGAAAGAGGGCATACCTTCCGGGGCATCCCCAAGCTTACTTGCTTGGTTCTATTTGAATATTAACTTGGAATGCGATGGGAATCCCCAAGCTTAGGCTCTTTTCAGTCCTTATTCCTTCATCCATCGTGATCTCACCCAAAACTTGAAAACTTCAATCACACAAAACTTAACAAAACCTTCACGAGTTCCGTTACAATAAAACAAATCACTACTTTAAGTATTGTTGCAAACCCATTCATATTTTATTATTTAAATATATCTACTATATTCCAACTTTACCATGGCTTATACCCTCCGATACAATCCATAGATTCATCAAAATACCACACAATGCAAGGAAAACAGAATCTATCAAAAACAGAACAGTTTGTAGTAATCGGAACTCTACCAATACTTCTGTAACTAAATTTCTGAAAAATTAGGACAATGTGGGGAATTTTTATATCAATCTTGTGTAAAAAATTCAGAGAAAAAGCACATTTCTGTGATTTATTTTTTAAAATTCTGCTACTGGGCGCAAAAATTTCTGAACAAGATCAAATCAACTATCATCCAACATGATCCCAAAGGCTTAGTTGGCACAAACACTAACTAAAAGATAAAAAACACAACTAAAATAGTAGCATAATTGTGAAAACACTCAATAATAGAAAGAAAAGGGCAAAAAATAAATTTTATTCATTGGGTTGCCTCCCAACAAGCGCAATCGTTTTATGCCCCTAGCTAGGCATAATGCATAGATTCAAGTATTGTCATCTTTAGTTTTCGATCCATAGGTCGCCCTCATAATTGATTCATATGGTGGCCTAATTCTTGTTCTAGGGAAGTGTTCCATACCCTTTCTTACTAGAAATTGAAAATTAATATTGCCTTCTTTCATATCAATCACGGCACCTATAGTGCGTAAAAACGGTCTACCAAGTATAATTGGACAAGACAGATTGCAATCAATATCAAGAAAAATAAAATCTATGGGAACATATTTTCTATTTGCAAGAATAAGAACATTATTAATTCTTCCCAAAGGCTTTTTAATAGTAGAATCCGCCAAGTGTAAATTTAAAGAACACTCTTCAATATTGGTGAGACAAGCACATTGCCTAAAGATTTCAGAATTGTGGAAACACTAGCACCCAAATCACATAAAGCAAAACACTCATAATTTTTCATCTTGACTTTAATGGTATGTTTCCATTCATCATGTAGTTTTTTAGGAATTGAAACCTCTAACTCCAACTTTTCTTCAAGAGCTTTCATTAGGGCATCAACAATATGTTTAGTAAAAGCCTTATTTTGTGCATAAGCATGGCGTGATTTTATCATGGATTGCAACAAAGAAATACACTCAATCAAATAGCAACTATCATAATTAAAGTCTTTGTAATCCAAGAGAGTGGGCACATCACTACTTAAAGTTTTGACCTCTCCAAACCCACTTTTATCAATTTTTTCATCAAGATTTTCACCCTCTGAATCATTGGGACGTCCTTTAGCTAAAGTTCACTCTTCTCCAGTCCCTTTATCATCAATTTTAATATTACTAAACTAGGAATTAATAGAAGAAACATCAATTACTTTAAGATCTTTATCCTCTGGCGAGACTTGCTTAGTGGCCATTTTATTTACTAGTGTAGCTTGTGCATCGGATATTTTACCTAGCAAATATTCAGCATGAGCATACTTGGATTGGAGATCAGAAACTTTATCAAATTGTTTCATTATAGCCTCAAGCACAAAAGAGTGTTCTTTAAGCTCTTTGGTAAAATAATTATTGTGCTCAAATTGCGTATACATATATTCCTTGGTACTTTTTTCAATCTCAAGCAAAATATTGGGGGTAAGGAACATCATAATACTTTGATTGAGGCATCGGGACTACGCAAAACAATATTGCAAACAAAGAAGAGATCTAACGAGAAAAAGGCAAACGAAAAAAGGAGCGAATAAAAAGGCAATTTTTTCTAAAGTGAGGGAGATGAAAATGAGAGGCAAATGGCAAATAATGTAAATTGCAAGGAGATGACATTTGTGATTAGGAACCTGATAGATCTTGGCATGATCTTCCCTGGCAATTGGTATTTCGCTTTTGACGTCACTTGAACTGAGTCTGTATTTCCCCAAAAAGAAAGGGAAGATGCAGTACAACTACGGTAGGTATTTCCCTCAGTTATGAAACCAAGGTATCAATCTAGTAGGAGGCCAGGCCCAGCTATGTAAACGGTACCTGCACGCAAGGAAGAAATAGTTGCAACCTGACGCATAAAAGGGGTTGTCAATCCCTCCTCGGGTAAAACATAGATTGGTGTTTATGATTTTGGATAAATGGATCTCACAATAACGTAAAATAAAATAAATAAAGAAAAAGTGCAGCAAGGTATTTTTGGGTTTTTGGAATAATAGATTTAAAAATAAAAGCGATTAAAAATAGATCGGAAAGCAGTATGATAAAAGATAGACCCGGGGGTCGTAGATTTCACTAGTGGTTTCTCTCGAGAAAATAGCATACACTGGGTAAACAAATTATTGTTGGGAAATTAATAGAAGATCAAATAATTATGATGATATCCAGGCAATTGTCATTATATAAGCATCACGTCTAAGATTAGTACACCAAAATGATTCTACATCTACTACTACTACTTGGATGCCCGTGCATTGCCACGAGATAAAAATATATTTTTAGACGGAATAAAGTACTCCCTCTATTCATATGCATAGGGCCTAATGTGTTTTTCGAGGCTAACATTGACCAGACATTAAGGCAATAATATATGATATGAAAATTACACAAAGCATACCGTCAAATTTGTATTTCAAAGGAGCTTTCAATGATATAATTTTCATATTATACATCTCATATACTATTAACCTTATCAATAGTCAAAGCAGACTCGAAAAACACATTAGGCCCTATATATATGGCTGGAGGGGGTATGTTTTTTCTGAGAATAGAACATGCGTTGCTACTTTTGAAATGATGATATTTGTACGACAATTGCAACCAACAAAGGTATTCGACAGGAGTTTCTTCAATTCGTGAATGCAAGCATCATAGAAATGGCGTCTTTAGATTAAGACTCGGTCAGAAATAGTAATTTCCTCATTTCATATTCTCACAACTCTTTTTATTCAAGTCATGCGTCTCCTTGATCATTTATCTCAGGTACTGGATCGTCTTCAATTCAAATATTTTCATATACCCCGTACTCAACACTGAATGTAAGGTGGGAATAATCACCTTCTCCATCTTCTCTTACACCTGCTACTCCACATGTGACATCCCACATTGCTAATGTTGAAATGGAAGATGGTCAATAGTTGTCTTGATTAGATCCACCTAAGCAGCACCACAACAGATCCACCCAAAAAACTTTATTATATTTGTTTGCAGCTGGCATGTAGCCTGATTTTTGGAGCGTCTGCACTGCAGTTGGAAGTGTGTATCATCTAACAAATAGCCAATAAATCACAAAGTAAAAAATTGAATTCTAGAAGAAATATAACTAGGAAACTGATTAAAAAATAAAGACTATTCTAGTTACATTGCTTTGTGTATGGCAAGCTCAAGCTATTTGATCTCTCACTGATTGGACCAAAAGAGCCTCTGTCAATCACCACCATATGAAATGCAAAAAAACTTATTAAACCATCTGGTCCATGACTGATTGATTGACTATATGATTCAAAATTTAAAATACTGGAAGCACTATGACCCTGCAGCCTAGCAGGATGAACATCATAAAGTAATTTTGAAAGGACCAAATATGCATTGTCGCAAAGGGGAAACATCAGTACTTTCCTGAAAGAAAAATGGGAAACATCTATACTAAGAAGGCAATGCATACAAGACGACTCAACAGCCTGGTGAGGCAACGTTGAGGGTCGATCCCTCTTTCAACTTAAACTTGCAACCATAATCCAACCAAATTTTCGTGATCTGGTCGATATAAGAATTCAAACATTTTGCTTTGAGTTGGTAAAAAGTGTATGAAAGACCAAAACGCTGGTCAGGCCCTATACTCAACTAATAATTGCAGGCTAACACTTACCGAAAAAGGCTTTCACCCCGCTTTATATATAAAGCACCAATCAACAAGCACCCAGTACAAACACACGCCCCGCCACCGCAACACACGCACACACCCAGGGCAGGATACACAAAGTCAAAGGAAGTTCTAGCTCGTACAGGTAAAAATGCACTACAAGCCTAACAAAATATACTTCCATCTCAGGTTTTAAGAGTGTTTCAGCTAACCTTTTTCTCCCATACCTTACTTCTTAACTTCTATCCTAGGCCTTAAGGGACTATACTACTCGGCATTTACTACAAACTAAGGGTAAAAGGAAATCTACGAAATTGTAAATAGCTGATTCGTCGCACAGGTACGAAGTGTTGTACTACAACTTTTAGTATAGATACCCGAACAGAAAGGTAAAATGGAAATTCGTAAACGTATATCACATCATCATAAAATTTACTTGGAAGTAACCATTATTGTTTGAACATCTCAACTGAATCAGAGATTGATAAGCAAAATTTGATCTCCTTGATGCCTTCCTCATAAAGGAAGTGAACATCTGCACTTTGTAAACCAACTGAAAAAAATAGATCCGGTATAGGGAAAAAGGAAGGACTAAAATAAAAAAATGAGTACTTGGTAATACATGTTTGGAAAGACATGATGGTAATGATATCTTGTACACACTTGAAAAAGGGAAGGCCAAATAAAGGAGTACAGAAGAGTGCCTTCTGCCGCATCATCTCGTATCTGCTCCGAGCTGCAAAATTATTATGCTGAGGTTAGAATGAACAATCGTTCTGTTATTAATGTTCGTGTGAGAACAGTCTATCAAGAGTTGCGTGCACCATGGTATAAATTTTTTGAATACATTCTAATGAAATAAGACAGAAAACATGGAAGTTTTATTCCTCTAAGGACTGAAGTCAACTATATAACCAATTAAGAGAAGGAAAAACCCTTGGCCGATCATAATTGCAATACCTCATAGAAATAGCATGCACACTTGCTAAATATTGTATCAACTCACAGGGTGATATTTTTTGTATATGATTACACAAGCTGACAAATAGCCATGCACCCGTGAAGAAATGTTCTTTTAAGAAAAAAATTATAGTGTTAGTACGTCATGAGACAAGCATAGAATATGGTTCTTAATTGTAAGTTTGATTACCTGTATGGCTGTACCTACAAATCCAAACATCAAGTAATAATTTTCCTTTGGTTATGGTTGTTAGTTATATTCAGGTAACTCTAGGTTTAGACTGCTTTTCTCAAACTGTTTCAACAAAAGGTTTAAAGTTAGCAGGTCCTGATTTGGATAGAAGCCCAGAGTTAGCATTTGTGGCTTCAAAAACATTCTTGATTTATTCAGTCAAAATTCATTGGTTGTTGTCGGTGTTCTGGGAACGGGGTCTCCACACCTGCCTGCCTGCGGCCTGCGGCGTGGCTCAAGGGGTGGCCCAGTACAGCCCATCTTCATCAACTCAAGCTCAAGACCCTCGCGGGGCGGACGACGCAAGGCTTCCTCGGGAACGGCCTCACCAGGCAGGCTCGCGAGGAGGCGGAGAGATCAAGGCAGGAGTACCTCGTGAGGTGCTCGTGACGCAAGCCATGACGATCAAGACCAGGCGGGCGCCGGCCTGTGCAGTGTCCTTGTTTCCTCTTTGGCGCAAAGAGGGCAAGCGCAGGCACGGAGTACCGAGGCATCAAGCAAAGATTACCATTTCGGTGCAACGAGACCAAGACCAGCAGAGCGGCAAGATGGAGGTCACCGTGGAGCCCAAGACGGCGTCACCGCCAGTGCCTTTGGCAGCCGAAGACCAACTTTAGTCAGGATAACTTGTACTAGATGTTCCCCTTCAAAATGGCCGTTGTTGGCTCCTTCCCACTCAATATTTGGGAAGAGGACCAGGGCCTCTATGTATAGAGATAGCCACCATAGTAGAGGGCATCTCAGAGAGTTATCATCAGATCCAGAGGTGATCAAACTCACCCAAGTAGTTCACTGCACCAGCCCAAGAACACCTCTCGCGAGGCTGTTCTTCCTCTGTATTGTTCATCATCAGCCCCTCAGGCAATCCACCACACCACACACTGGATTAGGGTATTACACCACAACGGTGGTCCGAACCAGTATAAACCTTGTGTCCCTTGTGTTTTTCATCGTGTAGCCCAGATTCACAGCAAGGCGTTGGGACGTGGAACGGTAGGGGGAAGATCCTCGCGCGCACCCCAGAGTTCGAACCTTAAGGGTTTTGCCGGAACCCGATATCCGACATTTGGCGCGCCAGGTAGGGGTGCGCCGGAATCTTTCTTGTTCCGCATTTGATCGTTCATCGCATCCATGGCTGACGCTCGCCGAGCTCATGCCAGGCTTCGGGCTGCTCTCGCCGCCCACGTCGCCCATACGGCTCCCGTTGGTGGGCCTTCCCGTCGTTCTCCATCGTCTGCCACCAACACCGCCACCGGCCCGGTGGGGAACGAGCAGTAGGCGTCGTCGCTGCATCCCTCGGTGCGGCGGGAAGGCCGCACCGCCACTCCATCGCTGACGCCAGCCGGTTCGTCATCTCACGCCCGTCGCGCTTCCATGGACGCCCATGCCGCGTGGCTTCTGGCCCGCGAGCTCCTGCACTACCGCTCTGTCGACGACCTCTATGAGGGGTGGCTAGCTTGCATCACCGAGCTCGTCAGCGCCGCAGGGGGCTCTCCTGCGCCGTCCTCCTCGTTGCCTCGCCCTCCGTCTTGCATGGGTGATGCAGCTCAGGAGGTGCCTCCGCCACCTTCTCCCTAAGAAGGTGCCCTGGCTCCAAGGCGTGTGGCCCCTGGATGAGACTCATCGCGTCCAGCACCCACGCGACAAGAAAGGAGCTACCAAGAAATCCCTCGTCCCCAAGAAGGTGCTCGCGTGCTCCCTACTCCAGCACGTCATGACCGCATCCCCGCGCCAGCACGTCAAGACCCTGCGATGCCCCTGGCAGCGGCGTGCGGGAATCCCCAGGAGAAAGCCCCGCGTCTGCAAAGGGCTCCGGTGGCCACCGCAGGTTGCCACGCCTTCACCACCGAGCTATGCAGCGTCGCCTGACCGGGCAAGTTCAAGCCGGATCTGCCTCCTCTCTACGACGGCACTGCCGACCCTGCGGGGTTCCTGCAGCTCTACAAGCTGGGCATCAAAGCGGCCAACAGAGACGAAAAGGTCATGGAGAATTGGTTTCCCATGGCGCTCAAAGATGGTGCACGCACCTGGCTCCTGAACCTGCCTCCTGGCACGATCTCCTCATGGGACAAGATGCACACCCGCTTCATCACCAACTTCCAGGGCACTCGCGACCGTCCTCCAGTCATGGGTGACCTGCGCCGCATCAAGTAGCAACCTAGAGAGACCCTGCAGAAATACATCCAGCGCTTCAACAGCGCTCGCCTCAAGATTCCCAAGGCGACCGAGGAGGCCATCATCTCAGCGTTCTCTGATGGCGTCCGCGACGTCAAGATGAAGGAGGAACTGGCAATCCATGAGGATCTATGCACATCTCTGGAGCTGTTCAACCTGGCGACCAAGTGCGCAAGGGCTGAGGAGGGGCGACAATCCCTTTATCGAGCTCCCAGCTACTGAGCCTGAAGAGAAGAAAGCCAAGGCCAAGGATGTGAAGTGCAAAGGAGCAGCCGTGCTCGTAGCAGAGCTAGACACGAAACGCGGCAGAGACCAGCCAGAGTCGTCCAAGGGCAGCCGGTACTGCGTCTACCACGACCTCCACACCCACAACACCAACGAATGCCAAGAGCTCAGGGCCGTGCGAGAAGGACATATCGGTCGACGCCCCGAGCGCAACGATCGGGGCTACGGCCGAGGAGGAGGAAGAGGTGGAGGACGACGGGACGACTGAGGCCCTCAGCAAGGGTGGCGTGACCGACCTCACGAGGATCACTGGCAAGACCAGCCTCGCGAGGGGGCTTGCAGGGATCAACCACGCAAGGATCGCCCGCAGGGCAATGCAAGCCTTCCTCCTCTGCCGCCACCGCCAAGAAGGAATGACGACCATCATCAGGACGAGGGGGCTGGGGGCTTCCAGGAGCCACGTGCTATCGCTTGCAACCTGGGCGGTGCTCAGGCCCTAGCCTCTCAGGGCATCTTCAAGTAGTTTGCTCATGAGGTGAACGTAGTCCTTCCCAAGCTCGAGGCCACGCGCCCCCTCAGGTGGTCCATGTGCGCCATCACGTTTAGCTCAGCGGACCAGCTCAAGTCTGCGGCTACAGCCGGCATCCTACCAATGCTTGTTCCCTAGTCATTAGCAATGTGCGAGTTACCAGGACCCTCATCGATGGCGGCGCGGGGCTCAACGTTCTGTCCGTCGAGACGTTTAACAATCTCCAAGTGCCATATGACCAGCTTCAGCCGACCAAGCCTTTCTCAGGAGTCACTGACGGCTCCACCACTCCGATAGGGCAGGTTCGCCTCCTTGTCACCTTTGGACAGCGCAAGAACTACCGTGCCGAGCTCATCGACTTCGACGTTGCCCATATTAGCCTGCCATACAATGCCATCCTCGGGTATCCAGCCCTGGCCAAGTTCATGGCAGTGACTCACCATGGTTACAATGTCCTCAAGATGCCGGGAAGCGGCGGAGTCATCACTGTCCCCTACGACGAGAAGGATGCGGTGTGCTCTCTCGAGCGTGCCTTCCAAGCTGCGTCAGTTGAGGACCCAGACAGCAAGAATGAGAACCTTCTCGAGGCAGTTCCTAAGAAGAAGAAGACATCACCCAGCTTGAGGCCTCAGGAGGTAGGCCTCTCCAGAGGCATCACGTCAGGATCCGCGCCCGTCCAAGGGGCGCCTCCCTCCATCGCATAGGAAGGCGTGCCCGGTGCCCTCCTCGGAAAAAGCTCGAGGGCTCTCTCCTGGAGGGCCTCTGACTTTGCCAAGATCATGAGGGAGGCGCTCGGGCTCCACTTGGAGGTGTGCTTCGCGGCACGTTTCCCTCAGGAAGGCATGAGGCAAGGAGGGCCCAACACTCAGGTGTTCATCACCAAGGTCATCCAGGAGTTGCAGGAATCAAGAGTCATGCGCGGCGATCGCCGCCTACCCGGCGTAGCTCCCTATCCAGGTGAGGATGGCGGGCTGCGCGTCTGCATCGACTACCCAGGGCTCAACCGAGCCGCGTCTCAGGAGCGTTTCTGGCCTTCGCGCATGGGGCGTTGCGAGGGTCCACCACACAGCTACGTTTGCATGCCTTTCGGTCTACCGAACGCGGCTGCTGCTCACCAGCGCCTGATGTGGAGCAGCCTGGAAGCTCAGGAGGCCAGGCACCGTGCCTTCCTGGCGGAGATGGACATGGACCTTGAGGAGCCGCCCGGACCCCCAGAGCCTCCCGAGGCTTGGAGCTCAGATGGCTCGTGAGGATCGGCTTCTTCACCGTGCATCGTCAGCTACTCCAACACCCGCTCTGCAATGATATCAGGTGACATCTTTCGAGTTTCATTTCAGCTGGGAGCGCCCCCAGGGCTGCATTATTTCCAGGTCACGTGGGTCCGTCCCCGCGGCATGTATCCGTTTTGCCTATGTCTTTAGTTTACCTTGCTGGGGGTGCCCCTTGGTATGCATCATCCCCAAGCCGCGCGGGCCGGATCCAGTGGCGTGTATCCTTCCTGCAGTTACCTAAGTCGGTTTGCTTTTCATGCTTAACTTGCCTATGATTATCATCTCTCGCCTATCGCAGCCCCTTTTTCTCCCTCATGCAAACCGCTTGTACTTTAAAAGGGGGGTGCCTGAGCATCGCGACTAGGAGGCTCTTACTGGCTCTCCAGCCCTCACCCCCTGGCCTTGTCCACAGCATCATGACCTGGCATACCAGCGGCGGCTGAGCTCGCTCGAGGACCGGGACCTGAGGACATAGAGCATTTGCATCTAACCACCCTGCAGGAACACTCAGCCTCCCAAGGCTCAAGATCAAGCACAACCCGTCTTGAGGTAGGGCCTCGTGAGCCCTGCGCTGGCTCATGGGTGCCCAGATACACCTCGTCTAGCCCTACCGTGCCGGCCACGTGTTAGGGCGGGGCTGTACACGCCCCAGGGCTGCTCCCGGAGGGGTCCCCCTCCCACGTACCAGTGGAAGCACCATGCTCCGTGCTGGCTGACGACACTGCCGAGGAGCGGCTATGCCCGTGCACATACGGAAGCGCTATGCTCCGCGCTGGTGATAAACAACTGAGGGCAGCCCACGGCTGTATCAACCTCAGGGAGCCCGAAGCTCAGTGTCTGGCCTGATCGCAACGCCTCCCCTCGGGAGCGCCGCGCGAGGGGGCTGGACACGGGGGCTGTGCCCGGGTCACGCCCGAGCGCATGCCACCCAGCCAGGTCCCTCGGACCTGGTCGTCGCGCACTCCTCCCCGAGCGGAGCCAAGGTATGAAGACCGTTTGAGCGTCAAGGGGGACTCCTGAGCATCGCAACTCAGGAGCCTAACTGGTCACGTAGCCCCTCACTCCTTAGTTCCTAAAGGCTAACGGCGGTTAAGGTATGCGCGGGGCCGGGCCCTGCCGACGTAGAACGACAGATCTACTCCTACACCCCCTCCCTATTTGTTGTTTGCGCGTCAAGGGGGACTCCTGAGCATCGCGACTCAGGAGCCTAACTTGCCACGTAGCCCCTCACTCCTCGGTCCCGTCCAGGTGATCCGGTCGGGGCTAACGGCGGCTGAGGTATGCGCGGGGCCAGGCCCTGCCGATGTAGAACACGAAGCAAATAGGAAGGAAACCGCAAAATCTCGCAAATTCAGAAGCAAATGTTACAGTCCATAAATTGTCCTCACGATACCAAACACAAGTTTAAACGCCTCCACGAGGCACGGTGCATGTTGCAGGAGTTGAAACAGGAGAGAAGCCGCGAGGATATCACCCTTGGGCAGGGCCGTCACTCGTGGTGGAGTCGCGCTTGTCAGCTCCACCTCTTGAGGCCGCAGAACCAGCAGCACCTGCCTTGGGTGCGGTGGCGAAGGCTCGAAACTTCGCCAGCAAGGCTTCCGCTCGGCCCTTTACGACCTCAGCATTAGCGGCGGAGCGCTCGGCGTCCACAGGCTCCAGCATATCGTCACGGTTGGCGTCGGGGTTGCGAAGGTACACGTGGCTGAGGATCCGCGTTAGCGCTGCGGAGGAAAGGACACGAGCTTCAACCTCGGTCATGGGGCCGATGCCGGTCACGACCTCCTCAAGCGCCTCGACCAGGAAGGGAAGCAGCTTGGCGGGGCCGTCCGTGGCTCCGGCCAGCGGCTTGTCCAGACCATCGTCATAAAGCGACTTCAACGCCCTGCGAGATCTCACCTCGTAATCCGTGAAAGCTGCACGATCCTCGGCCAAGACCTTCGCCTTGGCGTCCAGCTCAATCCTCTCCGCCTTCAGCTTCTGCTCCAGTGTCTTCAGCCGGCCGCGATAAGCGGACTGCTCGGCGTCACGGTCCCCGATGGCGGCCTCCCGAGCCTTCATCTCTTCCTCCTTTGTTTGGCGGGCGCGAACCTCCTTGGTGAGCTCATCACGAAGGCCTTGCAGCTAGTCCTCCAGCGCCTTGCAGCAGCCCCGGACAGTGGAAGCATCCTTCAATGTCGCGTCACGAGCGGCTGCGGCCTGGGTGGCGACTTGATTCTCCTCCTCGGAAGCCGCCACGGCCTGGCTCAGCGCCGCTCGGACGGAGGCGTCAGAGCGAGCCCAGCCAGAGATCAGCTCCAGGTGCCCGGCCACTAGGCGGGGGTCGGCGCCCTGGAGATCCTCTCGCAGCCGACCTAGCTCAGCAGCAGCACGGTCCAAGGCGGTGGAGGAGGCAGAGGAGTCAGGGACCGGAGGAGCAGGAGGACAAGACGGCAGCGTAATCATGGCCCGGGAGGCTGGGACCTCCTGAGCCTTGGCAACCTTAGCGACAACGTCCTCCAGAGTCAGTGGGGTCACGGGGTTTAGCCCTCCGCTAGAGCGTCCCTCCTGGCCTCGCAAGGACGGCCGGGCAGGGGAGGTGCGAGCTCCACTGCCTCCCCTTCCAGCAAGCGAAAGCGCGATAGATGAGCTTTCCCCAAGCGGAGCCACCGTGTCCCCCTTTGGTCTCTTCACCGCAGGTGGCAGCCTACCCAAACGATGGAGGATGTCAAGCCGTGACAGCAAAAATAAGAGCAAAGCAGAGTTCGGGTACTTACTGGTCAATCGTGGTGAGCTCCAACGGACTCCTACCGAGCTTAAAGACCGAGAGCCTCTTGCGGGGCGCAGCCTCGGGAGGTCCGGAGGCAGAAGAGGGCGCACCAGAAGGGCTGGAGTTGGCTTCAGACAGTACCGGAGCCGGAGTAGACCCTCGGGAGATTAGCCCTGACCTGTCCTTCTTCGGGATCACGGGCGGGTCCTCCCCCCCCCCCTCGCCTAGTGTCGGCCTCGTCGTCGTCCAGCATGGAGCAGAGGACGTTGGACCTGCGCTAGGGGGAAGTCTCCCCCGTCTCCTTAGTGGTCGCCTCCGAGTCGCGCTCCTCCTCTTCCTCCTCTTCCTCCTCTCCCCGCCGGAATCATCAGAGGACAACTCCACCGTCGCCGCCGCCACCTGGCCCTCAGGAGGCACCACCGGCACTAGGCCGCCCCCGTCAAAGGTGGGCATGGCGTCCACCACCTGTTCCTAGTCGTCGCGAAGAAACAAGGGGGCAGGAGCGCCCTCCAGGCTTGCCACGTCCTCTCCGACCAGGAAACGGAGAGCTGCAGCTAGATCCTCATCAGCCAGGGCCTCCGAGCTCAAGAGGAGATCACTGTCCGCATCTCCAAGCCTCCACAATGGGCGCGAATGCGCCTGAAGAGGAGCCACCCGATGCGCCAGGAACTCCCTCAGGAGCGTGGCCCCGGTCAGCTTTGCCGCCTTCATGTTGCTCGGCCTCAGGTCGGCGTTCATCTTCTCCAGCACCAGCTTCGCCCGCCGGTCGTCAAGCTTCGCGCGGGACCACGCCTCATAGGCCTGGGGGCAGCGCCAGCCGAGAGTTGATGCATCCAACATCCAGCATGACCCACTTGCTCCGGAAGCCATCGGCCCTCTTCCCAGCCTTCGAGATTGCATTAGCTTTGGAGTACGCAATGAAGCTTGCGCACGCCAAGGTATTGGCGCTAGTGACTTGGAGGAAGAAGAAGTGGCGCAGCAAGGCCACGGAAGGCATCACCCCGACGTGCGCCTCGCAGTAGTAGGTGAAAATCGACAGTAGAAGAATAGAGTTGGGATGGAGATGCAGAGCCTGCAGCTTATAATAGCGGAGGACAACATAAAAGAACTCGTAGAAAGGAAGCACCAGGACAGTGATGACGACGCTCATGAAGAAGGGATAGAAGGTGCTCCCCTTGTCCTACGGCTGGGCGGAGACGGATCGGAGCGCAGTCTCCCCCATCTCGCTGCCTTGCGCCGCCGTCAACAGGCGTGTGAGGGCGAGATTCTTCTCCGTCATGTTGGGGGGATCCAGAGCCGGCGAGTACCAGGCCGATGGAGCCTCGGTCGCGGTCTTACGGGGCTCCATTGCTCGCCGGAGGTGAAGGGATGAGGCGGATCTGGAGATTTCGGAAGCAGGAGGGCAAGAGCAAGAAAGGGGATCTGGAGCAAGGCGAATGAGAGCAATGAAGGTAAGCCTAACCCGAGCCAGCCTTTTTGTCAGACGGGTAGTTGCCGTGGCAACGTGGGGAAGCGGAGATGCCCACGTCCAATCAACCGCCACGCGGCGACCAAGGCCGCAGGCTGTTGGGTCCTGCGGCGCTCCGCACTTGCCCTTTCGCTTCGCTGCTAAGCCAAGTCCGATCGCGCCTTGGGCCCGGGGGCTACTGTCGGCTTCTCGGAACGGGGGTCCCCAGACTTGCCTGCCTGCGGCCTGCGGCGTGGCTCAAGGGGTGGCCCAGTACGGCCCATCTTCATCAACACAAGCTCAAGACCCTCGCGAGGGGCCAAGCCTCGCGGGGCGGACAACGCAAGGCTTCCCCAGGAACGGCCTCACCAGGCAGGCTCGCGAGGAGGCGGAGAGATCAAGGCAGGAGTACCTCACGAGGTGCTCATGACGCAAGCCATGACGATCAAGACCAAGCGGGCGCCGGCCTGCGAAGTGTCCTTCTTTCCTCTTTGGTGCAAAGAGGGAAAGCACAGGCACGGAGTACCGAGGCATCAAGCAAAGGTTACCATTTCGGTGCAACGAGACCAAGACCAGCAGAGCGGCAGGACGGAGGTCACTGTGGAGCCCAAGACGGCGTCACCGCCATTGCCTTTGGCAGCCAAAGACCAACTTTAGTCAGGATAACTTGTACTAGATGTTCCCCTTCAAAATGGCCGTTGTTGGCTCCCTTCCTGCTCAATATTTGGGAAGAGGACCAGGGCCTCTATATATAGAGATAGCCACCACAGTAGAGGGCATCTCAGAGAGTTATTGTCAGATCCAGAGGCGATCGAACTCACCCAAGTAGTTCACCACACCAACCCAGGAACACCTCTCGCGAGGCTGTTCTTCCTCTGTACTGTTCATCATCAGCCCCTGAGGCAATCCACCACACCACACACTGGATTAGGGTATTACACCACAACGGTTGCCCGAACCAGTATAAACCTTGTGTCCCTTGTGTTGTTCATCGTGTAGCTCACATTCACAGCGAGGCGTTGGGACATGGAACGGTAGGGGGAAGATCTTCGTGCGCACCCTAGAGTTCGAACCTTAAGGGTTTTGCCGGAACCCGATATCCGATAGTTGTTCATTATTAATCCAAATCGCAGGAAATAATATGTTAATTAGGAGAAAAAAATATTTCACATTGAACCTCATAGAAGGCATGCAGAGCTAGTCATCGAGCATCCATCATCTCCAAGGTTTTGACGTAAATGTCCAAAAGTTACACCCTCCGGTACTGTATGTTGCTTCAAGAAGTTGAGATTGTACCTCCAGATGAAATGAGCATATACTGAAATACTAATATATTGTAAGTTTATAACCACAGATTAACATTAGAAAATTGTAGCCTATTGCATCACATATCATGATATTGGTATATACATTTGTATAAGGAAAAAGGAAAATGAACTACCATATTTATGCAGAAGGAAAATAATCATGCTCGCATGAAAAGAGATGTAATTGCAGAAATAAGACACCTATTGTAGCATAACTAACTGTTAAGTTTGGATAGATAGAGAATAAAATTGCCAAATATGGGAGAGGGAGGACGACCGCAATAATGAGATGAGGGTGATGGTTGATTGTGGGGTCAATCTGGTGAGGGTTCAGTACTGCCAGCGGTAAGCACAGGAGGCGGCTGTGGTGATCATGGAGCCTGCAAGATTTGGAGAGTGAGTGGCCGGCTGGCCGCTACGACACTACCAGAGCACTCCGTAGTCAAGAATAAAGCAACCTCTTCCTCTTGCCCAGGCATACTACGTCCTAACCTCATCCTCCCAAATAATTTTCCCACGAAATTTCACAAGGGCACAGATGATTCCGATATTTATATGTATAGTGTTTCTAAAACAGTTTGACATTTGGAAAATTATTATTCCACGCGGGTGCAGCTATGAATTACTCCTATGCAGCTTGCTAGTTTTCTTCACCATCCAATTACATTAAAACTGAATCCGGTCAGGAAAAAAAAGCTTAGTAAACTGAATGCAGTGTGTTGTGTGCATCGACATAATAACTCATTAATATATAGCTCTGTGACCGGCAGAAACATTGGCTTTCAATAATGAAAATAGAGTATGTTTAACAGTCATTTACATGTTTAGTTCGTTGTAGTGGCAACCCAATGGGAGAACTTTGCATACTTAGACATTCGACTCACATTTTTTAACCAAAGTACATTTAATTCACTGAATAAAAAGGAAATAATTAACGAAACAAATGCAGTGGTTAGTTACCTGAAGTATACTACGCATACCTAAATGTGTTTCTCAACAGATTGTGTCACACATTTAGTAGTGAAATACAGATTGCAATGCACCCCTCTTTTTGTCCTCCATGACAACTTGATCTGCATGAAAGCAGCCAAATTCAGAACAAACAAAGGATACATAAAAAGACATATACAATATCTGGAACAAGGCACCGTGGTTAAACAAAGATGAACACGTCCCCGTCTGCCAAACAACAATAAATTGTTTGGTCAAATTTGTATTAATTACATCCACGTTGTGACGTTGTCTCCTACTACTGATCCTAGTCACAGGCCCGCACTCAGTCCTAGCCTCCTTCATGCTATGGTTAAGAGAGGAAAAACAAGTGAGAGAAAGAGGGTATGTGAGAGATGGGGTTATGTCCGAAATCAATCAATATGTACGAGTAAGTGTTAATTTACCCTCCCATAGTTCGGAAATTAGGGCTCGTATCTGTTTGATTTTAGGTAGATTACATTTTAAAATGGAGTGATTTGATCAAAATCTTTTTACGCCCTAGCTATCATCTGGAACAGAAGTAATTTTTCTTCCATCCTGAGGTTTGACAAGACCATGCTCCCCTAAGACATGTGTGCACTGGTTTTTGTTGATTTCAGTTTCGGGAGGGTTGTAGATGGTAGTCCCCCTTTTTATGTATTTTTTTCTGTTGCTTAGAACTGAATCAACTAATGCTTGCATTTGTTACTGTTCTGCTCAGCCTGTTGGTCAAATGTCTGCAAGACGTTTTTCTATCATCTCTATAAATATTGTTAATGTGTGAGAGGGAGAGATGTTGTCTATTCTTGTGTGTATTCTTCCGTATGGCCTCCAAATATGTGCTCCCTCCAGATGAGATACATCACATAATTTACTCGTTCTAGTTGGTACATTAACAAATCTACACAAAGCGATCAAGCAAGAGTAATTCCTACACTGATCTACATTTTCTAATTGCTCCCAGTCCACAACCTAGATGAAGCGACAAAAAAAAAAGGAAGGAGAGCGGGATTTAGGATTGAGAAATACTGTGTCCTGCTGCTAGACCGCAGGGCCTCGTGCTTGCTTCTTCACATCTATGACCTGTAGGCTACAGTGCACCAACGCTGCTGGCTTCTTCACCACCAAGCCTAGAAGAGAACCTGCATCTGAACAAACAAAACAACTGCCATGCCTGGAATCTGCATGAGTCGAGAGGAAGGGACAATAACTCTAATGAGGAGAATAGAAAGAAAAAAAATGCTATTTCTGCACGCCTTCAATGGCTGTGGTGGTGAACTGGTGATCCACTGAATAAGCGTAAAAGCAATGAGGGGTCACTTCACATGAACTGTGTACGCATCTGGTGGCACATAGGCTGGTGCCAGCGTTCTTCATCCATGAGCCTTTCTTCTCTAATGGCATGCCGCACGCATGCACTACTTCTGATGGGTCTCGTCGCCTGTAGGATGAAAAGAGACCTTGTCATCAGAGATCGAGGAGCGGCGGTGAGAAAAGAGAGGACATCAAGGGAGGAACAACAAGGGAAGGGGCAAACCGTCATCAGTAGCCATCCTTAGAGTCCTCACCGGCGGCGGGTGGTGAGGAGGCACTGGATGCGCTCATACCACCCTGTGCAGGCTCTGTGTCGGTCCCGGACGCGGCGCATCGCGGGCACGGCGAAAGGCCCATAGATGGGGCGACACACAATCAACTGGGAGTGTTGAGTAACGTGATTGTATTAGGAAACATAGGTTAGACTAGGAAATATTCTGGCTTGCCTTGTACTCCAAGTAGATCATGTACTCCTATATATATGCCCATGAGGCTCAAGCAATACAACAACTATTCCATCAATCTCCCTCCCTCCCTTCCGACATGGTATCTATCGCAAGTCGATCCTAAACCCTAGCCGCCGCCGCTTCCGCACTTGCGCGCCGCCCCTGGGGCGGTCGGCCTCCATGACCGCCGCCGGGGGCCGCGCCGCCCGTACCTAGGGTTCGTCCGCCGGCCGTGTTGGCCGGCTGCCCTAGAGAGTCTTTTTTCCCGATCCTTTGATCTGGGTTTTTCTCTCTCGCCGGTCGCTTTGATCGGCGTCTACTTTTTGGTTTTCCGGTCTTTGTGATCCGGTTTGCGTCGCCCATCGCCGCCATCGACCCCGTGCGCCTCTACTCCGACTTCGGCATCGACTACACCGGCGTCTTCACCGACCTGGCGGCCTCGCGCGTCGTCCACGCGTCTACCCGCCGGTCGCCCCGACCCGGCGGCCTCGCATCATGCGGCGGCCCTTCACCGCCGCCGTTCGCGTGACGGCCCGCCCGTCGATCTACGCCGGCCGTCACCGCCTCCTCTGACCGGGACTCCTGCATCTTCCCGACCCAGCGGCCTCGCGCCATGCGGCGGCCAATCATAGCCGCCCTGCCGTCCGCCGCCGCCGGCTTCATCTCGGACTCCGCCGCCACCACGCCTTCACCGAGCGGTGTCCCCGACCTCGCGCGCGATCGGCTTGATCACCCGCTCGCCGCCGCTATCAGCCTCATCTACGCCGCGCGACCGACCTGGCCCGTCGGGTACGCGCGCCTTCGCAGGTCCCGTGAAGATCGTCTCCGAGTTCAGCGCACCCCTCCGTCGATCGAGCAATAGGCTGCCGCTGCGTCACCCCGTCGGGCCGCAGCGCCGCCGCCCCGTGGTTCTCCTCCCGGCTGCACCGACCCGCGTCACCGCTGCGTCGCCCCTTCGGGCCGTAGTGCCGCGGCCCGCGGTCTACCGCCGCCCCGAGGTCGTCCACTCCAGGCCGTCCCCGTGGCTGCACCGACCCTCGCGCCGCCGCTGCGTCGCCCCGTCGGGCCGTAGCGAGCGTGGCACGCAGTCCACGCCGCCGTCTCGAGGCCGTACACGCGGTTGCACCACCCCGCGCTCCGCCGCTGTGCCGCCCCTTCGGGCTATAGCACCGCGGCCCGCGGTCCCTGCGACCGTCCCGAGGTCTTCCGTCGTCACCCCGACCTGCCCGCCGCCGCCACGTCGCCCCTTCGGGCCGTAGCGCCGCGGCCCGCGGTCCACCGCCGTCACCGCGCGTCGACCTCCCGTGGTATGCGCCGCGCGGTCTCCCTTGGCGCGGGAACGCCACCGTCCACGCCGGTCTTCGTCATGCTGTCAGGGTTCTTCGCCTACGTCGAGCACCGCCGCCGCACTCCTAACCTAGCCGCCGCCGCCGCCTTCAGGCCGCCGCTGCCGCTCTTCTTTGGCCGCCGCCGCCGCTACCTTTGTAGCCGCCGCCGCCGCCCGTCCACCCCCTTCGTCTTCGTCCAGCACCAGTTCGTCGCAAGCGTCGCCGTCATCTACCCCGACCGCTTCATCTACTCCGACAACCGCGGGCGACATTGGCCCCGCGCCGATTGGCGCCGCAACCGTCGTCGAGTCCTTCTCTGCTGGCCTCTCCGACTTCTCCGACATGGTGTACAGCTCGTGCAGGTCCCTCGTCTACGCATGCCCGGTGCTGGCAACACCGCCGTGTGCCTTCGTCCACGACGTGTCCCCGGGCCTGGCAAGCCTGGCGCGACGCTTCGTCAACTTCGTCTTCGTCCGTCTACGCATGCCCGGTGCTGGCAACACCGGTACGTGCCTTCGTCCATGATGTGTCCCCGGGCTTGGCAAACCCGCAGCGACGCGTCGTCAACATCATCTACTTCCTGGCGCACCACTACTTCGACACCACTGCGCCCATGCTAACTCGGCGCCCCCTTGCGCTCGCGGCTCCATGTCGACTTCCTCGACACCGGCTACCCCGACTCGACATCGACCACGGCATTCTTCGCACGACTACCTCGACCACGGCTCCACCACCCACGCTCTCGGCTACATCGACAAACGGCACAAAGGGCTACCGCCTGCTTGAGCAACCTCGTTGGTTTCCACTCCAGCCACGACTCCGCGATGCATCGACCGTTACGACTGTGGGGGGTGTCCGTCGGCTTTCCTTCGGATTCTTCTCCAGTCTCACCGTCTGCATCGCTACCGTTGTGACTGCGGGGGGATGTTGAGTAACGTGATTGTATTAGGAAACATAGGTTAGACTAGGAAATATTCTGGCTTGCCTTGTACTCCAAGTAGATCATGTACTCCTATATATATGCCCATGAGGCTTAAGCAATACAACAACTATTCCACCAATCTCCCTCTCTCCCTTCCAACAGGGAGGATGATTGGGTAGAGGAGAGCGCCTTGGGCGTGGGACGACGCGAAGACTGTAGGGTGGAACCGTGGAAGCGGGTCGATTTCTCTTGGCCTCTCAGGAGAGATGACCATTAGGGGCGACGGGGTCGGGGTGATGGATCGCGGGGTCGTGGGCTCGTGGTTGTTTCTTTTCTCTCTTTCCTTTTCTGTCGCCATTTTTCTTTACACGGGGAGCAGGAGATCGTATGAAGGGAGCATCGGCTCAGGTTTCTTTTATCGATCGTGGTTCTCTTGTTGATTGAACCGCTTGGTTCTCTTGTTTACTTGCCTTTGGTTTTTGGAGGGACGTAGGATTGAAAAAAAAATCGGTGGGAGGACGTGGGTGTGAGGAGCTAGCGATCAGAGGGGTGGTATAGGGAGGTCGAACCATCATGACGTTCAATCCCCCTTTAATAGTAGAGATTTAATAGTAGAGATTACTCCACACATCGACCGCTATCCAGCATGCATCTAGTGTATTGAGTTCATGGAGAAACGGTGTAATGCAATAAGAATGGTGACATGATGTAGATAAGATCTATTCATGTAGGAATAGACCCCATCTTGTTATCCTTAATAGCAAAGATATATGCGTGCCTTGGTGACCCTTCGGTCACTAGGAAAGAACACCACAAGATCGAACCCATCACAAAGCACCTCTTCCCATGGCAAGAAAAATCGATCTAGTCGGCCTAACTAAACCAAAGATTCAGAGAAGAAATAGGAGGCTATAAGTAATCATGCATATAAGATATCAAAGAAAACTCAAATAACTTTCATGGATATAGATCTGGTCATAAACTCAAACTTCATCACATCCCAACAAACACACCGCAAAAAGTCATTAAATAAAATAGATCTCCAAGAGACCATTGTATTGAGAATCAAAAGAGAGAGGGAAAGCCATCTAGCTACTTCCTACGGTCTCATAGGTCTATGGTGGACTACTCATGCATCATAGGAGAGGCACCAATGAGGATGATCAACCCCTCGTGATGGTGTAGATTGGATCTCGTGGTTCTGGAACTTGCGGCGGCTAAAATTGTGTTTTGACGTATCCCCTAGGGTTTCCAGAATATTTGGGAATTATAGGGCAAAGAGGCAGTGCAGGGGGTCTATGTGGGGACCACAACCCCCTGGGCGCGCCCTGGTGGGTTGTGCCCCCATGGGCCTCCCCTCTGGTGCTTTCTTGGCCCCCAAGGTGTCTTCTGGTCCCCAAAAAATCTCCAAAAAGTTTCGTGGTATTTTGACTCCGTCTGGTACTGATATTCTGCGAAGTAAAAACAAGCAAAAAACAACAATTGGCACCGGGCACTATGTCAATAGGTTAGACCCAAAAAATGATATAAAGTTGCTATAAAATGATTGTAAAACATCCAAGAAGGATAATATAACAGCATCGAACAATCAAAAATTATAGATACATTGGAGATTTATTACCCATCCCTCTCTAGGGCAGTCTACATGCCCGGCCGTGCCACGTAATTATGTTGCGGGTACCCTCCAGGTCAACCTGACTCACAATAGACTGTCGGGAACTCAGGACCACCTCTACCGGGGTGGTACCGGCTGTCCCTTCCATAGCACATCACCGGTAAAAGGGGCAACAGGTAAAGGTAACAATGTGTTTGTGTCATCAAGGGGAAATCCAAGGAATCACCCTCGATGGATTCCCACTCGATGTAACCGTCAAGGTGAACTTGGAGGAATCACCCTCGATAGGTTCATACTTGAGGGTGATACGTCTCCAACGTATCTATAATTTTTGATTGTTTCATGCTATTATATTACCCGTTTTGGATGTTTATGGGCTTTACTAAGCACTTTTATATTATTTTTGGGACTAACCTACTAACCGGAGGCCCAGCCCAAATTGCTATTTTTTGCCTATTTCAGTGTTTTGCAGAAAAGGAATATCAAACGGAGTCCAAACGGAATGAAACCTTTGGGAGAGTTATTTTTGGAACAAACGCAATCCAGGAGACTTGGAGTGGACGTCAAGAAGCAATTGAGGCGGCCACGAGGCAGGGAGGCGCGCCCTAGGGGGGTGGGCGCGCCCCCACCCTAGTGGGCCCCTCGTGGCTCCCCTGACCGACTTCCTTCGCCTATATATATTCACATACCCTGAAAACATCCAAGAGCACCACGAAACCCTATTTTCACCGCCGCAACCTTCTGTACCCATGAGATCCCATCTTGGGGCCTTTTCCGGCGCTCCGTCGGAGGGGGAATCGACCATGGAGGGCTTCTACATCAACACCATAGCCTCTTTGATGAAGTGTGAGTAGTTTACCACAGACCTTCGGGTCCATAGTTATTAGCTAGATGGCTTATCCTCTCTTTTTGATTCTCAATAAAAAGTTCTCCTTGATCTTCTTGGAGATCTATTCGATGTAACTCTTTTTGCGGTGTGTTTGTCGAGATCTGATGAATTGTGGGTTTATGATCAAGTTTATCTATGAGAAATATTTGGATCTCCTCCGAATTCTTTTATGTATGATTGGTTATCTTTGCAAGTCTCTTCGAATTATCAGTTCGGTTTGTCCTACTAGATTGATCTTTCTTGCAATGGGAGAAGTGCTTAGCTTTGGGTTCAATCTTGCGGTGTCCTTTCCTAGTGATAGCAGGGGCAGCAAGGATGGTATTGTATTGTTGTCATCGACGATAAAAAGATGGGTTTTATATCATATTGCTTGAGTTTATCCCTCTACATCATGTCATCTTGCCTAATGCGTTACTCTGTTCTTATGAACTTAATACTCTAGATGCATGCTGGATAGCGGTCGATGTGTGGAGTAATAGTAGTAGATTGAGAATCGTTTCGATCTACTTGTCGCAGACGTGATGCCTATATACATGATCATGCCTAGATATTCTCATAACTATGCACTTTTCTATCAATTGCTTGACAGTAATT
The DNA here is from genome assembly GCF_018294505.1 of Triticum aestivum. Lineage (NCBI taxonomy): Eukaryota > Viridiplantae > Streptophyta > Magnoliopsida > Poales > Poaceae > Triticum > Triticum aestivum. The sequence continues at coordinate 180,446,777 of NC_057804.1, forward strand.
TGTTCACCCATCGTAATAATTATGCTATCTTGAGAGAAGCCACTAGTGAAACCTATGGCCTTCGGGTCTATTTTCCATCATATAAGTTTTCGATCTATTTTATTTTTCAATCTTTACTTTCCAATCTATATCATAAAAATACCAAAAATTTTATCTTATTATTATCTCTATCAGATCTCACTTTCGCAAGTGGCCCTGAAGGGATTGACAACCCCTTTATCGCATTGGTTGCGAGGTTCTTGTTTGTTTGTGTAGGTACGAGGGACTTGTGTGTAGCCTCCTACTGGATTGATACCTTGGTTCTCAAAAATTGAGGGAAATACTTACGCTACTTTGCTGCATCACCCTTTCCTCTTCAAGGGAAAACCAACGCATTGCTCAAGAGGTAGCAAGAAGGATTTCTGGCGCCGTTGCCGGGGAGGTCTACGCTCAAGTTAAGACATACCAAGTACCCATCACAAACTCTTCTCCCTCGCATTACATTATTTGACATTTGCCTCTCGTTTTCCTCTCCCCCAATTCACCCTTGCCGTTTTTTTCACCCTCTCTTTCCCGTTCGCCTCTTTTTCGCTTGCCTCTTGTGTGCTTGTGTGTTGGATTGTTTGTCACGATAGCTCAAGATAACACTAAATTGTGTGATTTCTCCAATACCAACAATAATGATTTTCTTAGCACTCCGATTGCTCCTCTTACCGATGTTGAATCTTGTGAAATTAATGATGCTTTGTTGAATCTTGTCATGAAAGATCAATTCTATGGACTTCCTAGTGAAGATGCCGCTACTCATCTAAACAACTTTGTTGATTTGTGTTATATGCAAAAGAAGAAAGATGTGGATAATGATATTGTTAAATTGAAGCTATTTCAGTTTTCGCTTAGAGATCGTGCTAAAACTTGGTTTTCGTCTTTGCCTAAAAATAGTACTGATTCATGGAATAAGTGCATAGATGCTTTTATCTCTAAGTATTTTCCTCCCGCTAAGATCATCTCTCTTAGAAACGATATTATGAATTTTAAGCAACTTGATCATGAACTTGTTGCACAATCTTGGGAGAGGATGAAATTAATGATTCGCAATTGCCCTACTCATGGATTAAATTTATGGATGATTATACAAAAGTTTTATGCCAGATTGAATTCTGCTTCTAGAAATCTTTTAGATTCGGTCGCGGGAGGCACTTTTATGGAAATCACTTTTGGATAAGCTACTAAACTCCTAGATAATATTATGGTTAATTATTCTCAATGGCACACCTAAAGATCTACTAGTAAAACGGTTCATGCGATAGAAGAAATTAATGTTTTGAGTGGAAACATGGATGAACTTGTGAAATTGTTTGCTAATAAGAGTGCCCCTATTGATCCTAATGGTATGCCTTTGTCTACTTTGATTGAGAATAATAATGAATCTATGGATGTGAATTTTGTTGGTAGGAATAATTTTGGTAACAACGCGTATAGAGGAAACTTTCCTAGTAATTCCTCTAATAATTATGGTAATTCTACAACAAATCTTATGAAAATTTTAATAATATGCCCTCTGATTTTGAGGTTAGTGTTAAAGAGTTTATGATTTCTCAAAAGAATTTCAATGCTTTGCTTGAAGAAAAATTGCCTAAGATTGATGAATTGGCTAGGAACGTGGATAGAATTTCTCTTGATGTTGATTCTTTGAAACTTAGATCTCTCCCACCTAAGCATGATATCAATGAGTCTCTCAAAGCCATGATAATTTCCATTGATGAGTGCAAAGAAAGAACCGCTAGGATGCGTGCTAAGAAAGATTGCTTTGTAAAAGCGTGTTCCTCTAGTTTTCATGATAATAATGATGAAGATCTAAAAGTGATTGATGTGTCTCCTATTAAATCTTTGTTTTGCAATATGAATCTTGATAATGATTGGACTAGAGATGAGTCAACTTTAGTTAAAAGGCGTCCCAATGATTCTGAGTTTTTAGATCTTGATGCAAAAATAGGTAAAAGTGGGATTGAAGGGGCCAAAACTTTACATAGCAATGAACCCACTATTTTGGATTTCAAGGAATTTAATTATGATAATTGTTCTTTAATATATTGTATTTCCTTGTTGCAATCCATGTTAAATTCTCCTCATGCTTATAGTCAAAATAAAGCTTTTACTAAATATATCATTGATGCTTTAATGCAATCTTATGAAGAAAAAAGTGAATTAGAAGTTTCTATCCCTAGAAAACTTTATGATGAGTGGGAACCTACTACTAAAATTAAAATTAAAGATATTGAATGCTATGCTTTGTGTGATTTTGGTGCTAGTGTTTCCATGATTCCAAAAAATTTGTGTGATGTGTTAGGTTTCCGTGAATTTGATGATTGCTCTTTAAACTTGCACCTTGCGGATTCCACCATTAAGAAACCTATGGGAAGGATTAATGATGTTCTTATTGTTGCAAATAGGAATTATGTGCCCTTATATTTTATTGTTCTTGATATAGATTGCAATCTTTCATGTCCTATTATTCTTGGTATACCTTTCCTTAGAACGATTGGTGCAATTATTGATATGAAAGAAGGAAATATTAGATTCCAATTTCCATTAAGGAAAGGCATGTAACACTTTCCTAGGAAGAAAATCAAATTACCTTATGAATCTATTATTAGAGCCACTTATGAATTGAATACCAAAGATGGCAATACTTAGATCTATTCTCGTTGTTATGCCTAGAAAGGGGCGTTAAACGGTAGCGCTTGTTGGGAGGCAACCCAATTTTAGTTTTGTTCTTTACTTTTTGCTCCTGTTTAGTATTAAATAATTCATCTAGCCTCTGGTTAGATGTGGTTTAATGTTTTAGTTAGTGTCTGTGCCAAGTAGAACCTATAGGATCATCTTGGGTGATAGTTAATTTGATCTTGCTGACAAACAGAAACTTTTGCACGCACGAGAATAATTTCGTAAATCACATAAACATGTTTTTTAGTTGATTATTTTTGAAGAAGATTAATATATAAATTTCATAGGACTTCCTATTTTGGTAGGATTTTTAGAGTTCCAGAAGTATTCGAAAGTTACAGATTGCTACAGACTGTTCTGTTTTTGACAGATTCTGTTTTTCGTGTGTTATTTGCTTATTTTGATGAAACTATGGCTAGTATCGGGGGTATGAACCATAGAGAAGTTGGAATACATTAGGTTTAACACCAATATAAATAAAGAATGAGTTCATTACAGTACCTTAAAGTGGTGGTTTGCTTTCTTGCACTAACGAAGCTCATGAGATTTTCTGTTGAGTTTTGTGTTGTGAAGTTTTCAAGTTTTGGGTAAAGATTTGATGGATTACGGAATAAGGAGTGGCAAGAGCCTAAGCTTGGGGATGCACAAGGCACCCCAAGGTGAAATTCAAGGACAACCAAAAGCCTAAGCTTGGGGATGCCCCGGAAGGCATCCCCTCTTTCGTCTTCGTCTATCAGTAACTTTACTTGAAGCTATATTTTTATTCACCACATGATATGTGTTTTGCTTGGAGTGTCTTGTATGATTTGAGTCTTTGCTTTTTATTTTACCACAATCATCCTTTCTGTACACACCTTTTGGGAGACACACACATGAATCGGAATTTATTAGAATGCTCTATGGGCTTCACTTATATCTTTTGTGCTAGACAATTTTGCTCTAGTGCTTCACTTATATATTTTTAGAGCACTGCGGTGGTTTTATTTTGTAGAAATTATTGATCTCTCATGCTTCACTTATATTATTTTGAGAGTCTTTTATAATAGCATGGTATTTTCTTTGGCTATAAAATTAGTCCTAATATGATGGACATCCAAGTTGGGTATAATAAAAACTATCATATAGAGTGCATTGGATACTATGATCAATTTGATATTTGATAATTGTTTTGAGATATAAAGGTGGTAATGTTAAGAGTCATGCTAGTTGGGTAATTATGAAATTGAGAAATACTTGTGTTAAAGTTAGCAAGTCCCGTAGCATGCACATATGGTAAACGTTGTGTGACAAATTTGTTGCATGGGGTGTTCTTTTGATTGCCTTCCTTATGTGTGGAGGTCGGGATCGCGCGATGGTTAACTCCTACCAACCCTTCCCCTAGGAGCATGCGTAGTAGTACTTTGCTTCGAGGGCTAACAAACTTTTGCAATAAGTATATGAGTTCTTTATGACTAATGTGAGTCCATGGATCATACGCACTCTCACCCTTCCACCATTGCTAGCCTCTCTTGTGCCGCGCAACTTTCGCCGGTATCATACACCCACCATATACCTTCCTCAAAACAGCCACCATACCTACCTATTATGGCATTTCTATAGTCATTCCGAGATATATTGCCATGCAACTTTCCACCGTTCCATTTATTATGACACGCTCCATCATTGTCATATTGCTTTTCCATGATCATGTAGTTGACATCTAATTTGTGGAAAAGCCACCTTTATAATTCTTTCATACATGTCGCTCTTGATTCATTGCATATCCCGGTACACCACCGGAGGCATTCACATAGAGTCATATTTTGTTCTAAGTATTGAGTTGTAATTCTTGAGTTGTAAATAAATAAAAGTGTGATGATCTTCATTATTAGAGCATTGTCCCAAGTGAGGAAAGGATGATGGAGACTATGATTCCCCCACAAGTCGGGATGAGACTTCGGACTTTATGAAAAATAAAAGAGGCCAAAGAAGCCCAAATAAAAAAAGAGGCCAAAGAAGCCCACATAAAAAAAGAGGCCAAAGAAGCCCACCAAAAGAAAAAAAAAGAAAAAAAAGAAAAAAATGAGAGAAAGAGAGAGAAGGGACAATGTTACTATCCTTTTTCCACACTTGTGCTTCAAAGTAGCACCATGATCTTCATGATAAAGAGTCTTCTATGTTGTCACTTTCGTATACTAGTGGGAATTTTTTTCATTATAGAACTTGGCTTGTATATTCCAATGGTGGGCTTCCTCAAAATGCCCTAGGTCTTCGTGAGCAAGCGAGTTGGATGCACACCCACTTAGTTTCTTTTGTTGAGCTTTCATACATTTATAGCTCTAGTGCATCCGTTGCATGGCAATCCCTACTCACCCTCATTGATATCTATTAATGGGAATCCGTTGATACGCCTAGTCAATGTGAGACTTTCTCCTTTTTGTCTTCTCCACACAATCCCTATCATCATATTCTATTCCACCGATAGTGCTATATCCATGGCTTACGCTCATGTATTGCGTGAGACTTGAAAAAGCTGAAGCGCGTTAAAAAGTATGAACCAATTGCTTGGCTGAAACCGGGGTTGTGCATGATGGGAGCATTTTGTGTGACGAAATTGAAGCATAGCCTAACTATATGATTTTGTAGGGATAAGCTTTCTTTGGCTATGTTATTTTGATAAGACATGATTACTTTGTTAGTATGCTTGAAGTATTACTATTTTTATGTCAATATTAAACTTTTATCTTGAATCATTTGGATCTGGACATTCATGCCATAATAAAGAAAATTACATTGAGAAATATGCTAGGTAGCATTCCACATCAAAAATTCTGTTTTTACCATTTACCTACTCGAGGACAAGCAGGAATTAAGCTTGGGGATGCTTACGTCCCGAACGTATCTATAATTTTTGATTGTTCCATGCTATTATATTACCCATTTTGGATGTTTATGGGCTTTACTAAGCACTTTTATATTATTTTGGGACTAACCTACTAACCGGAGGCCCAACCCAAATTGTTGTTTTTTGCCTATTTCAGTGTTCCGTAGAAAAGGAATATCAAACGGAGTCCAAATGGAATGAAACCTTCAGGAGAGTTATTTTTGGAACAAACACAATCCACGAGACTTGGAGTGGATGTCAAGAAGCAATCGAGGCGGCCACGAAGTAGGGAGGCACGCCCTAGGGGGGTGGGCGCGCCCCCCACCCTCATGGGCCCCTCGTGGCTCCCCTGACCGACTTCTTTTGCCTATATATATTCACATACCCTGAAAACATCCAAGAGCACCACGAAACCCTATTTCTTGGGGCCTTTTCCGGCGCTCCGCCGGAGGGGGAATCGATCATGGAGGGCTTCTACATCAACACCATAGCCTCTCCGATGAAGTGTGAGTAGTTTACCACAGACCTTTAGGTCCATAGTTATTAGCTAGATGGCTTTTTCTCTCTCTTTGATTCTCAATACAAAGTTCTCCTCGATCTTCTTGGAGATCTATTCGATGTAACTCTTTTTGCGGTGTGTTTGTCGATATCTGATGAATTGTGGGTTTATGAACAAGTTTATCTATGAGAAATATTTGAATCTCCTCTGAATTCTTTTATGTATGATTCGTTATCTTTGCAAGTCTCTTCGAATTATCAGTTCGGTTTGGCCTACTAGATTGATCTTTGTTGCAATGGGAGAAGTGCTTAGCTTTGGGATCTTGTGGTGTCCTTTCCCAATGACAGTAGGGGCAGCAAGGCACGTATTGTATTGTTGCCATCGAGGATAAAAAGATGGGGTTTATATCATATTGCTTGAGTTTATCCCTCTACATCATGTCATCTTGCCTAATGCGTTACTCTGTTCTTATGAACTTAATACTCTAGATGCATACTGGATAGCGGTCGATGTGTGGAGTAATAGTAGTAGATGGAGAATCGTTTCGATCTACTTGTCACGGACGTGATGCCTATATACATGATCATGCCTAGATATTCTCATAACTATTCACTTTCCATCAATTGGTCGACAGTAATTTGTTCACCCACCGTAATACTTATGCTATCTTGAGATAACCCACTAGTGAAACCTATGGCCCCCAGGTCCATTTTCCATCATATAAGTTTTCGCTCTATTTTATTTTGCAATCTTTACTTTCCAATCTATATCCTAAAAATACCAAAAATATTTATCTTATTATTATCTCTATCAGATCTCACTTTCACAAGTGGCCGTGAAGGGATTGACAACCCCTTTATCGCGTTGGTTGCGAGGTTCTTGTTTGTTTGTGTAGGTACGAGGGACTTGCTTGTATCCTCCTATTGGATTGATACCTTGGTTCTCAAAAACTGAGGGAAATGCTTACGCTACTTTGCTGCATCACCCTTTTCTATTCAAGGGAAAACCAACGCAGTGCTCAAGAGGTAGCAGAGGGGTTGCACGACAGAGGCATCATCGGAGGTGGTGAATGAGGAATCACCTTGTGTAACCCACAACCAACAAGCTATGCTACAGAGGTATTATCAGGAGTGAGGTAGGAGGTATCACCCTTGGCACTTGATAGTAGCTCTACAGAGTCGTATAACTAAGGTGGGTGCGGTTATGTGTCGGTCTCTGCACATCGATCACATTGATCGAGTCATCGGTAACAAAGCGGGGAAACAATGACAAGGGTGAGGGGTCATGGATGGATCACTAGCAAACCTATACTAAGCATATAGGATAACAGGTAAGGTAACACCAGTAGGTTACAAAAGCAGGCTATGCATCAGAATAGGAGCTGTCGAACCACAGTAGCAAAATCTAATGCAAGCATGAGAAAGAAAGAATGGGTGATATATAAATGATCAAGGGGGGTTTGCTTGCCTGGTTGCTTTGCCAAGGAGGGGTCGCCATTGATGTAGTCAGTCATAGGGTATTGGTAGTGGTCTCAGGGTATACCGGAGAAGGAGGGGGAAGAAACAATAAATAACAGGCATACAATGCAACAGAAAGCATGACATGACAAGATGCTATGCTCGAGGTGCCTAACGCAGTGCTAAGTATTTTAGGTGGAGCGGGAAAATATCCGGGAATATTTTCCCGACTCCATGCAATTATTCGACAAACGAACCGGAGGGGACGGTTCCATGTTTGCAGTGTTGGAGGGGCGTGACAGGTATGTGGATGGCATATTTGGATTTGTCTTATTTTTTTGATCATTTTACATATATAAATTATTTTCATCCGTGTTACGGATTATTTTATATAATTTTTCAAAGTTTTAAATAATTTCTGAAATATTATTAATTCTAAATAAATAGGAATTTGCTAAATGCACACAGGGTGTGTACACAACAGAGTGCACCTGAAGCTCACATGTGGGGCCAGTCAATTGCCCAGTCAGTAGTTGACTGGTCAGCTTTGACTAGTCAAAGGGTCTAGTGGGGCCCTCCTGTTATTGTCACAGATTAGATTGGACTTATTTTAACTATTTAGTTAAACGAAAGGGCCCAAACATCATACATAGCAGGTAAATTGATTTAGTTAAATTCTTTAGTTAGTAGGGTGGTCCCCAGGTGTCAGCGAGTGTTAATAGTGGGTTAGCCGCTAATGACGACCACGTCAGTGCTACTTCTTGAGCTTGTGTTGGTTTTTCCCTTGAGGAGGAAAGGGTGATGCAACAAAGTAGAGATAAGTATTTCCCTTAGTTAGAGAACCAAGGTATCAATCTAGTAGGAGGTACAAGCCAGTCCCCAATCTATGCACCTACACAAATGATCAAACACTTGCACCCAACGGGATAAAGGGGTAGTCAATCCCTTCACGGTCAATTGCAAAGGTGAGATCTAATAGAGATAGGTAAAACTAAAATGTAACTAAATATTTTTGGGTATTTTGGTTTATACATCTGAAAATAAAAGATTGCAAAATAGTAGATCGGAAAGCAAATATGATGGAAAATAGACCCGGGGGCCATAGGTTTCACTAGAGGCTTCTCTCATGATGGCAAATAATATGGAGGGTGAACAAATTACTGTCGAGCAATTGATAGAAAAGCACAAAGTTATGACGATATCCAAGGCAATGATTATGCATATAGGCATCACATCTGTGTTAAGTAGACTGACTCCTGCCTGAATCTACTACTATTAATCCACACATCAACCGCTATCCAGCATGCATCTAGAGTATTAAGTTCATAAAGAATGGAGTAACGCCTTAAATAAGATGACATGATGTAGAGGGATAAACTCAAGCAATATGATGAAAATCCCATCTTTTTATCCTCGATGGCAACAATACAATACGTGCCTCGCTACCCCTACTTTGTCACTAGGTGAGGACACCGCAAGATTGAACCCAAAACTAAGCACCTCTCCCATTGCAAGAAATACCAATCTAGTTGGCCAAACCAAACCGATAATTCGAAGAGAAATACAAAGATATGAAATCATGCATATAAGAATTCAGAGAAGATTCAAATAATATTCATAGATAATCTGATCATAAATCCACAATTCATCGGATCTCGACAAACACACCGCAAAAGAAGATTACATCGGATAGATCTCCAAGAACATCGAGGAGAACATGGTATTGAGAATCAAAGAGAGAGAATAAGCCATCTAGCTACTAGCTATGGACCTGTATGTGGGTAGGTCTAAGGTAAACTACTCACACTTCATCGGAAGGGCAATAGGGTTGATGTAGAAGCCCTCCGTGATCGAGTACCCCTCCGGCAGAGTACCGAAAAAGGCCTCCAGATGGGATCTCATGAGGTCAGAGACCTGCGGCAGTGGAAAAGTATTTTCGTGGCTTCTTATGAGGGTTTGGTAATATATGTGAATTTACAGGTGAAGGAAGGAGGTCAGGAGGTCTTCGAGGGGGCCACATGCCCTAGGGGCGCGCCCCTAGCTTGCCGTCTCCTCAAAGGTCTTCTCACTTGGACTCCAAGTCTCGCAGGTGTCTTCTGGTCCAAGAAAAACCATCGCGAATGTTCTATTCCGTTTGGACTCCGTTTGATATTCTTTTTCCGTGAAACTCAGAAACAAAAAGAAAAAATAGAAACTGACACTGGGCTCTAGGTTAATAAGTTAGTGTAGGGTCGAAAGTATGTCTAGAGGGGGAGTGATTAGACTACTTAACCAAATAAAAACCTAACCTTTTCCCAATTTTAATTCTTGGCAGATTTTAGCAACTTAGCACAAGTCAAGCAATCACAATACAATTCAAGCAAGCATGCAAAGAGTATATGACCAGCGGAAAGTAAAGCATGCAACTAGCAAGAAAGTAAATGGGAGGAGTTTGGAGGGAGCAAACGCAATGTTGACACGGAGATTTTTGGCGTGGTTTCGATAGGTGGTGCTATCGTACATCCACGTTGATGGAGACTTCAACCCACGAAGGGTAACGGTTGCGCGAGTCCATGGGGGGCTCCACCAACGAAGGGTCCACGAAGAAGCAACCTTGTCTATCCCACCATGGCCATCGCCCACGAAGGACTTGCCTCACTTGGGTAGATCTTCATGAAGTAGGCGATCTCCTTGCCCTTACAAACTCCTTGGTTCAACTCCACAATCTTGACGGAGGCTCCCAAGTGACACCTAACCAATCTAGGAGACACCACTCTCCAAAAGGTAATATATGGTGTGTTGATGATGAACTTCTTAATCTTGTGCTTCAAATGATAGTCTCCCCAACACTCAACTCTCTCACACAGATTTGGCTATGGTGGAAACATGATTTGAGTGGAAAGCAACTTGGGGAAGGCTAGAGATCGAGATTCTTGTGGTTGGAATGGAATGTCTTGGTCTCAACACATGAGTAGGTGGTTCTCTCTCGGAAAATGAATGGTGGAAGTGTAGGCACGTTCTGATAGCTCTATCCCCGAATGAAGAGTGGGTGGAGGGGTATTTGTAGCCTCCACACAAATCTAACTGTTACACACAGATTCCCAAACTCGGTGAGACCGAAGGGTGAAACTCGGTTAGACCGATTTAGGTCACAATATGAACGTTAGGCTTTTTGGTGGGACCGATATGATCAACTCGGTGGGACCGATGAGCTAGGTTTAGGGCATAACGTAATCTCGGTGAGACCAATCACATGAACTCGTTTGGACCGATTTCAGTAATAGGAACATAGAGAGTTGGTCAGGCAAACAAGGTGGGACCGATTCACTCATTTCGGTGGGACCGAAATGTTACGAAAAGGAAACAAGGAGTTTGCATTGCGAACTAAGTGGGACCAATTCGCTCATTTCGATGGGACCAAAATGTTACGAAAAGGAAACAGGGAGTTTGGAATCCCATCTCGGTGAGACCGAGATCCCCTATTGGTGAAACCGAAGTGACTAGGGTTTGTGGCAGTGGCTATGTCAAATGAACTCGGTGGCGCCGCATAGATCAAATCGGTGGGGGCAAGTTTGACTTCTAGGTTTAGGACATATGTGGAAATGAGAAAGTGGTTGAAGGTTTTGGAGCATATCACTAAGCATTTTGAGCAAGTAAGTCATTAAGCAACACCTCATCCCCTTTTAATAGTATGGACTCAATGTGATCTTGGATCACTAAAATGAAAATGCAGAGTCTTTTGCTTGTTGCCAATATGTGTCCTTAGCATTTTGAGGGGTCCACAACTTTAGTCCATGCCATGCCAATCATTCAACTTTCTGAAATGATCATCTTGAAAGAGCATTAGTTCAATGAGCTATATGTTGTTAAGAATTACCAAAACCACCCAGGGATTAGTTGCACTTTCAGTTAGTCCTAAAAATAATATAAAATAGCATATTAATGCATATAAAACATCCAAAACAGTTAATATAATAGCATGGAACAATCAAAATTATAGATACCTTGGAGACGTATCAAGCATCCCCCAGCTTAATTCCTGCTCGTCCTCGAGTAGGTAAATGATAAAAATAGAATTTTTGATGTGGAATGCTACCTAACATATTTATCCATGTAATTTTGTTTATTGTGGCATGAATATTCAGATCCATAAGATTCAAAAGAAAAGTTTAATATTGACATAAAAACAATAATACTTCAAGCATACTAATAAAGCAATCATGTCTTCTCAAAATAACATGGCCAAAGAAAGTTATCCCTACAAAATCATATAGTCTAGATATGCTCCATCTTCATCACACAAAGTATTAAATCATGCACATCCCTTTTTTAGCCAAGCAATTGTTTTATACTTTAATATTCTCAAACTTTTTCAACTTTCACTCAATACATGAGCGTGAGCCATGGATATAGCACTATGGGTGGAATAGAATATGGTGATTGTGGAGAAGACAAAAAGAAGGCGATAGTTTCATATCAGCAGGCGTATCAACGGGCTATGGATATGCCCATCAATAGATATCATTGCGAGTGAGTAGGGATTGCCATGCAATGGATGCACTAGAGCTATAAGTGTATAAAAGCTCAAAATAAACTAAATGGGTGTGCATCCAACTCGCTTGCTCACAAAGACCTAGGGAAATTTGAGGAAGCCCATCATTGGAATAGACAAGCCAAGTTCTATAATGAAAAATCTCCACTAGTATATGAAAGTGACAATATAGGAGACTCTCTATCATGAAGATTATGGTGCTACTTTGAAGCACAAGTGTGGAAAAAGGATAGTAGCATTGCCCCTTCTCTCTTTTCTCTCATTTTTCCTTTTTTCTTTTTGTTGGGCTTATTTGGCCTCTTTTGTTTTTCATAAAGTCCGGAGACTCATCCCAACTTATGAGGGAATCATAGCTTCCACATCCTTTCCTCACATGGGACAATGCTCTAATTAGTATGATCGTCACACTTTTATTTACTTACAACTCAAAACTTAGAACAAAATAGAACGGTGGAAGTTGCATGGAAATATATCTCGGAATGTCTATGGAAATGCCATAATAGGTAGGTATGGTGGTTGTTTTGAGGAAGGTATATGGTGGGTGTAATGCACCGGCGAAAAATGTGCGGTACTAGAGAGGCTAGCAAAGATGGAAGGGTGAGAGTGCGTATAATCCATGGACTCAATATATAATCATAAAGAACTCACATACTTATTGCAAAAGTGTATTAGCTATCAAAACAAAGTACTACACGCATGCTCCTAGGGGAAGGGTTGGTAGGAGTTAACCATCGCGCGATCCCAACCTCCACACAAAGGAAGACAGTCAATAAACAAATCATGCTCCGACTTCATCACATAACGGTTCACCATACGTGCATGCTATGGCAATCACAAACTTTAATACAAGTATTTCAACCAATCCACAATTACTCACTAGCATGAATCTAATATCACCATCTTTATATCTCAAAATAATCATAAGGAATCAAACTTCTCATATTATTCAATGCACTTTATATGAAAGTTTTTATTATATCCCCTTTGGATGCCTATCATATTAGGACTAAAATCATAGCCAAAGCAAATTACCATGTTGTTTAGAGACTCTCATAATAATATAAGTGAAGCAAGAGATTTAAATAATTTCTATAAAATAAAGCCACCGTCGTGCTCTAAAAAGATATAAGTGAAGCACTAGAGCAAAATTGCCTAGCTCAAAAGATATAAGTGAAGCACATAGAGTATTCTAACAAATCACGATTCATGTGTGTCCCTCTCAAAAGGTGTGTACAGCAAGGATGATTGTGGCAAACTAAAAATAAAAGACTCATATCATACAATACGCTCCAAGCAAAACACATATCATGTGGTGAATAAAAATATAGCCTCAAGTAAATTTACCGATAGACGAAGACGAAAGAGGGGATGCCATCCGGGACATCCCCAAGCTTAGGCTCTTGTTTGTCCTTCAATATTACCTTGGGGTGCCTTGGGCATCCCCAAGCTTAGGCTCTTGCCACTCCTTATTCCATAGTCCATCAAATCTTTACCCAAAACTTGAAAACTTCACCACACAAAACTCAACAGAAAACTCATGAGATCCGTTAGTATAAGAAAATAAATCACCACTTCTGGTACTGTTGTGAACTCATTCTTTATTTATATTGGTGTAATATCTACTATGTTCCAACTTCTCCATGGTTCAAACCCCCCGATACTACTCATAGATTCATCAAAATAAGCAAACAACATAAGAAAAACAAAACCTGTCAAAAATAGAATAGTCTGTAGTAATCAGGAAACTTCGTATACTTCTGTAACTCCAAAAATTCTGATAAATTAGTACAACCTGGGAACTTTGTATATGAAACTTTCGTAAAAAATTCATATCAAAAGCATGCTTATGTGAATTATGAAAATTATTTTACTGCGCACAAAATTTTCTGTTTTTCAGGAAGATCAAATCAACTATCACCGTAAGCCATCCCAAAGGTCTTACTTGGCACAAATACTAATTAAAACACCAAAACACATCTAACCAAAGGCAAGATTAAAATTTTATTCAAAAAAACAGGAAATAGAAATATTGGGTTGTCTCCAAAGAAGCACTTTTATTTGAAGCCTTTTAGCTAGGCATTGAGATTTCAATGATGCTCACATGAAAGACAAGAATTGAAGCACAAAGAGAGCATCATAAAATATGTGACAAACACATTTAAGTCTAACATACTTCCTATACATAGGCATTCTATTAGCAAACAAATTATCAAGGCAAGCAAAAACTAGCATATGCAAGGAAGAAGAATAAAATATAGACAATCTCAACATGAAGAGAGGTAATTTAGTAACATGAAAATTGCTACAACCATATTTTCCTATCTCATAATAATTGCATGTGGGAGCATATTAAAATTCAACAATATAGCTATCACACAACATATTCTCTACACGATCCTCATGCATGCAAAGTTGACACTCTTTCAATATAGTGGGATTAACATAAAATAAAGTCATTACGTCTCCAAACCCCCTTTTATCAAAAATTTCATAAGATTGAGTACACTCCAAAGTAGTGGGATAATTATTTCCTAAAGTTGACACTCTTCCAAACCCACTTTTAATATTATCGCAAACATATTCATCATGAGGCTTAAATAATTTTTCAAGATCATATGAAGAATCACCCCAATCATGATCATTGCAATAAGTAGTAGACATATCAAAATTAGCATCCCCAAGCTTAGGGTTTTGCATATTATTAGCATAATTGACATTAACAGAATTTATAATAACATCATTTCAGTCATGCTTTTCATTCAAGGAGCTATCATGAATCACTTCATAATTTTCTTCTTTGAACACTTCAGCACAATTTTCAGATTCACGAATTTCAAGCAAAACTTCATAAAGATAATCTACTGCACTCAACTCACTAGCAATTGGTTCATCATAATTGGATCTTAAAAAGATTAGCAAGTGGATGAGGATCCATAAACTTTTTGCTTTCTGCTTTTCAATAAATACACAATTATTCCAAGCGAACGAGCAAACAAACCAAGTAAGACATAAAACGAAAAGGTAAACGGAAAGAAGGCAAATAAAAAGGCAAATATTTTTGTATTTTTCTTAAAATCATTTTAGAAGTGGGGGAGAGGAAAACGAGAGTAAAATGGTGAATAATGTAATGCAAGAGATGAGAGTTTATGGTGGGTACTTGGTAGGCTTGATGTGGACCTCGCCGGCAACGGTGCTAGAAATTTTTCCTGCTACTTCTTGAGCTTGCATTGGTTTTTCCCTTGAAGAGGAAAGGGTGATGCGGCAAAGTAGAGATAAGTATTTCCCTTAGTTAGAGAACCAAGGTATCAATCCAGTAGAACGTACAAGTAAGTCCCCAATATATGCACCTCCACAAACAATCAAACACTTACACCCAACGCGATAAAGGGGTTGTCAATCACTTCACGGTCAATTGCAAAGGTGAGATCTGATAGAGATAGGTAAAACTAAAAGGTAACTAAATATTTTTGGGGGTTTTGGTTTATAGATCTGAAAATAAAAGATTGCAAAATAGTAGATCAGAAAGCAAGTATGATGGAAAATAGACCCGGGGGCCATAGGTTTCACTAGAGGCTTCTCTCATGAAGGCAAATAATACGATGGGTGAACAAATTACTGTCGAGCAATTGATAGAAAAGTGCAAAGTTATGATGATATTCAAGGCAATGATTATGCATATAGGCATCACGTCCGTGTCAAGTAGACCGACTCCTGCCTGCATCTACTACTATTACTCCACACATCGACCATTATCCAGCATGCATCTAGAGTATTAAGTTCATAAAGAACGGAGTAACACCTTAAGTGAGATGGCATGATGTAGAGGGATAAACTCAAGCAATATGATGAAAACCCCATCTTTTATTCCTTGATGGCAATAATACAATACATTCCTTGCTACCCCTACTTTGTCACTGGGTGAGGACACCGCAAGATTGAACCCAAAACTAAGCACCTCTCCCATTGCAAGAAATACCAATCTAGTTGGCCAAACCAAACTGATAATTCAAAGAGAAATACAAAGATATGAAATCATGCATATAAGAATTCAGAGAAGATTCAAATAATATTCATATATAATCTTATCATAAATCCACAATTTATTGGATCTTGACAAACACACCGCAAAAGAAGATTACATCAGATAGATCTCCAAGAACATCGAGGAGAACATGGTATTGCGAATCAAAGAGAGAGAAGAAGCCATCTAGCTACTAGCTATGGACCCGTAGGTCTGAGGTAAACTACTCATGCTTCATCGAAAGGGCAATAGGGTTGATGTAGAAGCCTTCCGTGATCGAATCCCCCTCCGGTAGAGTACCGGAAAAGGCCTCCAGATGGGATATCACAAGGTCAGAGACCTGCGGTGGTGGAAAAGTATTTCCGTGGCTTCTTCTGAGGGTTTTGGAATATATGTGAATTTATAGGCCAAGGAAAGAGGTCAGGAGGTCTCCGAGGGGGGCAGAAGCCTTAGGGGCGCCCCCCTGGGGCACGCCCCCTGTCTTGTCATCTCCTCAAGGGTCTTATGACTTGGACTCCCAGTCTCGTAGGTGTCTTCTGGTCCAAGAAAAATCATTGTGAAAGTTTTATTCCATTTGGACTCTGTTTGATATTCCTTTTCTACGAAACTCAAAAACAAGGAAAAAAATAGAAACTAGCACTGGGCTCTAGGTTAATAAGTTAGTCCCAAAAATAATATAAAATAGCATATTGATGCATATAAGACATCCAAAACAGATAATATAATAGCATGGAACAATAAAATATTATAGATACATTGGAGACGTATCAGTCAGCAGCGTCACCGGCGGCGAGGCCGAGTGACGGTGATGGCCATTATCGGTGTCAAAACCAGCAGATCTCGGGTAGAGTGGCCCAAGTTGTATGTCTGAGGACCGAAGGTAACTACGAACAAAGGACATAGTGTTTACCCAGCTTCGGGCCCTCTTAATGGAGGTAAAACCCTACTCCTGCTTGATTATATTCGAGGGTATAGAGGTTACAAGAGTTGATCTACCACGAGATCGAGTTGGCTAACCCTCGATTGGCTAGCCTAGCAATGTTGTCATCCTGCCTCCGATCTATGCTCCGGTTTATATAGACATGGGAGGGGCTTAGGGTTGTACAAAGTCAGTTTTACAGAAAGGAATAATATATCCGGATACCTATACTTGCCATCCACACATAAGAGAGTCCCCACCGACATGAGAGGTGATCTTCTGTCTTGTATCTTGACGGCCCATCAGTTTGGCCCACATCCAATAGACTGGACGTCTGAGGACCCCCTAGTCCAGGACTCCCACAGTAGCCCTTGAACCAGTCTTTAATTATGATATATTCAGCGTTCAGATTGTCTTCGACATTGCAAGGCGGGTTCCTTAAAGAATACACATCGGCTTTCCTTTGTTAAAGAATTGTATCCGGTTTTTCATAATGAACACAACCCTTAGCCACGAAGGCAGGATATATACAAAAAACAAGAACAGTGTCTTTTACTAACAACTTTTTCGGCGAAGCGTCAGACTTGACCCTTCGACATTTTGAACCGCTTTCCCACCCCGCGGTCTATGTTTCGAGGCCACGCCTCATTGGCACGTCCTGTCAAAATAGAGATCGTGCCCACTTAATACGGGATTGCTCATTAATAATATTTGGGTAATCCAACTGTTTGCGGCACACGCTTTCATTGGGAATAGGAGAGATTGAAGGCACGAGTGGGGGGCAGTTTGCATTGTTACTGCCTATAAGAGGGCAACGGATCTTGACTTTCTCCCCCACGCCTTCACATCTCCTCAGCCTTCTAATCTCCCAAGCTCTCTGCGCCCACAAAGTTTCAGTCTTTCTCACCACCACCACCACCACCTCCTCCGACCATGGCCGGATCTGGTTCCAAAGGCAAATGGGAGGCCTCCTCCCTCACGGAGAAGGAGATAAAAAAATCTCCGGAGTACGAGATACCTCACTGCCAACATTGCGCATAGGCTTCCCCATGAAGGTCAAGCCATTCCCACTCCGGAGCCAGGCGAACGGGTCGTCTTCGTTCCCCACTTCCTTAGAGGGTTAGGTTTTCCACTTTCCGTGGACTCATGTATTACTACGCGCTAGATTTCCATGATCTATCCCCGAACTCTTTCCTCCACATCTCGGCATTCATCATCATGTGTGAGGCTCTCCTCCGTGTCCACCCACACTTCAGCCTATGTATCAAGGTCTTCAATGTGATGCCGAAGGAGGTCGACGGGCAGCACACGGACTGTGGCAGAGCTATGATCAGCAAGTTGCCAAACACCACATGGCCCAAGGGGGCCTTCATGGAGACCGTGAAGATTTGGCAACAGGAGTGGTTTTATATTACTGAGTCGCGTCGTACTAAGTGAGCAGCGATTCCGGAGTTCAGATCCAGACCCCCATGAGGCTCGTCTCCTGGAATGCGATGGGACACGACTGGGGGTCCCAGACAGAGGTGCAGGCACTGCAAATGCGCATCACCAATGTGCTGGGGAAGAACGTTGGTCTAACCAACATGGTTCAAATTATGCTCTTCCGCCGCATCCTCCCCTGCCAGCGCCGGGCTGCTCCCATGTGGGAGTTCATGCCGGAGGAGCCGTGGACTCTGCAACACTTCTCAGCACTACACACGAGGGAATGTGGAAGCTGCTCTTCAAGGCGCAGAAGAGCTAGCCCATGGAGACCGAAGATGTCGGCCTTAACGCGTGAATCCGGCATCTCCGGTAAGTACTTAACTTTCCAAAGACATATCCAGTTTATATACGCGGTTGATGCAAAACTCATTAGTTCATCCTTTACAGGGCTGGACCAAGAAGTCGGAGCGGATTAAGAGTCCGGCTTCATTGCCGAAGACCCAGTCACTCCTCAGCTGGAGGAGATGCTGGTCCCGGCGCCTTATAAGGCGCCGGAGAAGAAGACCAAGAAGAAAGGCAAGGGGTCCAAGGATGGGCCCCGCTGCAAAGGCCCTCATGAAGCAGCGTCCGGAGAGATCGAAGCCGTCTCCTCCCATGAGGAAGACAAGGATGAAGAGGAGGAGGAGGAAGTGGAGAGCGACTCCCCCTCAAGACGAGGAGGGGAAAAAGGACAACCTCCAAGAACCTGGAGGGGGAGACGCTGAAGAAAGGGTGGGTGGTCCTCTCGGATAGTTTGGACTCAGAGTCCTAACACAGCCCGAAGAGGGTCCAAAGGGAGAAGCCTCTGGCCAAAACGTAAGTATCAAAAACTTACCCGTTCAATTATTACTTAACCCTCCTCTTTCATATCGAGTCTTTCTCTACTTTTCAACCCTCCGCGCGAGATCCCGATTCCCTCCACTTTGGAAGGGAACTCTCTAGCCCCTGGAGAGGCGAAGAGTGACGGGCCATCTCGGGCCTTCTCCCCCCCTGCCATGGAGGACACCGAGGTGTCATCCCAAAGGCCATCTCCTAGCTGGGGAGGAGCGGCCGAGACCGTCCAGAAAGCACCCGAAGACAACACCTCGAATGCTGTAGAGCGGGGCACAACGACCCCCATGACTACTGAGGGAGAGGGCTTCAACAGTCCGGGCCTCTGCCGAACACCGCCCCGGAGTCCAGTACGGCTCCGGGTTTGGACCAACACCCCCCCCCCCGTTGAAAGAGGGGGGAGCAGGAGCTCTGTCGGTGGCCTCTGTCAATTCGGAGGCCACTAACACTCTGCAGGAAGCACTGCTACACACTTCCATTGTCGAGCAACACCGTGCTACGTCTTGAGCTTGCATTAGTTTTCCTTGAAGAGGACATGGTGATGCTGCAATAGTAGTGTAAGTATTTCCCTCAGTTTTTGAGAACCAAGGAATCAATCTAGTAGGAGGCTCTTCAAAAGTCCCACGCACCTACACAAACAAACAAAGAACTCGCAACCAACGCAATAAAGGGGTTGTCAATCCCTTCACGGCCACTTGCGAAAGTGAGATCTAATAAAGATAGTAAGATAAGATAAATATATTTTTGGTATTTTATAATATAGATGCAAAAAGTAGAGATGCAAATAAAAGTAGATTGGAAGCAAATATGATAAGAGATAGACCCGGGGGCCATAGGTTTCACTAGTGGCTTCTCTCAAGATAGCATAAGTATTACGGTGGGTGAAGAAATTACTGTCAAGCAATTGATAGAAAAGCGAATAATTATGAGATTATCTAGGCATGATCATGTATATAGGCATCACGTCCGTAACAAGTAGACCGACTCATGCCTGCATCTACTACTATTACTCCACACATCGACCGACTCCTGCCTACATCTAGGGTATTAAGTTCATAAGAACAGAGTAACGCATTTAGCAAGATGACATGATGTAGAGGGATAAACTCAAGCAATATGATATAAACCCCATCTTGTTATCCTCGATGGCAACAATACAATACGTGCCTTGCAACCCTTTCTGTCACTGGGTAAGGACACCGCAAGATTGAACCCAAAGCTAAGCACTTCTCCATGGCAAGAAAGATCAATCTAGTAGGCCAAACCAAACTGATAATTCGAAGAGACTTGCAAAGATAACTCAATCATACATAAAAGAATTCAGAGAAGATTCAAATATTGTTCATAGATAAACTTGATCATAAACCCATAATTCATCGGATCTTGACAAACACACCGCAAAAAGAGTTTACATTGAGTAGATCTCCACAAGAGAGGGTGAGAACATTGTATTGAGATCCAAAAAGAGAGAAGAAGCCAACTAGCTAATAACTATGGACTCATAGGTCTGTGGTAAACTACTCACAACTCATCGGAGGGGCAAGGATGTTGATGTAGAAGCCCTCCATGGTCAATTCCCCCTCCGGCAGAGTGCCGGCAAAGGCTCCAAGATGAGATCTCACGGATACAGAAGGTTACGATGGTGGAAATTGTGTTTCGTCCGCTCTCTGGATGTTTTCGGGGTACGTAGGCTTATATAGGAGGAAGAAGTATGTCGGTGGATGCCCGAGGGGCCCACAAGACAAGGGGGCACGCCCTATAGGGGGGCGCGCCCTCCTATCTTGTGGAAGCTTCGGCTGCTTCTTGACTTGCACTCCAAATCCTCTGGATCACGTTCGTTCCAAAAATCACACTCCCGAAGGTTTCATTCCGTTTGGACTCCGTTTGATATTCCTTTTCTTCGAAATACTGAAATAGGCAAAAAAACAGCAATACGGGCTGGGCCTCCGGTTAGTAGGTTAGTCCCAAAAATGATATAAATGTGTAAAATAAAGCCCATAAACATCCAAAAGGGGTAATATAATAGCATGGAACAATCATAAATTATAGATATGTTGGAGACGTATCAAGCATCCCCAAGCTTAATTCATGCTCGTCGTCGAGTAGGTAAATGATAAAAAGAGAATTTTTCGTGTGGAATGCTACCTAGCATAATTCTTAATGTAATTTTCTTTATTGTGGCATGAATGTTCAGATCCAAATGATTCAAAATAAAAGTTCATATTGATAAAAGAAATAGTAACACTTCAAGCATACTAATCAAAGTAATCATGTCTTCTCAAAATAACATGGCAAAGGAAAGTTCATCCCTACAAAATAATATAGTTAGGCTATGCTTCATTTTCGTCACAACTTCTATACCCCCGATGACAAGCCAAGCAATTGTTTCATACTTAAATAATCTCAAACTTTTTCAACCTTCACGCATTACATGAGCGTGAGCCATGGATATAGCACTATGGGTGGAATAGAATATGATGATGGGGATTGTGTGGAGAAGACAAAAAAGGAGAAAGTCTCACATTGACGAGGATAATCAACGGGCTATGGAGATGCCCACCAATTGATGTCAATATGAGGAGTAGGGATTGCCATGCCACGGATGCACTAGAGCTATAAATGAATGCTCAACAAAAGAAAACTAGTGGGTGTGCATCCAACTTGCTTGCTCACGAAGACCTAGGGCATTTGAGGAAGCCCATCGTAGGAATATACAAGCCAAGTTCTATAATGAAAAATTCCCACTAGTATGAAAAAGACAACTTATGAGACTCACTATATGAAAAACATGGTGCTACTTTGAAGCACAATATATGTGACTCACTACATGAAGAACAAGGTGCTACTTTGAAGCACAAGTGTGGAAAAAGAGATAGTAACATTGCCGTTTTTATTTATTTCTTTTTTTTCTTTTTCTTTTTTTCTCTTTTCTTTTTTCTTTGGGACTTTCCTTTTTTTGGCCTTTTTTTGGCCTTTCTTTTTTTCTTTTTGGGCAATGCTCTAATAATGATGATCATCAAACTTCTATTGATTACAACATATGAATTACAACTCGAAACTAGAACAAGGTATGACTCTATATGAATGCCTCCGGCGGTGTACCGGGATGGTGCAATGAATCAACAGTGACATGTATAAAAATTAATGCATGGAGGCTTTGCCACAAATACGATGTCAGCTACATGATCATGCAATGGCAATATGACAAAAGTAAAGTATGTCATGATGATGATAAATGGAATGGTGGAAACTTGCATGGCAATATATCTCGGAATGGCTATGGAAATGCCATAATAGGTAGGTATGGTGGCTGTTTTGAGGAAGATATAAGGAGGTTGATGTGTGATAGAGCGTATCGTATCACGGGGTTTGGATGCACCGGCGAAGTTTGCACCAAGTCTCAAGGTGAGAAAGGGAAATGCACGGTACCGAAGAGGCTAGCAATGGTGGAAAGCTAAAAGTGCGTATAATCCATGGACTCAACATTAGTCAAAACAACTCATATACTTATTGCAAAAATTTAGAAGTCATCAAAAATCATGTACTACGCGCATGCTCCTAGGGGGATAGATTGGTAGGAAAAGACCATCCTCGTCCCCGACCGCCACTCATAAGGATGCACAAGCCAGGTACACTTCATGTTTCAAATTTGTTACAAAACTTTCACCATATGTGCATGCTACGGGACTTGCGAACTTCAACACACGCATTCTTTAAATTCATAATCACCCAACTAGCATGACTTTAATATCACTACCTGATACGTCCATTTTGCATCATGCTTTTATGACAATATTTATTGCATTATGGGTTGTTATTTCACGTTATGTCACAATACTTATGGCTATTCTATCTTATTTTACAAGGTTTACATGAAGAGGGAGAATGCCAGCAGCTGGAATTCTGGGCTGGAAAAGGAGCAAATATTGGAGGCCTATTCTGTGCAACTCCAAAAGTCCTGAAATTCCACGGAATATCTTAAAATAAATAAAGAAAAGTCATCGCCAAAGATGAAGGCCAGTGGGCCCACACCCTGCTCATGAGGGTGCCCCCCCCCGTGGGCGCCCCCCCTACCTCGTGGGCCCCCTGGTGGCTCTCCGACGCCCATCTTCTCCTATATGAAGTCTTTCGATGAGAAAAAAATAAAAAGGCAACCTTTCGGGACAAGACTCCACCGCCACGAGGCGGAACCTTGGCGGGACCAATCTAGGGCTCCGGCAGAGCTGTTCTGCCTGGGACACTTCCCTCCGGGAGGGGGAAATCATCACCATCGTCATCACCAACGCTCCTCTCATCGGGAGAGGGCAATCTCCATCAACATCTTCACCAGCACCATCTCATCTCCAAACCCTAGTTCATCTCTTGTATCCAATTCTTGTCTCCAAGTACGGGATTGGTGCTAGTAGGTTGCTAGTAGTGTTGATTACTCCTTGTAGTTGATGCTAGTTGGTTTATTTAGTGGAAGATCATATGTTCAGATCATTTATGCACATTATTATCCCTCTGATTATGAACATGAATATGCTTTGTGAGTAATTTCGTTTGTTCCTGAGGACAAGGGAGAAGTCTTGCTATTAGTAGTCATGTGAATTTACTATTCGTTCGATATTTTGATAAGATGTATGTTGTCTAACCTCTAGTGGTGTTATGTGAACGTTGACTACATAACACTTCACCATTATTTGGGCCTAGGGGAAGGCATTGAGAAGTAATAAGTAGATGATGGGTTGCTAGAGTGACAGAAGCTTAAACCCTAGTTTATGCGTTGCTTCGTAAGGGGCTGATTTGGATCCATATGTTTCATGCTATGGTTAGGTTTACCTTAATACTTTTGTTGTAGTTGCGGATGCTTGCAATAGAGGTTAATCATAAGTGGGATGCTTGTTCAAGTAAGAACAGCACCCAAGCACCAGTCCACCCACATATCAAATTACCAAAGTACCGAACGCGAATCATATGAGCATGATGAAAACTAGCTTGACGATATTCCCATGTCTCCTTGGGAGCGCTTTTCCTATTATAAGAGTTTGTCCAGGCTTGTCCTTTGCTACAAAAAGGATTGGGCCACCTTTCTGCACTTTATTTACTTTTTTTACTTGTTGCTCGTTACAATTTATCTTATCACAAAACTATATGTTACCACTTATTTCAGTACTTGCAGAGAATACCTTGCTGAAAACCGCTTATCATTTCCTTCTGCTCCTCGTTGGGTTCGACACTCTTACTTATCGAAAGGACTATGATAGGTCCCCTATACTTGTGGGTCATCAAGACTCTTTTCTGGCGGCGTTGCCGGGGAGTGAAGCGCCTTTGGTAGGTGGAATTTGGTAAGGAAAAATTTATTTAGTGTGCTGAAATTTTCTGTCACTTGTTACTATGGAAAGTAATTGTCTGAGGGGCTTGTTCGGGGTATCTTCACCCCGTCCAGTAGAGCAAAGAGTTGCTCCTCAACCTACTGAACCTATTGAAAATGAAACTCCTTTTGAGATTCCTTCGGGTATGATGGAAAAACTGCTAGCTAACACTTTTACAGGAGATGGAACAAAGCATCCTGATGAACATCTACACTATGCGGATGATGTTTGTGGACTATTTAAGCTTGCAGGTATACCCGATGATGTTGTTAAGAAGAAGGCTTTCCCTTTATCTTTGAAGGGAGATGCATTGACATGGTATAGGCTATGTGATGATATGAGATCATGGAACTATAAAAGATTGAAATTGGAATTTCATCAAAAGTATTACCCTATGCATCTTGTTCATCGTGATCGCAATTATATATATAATTTTTGGCCTCGCGAAGGAGAAATCATCGCTCAAGCTTGGGGGAGGCTTAAATCAATGTTATATTCATGCCCCAATCATGAGCTCGCAAGAGAAGTGATTATGCAAAGTTTTTATGCTCGGCTTTCTGGTAACAATCGCACCATGCTCGATACTTCTTGTGCTAGCTCTTTTATGATGAAGACTATTGAATTTAGATGGAATTTACTGGATAGAATTAAATGCAACTCTGAAGATTGGGACCTCGACAAAGGTAAGGAGTCAGGTATGACACCTAAGTTTGATTGTGTTAAATCTTTTATGGATACCGATATTTTTCGTAAGTTTAGCACTAAATATGGACTTGACTCTGAGATAGTAGCCTGTTTCTGTGAATCTTTTGCTACTTATGTTGATCTCCCCAAGGAGAAGTGGTTTAAATATCATCCTCCCATAGAAGTAAAAGTAGCTGCACCTATTAAAGTTGAAGAAAAGATTGTCACTTATAATGATCCTATTGTTCGCACTTCTTATGTTGAGAAACCACCTTTCCCTGTTAGAATGAAGGATCATGCTAAAGCTTCAACTGTTGTTCGTAAAAGCAATATTAGAACTTATACCCCTCCTGAGCAAGTCAAGGTAGAACCCAATATTGCTATTGTTAAAGATCTCTTGTCTGATAATATTGATGGGCATGTTATTCAATTTTGCGGTGAAACTGCTAGAATTGCTAAACCCTATGCTAGAGATAAACATAGACCTGTGGTAGGCGTGCCTTTTATTTCTGTTAAAATAGGAGATCATTGTTATCATGGCTTATGTGATATGGGTGCTAGTGCTAGTGTTATACCCATTGAGTTATACAAAGAAATTATGCATGAAATTGCACCTGCTGAGTTAGAAGATATTGATGTTACAATTAAACTTGCCAATAGAGATACTATATCTGCAGTGGGAATTCTTAGAGATGTTGAAGTCTTGTGTGGAAAAACCAAATATCCCGCTGATTTTCTTGTTCTTGGTTCTCCACAAGATAGCTTTTGTCCCATTATATTTGGTAGACCCTTCTTGAATACTGTTAATGCTAAGATAGATTGCGAAAAGAATGTTGTTACTATTGGCTTGGGTGATATGGTTCATGAGTTTAATTTCTCTAAATTTAGTAAACAACATCGTGAGGAAGAATTGCCTAGTAAGGACGAAATTATTGGTCTTTCTTCTATTGCCGTACCTTGTAGTGATCCTTTAGAACACTATTTGCTAGACCATGAAAATGATATGTTCATGAATGAAAGAAGGGAAATAGCTGCACCATGCCGCTATTGGATATACTCTGGATGATCTTAAGGGCATCAGTCCCACTCTATGTCAACATAAAATAAATTTGGAAGTTGATGCCAAACCAGTTTGTGATCCTCAATGACGTTTGAATCCTAAAATGAAAGAGGTGGTAAGAAAGGAAATACTCAAGCTTCTGGAGGCAGGTATAATTTATCCCGTTGCTGATAGTCAGTGGGTAAGTCCTGTCCATTGTGTCCCTAAGAAGGGAGGTATTATTGTTGTCCCTAATGATAAAGATGAATTGATTCCGCAAAGAATTATCACAGGTTATAGGATGGTAACTGATTTCCGTAAATTAAATAAGGCTACTAAGAAAGATCATTACCCCTTACCTTTTATTGATGAAATGCTAGAAAGATTATGCAAACATACACATTATTGCTTTCTAGATGGTTATTCCGGTTTTTCTCAAATACCTGTGTCGGCTAAAGATCAATCAAAGACTACTTTTACATGCCCTTTTAGTACTTTTGCTTATAGACATATGCCTTTCGTTTTATGTAATGCACCTGCTACCTTTCAAAGATGCATGGTGGCAATATTCTCTGACTTTTGCGAGAAAATTTGTGAGGTTTTCATGGACGACTTTTCCGTCTATGGTTCCTCTTTTGATGATTGCTTGAGCAATCTTGCTCAAGTTTTGCAGAGATGTGAAGAAACTAATCTTGTCTTGAATTGGGAAAAGTGCCACTTTATGGTTAATGAAGGTATTGTCTTGGGGCACAAAGTTTCTGAAAGAGGTATTGAAGTTGATAAAGCCAAGGTTGATGCTATTGAAAAGATGCCATGTCCCAAGGACATCAAAGGTATAAGAAGTTTCCTTGGTCACGCCGGATTTTATAGGAGGTTCATTAAGGACTTCTCAAAAATCTCTCGGCTTCTGACTAATTTATTACAAAAAGATGTACCATTTGTCTTTGATGATGATTATGTAGAAGCATTTGAAATACTTAAGAAAGCATTAGTATTTGCACCTGTTGTTCAGCCACCTGATTGGAATTTACCCTTTGAAATTATGTGTGATGCTAGTGATTATGCTGTAGGTCCTGTTCTAGGGCAAAGAGTTGATAAGGAATTAAATGTTATCCATTATGCTAGTAAGACTCTAGACAATGCTCAAAGAAATTATGCTACTACCGAAAAGGAACTTTTAGCAGTTGTATTTGCTTGTGATAAATTCAGACCCTATATTGTTGATTCTAAAGTAACTATTCACACAGATCATGCTGCTATTAAATATCTTATAGAAAATAAAGATGCAAAACCTAGACTTATTAGATGGGTTCTCCTGCTGCAAGAATTTGATTTACATATTGTTGATAGAAAAGGAGCTGAGAACCCCATTGCAGACAACTTATCTAGGTTAGAGAATGTTCTTGATGACCCACTACCTATTGATGATAGCTTTCCTGATGAACAATTAAATGTCATAAGCACTTCTCGTAGCACTCCATGGTATGCTGATTATGCTAATTATATTGTTGCTAAATTTATACCACCTGGCTTCACATACCAACAAAAGAAAAAGTTTTTCTATGACTTGCGACATTACTTTTGGGATGACCCACATCTTTATAAAGAAGGAGTAGATGGTGTTATTAGACGTTGTGTACCTGAGCATGAACAGGAACAGATCCTACGCAGGTGTCACTCCGAAGCTTATGGAGGACACCACGCTGGAGATAGAACTGCACATAAGGTATTGTAATCCGGTTTTTATTGGCCTACTCTCTTCAAGGATGCCCGTAAGTTTGTTTTGTCTTGCGACGAATGTCAAAGAATTGGTAATATTAGTAGACGTCAAGAAATGCCTATGAATTATTCACTTGTTATTGAACCATTTGATGTTTGGGGATTTGATTATATGGGACCTTTTCCTGCCTCTAATGGATATACTCATATTTTAGTCGTTGTTGATTACGTTACTAAGTGGGTAGAAGCTATTCCAACTAGTAGTGCTGATCATAACACTTCTATTAAAATGCTTAAGGAAGTTATTTTTTCAAGGTTTGGAGTCCCTAGATATTTAATGACTGATGGTGGTTCACACTTTATTCATGGTGCTTTCCGTAAGATGCTTGCTAAATATGACGTTAACCATAGAATTGCATCTCCATATCACCCGCAGTCTAGTGGTCAGGTAGAATTGAGCAATAGAGAGCTCAAATTAATCTTGCAAAAGACTGTCAATAGGTCTATAAAGAATTGGTCCAAGAAACTAAATGATGCATTATGGGCCTATAGAACTGCATACAAAAATCTTATGCGTATGTCTCCGTATAAAATGGTTTATGGAAAAGCATGGCACTTACCTCTCGAACTAGAACATAAGGCATATTGGGCTATTAAAGAGCTCAACTATGATTTCAAACTTGTTGGTGAGAAGAGGTTATTTGATATTAGCTCACTTGATGAATGGAGAACCCAAGCTTATGAAAATGCCAAGTTGTTTAAAGAAAAGGTTAAAAGATGGCATGACAAAAGGATACAAAAGCGTGAGTTTAATGTAGGTGATTATGTATTGCTATACAACTCTCGTTTAAGATTTTTTGCAGGAAAACTTCTCTCTAAATGGGAAGGTCCTTACGTTATCGAGGAGGTCTATCGTTCCGGTGCCATAAAAATCAACAACTTCGAAGGCACACGTCCGAAGGTGGTAAACGGTCAAAGGATCAAACACTATATCTCAGGTAATCCTATAAATGTTGAAACTAATATTATTGAAACCGTAACCCCGGAGGAATATATAAAGGACACTTTCCAGAATGTTCCAGACTCTAAAAAGGAATAGGTATGTGGTACGGTAAGTAAACTGACTCCAAAACAATTTTTAAGGCAATATTTCTCTATTTTGGAATATTTAGAAAAATAGAAAAATAAGTAGCAGTCCGGGGAGGACACGAGGCCTCCACGAGGGTGGAGGGCGCACCCTACCCCCCTGGGCGCGCCCCCCTACCTCGTGAGCACCTCGTGTGCCCTCCGGACTCTATTTCCTTGCATGATACGTATTTTGGTCGGTAAAAATTCATTATATATACTCCCGAAGGTTTTGACTCTCGTATCACGCAAATCTCCTCTGTTTTCGTTTCGAGCTATTTCCGTTGCAGATTTAGAGCACCATGACTTCTCCCTCCTCCAACAATGAAGAAAAGGACGCTTGGCTATTGAAGATAGAGTTGAAAAGAGAGGAACCGGAAGAGATCAACAAGGATGAAAGGATCAAGAAGGCCATGGAGGTGCCAGCTCCGGTGGTGAAAGAAGAAGACATCCCTCAACCTTTACCTAACCTTTTCACTCCAACAGAGATTGAAGCCTTCAAGATGATTGAGTTAGCCCATATACAGAACAAGTATCTCACACAGGAGAATATTTTGTTGAAGGATCATATTGCTGGGCTCAAGGGCATTATCCGCAAGTTGGAGGAGCTTTTACGCTCGATGTGCGATTATCCACCGTCATCATCACCACCTTCATCACCTCCAAGGACATAATCACATGGGTATGGGCACTCCCCCTTGGCAACTGCCAAGCTTGGGGGAGGTGCCCTAGTATCGTATCACCATCACAACTCCTATATTTACCGTTTTTCTTAGTTCGATCCTATTAGTAGTATCTTGATTTAGTAGAATAAAGTCATGGCATGATCTAGTTTTGAGTTTTGCTTTATGATCCTTCTTTGTAATCGAGTCCGTGAGCTATATAAAACAGATTAGTGTTGAGTCAAGGGCTTGAGTATTTTGCCATGATCTTGGGTGATTAGAAGAAAAAGAATAAAAATAATCAAATAGTTCATATTGATCTTAGTGAAAGTAATGACTCCACATAGAAAGAGTATGATGATTAAAAGTTGTTGGGAGTTGGCAAATATAGCTTTGGTCATCGTTGCAATTAATAGGAGGTAATAAGGAAAGAGAGCTTTCACATATAGATATATTATCATTGACATCTTTTATGATTGGGAGCACTCATTAAAATATGACATGCTAAAGAGTTGAGGTTGGACAAGGAAGACAACATAATGAGTTATGTTTTCTTACATCTGAGATAAAGTATGTTGTCATGGATCCTCTATCGTGTTGAGCTTGCCTTTCCCCCTCATGCTAGCCAAATTCTTAGCACCAAGTAGAAATACTACTTGTGCTTCCAAATACCCTTAAACCAGTTTTGCCATGAGAGTCCACCATACCTACCTATGGATTGAGTAAGATCCTTCAAGTAAGTTGTCATCGGTGCAAGCAATAAAAATTGCTCTCTAAATATGCATGACTTATTAGTGCGGAGAAAATAAACTTTGTATGAACTTGTTGTGGATGCAATAAAAGCGACGGACTACATAATAAAGGTCCACATACAAGGGGCAATATAAAGTGACGTTCTTTTGCATTAAGATTTTGTGCATCAACCCTAAACGCGCATGACAACCTCTCCTTCCCTCTGCGAAGGGCCTATCTTTTATTATTATCCTCTACCTTATGCAAGAGTCACGGTGATCTTCACCTTTCCCTTTTTATTTTATCCTTTGGCAAGCTCAGCATGTTGGAAAGAACATGATATATATATATATATATATATATATATATATATATATATATATAATTGGATGTGGGGGAGCATGAATTATTATTGTTGACATTACCCTTGAGGTAAAAAGTTGTGGGGCAAAACTATAAGCCCCTATCTTTCTCTGTGTCTTATTAAAACTCCATAACCACAAGTATTGTGTGAGTGTTAGCAATTATAAAGGACTAAGTGATAGTTGAGTATGTGGACTTGCTATTAAGCTCTGACATAGACTCTTTCCGATGTTATGATAAATTGCAATTGCTTCAATGACTGAGATTATAATTGTTAGTGCTCAATAAGGTTTCTTATTCATACTTTGGCTTTGGGAAAAGATCATCGTTTGAACATGAGTAATCATATGACAAAATCTATTTATGTTGTTGTTATAGAAATAATCATGATACCTTCATGTCCGTATTTTATTTTTATCGACGCCTCTACCTCTAAACATGAGGACATATTTATTGTTATCGGCTTTTCGCTTGAGGACAAGCGAGGTCTAAGATTGGGGGAGTTGATACGTCCATTTTGCATCATGCTTTTATGACAATATTTATTGCATTATGGGCTGTTATTTCACGTTATGTCACAATACTTATGGCTATTCTCTCTTATTTTTCAAGGTTTACGTGAAGAGGGAGAATGCCGGCAGCTGGAATTCTGGGCTGGAAAAGGAGCAAATATTGGAGACCTATTATGTGCAACTCCAAAAGTCCTGAAACTCCACGGAATATCTTAAAATAAATAAAGAAAAAACGTCGCCAAAGATGAAGGCCAGGGGTCCACACCCTGCTCACGAGGGTGGGGGGCGCCCCCCCTAGGCGCGCCCCCCTACCTCGTGGGCCCACTGGTGGCTCTCCGACGCCCATCTTCTCCTATATGAAGTCTTTCGATGTGAAAAAATAAAAAGACAACCTTTCGGGACAAGACTCCGCCGCCACGAGGCGGAACCTTGGCGGAACCAATCTAGGGCTCCGGCAGAGCTATTCTGCCGGGGACACTTCCCTCTGGGAGGGGGAAATCATCACCATCGTCATCACCAACGCTCCTCTCATCGGGAGAGGGCAATCTCCATCAACATCTTCACCAGCACCATCTCATCTCCAAACCCTAGTTCATCTCTTGTATCCAATTCTTGTCTCCAAGTCCGGGATTGGTGCTAGTAGGTTGCTAGTAGTGTTGATTACTCCTTGTAGTTGATGCTAGTTGGTTTATTTGGTGGAAGATTTATGTTCAGATCCTTTATGCACATTATTACCCCTCTGATTATGAACATGAATATGCTTTGTGAGTAATTACGTTTGTTCCTGAGGACAAGGGAGAAGTCTTGCTATTAGTAGTCATGTGAATTTGGTATTTGTTTGATATTTTGATAAGATGTATGTTGTCTAACCTCTAGTGGTGTTATGTGAACGTTGACTACATAACACTTCACCATTATTTGGGCCTAGAGGAAGGCATTGGGAAGTAATAAGTAGATGATGGGTTGCTAGAGTGACAGAAGCTTAAACCCTAGTTTATGCGTTGCTTCATAAGGGGCTGATTTGGATCCATATGTTTCATGATATGGTTAGGTTTACCTTAATACTTTTGTTGTAGTTGCGGATGCTTGCAATAGAGGTTAATCATAAGTGGGATGCTTGTTCAAGTAAGAACAGCACCCAAGCACCGGTCCACCCACATATCAAATTATCAAAGTACCGAACGCGAATCATATGAGCGTGATGAAAACTAGCTTGACGATATTCCCATGTGTCCTCGGGAGCGCTTTTCCTATTATAAGAGTTTGTCCAGGCTTGTCCTTTGCTACAAAAAGGATTGGGCCATCTTGCTGCACTTTATTTACTTTTGTTACTTGTTTCTCATTACAATTTATCTTATCACAAAACTATTTGTTACCACTTATTTCAGTACTTGTAGAGAATACCTTGCTGAAAACCGCTTATCATTTCCTTCTGCTCCTCGTTGGGTTCGACACTCTTACTTATCAAAAGGACTACGATAGATCCCCTATACTTGTGGGTCATCACTACCTCCCTATCTCAAAACAATTATCAAGTATCAAATTGATCATAGCATCCAATTCACTTCATATGATAGTTTTTATTATACCCAACTTGGATGCCTACCATTGTAGGACCAATTTTATAACCAAAGAAAATACCATGCTGTTCTAAAAGACTCTCAAAAAGATATAAGTGAAGCATTAGAGACTAGCAATTTCTAGAAAAATAAATCACCACCGTGCTCTAAAAGATATAAGTGAAGCACTAGAGCAAAAACTATCAGGCTCAAAAGATATAAGTGAAGCACATAGAGTATTCTAGCAAATTCTAATCAAATAGGCTTCTCCCAAAATGTGTGTACAGCAAGGATGATTGTGGTAAACTAAAAATAAAATACTAATATAATACACGACGCTCCAAGCAAAACACATATCATGTGGCGAATAAAAATATAGCTCCAAGTAAAGTTACCAATGAACGAAGATGAAAGAGGGGATGCCTTCCTGGGGCATTCCCAAGCTTAGAATTTTGGCTATTATTGAATATCTTGGGGTGCCTTGGGCATCCCCAAGCTTAGGCTCTTGCCACTCCTTATTCCATAATCCATAAAAGCTTTACCCAAAACTTGAAAACTTCACAACACAAAACTCAATAGGAAATCTTATAAGCTCCGTTAGTGAAAGAAAACAAAACCACCACATAAGGTACTGTAATGAACTCATTCTTTATTTATTTTGGTGTTAAACCTACTGTAATCCAACTTCTCCATGGTTTATAAACTATCTTACTAGCCATAGATGCATTGAAATAAGGAAACAACACACGAGAAAACAGAATCTGTCAAAAACAGAACAGTCTGTAGCAATATGTAACTAACGCAAACTTCTGGAACTCTAACAATCCTACCAAAATAGTAAGTCCTGGAAAATTTGTTTATTGATCAGCAGCAAAAAGAATCAACGCAAAAGCACGTTTTTGTAATTTAACAAAACTAAATTAGTGCGCGCAAAGTTTCTATTTTTCAGCAGAATCAAATCAACTATCATCATAGGTTATCCTATAGGCTCTACTTGGCACAAACACTAATTAAAAGATAAAACACATCTAAACAGAAGGTAGATGCAAGATTTATTAAACAACAGCCAAGAAAAATATTGGGTTGTCTCCCAACAAGTGATTTTCTTTAAAGCCTTTTTAGCTAGGCATTGAGATTTCAATGATGCTCATATGAAAGACAAGAATTGAAGCACAAAGAGAGCATCATAAAACATGTGACAAACACACTTAAATCTAACATACTTCCTATACATAGGCATCTTGTAAGCAAACAAATTATCAAGGCAAGCAAAAACTAGCATATGGAAGGAAGAACAAAGAGATGATAGCAATCTCAACATGACGAGAGGTAATTTAATAAGATAAGAATTTCTACAACCATATTTTCCTCTCTCATAATAATTACATGTAGGATCATAGGCAGATTCAACAAAATAGCTATCACAAAACATATTCTCAACATGATCCACATGCATGCAAAGTTGACACTCTTCCAAGATAGTGGGATTAACATTAACTATAGTCATGACCTTTCCGAACCCACTTTTATCAAAAATATCATAAGATTGAACATACTCCAAATATGTGGGATCTAAAGTTGACATTCTTCCAAACCCACTTTCAATATTATTGCAAACACTATTATCAATCTCATATTCATCATGGGGCTTAAATAATTTTTCAAGGTTATAAGAAGAATCACCCCAATCATGATCACTGAAACAAGTAGTAGACATAGCAAAACTAGCATCCCCAAGCTTAGGGTTTTGCATATTATTAGCACAATTGACATCAAGAGAATTTATAGGAAAATCATTGCAATCATGCTTTTTATTCAAGGAGTTATCATGAATCTGTTCATAAATTTCTTCATCATAATTTTCAGATTCACAAATTTTGAGCAAAGCTTCATAAAGATCATCTAGTCCACAAAACTCACTAGCAATTGGTTCATCATAATTGGATCTCTTAAAAAGATTAGCAAGCGGATGAGGATCCATAGATCTTAGGTTCTCTGTTTAGCAATAAATAAGCATCTATTCCAACCAAACGAGCAAACGAAAGGGCAAGCGAAAGAGAGGAGGAGATTGGGAAAGAGAGGGCGAATAAAACGGCAAGGGTGAAGTGGGGGGAGAGGAAAACGAGAGGCAAAGGGCGAATAATGTAAATGCAAGGGAGATGGGTTTGTGATGGGTACTTGGTATGCCTTGACTTGAGGGAAGACCTCCCCGGCAACAGCGCCAGAAATCCTTCTTGCTACGTCTTGAGCTTGCGTTGGTTTTCCTTAAAGAGGAAAGGGTGATGCAGCAATAGTAGCGTAAGTATTTCCATCAGTTTTTGAGAACCAAGGTATCAATCCAGTAGGAGGCTCCTCAAAAGTCCCACGCACCTACACAAACAAACAAAGAACTCGCAACCAACGCAATAAAGGGGTTGTCAATCCCCTCACGGCCACTTGCGAAAGTGAGACCTAATAAAGATAGTAAGATAAGATAAATATATTTTTGGTATTTTATAATATAGATGCAAAAAGTAAAGATGCAAATAAAAGTAGATTGGAAGCAAATATGATAAGAGATAGACCCGGGGGCCATAGGTTTCACTAGTGGCTTCTCTCAAGATAGCATAAGTATTACGATGGTTGAACAAATTACTGTCGAGCAATCGATAGAAAAGCGAATAATTATGAGATTATCTAGGCATGATCATGTATATAGGCATCACGTCCGTAACAAGTAGACCGACTCCTACCTGCATCTACTACTATTACTCCACACATCGACCGACTCCTGCCTGCATCTAGAGTATTAAGTTCATAAGAACAGAGTAACGCATTAAGCAATATGACATGATGTAGAGGAATAAACTCAAGCAATATGATATAAACGCCATCTTGTTATCCTCGATGGCAACAATACAATACGTGCCTTGCAACCCTTTCTGTCACTGGGTAAGGACACTGCAAGATTGAACCCAAAGCTAAGCACTTATCCATGGCAAGAAAGATCAATCTAGTAGGCCAAACCAAACTGATAGTTCGAAGAGACTTGCAAAGATAACTCAATCATACATAAAAGAATTCAGAGAAGATTCAAATATTGTTCATAGATAAACTTGATCATAAACCCACAATTCATCGGATCTCGACAAACACACCGCAAAATGAGTTTACATCGAATAGATCTCCACAATAGAGGGGGAGAACATTGTATTGAGATCCAAAAAGAGAGAAGACGCCAACTAGCTAATAACTATGGACCCGTAGGTCTGTGGTAAACTACTCACAACTCATCGGAGGGGCAAGGATGTTGATGTAGAAGCCCTCCGTGGTCGATTCCCCCTCCGGCAAAGTGTCGGCGAAGGCTCCAAGATGAGATCTCGCGGGTACAGAAGGTTACGATGGTGAAAATTGTGTTTCGTCCGCTCTCTGGATGTTTCCGGGGTACGTAGGCTTATATAGGAGGAAGAAGTACGTCGGTGGACGCCCGAGGGGCCCACGAGACAGGGGGTGGGCCCTATAGGGGGGCGCACCCTCCTATCTCGTGGAAGCTTCGGCTGCTTCTTGACTTGCACTCCAAATCCTCTGGATCACGTTCGTTCCAAAAATCACGCTCCCGAAGGTTTCATTCCGTTTGGACTCCGTTTGATATTCCTTTTCTTCAAAATACTGAAATAGGCAAAAAAACAGCAATACGGGCTGGGCCTCCGGTTAGTAGGTTAGTCCCAAAAATGATATAAATGTGTAAAATAAAGCCCATAAACATCCAAAAGGGGTAATATAATAGCATGGGACAATAAAAAATTATAGATATGTTGGAGACGTATCACACCACACCCTGATGGGTGCGGTTATGGAAAAGGTTCGGTCCACGAAGAGCGGACTGGTCGAAGCTTTCAACAACCTACTGACAGGGTTCGAGGTATTCTTCGCAAGTTTTTTTCATTTATATATATATATATATATATATATATATGTGTGTGTGTGTGTGTGTGTGTGTGTGTGTGTGTGTGTGAGGTGAAACCCATGTGTAGACAGTAGCCCCTGAGACTCTGTTCGGATTAGAACAATCCGAATAGAGGATCACAAACAAGTATGTAATGCACTGTATATGTTATTTGACAGGCTTCTATGCTAGCGGCTACTACCCAGGCTGCAAAGATTGCCGAGCTCAATCGAAAGCTTAGGCTATCCGATGAGGAACTCGACTGCATCAACAAGTGGTTTAATGAAACCCAAGGTATGCAGCACTATGACATTCCCGAAATTTATATGCGTAATAGTCATTTAAACTGACTAAAAATGTTATAAAATACTCACAGTTAGCACAGCCGAGGTCGAGTCCCTCAGGAGCGCCCTTGCTGAATCCAAGAAGGAGGCGGAGCTGAGCAAGGCGGTTGCGGACAAAGCGGCCAAGGATTTGGAGGTGGGGCAAACCACCCACCGCAGACATGAGGCGCGGGTGGGGAAGGTTGAACAGGAGCCTAAGGACTCCATCGCCAAGTGCGAGTCTTTGGAGCAAAAGAGTTCGAAACAGGCCTCCAAGCTCACCAAAGCTCTTAGAGCATGAAGAAAGCCCGGGTTGATGCCCAGGGCGCTCTCCAGGAGATCCAAGAGGCGAGGCAGATTATGGCTGGTAAGGCCTTTATCATGCAGAGTAGAATTACTAGTAACAGATATATTTTACTGACCCGAGTTTGGAGTTCTCCAGGCGCCTTTGGGGATCTGCCGAGGAGTATTGCAGATACCGTCGCATTCTTCCGAGCCGAAGAGAGGAGCTCAACGAAGAAGTTGTTCTGGTCGCAGTACCTTGCGCCAGAACTTCTAGTGCCCTTGAGTGACCAGCTGAAGTAGTTGTCCGACCTGCACAGGGTGGCCGGACTGGCCATGAAGGATGTAATAGTCCTCCTGTGGCCGGCCGAGTCCATGCCTAGCATCCACTTCGGACTCGTGAAGCGGCTAGTGGATGCACTTCCTCGAATCGAGACCCTCAAGCGGTCGTCCTGCATAGAAGGTGCCTAGATGGCCTTTGTCCGCGTCAAGGTGTAGTGGGCGAAGATGACGGCCACCGAGATTGCCACTGCAGGGCCACCTAAAGGCAAGGAGCACCAGCTGCCGGAGAGGTACTTTGATGAGGTCCTCGAAGGAGCCCAAATTATAGAGGGCTAGTGCTCAAAGGACGTCATGTTTGAATAGTTGAGTCAGATTTATAAGAGTCGTGTAATGAACTCATGATGTATAATAGCTATGCTTACGCTTTATGATAAGTCTATCCTCCTGTTTGGTCCTTTATATGTCTGAAAGTTTACCAGTCGTCGGCTTCAGCCCCCACGTAAATATTACAGGGGCTTTCGGGAATGCATGACCGCACTTTATCCAACATCTTGGTCCGATGTAGGAGGCGTCTTGCAAGGTGAACTAGGCAATCAAACTATGCAGCTTTAGTACTTTCACTTAGCCATAAGACTCCATTGGTGGCACTAAGTACTAGCCCCTTGCTGCGTGAACGGCAATTCAGAGTGTGGCGCCTTTGCAATGCGGCTAGTCGAAAACCCATCCCCTCGTATAACACGACATAAATCGCGAACGATTTGAAGTATAACACTAAGTCGTCGGATTGCTGACCCGCTCTCGCCTATCATGACAGTCAATTTTTGGCTTTCTCTAACGAGGTACTTAACCGGACGAACCAGAAATATAATCGCAGTAGTTCTCCCTTTACTACCTTAGCCGAACTTGCGAAACGTAAGATGGCAAACACAGGAGCCGGGCAACCCAACTATAGACCAAAGTCATGATTCAGAGCCGATGCATATAATGCAATATCCGGGACGCCGAAGAGTTCCCTATAGGTGTTCGGACTTAAGAGTTTTGCAGGGCCGAATACATCCCCTGGTATGAAGGCCGTGTCGAACCACGTATGTCAGTCGAACGTAAGGGGGAAACACAGATGACAAGGTAATACCAGGACCCAACCAAGAAGGTGATAATCATCTGCTTCCTTTATGTCTTTATTGATACGTCGACGACAGACAGTGTCGCTCAATATTAAGGTCACATTACATGCCCAAAGAAAAATCAATAAAAGGTTTTACATAAGGGAAAGTCTAACACAGGGCCTAAAGATCATAGTTCGAAAAAGAAACTTCAGTGATGCCCTGCCGCACGTCTGCACCATTTCTCCTTAGTAATAAGTCCTTTGAGAGGAGTATTTGATGGTTGGGAAGTGCTAGCCTTAAAAGGATTTTCTGCAACAACCATCTCGCAAGTAGGTCTCTTGATGAACCTACAGTAAGAGGATAAAGATATATGCGATCCAGAGAGGGTCAAGCCGTACAATGGACCTTTTCGGCAGTGTGCCTCTGGCGCCGCCCAAGGTATTTTTAGTGCGTAGTTATGTACGCGTGTTACACAAGCCGCAACCTGGTAGGGCGATTGGCTAAGGCCAAACTGCTAGTCAAGGTCCGGATCAGTTGACTTATCGCTATGAGGCACGGACCGGACTCGTTTGGATACGTTGTTGGCTTTATTGGCTGGTGAACTATTTGGCTTGATAAGGCTGCCATATACTTCGGCTGCAAGGGCCATGGTGTGCTCTTCAGTATAGAGTGAGCGTTCCATATTACCATTGAATGTAATAACGCCACGAGGTCC
Source organism: Triticum aestivum (assembly GCF_018294505.1). Taxonomy (NCBI): domain Eukaryota; kingdom Viridiplantae; phylum Streptophyta; class Magnoliopsida; order Poales; family Poaceae; genus Triticum; species Triticum aestivum. The sequence continues at coordinate 180,486,447 of NC_057804.1, forward strand.
GTGCATTTTAAGCTTCAAGTAAGTGTAGTGTGGGACTGCATTGAAGCGGGCGAAAGCAGTTCGTCCGAGTAGTGCATGAAAGCCACTGCAGAAAGGGACGATATCAAAGACTAACTCCTCGCTGCGAAAGTTGTCTAGGGAGCCGAATACTACCTCCAGTGTCAGTGAGCCCGTACGACGGGCCTCCACTCCTGGTATCACACCTTTAAATGTAGTGTTACTAGGCTTGATTCTTGATGGGTCAATGCCCATCTTACAGACAGTATCTTGATAAATCAAGTTGAGACTACTTCCTCCGTCCATAAGGACTCTAGTGAGGTGGTATCCGTCAATAATTGGATCAAGAACTAGGGTTGCCGAACCCCCTGACGGATACTGGTTGGGTGATCCCTGCGATCAAAGGTGATCGGATAGGCTGACCATGGGTTAAACTTGGGGGCGACAGGCTCTACAGCATAGACATCCCGTAGTGCGCGCTTGCGCTCCCTTTTGGGGATATGAGTGACATATATCATGTTCACTATCTTCACCTCGGGGGGAAACTACTTCTGACCCCCGGTGTTTGGTTGACGGGGCTCGTCATCGTCTTCGCTTGGAGGCCCTTTTCCCTTGTGTTCGGTATTTATTTTACCGGCCTGTTTGAAAACCCAACAATTCCTGTTGGTGTGGTTCTCAGGCATATCGGGTGTGCCATGAATCTGATAGGGCCTCTCGAGGATTTTATCCAAGCTGGATGACCCGTCCTTGTTGCCTTTGAAAGGTTCCTTCCGCTGACCGGACTTACAGCCGCTGAATTTGGCATTGACGGTTGTATCTTCTACGTCATCATTGTTGTTGTTCTGATGTTTGTTTTTATTGCGGCGAGGTTTACCGTTGCCGTCATGCACCTCCGAAGTGCCAGGGTCACCTGAGCTGTTGCTTCTACAAGCCAACCAGTTGTCTTCGCCCGCACGGAAGTGGGTCATGAGTGCCGTTAAGGCTACCATGGTCTTCAGCTTTTCCTGCCCAAGGTGTCGGGCGAGCCATTCATCACGGACGCTGTGTTTAAAGGCCGCTAAGGCTTTGGCGTCCAGATAGTCTACTATCTGGTTCTTTTTAGTTAAGAACTGATTCCAAAGTTTGCGGGCTGATTCGCCTGGCTGCTGAATTATGTGACTCAAGTCGTCAGCATCCGGTGGCTGGACATAAGTGCCCTGAAACCCGAAAAGCATCTTCCAAGTCTTCCCACGTTCCTTTCGTTTTCTGGGAGGCTGTTTAGCCAGTGCTGTGCTGGTCCTTTCAGCTTTTAGAGGAAGATATTTGAATGCGTGAAGGTCATCTCCTCGAGCCATGTGGATGTGGAGAAGAAAATCTTCAATCTAGACGGACGGGTCAGTCGTTCCATCATACTGTTCGATGTTTACGGGTTTAAACCCTTCTAGAAATTGGTGATCCATGACCTCATCAGTGAAGCATAAAGGGTGTGCGGCCCCTCTATATCGTGCAATATTGTGGCAGAGATCGGCTGACAACTGAGTTCGGTTCTGATCTCGATTATAGTAATAGTCATCATGCTGGGCTTCATAGCCGTTGTCTTGCGCCGGGGCACGGCCCCTTGATCCGTAGATTGATCTAGTCTGACTAGCTTTATTGGCTAGGTCACGTTGCAAGTCATATGTGTATCCCGCAGCTGTTGTCTCCCTGCCTCTTCGGCGAGGAGGTGCGGGTTGGTGTTTGGCTTGATATGCCGCTTTATCATGTCCATGTGGTGGTCGGTCTGGTTGGTCTGCCTAATTGTATTTCGACGGTATTGGCTCAAGGGCTTCGTCGTCGAACTGTGGCTGCAACTTACGCTTAGGGTAACTTTTAACAGGTCGCTCGTGGCCGTATTCCTCAGCAGCCAGGACCTTAGTCCACCTTCCATTAAGCGTATCTTGTTCGGCTTTGAGCTGTTGTTGCTTCTTTTTCAGGCTCCGGTTTGTAGCAATAAGCTATCGCTTGAAGCGTTCTTGTTCGAGGGGTTCCTCTGGGACGATAAAATCTTCGTCTCCGAGGCTGACCTCCTCTTTGGATTCTGGCATATAGTTGTTGTCCTCCGAATCTTCGTGATCAGTGTATTCAGGGCTATATTCCCCCTCTTCCCTCTCGTCCTGTTCGAATGTGGGCTCGATGGGGTATTCGGGATCTTCGGCATCATCCGAAGTCCATTGTCTCCGGTGCCGGTATTACTATCCTTCGCCCGACGCGATTGTGAGCGGTGCCACTAACGTTGGCGCTTTGGTGGTTTATTGACAGGTTTGTCTTCATCAGGGTCCTCATTATCCTCGTCTTCCTTTTTATCAGGAGTGTCCACCATGTATACATCATAGGTTGAAGTGGTCGTCCAACGCCCCGTGATGGGTGGGGTTTGTTGTGGCTCGACGTCTGCATCGTCGTCCATACCGTCGATGTCTTCAGACACGTAGTCCAACATGTTGGTTAAATCCTCGACAATGGCTACTACGTGGGTGGTGGGTGGGGCGTAAATTTCCCTGCTCTCAGCCTCCTTCTCGAGCTAGGTATAGTTCGGAGATAAAGCTTCGGTGATGGCGAGAGCCTGCATCAATCCCAATGTTTCGTCTAGGAGCGAAAGTAGGACCGAAAACTACTGATCTGTAGGGATGAGTTTGGCATGCGACACCTGATCGGACCCAATGAGCGCAGACCTCGATAGTTCGGGGTGGTTTCCCAGAGCTAAGTCTAAGATTGCATCTAGGTCTTTGGTTGGGAGTTCCACAAAGGGAAGGGGTCCGGCGGGGCTTTCGCTCCCGTGTTCGGACAATGAGACCCGCCCCGGATCTAAGGCCGGGGTGGGTATGAGTGTTGGCCCTTGGATAGGATCTAACAGGGGATCCGAAGAGTCTTCTTGGCGGGGACACAGAGTAGCAGCCGAGGCCGCGAACCCGTCGAATACCAGGTCTCCTTGGATGTCAGCAACATAGTTCAGGTTTCCAAACCTGATCTGGTGGCCGGGGGCATAACTGTCGACCTGCTCGAGGTGGCCGATCGAGTTGGCATGAAGCACAAAGCCACCAAACACAAAGACCTATCCAGGGAGAATGGTTTCCCTGGACGGAGCATCATTGTTGATGAAGAGGTGAGCCATCGATCCTTCTGTCGATGATACAACGGAGCTCTCAATGAAAGCACCAACGGCGGTGTCAAAACTGGCAGATCTCGGGTAGGGGGGGGGGCAAGCTGTATGTCTGAGGACTGAAGGTAACTATAAACAAAGGACATAGTGTTTACCCAGGTTCGGGCCCTCTTAATGGAGGTAAAACCCTACTCCTGCTTGATTATATTCGAGGGTATAGGGGTTACAAGAGTTGATCTACCACGAGATCGAATTGGCTAACCCTAGATTGGCTAGCCTAGCAATGTTGTGATCCTACCCCCGATCTACCCTCTAGTTTATATAGACACCGGAGGGGCTTAGGGTTGTACAAAGTCGGTTTACAGAAAGGAATAATATATCCGGACACCTATCCTTACCATCCACGCATACGGTAGTCCCCACCGGACACGAGAGGTAATCTTCTGTCTTGTATCTTGACGGCCCATCAGTCTGTCCCACATCCAATAGACCGGACACCCGAGGACCCCCTAGTACAGGACTCCCACAGCCGTCCGACTGATTTCGGCGTCCATTTGGACCGAGCTTAGGCTCTGTAGAATGGCTACGACTGTGTGCGTCGATCCCAGGTGAGTGCAGGTGTGGTGGTGGCCGGCGTCCGCGGCCAGCCATGGCGGCGGTAGGGGTTGGGCTGCAGGGGCAGCGAGCACTGGGAGCTGCGGGTGTGCTCAGTCATGAGCATCTGCTAGAGAGCGTGCGGGGCGGTACTAGGCAGGTGAGGGTGTGAGCAGGTGAGGCCAGGGAGCGGCAAGGATGGAGTGGCGGTAGCTGCGGCGTGGGCGCGTGCGTGCGGGAGGCAAGGCCAAGGCGGGCGTGCATGGGCGGAGCGGCGGCAGCAGGGGCATGGCCCAGGAGTAGCGGGCGTGAGAGGGGGGAGGTTAGGGTGCGACGGGCACACGTGCCGGCAGCGCAGGGGCGCGTGGTGGTGAGCGTGAGCTCCGGGGAGCTCGACCATGGGGGGAGCAGCACAGCGAACGCGCACGAGCATAAGAGGCAGGGAGAGGAGCAGGGGCTCACTTGGGATTCAACGACGAGGTCAAGGGGGTCGAGGGCCTCGGACAGCGGCGAATCGAGGTCGCGGCCATGGCGAGGAAGACGGTCACGGGCTCATCGTTCGGGTGCGCAGGTTCGACCTAGTCGTCGTAGTAGAAGTAGAAGACCGCTGGGGTCCTCGTGGACTAGCCCGTGCGGCGGTTTGTTGTCAGTGGCCATGCGGACCATGATAGGCGGCGACGAGTCCGCTTGGAGGAGCTCACAGAGTCTGATCCAGAGTGGGGAAAGAGGGTGAGGAAGAGAAGGGGGCGAGCTAGGGTTGCGAGGGAGGCCTTGTAGGCGGGGGCAGGGGCGGATGGCTAGTGTGTCGTCGGCAGCCATGATGGATGGCCTCCACGCCCCCCTGTGAACACGAGGTAGGAGGAGGGGTGGCTGGGCTAGGCCAGCAGTGCAGTGTGCACTCAAGGCCTAGTCCAGCGATAGTTTTCCTTTTTTTCTGTTTTGCAATTTAACTAAGTACTAAAATGATTTTAGTTATAGGTGAAAGTTGTCACATAGTTAACTTGCAATATTTAGCACTGCCACAAAAAGTTTGAAGGCAAGATGATTTCATTTGAATTTTACTTAAATACAAAAGGATTAAGTAGGTTGTTTTGGGCATTGTTTTAAATAGGCTAGGGGCAATTTAAACATCTCTAAAAATGTTTGTTACGCATGATAATTATGTAGTCAGTATTTGCAACCCAACGAACATTTTTGTTGGATAGTTTGAAGAAATAGAAATTTGGCTTTCAATTTAAATTTGAATTTGAGTTTGATTTTGAGCAAGTGGCACTTAAGCTTGAAAACATGATGACTTGGCAAGATTAGAGGGGGATTACTGTAGCATAATTCTTGGGGTGTTACACGTAGCAGGTGGAAGCTCGTCCTCCGGCGGTTCTTGCACCGCCGCAGAAGCTCTTCGGGCCCGTCAGCGTCCACGACGGCCGGCTCCTCCACCATGGAGGAGATTTTCATATCCTCCGGTGACGAGGAGGATTAGGCGCCACCGCAACAGCCGCAGGAGACACCGCAGCAGCTGCCCCGACTCCTCAAGGAGGGCACTCTGACAGACGGAAATTTCATCCGTCGGATCGAGTTAATGATGGAGCAGTCGCTCCTTGACATGGGGTCATCGCCGCCATCGCGGTGCGCATGAAGGAGGAGCCTACCTCCCCGCTGCGCCACCGCGTCAAGACCAAGCAGGCATCCACTCTCATGTCGGTGAAGGAGGAGCTGGAATCGCCCCGGCAGAACCTTGGCATCCAGATCTGAAGCTGCGTGAAGGAGGAGCCGGCCTGCCCCCGCACCACCGCAGCATCTAGATCAGACGCCGCGCCAAGGACGAGCCTGCGTCCAACCATGCAGCCGCTACGTGTGCATCAACGCGCCGTTCTCACCGTCGCGCTGCCACCGCCTCACTGTCAAGGAGGAGATCCAACCCGCGATCAAGAAGGCGTTGATAACCCACAAGTATAGGGGATCGCAACAGTTTTCGATAAGTAAGAGTGTCGAACCCAACGAGGAGCTAAAGGTAGAATAAATATTCCCTCAAGTTCTATCGACCACCGATACAACTCTACGCATGCTTGACGTTCGCTTTACCTAGAACAAGTATGAAACTAGAAGTACTTTGTAGGTGTTTTTGTATAGGTTAGCAAGGTAATAAAGAGCACGAGAATGTAAACTAGGGGCTGTTAGGATAAAGAGCAAGAAAGTAAATATAGCGAGTGTGGAAAAGTGGTGGTAGGAGTTGTGAAATTGTCCCTAGGCAACTGACTATGTTACTAGACCGGTAATCACTATTGCAATTCTATTTGAGGGAGAGGCATAAGCTAACATACTTTCTCTACTTGGATCATATGCACTTATGATTGGAACTCTAGCAAGCATCCGCAACTACTAAAGATTCATTAAGGTAAAACCCAACCATAGCATTAAAGTATCAAGTCCCCTTTATCCCATACGCAAACAACCTACTTACTCGGGTATGTGCTTCTGTCACTCACGCCACCCACCATAAGCAAATCATAAACATATTGCAAACCCTACAGCGGGAATCCCTCACGCTTGCGTGACACGGAGGGAACAATAGGACAACACCAATAAAATATGCAACTCAAACCAATCATAGCAATTCATCAATCACCGATAGGACAACGAAAATCTACTCAGACATCATAGGATGGCAACACATCATTGGAAAAAAATATGAAGCATAAAGCACAATGTTCAAGTAGAGGGTACAGTGGGTTGCGGGAGAGTGGACCGCTGGATATAGATGGGGGAAGGTGATGGAGATGTTGGTGAATATGATGGAGGTGTTGGTGAAGATCGTGGTGATGATGATGGCTCCCGGTGGTGTTCCGGCGCCACTGGAATCAAGGGGGAGAGAGCCCCCCTTCTTCTTCTTCTTCCTTGACCTTCTCCCTAGATGGGAGAAGGGTTTCCCCTCTAGTCCTTGGCTCCCATGGCTTGGGAGGGGCGAGAGCCCCTCCGAGATTGGATCTATCTCTTTGTTTCTGCATTGGCTACGTTGGCTGATTCTACCCCTTCACCGTTTCCTTTATATCTGGAGATCCGTAACTCCGATTGGGGTGAATCTTTCGCCCAGATCTTTCTCATAAAATTAGCTTTCTTGCGCCAGAAGGAGAGCGTCAACTACCTTACGGGTGGACCATGAGGTTCAGGGGCACGCCTGGGGGGGGGGGGTAGGGCACGACCCCCTACCTCGTGCCCACCTCAGATACCGTTTCGCGTTGATTTCACTTCCCAAAAATCATAAATATTCCAAAAAAATCTCTGTCCGTTTTTTTCCCGTTTGGACTCCGTTTGATATTGGGGTTTTGCGAAACAAAAAACATGCAACAGACAGGAACTGGCACTGGGCACTAGATCAATGGGTTAGTCCCAAAAATAATATAAAAAGTTGCCAAAAAGTATATGAAAGTGAATAATATTGGCATGGAACAATCAAAAATTATAGATACGATGGAGACGTATCAGCATCCCCAAGCTTAATTCCTGCTCGTCCTCGAGTAGGTAAATGATAAAAAAGAATAATTTTTGATGTGGAATGCTACCTAGCATAATCTTGATCATATGTCTAATCATGGCATGAATATTAAGACACGAGTGATTCAAAGCAATAGTCTATCATTTGACATAAAAACGATAATACTTCAAGTGTACCAATACAGCAATCATGTCTTTACAAAACAACAAGGCCAAAGCAAGTTTATCCCTACAAAATCATATAGTTTGGCCATGCTTCATTTTCGTCACACAAAATGCTCCCATCATGCACAACCCCGATGACGAGCCAAGCACTTGGTTCATACTTTTTAATGCGCTTCAGCTTTTTCAACCCTCACGCAATACATGAGCGCAAGCCATGGATATAGTACTATAGGTGGAATAGAATATAATGATGGAGTTTATGTGGAGAAGACAAAATGGGAGAAAGTCTCACATTGACGCGGCTAATCAACGGGCTATGGAGATGCCCATCAATTGATGTCAATGCGAGGAGTAGGGATTGCAATGCAACGGATGCACTAGAGCTATAAGTGTATGAAAGCTCAACAAAAGAAACTAAGTGGGTGTGCATCCAACTTGCTTGCTCATGAAGACCTAGGGCATTTGAGGAAGCCCATCGTTGGAATATACAAGCCAAGTTCTATAATGAAAATTCCCACTAGTATATGAAAGTGACAACATAGGAGACAATCTATATGAAGAACATGGTGCTACTTTGAATCACAAGATATGAGACTCACTACATGAAGAACATGGTGCTACTTTGAAGCACAAGTGTGGAAAAAGAGATAGTAACATTGCCCCTTTTTTTGGTGGGCTTCTTTAGCCCCCCTTTTTTATTTAGGCTTCTTTGGCCTTTCCCCCTTTTTTTATGGGGCAATGTTCTATAATGATGATCATCACACTTTTATTTACTTACAACTCGTAATTACAACTCGATACTGGAACAAATATATGACTCTATATGAATGCTTCCGGCGGTGTACCGGGATGTGCAATGATCTAGCGTAGCAATGACATCAAAAAACGGACAAGCCATCAAAACATCATGGTATCTATCTTACGATCATGCAAAGCAATATGACAATGAATGCTCAAGTCATGTATATGATGATGATGGAAGTTGCATTGCAATATATCTCAGAATGGCTATGGAAATGCCATAATAGGTAGGTATGGTGGCTGTTTTGAGGAAGATATAATGAGGATTATGTGTGATAGAGCGTATTGTATCACGGGGTTTGGATGCATCGGCTAAGTTTGCACCAACTCTCGAGGTGAGAAAGGGCAATGCACGGTACCGAAGAGGCTCGCAAAGGCGGAAAGGTGAGGGTGCGTATAATCCATGGACTCACATTAGTCATAAAGAACTCATATACTTATTGCAAAATTTTATTAGCACTCGAAGCAAAGTACTACTACGCATGACCCTAGGGGAATAGATTGGTAGGAAAAGACCATCACTCGTCCCCGACTGCCACTCATAAGGAAGACAATCAAAGAAACACCCCATGCTTCAAATTTGTCACACAACGGTTACCATACGTGCATGCTACGGGACTTGCAAACCTCAACACAAGTGTCTCTACAATCCATAACCACCCACTAGCATGACTCTAATATCAGCATCTTTATATTGCAAAACTATTGCAAGGAATCAAACATATCATATTCAGCGATCTACAAGTTTATGTAGGATTTTATGACTAACCATGTGAATGACCAATTCCCGTAATCTCTCTAAATAGATATAAGTGAAGCAAGAGAGTTTAATTCTTTCTAAAAAAGATATGCCCACTCTCTAACAAATATAAGTGAAGCAAAAGAGCATTCTACAAATGGCAGTTTTCTATGTGAAGAGAAACAGGCAATCCAAACTTCAAATGATATAAGTGAAGCACATGAAGCATTCTATAAAGCCATACTCAAAAGATATAAGTGAAGTGCAAAGAGCATTCTATAAACCAACCAAGGACTATCTCATACCAGCATGGTTCATAAAAGAAAAATGAAAACTAAATGCAAAAGACACTCCAAGACTTGCACATAATGCATGAACGAAACGAATTAGAAAACATACCGATACTTGTTGAAGAAAGAGGGGATGCCTTCCGGGGCATCCCCAAGCTTAGACGCTTGAGTCTCCTTGAATATTTACTTGGGGTGCCTCGGGCATCCCCAAGCTTGATCTCTTGCCTCTCTTCCTTTTCCTCATATCGAGACATCCTCGATTAGACACTACATCCACACAAAACTTCAACAGAAAACTCGGTAAGATCCGTTGGTATAATAAAGAAAATCACCACTCTAAGTACTGTTGCAAACCAATTCATATTTTGTTTTTGCATTGTGTCTACTGTAATATAACTTTTTCATGGCTTAATCCACTGATATAAATTGATAGATTCATCAAAACAAGCAAACTATGCATCAAAAACAGAATCTGTCAAAAACAGAACAGTCTGTAGCAATCTGAACATCGACCATACTTCTTGTACCCCAAAAATTCTACCAAAATTAGGAAAAATAAACAGGTTGTATAGCAAGACAGTTCAAAAGGAATCAGAACCAATTGACGTTCTAGGTAAAAATGTAAAATCGCTCACTACAGCCAAAGTTTCTGTCCTGCACCATACAAACCAACAAGCATTGTAAACATCCTAAAGGCAAACCTTGGCACATTATTTTTATAATACAATGGAATTGTACAAGGGGATAATTATTTTTCATGAAAAGTTTCTGTAATCAAGATTCACAAACTTTCCATGAGCATGAACAAAGTTCAAGGAGCTCCCCCACTTCAACAATGCTTGTCTCTCTCACTTTCACTTTCCTTTTTGAAAATTTTTTAGGTTCCCCTCTTTATTTTTGTTTTTAAACTATATAAAAGCACTCAACAGAAATAAATGACTCTCTAAAACTTCCGGGTTGTCTCCCTGGCAGCGCTTTCTTTAAAGCCATTAAGCTAGGCATTTAGTGCTCAAGTAATGGATCCACCCGGATCCCAAGGTATATCAAAGCCAATTTTAATTAACAATGATTTGTAATTTAATAGTGAGCACAAAGTAACATATATCAAGCAACAATGAAGTATAACTCTCTTCCTATGCATTGGCATGTCATAAAAGAACAATTCATGCACACATAGTAAAGGCCAATGCATAGTATAAACAGTTTCTTGCAAATTTGTCGTGTTGGAAACATAGAGAGGTGGAGACATAGTTCCTCTCTCATAATAATTGCAAGTAGGAGAAGCAAGAACATGCATATTATATTCATCAAAATCATCATGTGCAACGGTAAAAGGCAACCCACCAATATAATCCTTACTAAGCGCAAACTTCTCCGATATAGTGTAGTCGAGAGAATTCAAAAAGATAATAGGACTATCATGCGTGGGTGCAATAGCAAAAATTTCATGTTTAACATAAGGAACTATAGCAAGTTCATCTCCATAAGCATCATTCATATTGGCATCTTGGCCACAAGCATAGCAAGCATCATCAAAAAGGGATATTTCAAGAGAATCAATCGGATCATAACAATCATCATAGCAATCATCATGGCAATCATGATAGCAACCATCCTTCGGTAAGCACGAAGGGGAATTAAATAATGTATGAGTTGGAGGGTTACTCTCATTAGAAGGTGGGCACGGGTAGCTAATCCGCTCTTCCTCCTTTTGTTCTTCGCTCTCCTCATCATCTTTTTCATCCAATGAGATCACAGTTTCATCAATTTCTTCTTCCATAGCTTCCTGCAAAATATTAGTCTCTTCTTGGACAGCGGAGACTTTCTTAATAAGTACTTTAATTTCATAATTGTATTTATAATTCTCATAGCAATATTTGAGGGTAGCTAAATTTTTAGATCTATAACAAGCATCATCAAAATCCTCAAACTCTTTAAACATGGATTCAATTTCATAAGTACCCATAAAAGCAACAAATTCTTATATTTGTTCCAGATCATAGTAATCATATATACCATTAGCATAAGAAGCTAAGGTTTCATTATCATTAAATTCACATGAAAAGGGAAGGTGTGGAGCCTCCATCCTAGAGCAACAAGTAATATCATATTCCGAGCATAGTTGTCTAGCATACCACTTCAACATATTAATTTGATCCCATAATAATTTCCCTTTTTGTGTCGAGCGATAATCCCTAAAGTATTCACGTTGATCCAACGTTACTCCCATTATAAAGTTGAATGGGGTTTTCTCGGGATTATCAAAGTAGTACAAAATATTTTTCTCATGATGAGAATCGAGGGTTTTAGGAGTTACCCCATCCTCATGAGTAGCAAGTACAGCTAATTTTTTTGGTATTTTGTGTTCCATATCCATAACTAAAGATAGATAACAACTAAGAACAGCAAATAAAAATTACTTAGTGATAAAGCAAACAAGCACACACGAGAATATTCACCCCACGCTATTGCTTCCCGGCAACGGCGCCAAAAAAAGGTCTTGATAACCCACAAGTATAGGGGATCGCAACAGTTTTTGATAAGTAAGAGTGTCGAACCCAACGAGGAGCTAAAGGTAGAATAAATATTCCCTCAAGTTCTATCGACCACCGATACAACTCTACGCACGCTTGACGTTCGCTTTACCTAGAACAAGTATGAAACTAGAAGTACTTTGTAGGTGTTTTTGGATAGGTTAGCAAGGTAATAAAGAGCATGAGAATGTAAACTAGGGGCTGTTAGGACAAAGAGCAAGAAAGTAAATATAGCGAGTGTGGAAAAGTGGTGGGAGGAGTTGTGAAATTGTCCCTAGGAAACTGACTATGTTACTAGACCGGTAATCACTATTGCAATTCTATTTGAGGGAGAGGCATAAGCTAACATACTTTCTCTACTTGGATCATATGCACTTATGATTGGAACTCTAGCAAGCATCCGCAACTACTAAAGATTCATTAAGGTAAAACCCAACCATAGCATTAAAGTATCAAGTCCCCTTTATCCCATACGCAAACAACCTACTTACTCGGGTCTGTGGTTCTGTCACTCACGCCACCCACCATAAGCAAATCATAAACATATTGCAAACCCTACAGAGGGAATCCCTCACGCTTGCGCGGCACGGAGGGAACAATAGGACAGCACCAATAAAATATGCAACTCAAACCAATCATAGCAATTCATCAATCACCGATAGGACAATGAAAATCTACTCAGACATCATAGGATGGCAACACATCATTGGAAAATAATATGAAGCATAAAGCACCATGTTCAAGTAGAGGGTACAGCGGGTTGCGGGAGAGTGGACCGCTGGATATAGATGGGGGAAGGTGATGGAGATGTTGGTGAAGATGATGTAGGTGTTGGTGAAGATCGCGGTGATGATGATGGCCCTCGGCGGCGTTCCGGCGCCACCGGAAGCAAGGGGGAGAGAGCCCCCCTTCTTCTTCTTCTTCCTTGACCTTCTCCCTAGATGGGAGAAGGGTTTCCCCTCTGGTCCTTGGCTCCCATGGCTTGGGAGGGGCGAGAGCCCCTCCGAGATTGGATCTATCTCTCTGTTTCTGCGTTGGCTGTGTTGGCTGATTCTACCCCTTCACCGTTTTCTTTATATTTGGAGATCCGTAACTCCGATTGGGGTGAATCTTTCACCTAGATCTTTCTCATAAAATTAGCTTTCTTGCACCAGAAGTAGAGCGTCAACCACCTTACGGGTGGACAACGAGGGTTAGGGGCGCGCCTGGGGGGTAGGGTGCGCCCCCCTAGCTCGTGCCCACCTTGGATACCGTTTCACGTTGATTTCACTTCCCAAAAATCATAAATATTCCAAGAAAATCTCTGTCCGTTTTTTTCCCGTTTGGACTCCGTTTGATATTGGGTTTCTGCGAAACAAAAAACATGCAACAAACAGGAACTGGCACTGGGCACTGGATCAATAGGTTAGTCCCAAAAATAATATAAAAAGTTGCCAAAAAGCATATGAAAGTGAATAATATTGGCATGGAACAATCAAAAATTATAGATACGACGGAGACGTATCAGCATCCCCAAGCTTAATTCCCTCTCGTCCTCGAGTAGGTAAATGATAAAAAAGAATAATTTTTGATGTGGAATGCTACCTAGCATAATCTTGATCATATGTCTAATCATGGCATGAATGTTAAGATACGAGTGATTCAAAGCAATAGTCTATCATTTGACATAAAAACGATAATACTTCAAGCGTACCAATAGAGCAATCACGTCTTTTCAAAACAACAAGGCCAAAGCAAGCTTATCCCTACAAAATCATATAGTTTGGCCATGCTGCATTTTCGTCACACAAAATGCTCCCATCATGCACAACCCCGATGACGAGTCGAGCACTTGGTTCATACTTTTTAACGCGCTTCAGCTTTTTCAACCCTCACGCAATACATGAGCGCAAGCCATGGATATAGCACTATAGGTGGAATAGAATATAATGATGGAGGTTATGTGGAGAAGACAAAATGGGAGAAAGTATCACATCGACGCGGCTAATCAACGGGCTATGGAGATGCCCATCAATTTAGGTCAATGCGAGGAGTAGGGATTGCCATGCAACGGATGCACTAGAGCTATAAGTGTATGAAAGCTCAACAAAAGAAACTAAGTGCGTGTGCATCCAACTTGCTTGCTCATGAAGACCTTGGGCATTTGAGGAAGCCCATCGTTGGAATATACAAGCCAAGTTCTATAATGAAAATTCCCACTAGTATATGAAAGTGACAACATAGGATACAATCTATATGAAGAACATGGTGCTACTTTGAAGCACAAGATATGAGACTCACTACATGAAGAACATGGTGGTACTTTGAAGCACAAGTGTGGAAAAAGAGATAGTAACATTGCCCCCTTTTTTTGGTGGGCTTCTTTGGCCCCCTATTTTTTATTTAGGCTTCTTTGGCCTTTCCCCCTTTTTTTATGGGGCAATGTTCTATAATGATGATCATCACACTTTTATTTACTTACAACTCGATATTACAACTCGATACTGGAACAAAGATATGACTCTATATGAATGCTTCCGGCGGTGTACCGGGATGTGCAATGATCTAGAGTAGCAATGACATCAAAAAACGGACAAGCCATGAAAACATCATGCTAGCTATCTTACGATCATGCAAAGCAATATGACAATGAATGCTTAAGTCATGTACATGATGATGATGGAAGTTGCATGGCAATATATCTCGGAATGGCTATGAAAATGCCATAATAGGTAGGTATAGTGGCTGTTTTGAGGAAGATATAATGAGGCTTATGTGTGATAGAGTGTATCGTATCACGGGGTTTGGATGCACCGGCGAAGTTTGCACCAACTCTCGAGGTGAGAAAGGGCAATGCACGGTACCGAAGAGGCTAGCAAAGGCGGAAAGGTGAGAGTGCGTATAATCCATGGACTCACATTAGTCATAAAGAACTCGTATACTTATTGCAAAAGTTTATTAACACTCGAAGCAAAGTACTACTACGCATGCCCCTAGGGGGATAGATTGGTAGGAAAAGACCATCGCTCGTCCCCGACTGCCACTCATAAGGAAGACAATCAAAGAAACACCCCATGCTTCAAATTTGTCACACAACGGTTACCATATGTGCATGCTACGGGACTTGCAAATCTCAACACAAGTGTCTCTACAATCCAAAACCACCCACTAGCATGACTCTAATATCACCATCTTTATATCGCAAAACTATTGCAAGGAATCAAACATATCATATTCAGCGATCTACAAGTTTATGTAGGATTTTATGACTAACCATGTGAATGACCAATTCCTGTCATCTCTCTAAATAGATATAAGTGAAGCAAGAGAGTTTAATTCTTTCTACAAAAGATATGCCCATGCTCTAACAAATATAAGTGAAGCAAAAGAGCATTCTACAAATGGCGGATTTCTATGTGAAGAGAAACAGGCAATCCAAACTTTAAATGATATAAGTGAAGCACATGAAGCACTCTATAAAGCCATACTCAAAATATATAA
This sequence comes from Triticum aestivum, assembly GCF_018294505.1. Classification (NCBI taxonomy): domain Eukaryota; kingdom Viridiplantae; phylum Streptophyta; class Magnoliopsida; order Poales; family Poaceae; genus Triticum; species Triticum aestivum. Next base: position 180,501,654 of record NC_057804.1, read on the forward strand.
GTGAAGTGCAAAGAGCATTCTATAAACCAACCAAGGACTATCTCATACCAGCATGGTGCATAAAATAAAAATGAAAACTAAATGCAAAATACGCTCCAAGACTTGCACATAATGCATGAACGAAACTAATTCGAAAACATACCGGTACTTGTTGAAGAAAGAGGGGATGCCTTCCGGGGCATCCCCTAACTTAGACGCTTGAGTCTCCTTGAATATTTACTTGGGGTGCCTCGGGCATCCCCAAGCTTGATCTCTTGCCTCTCTTCCTTTTCCTCATATCGAGACATCCTCGATTAGACACTACATCCACACAAAACTTCAACAGAAAACTCTGTAAGATCCATTAGTATAATAAAGCAAATCACTACTCTAATTACTGTTGCAAACCAATTCATATTTTGTTTTTGCATTGTGTCTACTGTAATATAACTTTTTCATGGTTTAATCCACTGATATAAATTGATAGATTCATCAAAACAAGCAAACTATGCATCAAAAACAGAATCTGTCAAAAATAGAACAGTATGTAGCAATCTAAACATCCACCATACTTCTTGTACCCCAAAAATTCTATCAAAATTAGGAAAAATAAACAGGTTGTATAGAAAGACAGTTCAAAAGGAATCAGAACCAATTGACGTTCTAGGTAAAAATGCAAAATCGCTCACTACAGCCAAAGTTTCTGTCCTGCACCATACAAACCAACAAGCATTGTAAACATCCTAAAGGCAAACCTTGGCACATTATTTTTATAATACAATGGAATTGTACAAGGGTATAATTATTTTTGATGAAAAGTTTCTGTGATCAAGATTCACAAACTTTCCGTGAGCATGAACAAAGTTCAAGGAGCTCTCGCACTTCAACAATGCTTGTCTCTCTCACTTTCACTTTCCTTTTTGAAAATTTTTTAGGTTCCACTCTTTATTTTTGTTTTTAAACTATATAAAAGCACTCAACAGAAATAAATGACTCTCTAAAACTTCCGGGTTGTCTCCCTGGCAGCGCTTCCTTTAAAGCCATTAAGCTAGGCATTTAGTGCTCAAGTAATGGATCCACCCGGATCCCAAGGTATATCAAAGCCAATTTGAATCAACAATGATTTGTAATTTAGTAGTGAGCACAAAGTAACATATATCATGCAAAAACGAAGTCTAACTCTCTTCCTATGCATCGGCATGTCATAAAAGAACAATTCATGCACACCAAGTAAAGGCCAATGCATAGTATAAACAGTTTCTTGCAATTCTACCGTGTTGGAAACACAAAGAGGTGGAGACATAGTTCCTCTCTCATAATAATTGCAAGTAGGAGCAGCAAGCACATGCATATTATATTCATCAAAATCATCATGTGTAGTAGTAAAAGGCAACCCATCAATATAATCCTTAATAAGCACAAACTTCTCCGATATAGTGTAGTCGGGAGAATTCAAAAAGATAATAGGACTATCATGCGTGGGTGCAATAGCAACAATTTCATGTTTAACATAAGGAACTATAGCAAGTTCATCTCCATAAGCATCATTCATATTGGCATCTTGGCCACAAGCATAGCAAGCATCATCAAAAAGGGATATTTCAAGAGAATCAACGGGATCATAACAATCATAGCAATCATGGCAATCATCATAGCAACCATCCTTCGGTAAGCACGAAGGGGAATTAAATAATGTATGAGTTGGAGGGTTACTCTCATTAGAAGGTGGGCACGGGTAGCTAATCCGCTCCTCCTCCTTTTGTTCTTTGCTCTTCTCATCATCTTTTTCATCCAATGAGCTCACAGTTTCATCAATTTCTTCTTCCATAGCTTCCTGCAAAATATTAGTCTCTTCTTGGACAACGGAGACTTTCTTAATAAGTGCATTAATTTCATAATTGTATTTATAATTCTCATAGCAATATTTGAGGATAGCTAAATTTTCAGATCTATAACAAGCATCATCAAAATCCTCAAACTCTTTAAACATGGATTCAATTTCATAAGCACCCATAAAAGCATCAAATTCTTATATTTGTTCCACATCATAGTAATCGTATATACCATTAGCATAAGAAGCTAAGGTTTCATTATCATTAAATTCACATGAAAAGGGAAGGTGTGGAGCCTCCATCCTAGAGCAACAAGTAATATCATATTCCGAGCATACTTGTCTAGCATACCACTTCAACATATTAATTTGATCCCATAATAGTTTCCCTTTTTGTGTCGAGCGATAATCCCTAAAGTATTCACGTTGATCCAACGTTACTCCCATTAGAAAGTTGAATGGGGTTTTCTCAGGATTATCAAAGTAGTACAAAATATTTTTCTCATGATGAGAATCGAGGGTTTTAGGAGTTACCCCATCCTCATGAGTAGCAAGTACAGCTAATTTTTTTGGTATTTTGCGTTCCATATCCATAACTAAAGATAGAGAACAACTAAGAACAGCAAATAAAAATTACTTAGTGATAAAGCAAACAAGCACACACGAGAATATTCACCCCACGCTATTGCTCCCCGGCAACGGCGCCAGAAAAAGGTCTTGATAACCCACAAGTATAGGGGATCGCAACAGTTTTCAATAAGTAAGAGTGTCAAACCCAACAAGGAGCTAAAGGTAGAATAAATATTCCCTCAAGTTCTATCGACCACCGATACAACTCTACGCACGCTTGACGTTCGCTTTACCTAGAACAAGTATGAAACTAGAAGTACTTTGTAGGTGTTTTTGGATAGGTTAGCAAGGTAATAAAGAGCACGAGAATGTAAACTAGGGGCTCTTAGGATAAAGAGCAAGAAAGTAAATATAGCGAGTGTGGAAAAGTGGTGGTAGGAGTTGTGAAATTGTCCCTAGGCAACTGACTATGTTACTAGACCGGTAATCACTATTGCAATTCTATTTGAGGGAGAGGCATAAGCAAACATACTTTCTCTACTTGGATCATATGCACTTATGATTGGAACTCTAGCAAGCATCCGCATCTACTAAAGATTCATTAAGGTAAAACCCAACCATAGAATTAAAGTATCAAGTCCCCTTTATCCCATACGCAAACAACCTACTTACTCGGGTCTGTGCTTCTGTCACTCACTCCACCCACCATAAGCAAATCATAAACATATTGCAAACCCTACAGCGGGAATCCCTCACGCTTGCGCGACACGGAGGGAACAATAGGACAACACCAATAAAATATGCAACTCAAACCAATCATAGCAATTCATCAATCACCGATAGGACTAGGAAAATCTACTCAGACATCATAGGATGGCAACACATCATTGGAAAATAATATGAAGCATAAAGCACCATGTTCAAGTAGAGGGTACAGCGGGTTGCGGGAGAGTGGACCGCTGGATATAGATGGGGGAAGGTGATGGAGATGTTGGTGAAGATGGTGGAGGTGTTGGTGAAGATCGCGGTGATGATGATGGCCCCCGGCGGCGTTCCGGCGCCACCAGAAGCAAGGGGGAGAGAGCCCCCCTTCTTCTTCTTCTTCCTTGACCTTCTCCCTAGATGGGAGAAGGGTTTCCCCTCTGGTCCTCGGCTCCCATGGCTTGGGAGGGGCGAGATCCCCTCCGAGATTGGATCCATCTCTCTGTTTCTGCGTTGGCTGCGTTGGCTGATTCTACCCCTTCACCGTTTCCTTTATATCTGGAGATCCGTAACTCCGATTGGATGAATCTTTCGCCCAGATCTTTCTCATAATATTAGCTTTCTTGCGCCATAAGGAGAGTGTCAACCGCCTTACCGATGGACCACGAGGGTCAGGGGCGTGCCTGGGGGGGGGGGGGGGGGGTAGGGCGCGCCCCCCTACCTCGTGCCCACCTCGGATACCGTTTCGCGTTGATTTCACTTCCCAAATATCATAAATATTCCAAAAAAATCTCCGTCCGTTTTTTTCCCGTTTGGACTCTGTTTGATATTGGGTTTCTGCGAAACAAAAAACATGCAACAGACATGAACTGGCACTGGGCAGTGGATCAATAAGTTAGTCCCAAAAATAATATAAAAAGTTGCCAAAAAGTATATTAAAGTGAATAATATTGGTATGGAACAATAAAAAATTATAGATACGACGGAGGCGTATCAGGCGTAGGGTTGCCACCTCCACTATCTCGACGGTCTCTCAGGCTTGAGGTCCGTTGTCTCTGAGGCAAAGCGCACGGCTCGGCAGCAAGAGTGGTACGACCGGCGCAATGCCAGTCGCCGCTCTGCGTTCTCCAAGAGCGACATGGCGTCGGACTATGGCCGCAGCGACCTAGATCTCACCACCACATGGGCGCTCGACCGCTCCGTGACCACTGCAGAGAAGGCCACCAGGCATAGCTGCCGCCTTGACAGTGAGCTCGCCAAGATCGGTGAGGAGTGCTCGCTTGGCGACTGCCCCGCTAATGCCGGTCGCGGCAAGACCACAGTTAGGGCTCCGAAGGCCACATTGGTAGTGGCCGCGGTGGCACTCCGCACGACATAGCAGGAGGCGGAGCGGCTCCTCCGTGAGTGGCAGGCAGCCGTTAGACAAGGCTGTCACGGCCCTCCGGCAACGTACAGCCGCTGGAGGGACGATGACGATGATGGCACTGACGAATACGGCAGTGCGGTAGGGAAGGGTGGCCACGCGTATGAGGTGGTCATCGGTATAGGGTTTAGATTATTTTTCTAGTTTTTTAGGTAAACGGTCGACCTTTTTAAGTATATTTTATCTGAACTTGAATGAAATATGTTCGGTTTGGTCAAATTTCGCCCGGTTGGTTGATACGTCTCCAACATATCTATTTTTCCAAACACTTTTGCCCTTGTTTTGGACTCTAACTTGCATGATTTGGATGAAACTAACCTGGACTGACGCTGTTTTCAGCAGAACTGCCATGGTGTTGTTTATTGTGCAGAAAACAAAAGTTCTCGGAATGACCTGAAAATCCATGGAGATAACTTTTGGAAAATGTAAAAAATACTGGCAAAAGAATCAAGACCAGGGGGCCCACACCCAGTCCACGCGGGTGGGGGGCGCGCCCCCTCCCCCTGGGCGCGCCCCCTGTCTCATGGGCCCCTGGAGGTTCACCGACCTCAACTCCAACTCCATATATTCCGTTTCACAGAGAGAAAAATCAGAGAGAAAGTTTCATCGTGTTTTACGATATGGAGCCGCCGCCAAGCCCTAATCTCTCTCGGGACGGTTGATCTGGAGTCCGTTCGGGGCTCCGGAGAGGGGGATTCATCGCCGTCGTCATCATCAACCATCCTCCATCACCAATTTCATGATGCTCACCACCGTGCGTGAGTAATTCCATCGTAGGCTTGCTGGACGGTGATGGGTTGGATGAGATTTACCATGTAATCAAGTTAGTTTTGTTAGGGTTTGATCCCTAGTATCCACTATGTTCTGAGATTGATGTTGCTATGACTTTGCTATGCTTAATGCTTGTCACTAGGGCCCGAGTGCCATGATTTCAGATCTGAACCTATTATGTTTTCATGAATATATGTGAGTTCTTGATCCTATCTTGCAAGTCTATAGTCACCTATTATGTGTTATGATCCGACAACCCCGAAGTGACAATAATCGGGATACTTCTCGGTGATGACCGTAGTTTGAGGAGTTCATGTATTCACTATGTGTTAATGCTTTGGTCCGGTACTCTATTAAAAGGAGGCCTTAATATCCCTTAGTTTCCATTAGGACCCCGCTGCCACGGGAGGGTAGGACAAAAGATGTCATGCAAGTTCTTTTCCATAAGCACGTATGACTATATTCGGAATACATGCCTACATTACATTGATGAACTGGAGCTAGTTCTGTGTCACCCTATGTTATAACTATTACATGAGGAATCGCATCCGACATAATTATCCATCACTGATCCAATGCCTACGAGCTTTTCACATATTGTGCTTCGCTTATTTACTTTTCCGTTGCTACTGTTACAATTACTACAAAACTGCTATCGTTACTTTTGCCACTGTTACCATTACTATCATACTACTTTGCTACTAAATACTTTGCTGCAGATACTAAGTTATCCAGGTGTGGTTGAATTGACAACTCAACTGCTAATACTTGAGAATATTCTTTGGCTCCCCTTGTGTCGAATCAATAAATTTGGGTTGAATACTCTACCCTCGAAAACTGTTGCGATCCCCTATACTTGTGGGTTATCAAGACTATTTTCTGGCGCCGTTGCCGGGGAGCATAGCTCTATTCTTTGAGTCACTTGGGATTTATATCTGCTGATCACTATGAGGAACTTGAAAGACGAAAGAACTAAGATTTTTCCCTCAACTACGAGGGGAGGTAAGGAACTGCCATCTAGCTCTGCACTAGATTCTCCTTCTGTTTTGAGTAAGCTTGCGACACCTAAACCTGCTACTGCTATGAATTCTGATATGTCGCATGTTATTGATGATGCCACTTCTACTATGCATGATACTTATGATGAAACTACTTATGTGCTTGATACTACTTTGCCATTAGGTGAATTTCTTGATGAACAACTTGCTAGGGTTAGAGAGAATGAAATTATTGAAGATGAAATTATTGATGATAGTGATGATGAAGGTTCTCCCCCTAAGTATGAATTGCATGTTGTTCCTGAGAGTTATGTTATGGATGAAGAAATTGCTAGAGATCTTTTTGCTTGCAGTGATAGATCTGATCTTAAAAAGTTACTAGCTAAACTTAAACAGAAAACTCTGGATGCTAGAATGAAATATGACCCTGCTTTTGCTACTTCACCTATCTTTATTACTGATAAGTATTATGAATTCTCTGTTGATCCTGAGATAATTACTTTGGTTGAATCTGATCCTTTTTATGGCTATGAATCTGAAACTGTTGTGGCACATCTTATTAAGTTAAATGATATAGCCACCCTGTTCACTAATGATGAGAAGTCTCGCTATTATTATATCCTTAAGATATTTACATTCTCATTAAAGGGTGATGCTAAAACTTGGTTTAATTCTCTTGATCCTGGTTGTGTGTGTAGTCCGCATGATATGATTTATTACTTCTCTGCTAAATATTTCCCTGCTCATAAGAAACAAGCTGCCTTGCGGGAAATATATAATTTTGTGCAAATCGAAGAAGAGAGTCTCCCACAAGCTTGGGGAGGCTTCTCCGATTACTTAATGCTTTGCCTGATCATCCTCTTAAGAAAAATGAAATACTTGATATTTTTTATAATGGACTAACCGATGCTTCCAAGGAGCACTTGGATAGTTGTGCTGGTTGTGTTTTCAGGGAAAGAACAGTCGACCAAGCTGAATTGCTATTGAATAATATGTTGACTAATGAAAATAATTGGACTCTTCCTGAGCCAATTCCTGAGCCAATTGAGCCAACTCCTGAGCCTATTCCTAAACCAACTCCGAAGAAGAGGGTGTTCTATTTCTCAGTCCTGAAGATATGCAAGAGGCAAAGAAATCTATGAAAGAAAAAGGTATTAAAGCTGAAGATGTTAAGAATTTACCTCCTATTGAAGAAATACATGGTCTTAATATACCGCCTGTCGAAGAAACACATTGTCTTGATAACCCGACACAGGTAGTAAAGGTAAATTCTCTCTATAGATATGATAAAGTTGAAATCCCGTCTACTAAATTTCATAGCCAATGCTTAGATGAATTTGATGACTTTATGGCTAGACAAGAAAGTTTTAATGCTTATGTTGGTAGAGAATTAAAGAGTAATGCTTTCATGATAGGATGCTTGAGTGATTATATGGCTAGAGTTAAAGGTGAACTTAAACTCATTAGCAAATATGCTTCTATGGTTACCACTCAAGCTGAACAAGTACTTAAAGCTCAAAGTGATTTGCTCGATGAATTAAATAATAAACATGATTTTGCTGTTAGAGTGTCTACTCGAACTGGTAGAATGACTCAGGAACCTTTGTATCCTGAAGGCCACCCTAAGAGAATCGAGCAAGATTCTCAGATAAATAATATAGATACACCTAGTCCTTCTAAAAAGAAGAAAAGAAAAACGATAGGACTTTGCATGCTTCTAGTGAACCTGTTATAGACACACCTGAGAATCCCAATGATATTTCCATTTCTGATGCTGAAACACAATCTGGTGATGAACATAGACCTAGTGATAATGTTAATGATAATGTTCATGTTGATGCTCAACCTAGCAATAATAATGACGTAGAGATTGAACCTGCTGTTGATCTTGATAACCCACAATCAAAAAATCAATGTTATGATAAGAGAGACTTTGTTGCTAGGAAGCACGGTAAAGAAAGAGAACCATGGGTTCAGAAACCCATGCCTTTCCTCCTAAGCCATCCAAGAAAAAGGATGATGAGGATTCTGAGCGCTTTGCTGAAATGATTAGACCTATCTTCTTACGTATGCGCTTAACTGATATGCTTAAAGTAAACCCATATGCTAAATATATGAAGGATATCATTACAAATAAAAGAAAGATACCGGAAGCTGAAATTTCCACCATGCTTGCTAATTACACTTTTAAAGGTGGAATACCAAAGAAACTTGGAGATCCAGGAGTACCAACTATACCATGCTCCATTAAAAGAAATTATGTTAAAACTGCTTTATGTGATCTTGGAGCCGGTGTTAGTGTTATGCCTCTCTCTTTATATCGTAGACTTGAATTGAATAAGTTGACACCTACGAAAATATCTTTGCAAATGGCCAATAAATCAACTGCTATACCTGTCGGTATTTGTGAGGATGTGCCTGTTGTGGTTGCAAATGTCACTATCTTAACGGACTTTGTTATTCTTGATATTCCCGAGGACGATAGTATGTCGATTATCCTTGGTAGACCCTTTTTGAATACTGCAGGGGCTGTTATTGATTGCAACAAAGGAAATGTCACTTTTCATGTTAATGGTAATGAGCATACGGTACACTTTCCGAGGAAACAACCTCAAGTTCATAGCATCAATTCTATTGGAAAAATTCCGACTATCATTATTGGAGGTTTTGAATTTCCTCTCCCTACTGTCAAGAAAAAATATGATATTCTTATTGTTGGGGATGTTCATATCCCCGTTGAGGTAACCTAGTGTTATTCGAAATTTCTCCTGTTCCATGTTATTCAGAATGAGTTTGTTAACAAGACTTGATCAACCTTGTTAGTGGATTCATTTTGATGATCATGAGATGGATGAAACTAGAAGGCACAACCTTCTGTACCCTCTTTTTACTTTCTGTTATTTAGAATAAATAAAGCAAAAATAGTGTTATCTGTCTGTTTTCTGAATTATCCATGCAATAAAAAATATCCCGAAAATAAAAGTGCTCCAAATGCCCTGCAAATTTAGTATGATTTTTTATGGAATATTTGAGGATTTTAGGCACTGAGAACACAGCAGGGGGGCGCAAGCACCTGGCCACGAGGGTCCAGGGCGCGCCCCCTCCCCTGGGCGCCCTCATGTCTCGTGGGTCCATGGTGGGCCCCCTCCACTTATTCCTGCACCCACACACTCCATCTTCCTCCCAAGAAATCCCCATCCAGCTCAAGCACGAGTTCTAGCTCATTTTGCTGCGATTTTCGATCTCCTTGCTCAAAGCTTCCTTCACAAAATTGCTTTGGGAGATTGTTGCTTGGTATGTGACTCCTCCAATGGTCCAATTAGTTTTTGTTCTAGTGCTTTATTCATTGCAAATTTTTGCTGCATAGGTGACCCTGTTCTTGAGCTTGCATGTCAAATTTATGAGGTCCCAAGTAATTCTAATGCATGATATAGGATCTAGGCACTTGTGGGAGTAGTTGCTATCAATCTTGTTTAGTTTGATTCACTTTTATTTTGAGTTACTATAAAATTTCAGAAATTTTCAGAAAAAGATGAAGAGGTTGTTCTTGAGGGGCTCTTCCAGCCAAAGCTCCAAGGATAAACATGCTAAGGAGAAAGAAAATGCCAAGTATAATCTTCCTCGCGTAGCGGAAGTATGGCCGTGTCAAAGGCCTTGTGATAATTTCTTGAGAGCAGCCGGGATTTATGAAGACTTTTATTCTTTGGCTGAAAATGCAGGCCTCACCGACTTCCTCCACGACCGGATCGAACAGTATCTCTTGCTTACCAATACTTTCGTGCAAAACTTTTATTATTATCCTAAGAATTCACCTCCTTCAGTAGCCTTTGATTTATATGATGAGGCTAAGGAAATGTCATTACGTAATTTTTGCGCGGCTTGTAGAATATCCTTTGAGAGTAGCTTAGATGAACCACATCGTAAAGATGTGGATGGTTTTATTGATACTATCATTGTAGGGGAATCGAGGAAGGGTTCCGATGCGAGAATCACTAGCATACATTCTCCTGTTTTACGCTACTTTGCCATATTTGCTAGTCGATGCTTAATTGGTCGTGGAAATAGTGGAAACTTCAGTGTTCCTGATATTATTATTCTGCTCCATTCCTTATTCGGTGATAACACTTTTAGTATGGGTGCCATTATTGCTAAACGGTTAAGCTTAAACCGTACAAAGGGACCCATCTTTGGAGGTATCTATGTTGCACGCCTTGCTAAACATTTCGAGATACCTATTAGGCATGATGAGAAAGAGGCGACACTGCCGCCCCTTTCCTTTTTAGATTATAGGAGCATGGTAGCGCATGAGTTTATTGTTGACAATGATGATAAGATGCTTCTGTATAACCTGAGATTTAATAAGAAACACAATGAGATTATTACCCTGCATGCGCCTTTGTTGTTTGATTTAAATGCAGGCCATTACCTTGTCTTGCCAAAAGTTGTGTACGCGCATCGAGGCTAGACATATGCTCTAGTGCCTGAGCCGGAACCTCCACTAGACCCTTATCGTCCATCCTGTTATCAGTGAGATCCAGAGGAGATCGCCAGCCAGTGGTATCCAGATGACACTCCTCAGTACACCGGGGAGAGTAGCCGCTATCCTTGGGCATAAACCAACTTAGGTCAAAAACCTAAGCTTGGGGGAGTACGTATTTCTCACCGACTTTACATTCATGTTCACACACTTATTCTAGTTGTCAGTGCTCATACTTTTTCATTGTATTATCCATGCTAGTTTAATTTATTCTTCTCGTTTTCTTCTTGTGTGTTTGATAAACCTTAAGAAAAACAAAAAAATTAGTTAGTTTAATCCCCATGCTTGTATTAGTAATTAACAAGAAGACCCAAAAAGATTTCTCGTTCTTCTTTTTCTTGTTGGGAGCTTTCCCGTGTGAATAGTTTTATTTTCTTTTCTTTCCTTTGGGGGTCGAGAGGAGAAGACCATAATGAAAATGTTTAGTGGCTCTCATATGCATGATTGTTGATTTAACTTAGAGCCTATATTACTTTGTCTTCTCTCTTGAATTGAATGCTTACAGATTCCAGCTTAGTCCAATGCACGTGCACTATTATCATTATACACACCGTTCGGTCGTGCAAGTGAAAGGCAATAATGACGATATATGATGGACTGATTGAGATGAGAGAAGCTGGTATGAACTCGACCTCTTTTGTTTTTGTAAATATGATGAGTTCATCGTTCCTGATTCAGCTTATTATGAATAAACATATTTGCAATGACAATTAGAGATTATAGTTACTTATGACATGCTTAATTAGCTAGGACCTTATAATGGTTTACCTTGCATGCAAGATGTTATTAAAATGGTTGTGATGTGGTATGATAGGATGGTATCCTCATTTGAATGATTCGAGTGACTTGACTTGGCACATGTTCACGCATGTAGTTGAAACAAATCAACATAGCCTTCATGATATTTATGTTCATGGTGGATTATATCCTACTCATGCTTGCACTCGGTGTTGATTAATTTTAATGCATATTCATGACTGTTGTCGCTCTCTTAGTTGGTCACTTCCCAGTCTTTTGCTAGCCTTCACGTGTACTAAGCGGGAATATTGCTTGTGCATCCAAACTCCATAAACCCCAAAGTTATTCCATATGAGTCCACCATACCTTCCTATATGCGGTATTTACCTGCCGTTCCAAGTAAATTTGTATGTGCCAAACTCCAAACCTTCAAATAAAATTATGTTTTGTGTGCTCGAGCAGCTCATGTTTCAACTAGGGTTGTCTGTATCTTCCATGCTAGGTGGCTTATTCTCAAGAGGAGTGGACTCTGCTCCTCATTCACGAGAAAATGGCTGGTAGACGGGATGACCAGTCCCATGATCAAAAAGATCAAAGCAAGTCGAAATAATTAAACAAAACTCCCCCAGGGCTGTTGCTAGTTGGAGGCACTCGTTGTTTCGAGCAAGCCATGGATTGATGCTTGTTGGTGGTGGGGGAGTATAAACTTTACCATTATGTTTGGGAACCGCCTATAATGTATGTAGCATGGAAGATATCGAGATCTCATAGTTGTTGCGTTGACAGTGAAAGTATACCGCTCAAAATGTTATTCATCTCTATTTTAAAATCGAGCTCTGGCACCTCTACAAATCCCTGCTTCCCTCTGCGAAGGGCCTATCTATTTACTTTTATGTTGAGTCATCACCCTCTTATTAAAAAGCACCCGCTGGAGAGCACACTGTCATTTGCATGCATTACTATTAGTTTATATTGGGTATGACTTGACTGGATCTCTTTTACCATGAATTACAATGTTTAGTCAGTCCTTGATCTTTAAAGGTGCTCTGCATTTATGTTTTGCGGTCTCAGAAAGGGCTAGCGAGATACCATCTTGTTATATCATATTATGATTGTTTTGAGAAAGTGTTGTCATCCGAGATTTATTATTATTGCTCGCTATTTGATTATGCCATTGATATGAGTAAACATGATACCTAAATGTTATTGTGAATATGGTTAGTTCATAATCTTTGCTGAAAACTTGAATGCTGGCTTTACATATTTACAACAACAAGAGCAAACAGAGTTTGTAAAAGTTTTTCTTTATCACTTTCAGTTTATCAACTGAATTGCTTGAGGACAAGCAAAGGTTTAAGCTTGGGGGAGTTGATACGTCTCCAACGTATCTACTTTTCCAAACACTTTTGCCCTTGTTTTGGATTCTAACTTGCATGATTTGAATGAAACTAGCCTGGACTGATGCTGTTTTCAGCAGAACTGTCATGGTGTTGTTTATTGTGCAGAAAACAAAAGTTCTCGGAATGACCTGAAAATCCACGGAGATAACTTTTGGAAAATATAAAAAATACTGGCAAAAGAATCAAGGCAAGGGGGCCCACACCCTGTCCACGAGGATGGAGGGCACGCCCCCTCCCGTGGGCGCGCCCCCCTATCTCGTGGCCCCCCTGGAGCTTCACCGACCTCAACTCCAACTCCATATATTCCGTTTCGCGGAGAGAAAAATCAAAGAGAAAGTTTCATCGTGTTTTACGATACGGAGCCGCCGCCAAGCCCTAATCTCTCTCGGGAGGGCTGATCTAGAGTCCATTCGGGGCTCCAGAGAGGGGGATTCGTCGCCGTCGTCATCATCAACCATCCTCCATCACCAATTTCATGATGCTCACCGCTGTGCGTGAGTAATTCCATCATAGGCTTGCTGGACGGTGATGGGTTGGATGAGATTTACCATGTAATCCAGTTAGTTTTGTTAGGGTTTGATCCCTAGTATCCACTATGTTCTGAGATTGATGTTGCTATGACTTTGCTATGCTTAATGCTTGTCACTAGGGCCCGAGTGCCATGATTTCAGATCTGAACCTATTATGTTTTCATGAATATATGTGAGTTCTTGATCCTATCTTGCAAGTCTATAGTCACCTATTATGTGTTATGATCCGACAACCCCGAAGTGACAATAATCGGGATACTTCTCGGTGATGATCGTGGTTTGAGGAGTTTATGTATTCACTATGTGTTAATGCTTTGGTTCGGTACTCTATTAAAAGGAGGCCTTAATATCCCTTAGTTTCCATTAGGACCCCGCTGCCACGGGAGGGTAGGACAAAAGATGTCATGCAAGTTCTTTTCCATAAGCACGGATGACTATATTCGGAATACATGCCTACATTACATCGATGAACTGGGGCTAGTTCTATGTCACCCTATGTTATAACTATTACATGAGGAATCGCATCCGACATAATTATCCATCATTGATCCAATGCCTATGAGCTTTTCACATATTGTGCTTCGCCTATTTACTTTTCCGTTGCTACTGTTACAATTACTACAAAACTGCTATCGTTACTTTTGCCACTGTTACCATTACTATCATACTACTTTGCTACTAAATACTTTGCTGCAGATACTAAGTTATCCAGGTGTGGTTGAATTGACAACTCAACTGCTCATACTTGAGAATATTCTTTGGCTCCCCTTGTGTCGAATCAATAAATTTGGATTGAATACTCTACCCTCGAAAATTGTTGCAATCCCCTATACTTGTGGGTTATCATTGGTTCGAATTGTTGGCCGGATGTATGCAGCTAGCGTTGGATGGCTGCGTCCCGCATCCGTGTCCGTGGAATTGTCCCATGGTCTGTGAACGGATGCGGGAGGTTTTTTGCGGGTTGCCGTTGGAGATGCCCTTAGCTAATATTCCCCACCGCCACAGCCTCCACTTCCATCCCCACAACCTATAGATTCCACTTCCCTCTTTTCTTCTCACAACTCGGATTATCTGCCACTCTTGAAGGAGGAGAGGCATCCTGATAGGTGGGAACCCGATGAACGAGTTCACGCTGGAGGGTTGCCCGATCTTCATGTCGTAGGATCGAATCGGGAGGGATAACTAGCTGCAAGCAGACATGATAACAAGCTTTATACCTGTCAAGGTTGGATGCAACACATACGTTGGGGATGGCTGACCGAAGCTACAAGAACTCCAACCCGCTATCGGAACAATCAGAGAACCACAAATCGGGACTGACCCACATAGAATGGTCGGAACCGTAGAGCACGAATTAGGGGGAACCAGAGGCTCCTACTCGCAAATCTGGATGAACTCACAAGAGCAAAGGTAGCAAGGATCTCTCGGATCCGTCTAGCAGTCTTGGTGCATAAGCTTGTAGCTTAATGGTTTGACAAAAGGTTTCTAAGAGGATGGGGGAGATGGGATTTTATAGCAGGGACAACCCCCCTTAGTTGGGTGTGAAAATGGTTTCCAAAGTAAGTAGGTTTGCATGGCTTCCTTGGGGTAATAGGTAGTCAACTCTGGGAGTTGTTGGAGAGCTCCTCGAAAATTCGCGAAGCCTTGAGAGCCTGGACACCTTCCACGAGAATGACTACAGCTTTTGACTCACAACTCCAAATGATGTGAGGTTTTTTGTATTAGAAATATAATTTGATGTAGCTTCTGGTGATATACCCCTATGGTCCCGTATCTTCACCACATGGGTGTGGCAAAACAAAACATCAGAGATAAAAACTGACAGCATCAACTTCACTTGAAACTTGTTTACTCCAAACTTGTTCCTCCAAACCGATTGCTTCAAAAGCTCATTGGTTGTTGGATTGCTTCCATGTGATACCTAAGTTTAACCAATAACAATGGATATGAAAGTTCAGCCATGTGTTCAAGATTGTGGTATGAACTTAAGTTAGCGTTCACCTGGCCATGTGATTGCTTGATTCGGCTTAGTAATTCTTTCCAACTAAATTGTGCACTTTTCTGAAATGTCATGTATGATGTATCAATGTGCTTATCATCCTCCCTCCCTTGATGAAGAGTCGTCCTCGACTCTCTTTGATCTTCAAAAGATAAGTATAAGGGAAGTAGATAATATCCATGCAAAGAAATGATGCAATCCTCATTTGTAGCTTTCACCTTTGAATTGTGTTGCATCTGATCATGTACTTGTTTGTCACAACTTATAGTTTGTTCAGGGATGATTTGTCCTATTTCAATGATCAAGATGTCCTCATCATCCCCCCTCTCTAGAAAAGGAGTCGTCTTCGACTCTACTTGATCATAACACAAAAGAAAACAGGGCAATACCAAATCATAATGCAAAGGTTTCATGATATGGAGAATTTTAGTTTTCAACTTTGTTATCCTATGGACGATGCCAATATGATGCTTTGTTCGACATAGGAGTTCCTTCCAGCAAATGTTTCCATGGAGTACAAATTTCTAACCCGCCATCATCATGTTCATATCAGCCTCCCTCTCTAGAAGAAAAGTCGTCCTCGACTTCATTTGGTCTACAAAATTATAGCACGAGGACAATACAAAATAACTAGGAAAAAAATGATGAATAATCATGTGCAACATTCAGTTTTATTGGATCTTTAATAGCCCCTTCAAGATTAACAAAATCATATTGTTGGATGGATGATGTACCAAACAATTTTTCTCTAATCTTATCACGCCATTGCTTAAAGAAAATCATAAGTGCATACCTCTGGCTTCATCAAAATGGAAGATCCTTTTTGTTTTACCTCATTGAGTACTTGAATGCCTTTCTGAAAATCAATCTTCACACACGCACCTTGTGTAGTGGTACTCCATGTCCTCCATATTTGTTCTTGGATCTCAATCTCCCATCGTTGCAAGAGAGCTGATAGTTATGCCTTTTGCACCTGCAGATATTGCAAAGAAAGAGAATTTTGTGAAAGGTTAGTTATTCAATGTTCCTCTCTCTTTTCATTTCGTGGACTACTAATTTCCCATGATGGTGGATCACTCATCTCGCTCTTCTCTCGTTGAAAAATCTCAACCTCACATTTAGTGGACTCACATAACTCACTTATCCTCGCACTCTTATTGTGTGGTATATTGGGTTGTGGATCGCTTATCTTTCTAATGAGATGCAGAATGATCTCAATCCCACATTTTGTGGACTCACACAACTCATTGGTCCTCTCTCCCTGAATGTGTGGTATATCTAGGTTGAGATCTTGCATTTCTCTAATCTCATGATGAACAATCTGATCCTCACGTTTTGTGGACTCACTCACCTCACTTTACTTATCACTCTCAATATATGGAATTTTGGAAAGTGGATACTCTTCCTCACATTTGGTGGAGTCACTCAACTCAGTTTTCTTTTCACCCTCAAGTGTTGGGATTTTTGATAGTGGACACTCTTCCTCACTTTTGGTGGAGTCACTCAGCTTGCTTTCCTTATCACTCTCAAGATGTGGGATTTTGGATTGTGGACTCCCTTCCTCACATGGAATTTGTGGCACATGTTTGTTGGATGCTGGGACAATGGTGGTGGTTGAGATGCCAACATTAGGAGTGAGCTTCTTAGGTGAACATGGGCTATGAAACACCGGAGCCGCTCCATCAACCATGGTCATGCTTTGCGGTGGGTTGTTGTTGTGTCGATAGGTGCCACAACTTCTCCCTCGAGCATGAAATCCTTATTGCACTGCAGGAGCAGCAGTGACATGCCCACAAGACGCAACACCATGCCCTCGAGCATGTCCTTCTTGCTGCACTTCTTGAGTAGTAGTGACACGCCCACGAGCAGCAACATCAAGCCCTTGAGCATGTCTTCTTTGCTGCACTTCATGAGCAACAAGGTATTGTCGGTCTCGAGCTGCATCACCACTTGCTCGAAGACGCTCGTTAAGCCTCCTCTGAAATTCTTGAACCATGTTCCATAATTCCCGAGACTCAACACGTGTGACCGAGGCTTCTTTTTTCCCTTGATTTTGTCCCCATGCGCTCGATTTAGAGCCTGCCATGTTAGTGGAGCTAAAAGAAGTGGAACATGATAAATTTTGTGGAACCACACAACCTCACCTCTTACTCACCAAAGTTCCTATGAGTTCACATCAGATTGTGCTTCTCCTGGATGTGTTAAAGCGATTGAAACACATGGATCAAAGAATGGTGGAGCTCGGTGGAGTAAACAAAAAGAGGCTTGTGCTGAAATCAAGTTGATGCAAACCAAGAAAATATGGGGATAGATCTGCTGCACCTTTGCACCAAGATTGAAAAACACACAACACACAAGCTTCTGAAATTTTTCTAACAAGCTGAAACTTTTGGATCTTACACAACACTTTCTTTTTCTCTCTTGACTTTTTTTCACCACTCTTTTTCTTTCTGTATTTGATTTTTTTTCCCACTTTTTCTCTCTTTTTCCAAAGCACAACAACCAAATCTAAGAGCAATTACGAAGGTGAACTTGGTGCAGATCTAAAAGATGAAGAACATGCAAGGTATGCAACAACAAGATCTCAGCATCAACAAGGCTTGGATTTATTTTTGGTGGGGCTTTGGACTTCTAGGACAGAAAATATAGCATGAAAAATACTTGATCTAAAGGGATGATAGCAAGATAAACTTGATAACAAATCCTACCGTGTCAATGAAGGCTCTGATGCCAGATGATAGGTGAGAACCCAATGAACGAGTTGACGCCCAAGGGTGGCCCAATCTTCGTGTCGTAGGATCAAATCGGGAGGGATAACTAGATGCAAGCAGCCGGGATAACTAGTTTTATACCTGACAACGTTGGATGCAACTCGTACGTCGGGGATGGCTGACCGAAGCTACAAGAACTCCAACCCGCTATCCGAACAATCGCAGAACCACAAATCGGGAGTAACCCACACAGAATGGCCGGAACCATAGAGCATGAATTGGGGGGAACCGGAGGCTCCTTCTCGCAAATCCGGATGAACTCACAAGAACAAAGGTAGCAAGGATCTCTCGGATCCCTCTAGCAGTCTTGTTGCATAAGATTGTACCTAAATGGTTGACAAAAGGTTTCTAAGAGGATGGGGGAGATTGGATTTTATAGTAGGGACAACCCCCCTTAGCTAGGTGTGGAAATGGATTCAAAAGTAAGCAGGTTTGCATGGCTTCCTTGCGGGAATAAGTAGTCAACTTTGGGAGTTGTTGGAGAGCTCCTCGGAAATTCGCGAAGCCTTGACAGCCTGGACACCTTTCACAAGAATGACTACATCTTTTGACTCAAAACTCCAAATGATGTGAGGTTTTTTGCGTTGGAAAGATGTTTATATGTAGCTTTTGGTGATATACCCTATGGTACTGCTTCTTCACCACATGGATGTGGCACAATAAAACATCAGAGATAAAAACTGACAGCATCAGCTTCACTTGAAACTTGTTTTCTTCAAACATCCATATGTGTAGTCCATTTAAAATCTCTAATAACAAATATTTAGGAACGGGGAGAGTACAATATAGCGAATGCAAATACGATGACTCTGCTACTAGATGCTCTCATATATAGGAGTGCTAGTGATATATTTCCGGCGTTTAGAAATAAGTGTCTCAATTCTAGTACTAATTAAAAATATTTCAGGTGTCTCAACTTTAATACAACTTTAACTATAAATTTATATGAAATTTGAGAACTTATTTCGGGACTAAGGAAGTATATCCATCCTCCTCTCGAAGTCAAAGACTGCACGTAGATATGCCGATATCCGTTTATCTGCCGCAATCCGTGGGAACAAGCACGTGCACTTGTCTCACGTCCGTTTGCGGCGGTGCACGCAGTGTGTACGTCCCCGAGTTCCAGACAAACAAAGCTGTCAGCAACGAAACAATCAATCAATCAATTTTACAAAAGTAGAAAAGGCACGTGCACACGTAAACTTCTGCGGCCGACCGGCGCCCGCGTCACACCGAAGCTCAGTTGGTATGACGTACATATCCAGCTAAGCCTCTCCGACGTACGCGCGCACGTCGGAATGCGATGCGGCCGGCAACCAATAAATTTTTTTTTTTTTGCTAGGGCAATCAAGCTAAGCTATCGCCACCTCAGTGTTGACATCCCCGTGGTTATATTTCTTTGAGAATTCTTCAAACACCAGGCAAAACCTTTCTCCATTTCCATTCATTATACTCCCTCCGTTCCTAAATATTAAGTCTTTGCAGATATTTCACTAGGAACTACTCCCTCCGTTTCTAAATATATTTTTTTTAGAGATTTTACTATAGACTACATACGGAATAAAATGAGTGAATGTACACTCTAAAATATGACTAGATACATCCGTACGTAGTTTGTAGCGGAATCTTTAAAAGGACTTACATTTAGAAACGGAGAAAGTACATACGAATGTATATAGAGGTATTTTAAGTATGGATTCATTCATTTTGCTTCGTATATAGTTCATCTAGTGTAATCTCTACGAAGACTTACACTTAGGAACAGAGGGAGTGGAAAATATTAGTTACGATAAACAAACGAAAATCGATACGACGGTACGCTCCGCTCCTATGAACGACTTTCATCGTCGACAAAAAAGAAGTTAGATCATCTAGACTTTGCAAATCCGGCCCCTCAAACGCCCTCAAACGTGTTCGTACGTCCGCAGGCACTGACCGGTCACGCCTTAAATTAGCCATTTTAAATTCGTCTTCTCTCATATTTCATCCCTTAGATCCATACAAAGTATGCGAAATAAATCTTATGTATTACATCTACGTACTACCCTAACTAGTCTTGGTCGTCAGAGATGTCCATGACGACGACGCCGGGCGCAGGCTGGACGGGCGGGTAGGAGGACTTCGGCTCATCCTCCTCCTGCTCGACCTCATTCATGTAGGCGAACATCTCCGCCTCGCCCGCGGCCTCTTGCGCCTCCATCTCCTGCCGGCGACGGCATCTTACCTTTGCAGCCGTCTCCAACCGGAGGGAATCGATGATGGCCTGCTGCTCCGCCTGCAGATCTCCGTCGCCAGCGTCCCCCACATCCTCCTCCTTCTCTGGCTCATCCCCCTCCTCCTCCTCGTCCTCGTCCTCGTCCTCCTCCACCTCCTCCTCATGCTCCTCCTCCTCCTCCTCCTCTGGATCCACTGCATCCGGAGGTAGCCCCGCGGCGATCCGGGCTTCGCGCCTTGCCCAGATCTGCTCAAAGAGCTCGAGCCGATGCTCCGGCGACAAAAATGACTCGCTCCTCACCCGGCGGCGTGGGGTATGGCTACTAGGCGGACGGGTGGAGGGGAGAGTGTCGGCGGCAGCGGACAGGAGGAGGAAAATGTGGATGGATGATAGGGCTTCGGGCCGCCGTTCGACTTAAATAGTCGGGCAATGCATTACGCAGCCCGCTGGAGCTGCGCCACGCGGTGCCACCTGTCCGACGGAGAAGACAAGATTCAGACCGCCGGTTTGAGGGCGTTTCCAGTTGGGACCCTTCGTCGATCCGACGTGACAGGAGTGCTCGGACGCGCCCAGACGCCCCTATATCCATCCCATATTTGAGTAGAATATGGGGAATGCCGGTCAGCCCGGGTGTTTGAGGCCCGTTTGAGGCGTCCGTCTGGGTCGAAAAAATGTGACCAGACAATGATCGAACGGTCGCCCGATGTATGAAACGGATTTGAGAAGTCCGGCTGTACATGCTCTTATGACTGCTATGGGAGAGTTAGACTCGGACTCTTCCGCAGAGGTAAAGAGGCATGCACTCCGTAACAGCCCACAAATCGACAACTGACATCAAAGAATATCGCATCGTTCACATGATACAAGGTCAAAGTCCCAAGCTGCTCAGAGCAATAACCCACAAACCACGGTGGTCGCACCACATCCACGTGGTCACATGAGGATAAATGTACCGATGTTGTAGTGACGCGATGTTACGGATCTTTCGGTAAAAGAAGATAAATCTCGCTTTGGTACCGACAACCCTTAGAATCATGATCCGAGTACAAAACCTTTAGAAAGACCCCCATAACTCGTATTCGCTAACAAACACCAAATTACTATGGACCTTGCTACTAAAAACATGAATGACCTAATCATAATTTATTTTCTACAAGCAATCAAAGAAGCAATTGAGAAAATCCAAACTAACAATCTTAACATTGTCAATGTGTATTAAGCATGAAGTTAATTAGACTTGTGGTTTTCAAAGACATGTCGTTGCTGAACATCATGAGGAAAAGTGTTGCTTTTACCACGGAAAATCTAACCTATCAAAACATAATTATATAGTTGGCTTGGCCCAGTTGTCCGCTACCTAGTCGATGTGTGCGTTTGCAAGACAAAGCGACGCCATCATTTGCCAACATGTTTTGTTGAACAAACCTTTCTTTCGTCCCTGTACTTTCCCTTAGGGTTTCCCTAAGGTCCACCTCCTCCTTCGGCGGCGCAGCCGAAGTCCACCAAATTCCACGTTCGATTCCCTACCGACGTTCGGTAGGTCTGGCGTGGGTAGCCCTTAACTGGCGACTGCATGGAGAATCAGGTTAGATCGGAGTTCAGGGGAGGCACGAAGGAAGGTGAACTAGCAAGGGAGATGCGAGGAGAGAAGGCATCGGAGGGCGGGTTTGTGCCGCCAGATCCATCTAAGATCGATGATGTAGCGGGAGAAGGAGAAGCAACAGGTGCAGGAGCGGAACGGGAGAACGCAGAAGAAGCCTATTGGGATCACTACGGTCCTGATCCAAATCTTGAAGATGTGTTTGAAGGGCTGAATCTTCAAGGAGAAGAAGAGGAGGATCTCGATCTTTCCGGAGAGGTTGAAGAATTGATCAAAGAAGTTCGCTGGCTTGCGCTTTTTAGGGTTCATACCCTGCGCCCGTTTAGCCATGCCGCTCTGTTGAACTCGATGCGGAACGCGTGGGCGTGTGCACAAGGGGTGACATTCAATATCAAAGGCCCAAATTTGTTTTTGGCACAGTGCCATTGCTTAGGCGACTAGAAGCGCGTGATGGATGGAGGTCCGTGGCAGTTCCGAAGAGATCCTGTGGTATTGGTGGAGTATGATGGCTTCACGAACGTCTCAGACTATGCACTGAACATGTATCCATTGTGGGCAAGAATAAAAGGATTACCGGATGGTTTAACAAGGAAGAAGGAGCTAGCAGAGAAGGTGGCGAAGAAGGTAGGAGAACCACCATTCACGGTGGTGGTGAATGAAGGAAGAATCAATCCCTCGGGATATCTAAGAGTTAGAGTTTATGGCAATGTCACAAAGCCCTTGGTGAGGTTCGTTCCCATTAATTTGAAGGAAAGGAAGAAATACCCGGTGTACTATGAGAAACTTCCAGATTTCTGTTATTTTTGCGGGCGCATGGGACACGTGGTGAAGGAATGTGGTGATGGTACTCATGACCTCAACAAATGTGAATGGGGTGAACCGCTACACTGGGTTAGTGAGCCGGTTGGTGGTGGTGTAAGGGGAGGTAGGGGGAGTTGGAACGAAGGGGGTAGAAGGGGAGGTGGTAACAGGGGCGGTGGTCGTGGAGGAAGTAGAGATAGAGGGCGAGAGGAACAGGGAGGCAGGTCGCAGTATGCAGGTAGGAAGGAAGGTGATACGGAGCTTGCAGATGATATGGTGGGAATGGATTTGGTCCAATATAAGTTGATGCTGCGACAAGAGGAGCATACTGCTCGTAAAAGGTTAGTCTCCGTGGATGGGACAGTCAATGTTAAAGGGCACCTAGTCCCTAACCTCGCCGGCAGAGTAGCTGATACTGTCCTGCAGATTGAGAATGGAGGGGGTGCCAAGGGGCCCGATGTAACGGACCCCAACTCTACCCCGGGCAAACAACCTATTGTCAAGAGAAGACGTCAGGGTGAAGGTGTAGTAGGAAGTGAGGATACAGTTGATATGGAAACTACTGTTGAGGCGGCCTCCGAGTTGGAGGGCCGCCGAGCCCAATGAATTGCCTAAGTTGGAACTGCCGGGGAGGGGGGAACTGTTGGAAATATGCCCTAGAGGCAATAATAAAAGTATTATTATTATATTTCCTTGTTCATGATAATTGTCTTTTATTCATGCTATAACTGTATTATTCGGAAATCGTAATACACGTGTGAATACATAGACCACAATATGTCCCTAGTGAGCCTCTAGTTGACTAGCTCGTTGTGATCAACAGATAGTCATGGTTTCCTGGCTATGGACATTGGATGTCGTTGATAACGGGATCACATCATTAGGAGAATGATGTGATGGACAAGACCCAATCCTAAGACTAGCACAAAAGATCGTGTAGTTCATTTGCTAGAGCTTTGCCAATGTCAAGTATCTCTTCCTTCGACCATGAGAGCGTGTAACTCCTGGATACCGTAGGAGTGCTTTGGGTGTATCAAACGTCACAACGTAACTGGGTGACTATAAAGGTGCACTACAGGTATCTCCGAAAGTATCTATTGTTTTATGCGGATCGAGACTGGGATTTGTCACTCCGTGTAAACGGAGAGGTATCTCTGGGCCCACTCGGTAGGACATCATCATATGCGCAATGTGACCAAGGAGTTGATCACGGGATGATGTGTTACGGAACGAGTAAAGTGACTTGCCGGTAACGAGATTGAACAAGGTATTGGATACCGACGATCGAATCTCGGGCAAGTAACATACCGATAGACAAAGGGAATTGAATACGGGATTGATTAAGTCCTTGACATCGTGGTTCATCCGATGAGATCATCGTGGAACATGTGGGAGCCATCATGGGTATCCAGATCCCGCTGTTGGTTATTGACTGGAGAACGTCTCGGTCATGTCTGCATGTCTCCCGAACCCGTAGGGTCTACACACTTAAGGTTCGATGACGCTAGGGTTATAAAGGAAGTTTGTATGTGGTTACCGAATGTTGTTCGGAGTCCCGGATGAGATCCCGGACGTCACGAGGAGTTCCGGAATGGTCCGGAGGTAAAGATTTATATATGGGAAGTCCTGTTTTGGTCACCGGAAAAGTTTCGGGCGATATCGGTATTGTACCGGGACCACCGGGAGGGTCCCGGGGGTCCACCAAGTGGGGCCACCTGCCCCAGAAGGTTGCGTGGGCCAAGTGTGGGAGGGGACCAGCCCCTAGGAGGGCTGGTGCGCCCCCCACAAGGGGGCCAAGGCGCAAGGGAGAGTGGGAGGGGGCAAACCCTAGTCCAGATGGGCCTTAAGGCCCATATTGGTGCGCCTCCCTCTCCTCTCCCCTCTTGGCCGCCTCCCCTTTGCCATCTAGGGCTGGCCGCACCCCTTGGGGGTGGGAAACCCTAAAGGGGGCGCAGCCCCCCCTTCCCCCTATATATAGATGAGGTTTGGGGCTGCCATACACATGAGTTCTCTCCCTCTTGGTGCAGCCCTACCTCTCTCCCTACTCCTCCTCTCCCATGGTGCTTGGCGAAGCCCTGCGGGATTGCCACGCTCCTCCACCACCACCACGCCGTTGTGCTGCTGTTGGATGGAGTCTTCCTCAACCTCTCCCTCTCTCCTTGCTGGATCAAGGCGTGGGAGACGTCACCGGGCTGTACGTGTGTTGAACGCGGAGGTGCCGTGCGTTCGGCACTTGATCATCGGTGATTTGAATCACGACGAGTACGACTCCATCAACCCCGTTCACTTGAACGCTTCCGCTTAGCGATCTACAAGGGTATGTAGATGCACTCTCTTTCTACTCGTAGCTGGTTTCTCCATAGATAGATCTTGGTGACACGTAGGAAAATTTTGAATTTCTGCTACGTTCCCCAACAGTGGCATCATGAGCTAGGTCTATTGCGTAGATTCTTTGCACGAGTAGAACACAAAGTAGTTGTGGGCGTTGATGTTGTTCAATATGCTTACCGTTACTAGTCCAATCTTGTTTCGACGGTATTGTGGGATGAAGCGGCCCGGACCGACCTTACACGTACTCTTACGTGAGACAGGTTCCACCGATTGACATGCACTTGGTGCATAAGGTGGCTAGTGGGTGCCAGTCTCTCCCACTTTAGTCGGAACGGATTCGATGAAAAGGGTCCTTATGAAGGGTAAATAGCAATTGGCATATCACGTTGTGGTTTTGCGTAGGTAAGAAACGTTCTTGCTAGAAACCCATAGCAGCCACGTAAAACATGCAAACAACAATTAGAGGACGTCTAACTTGTTTTTGCAGGGTATGCTATGTGATGTGATATGGCCAAGAAGAATGTGATGAATGATATGTGATGTATGAGATTGATCATGTTCTTGTAATAGGATTCACGACTTGCATGTCGATGAGTATGACAACCGGCAGGAGCCATAGGAGTTGTCTTTATTTATTGTATGACCTGCGTGTCATTGAAGAACGCCATGTAAACTTACTTTACTTTATTGCTAAACGCGTTAGCCATAGAAGTAGAAGTAGTCGTTGGCGTGACAACTTCATGAAGACGCGATGATGGAGATCATGATGATGGAGATCATGGTGTCATGCCGGTGACAAGATGATCATGGAGCCCCGAAGATGAAGATCAAAAGGAGAAAAATGATATTGGCCATATCATGTCACTATTTGATTGCATGTGATGTTTATCATGTTTATGCATCTTGTTTGCTTAGGACGACGGTAGTAAATAAGATGATCCCTTACAAAATTTCAAGAAGTGTTCTCCCCTAACTGTGCACCGTTGCTACAGTTCGTCGCTTCTAAGCACCACGTGATGATCGGGTGTGATGGATTCTTACGTTCACATACAACGGGTGTAAGACAGTTTTACACAGCGAAAACACTTAGGGTTAACTTGACGAGCCTAGCATGTGCAGACATGGCCTCGGAACACGGAGACCGAAAGGTCGAGCATGAGTCGTATAGTAGATACGATCAACATGAAGATGTTCACCGATGATGACTAGTCCGTCTCACGTGATGATCGGACACGGCCTAGTTGACTCGGATCATGTGATCACTTAGATGACCAGAGGGATGTCTATCTAAGTGGGAGTTCATAAGATGAACTTAATTATCCTGAACATAGTCAAAAGACCTTTTGCAAATTATGTCGTAAGCTCGCGCTTTAGTTCTACTGTTTTAGATATGTTCCTAGAGAAAATATAGTTGAAAGTTGATAGTAGCGATTATGCGAACAGTAGAAAGCTTATGTCCTTAATGCACTGCTCAGTGTGCTGAACCCCAAACGTCGTTTGTGGATGTTTCGAACATCGAACATACACGTTTTGATAACTACGTGATAGTTCAGTTAAATGGTTTAAGTAGAGGCACCAAAGACGTTTTCGAAACATCGCGGAACATATGAGATGTTTCGAGGGCTGAAATTGGGATTTCAGGCTCGTGCTCACGTCAAGAGGTATAAGACCTCCGACGATTCTCTTAGCCTCCAAACTAAGGGAGAAAATCTCAATCGTTGAGCTTGTGCTCAGATTGTCTGAGTGCAACAATCACTTGAATTGAGTGGGAGTTGATCTTCCAAATGAGATAGTGATGTTTCTCCAAAGTCATTGCCACCGAGCTGCTAGAGCTTCGTGATGAACTATAACATATCAGGGATAAATAAGATGATCCTTGAGGTATTCACGATGTTTGACACCGCGAAAGTAGAAATCAAGAAGGAGCATCAATTGTTGATGGTTGGTGAAACCACTAGTTTCAAGAAGGGCAAGGGCAAGAAGGGATACTTCATGAAACGGCAAATCAGCTGCTGCTCCAGTGAAGAAACCCAAGGTTGAACCCAAACCCGAGACTAAGTGCTTCTGTAATAAGGGGAACAGTCACTAGAGCAGAATTACCCTAGATACTTGGTAGATGAGAAGGCTGGCAAGGTCGATAGAAGTATATTGGATATACATTATGTAAATGTGTACTTTACTAGTACTCCTAGTAGCACCAGGGTATAAGATACCGGTTCGGTTGCTAAGTGTTAGTAACTCGAAATAAAAGCTA
Organism: Triticum aestivum; assembly: GCF_018294505.1. Taxonomy (NCBI): domain Eukaryota; kingdom Viridiplantae; phylum Streptophyta; class Magnoliopsida; order Poales; family Poaceae; genus Triticum; species Triticum aestivum. Next base: position 180,529,104 of record NC_057804.1, read on the forward strand.
CGGCATAAACGGAGACTAGCTAAAGGTGAGCTGACGATATGTGTTGGAAGTGTTTCCAATGTTGATATGATCAAGCATCGCACGCTCCCTCTACCATCGAGATTTGGTGTTTGCGTTGAGCATAGACATGATTGGATTATGTCTATCGCAATACGGTTATTCATTTAAAGAGAATAATGGTTACTCTATTTATTTGAATAATACCTTCAATGGTCTTGCACCTAAAATGAATGGTTTATTGAATCTCGATCGTAGTGATACACATTTTCATGCCAAAAGATATAAGATAGTAATGATAGTACCACTTACTTGTGGCACTGCCATGTAAGTCATAATGGTATAAAACGCATGAAGAAGCTCCATGTTGATGGATCTTTGGACTCACTCGTTTTTGAAAAGTTTGAGACATGCGAACCATGTCTATTGGTGTATATGCATGAAGAAACTCCATGCAAATGGACCGTTTGGACTCACTTGATTTTGAATCACTTGAGATATGCAAATCATACCACATGGGCAAGATGACTGAAAAGCCTCGTTTTCAGTAAGATGGAACAAGATAGCAACTTGTTGGAAGTAACACATTTTGATGTGTCCAATCCAATGAGTGCTGAGGCATGCAGTGAATATCGTTATGATCTTACTTCACAGATGATTCGAGTAGATGTTGAGAATATTTACTTGATGAAACACAAGTCTGAATTATTGAATGGTTCAAGTAATTTCAGAGTGAAGTAGAAGATCATTGTGACAAGAGGATAAAATGTCTATGATATGATCATAGAGATGAATATCTGAGTTACGAGTTTTGGCACACAATTAAGACATTGTGGAAATTGTTTCGCAATTAATACCGCCTGGAACACCATAGTGTGATGGTGTGTCCGAACATCATAGTTGCACCCTATTGGATATGGTGCGTACCATGATGTCTCTTATCGAATTACCACTATTGTCCATGGGTTAGGCATTAGAGACAACCACATTCACTTTAAATAGGGCACCACGTAATTCCGTTGAGATGACACCGTATGAATTATGGTTTAGAGAAACCTAAGTTGTCGTTTCTTAAAGTTTGGGGCTGCGACGCTTATATGAAAAAGTTTCAGGTTGATAAGCTCGAACCCAAAGCGGATAAAATGCATCTTCATAGGAAACCCAAAACAGTTGGGTATACCTCCTAATTCAGATCCGAAAGCAATATGGATTGTTTCTTGAATCGGGTCCTTTCTCGAGGAAAAGTTTCTCTCGAAAGAATTGAGTGGGAGGATGGTGGAAACTTGATGAGGTTATTGAACCGTCTCTTCAACTAGTGTGTGGCAGGGCACAGGAAGTTGTTCCTGTGGCACCTACACCAATTGAAGTGGAAGCTTATGATGTTGATCATGAAACTTCGGATCAAGTCACTACCAAACCTCGTGGGATGACAAGGATACGTACTACATCAGAGTGGTACGTAATCCTGTCTTGGAAGTCATGTTGCTGGACAACAATGAACCTACGAGCTATGGAGAAGCAATGGTGGGCCCGGATTCCGATAAATGGCTCGAGGCCATAAAATCCGAGAACGGATCCATGACTTTGGAAGAAATACTTGATGGTCGTAAGGCCATTGGGTACGGATGGATTTTAAAAGGAAGACAGACAATGATGGTAAGAATTACCATTAAGAAAGCTCGACTTGTCGTTAAGATATTTTCCGACAAGTTCAAGGAGTTGATTACGGTGAGGTTTTCTCACTCGTAGCGATGCTAAGAGTCTGTTGGAATTGGATTAGCAGTTACTGCATGATTGATGAAATCTTGCAGATAGGATGTCAAAACATTGTTTCCTCGACGTTATACTTGAGGAAAGGTTGTATGTGATACAACCGGAAGGTTTTGTCAATCCCAAAAGATGCTAATAAGTATGCAAAGCTCCAGCAATCCTTCTAAGGACTGGAGTGAGCATCTCGGAGTTGGAATGTATGCTTTGATGATGATCAAAGATTTTGGGTTTGTACAAAGTTTATGAGAAACTTGTATTTCCAAAGAAGTGAGTGGGAGCACAATAGAATTTCTGATGAGTATATGTTCTTGACATATTGTTGATCAGAAATGACGTAGAATTTCTGGAAAGCATATAGGGTTATTTTGAAAGTGTTTTTCAATGGAAAGCCTGGATTAAGCTACTTGAACATTGAGCATCAAGATCTATAAGGATAGATCAAAATGCTTAATAATACTTTCAAATGAGCACATACCTTGACATGATCTTGAAGGTGTTCAAGATGGACCAGTCAAAGAAGGAGTTCTTGCCTGAGTTGTAAGGTACGAAGTTAAGACTTAAAGCTCGACCACGGCAGAATAGAGAGAAAGGACGAAGGTCGTCCCCTATGCTTAAGACGTAGGCTCTACAGTATGCTATGCTGTGTACCGCACCTGAAGTGTGCCTTGCCATGAGTCAGTCAAGGGGTACAAGAGTGATCCAAGAATGGATCACAGGACAGCGGTCAAAGTTATCCTTAGAAATTAGTGGACTAAGGAATTTTCTCGATTATGGAGGTGGTAAAAGAGTTCGTCGTAAAGGGTTACGTCGATGCAAGCTTGACACCTATCCGGATAGCTCTGAGTAGAGATACCGGATACATATAATGGAGCAACAATTTAGAATAGCTCCAAGTAGAACAGTTATTTGGAATAGCTCCAAATAGAGCGTGGTAGCTACATCTAGGAGATGACATAGAGATTTGTAAAGCACACACGGATCTGAAAGGTTCAGACCCGTTGACTAAAACCTCTCTCACAAGCAACATGATCAAACATAAAACTCATTGAGTGTTAATCACATAGTGATGTGAACTAGACTACTGACTCTAGTAAACTCTTGGGTATTAGTCACATGGCGATGTGACCTGTGAGTGTTAATCACATGGCGATGTGAACTAGATTATTGACTCTAGTGCAAGTGGGAGACTGTTGGAAATATGCCCTAGAGGCAATAATAAAAGTATTATTATTATATTTCCTTGTTCATGATAATTGTCTTTTATTCATGCTATAACTGTATTATCCGGAAATCGTAATACACGTGTGAATACATAGACCACAATATGTCCCTAGTGAGCCTCTAGTTGACTAGCTCGTTGTGATCAACAGATAGTCATGGTTTCCTGGCTATGGACATTGGATGTCGTTGATAACGGGATCACATCATTAGGAGAATGATGTGATGGACAAGACCCAATCCTAAGACTAGCACAAAAGATCGTGTAGTTCATTTGCTAGAGCTTTGCCAATGTCAAGTATCTCTTCCTTCGACCATGAGAGCGTGTAACTCCTGGATACCGTAGGAGTGCTTTGGGTGTATCAAACGTCACAACGTAACTGGGTGACTATAAAGGTGCACTACAGGTATCTCCGAAAGTATCTATTGTTTTATGCGGATCGAGACTGGGATTTGTCACTCCGTGTAAACGGAGAGGTATCTCTGGGCCCACTCGGTAGGACATCATCATATGCGCAATGTGACCAAGGAGTTGATCACGGGATGATGTGTTACGGAACGAGTAAAGTGACTTGCCGGTAACGAGATTGAACAAGGTATTGGATACCGACGATCGAATCTCGGGCAAGTAACATACCGATAGACAAAGGGAATTGAATACGGGATTGATTAAGTCCTTGACATCGTGGTTCATCCGATGAGATCATCGTGGAACATGTGGGAGCCATCATGGGTATCCAGATCCCGCTGTTGGTTATTGACCGGAGAACGTCTCGGTCATGTCTGCATGTCTCCCGAACCCGTAGGGTCTACACACTTAAGGTTCGATGACGCTAGGGTTATAAAGGAAGCTTGTATGTGGTTACCGAATGTTGTTCGGAGTCCCGGATGAGATCCCGGACGTCACGAGGAGTTCCGGAATGGTCCGGAGGTAAAGATTTATATATGGGAAGTCCTGTTTTGGTCACCGGAAAAGTTTCGGGCGATATCGGTATTGTACCGGGACCACCGGGAGGGTCCCGGGGGTCCACCAAGTGGGGCCACCTGCCCCAGAAGGTTGCGTGGGCCAAGTGTGGGAGGGGACCAGCCCCTAGGAGGGCTGGTGCGCCCCCCACAAGGGGGCCAAGGCGCAAGGGAGAGTGGGAGGGGGCAAACCCTAGTCCAGATGGGCCTTAAGGCCCATATTGGTGCGCCTCCCTCTCCTCTCCCCTCTTGGCCGCCTCCCCTTTGCCATCTAGGGCTGGCCGCACCCCTTGGGGGTGGGAAACCCTAAAGGGGGCGCAGCCCCCCTTCCCCCTATATATAGATGAGGTTTGGGGCTGCCATACACATGAGTTCTCTCCCTCTTGGTGCAGCCCTACCTCTCTCCCTACTCCTCCTCTCCCATGGTGCTTGGCGAAGCCCTGCGGGATTGCCACGCTCCTCCACCACCACCACGCCGTTGTGCTGCTGTTGGATGGAGTCTTCCTCAACCTCTCCCTCTCTCCTTGCTGGATCAAGGCGTGGGAGACGTCACCGGGCTGTACGTGTGTTGAACGCGGAGGTGCCGTGCGTTCGGCACTTGATCATCGGTGATTTAAATCACGACGAGTACGACTCCATCAACCCCGTTCACTTGAACGCTTCCGCTTAGCGATCTACAAGGGTATGTAGATGCACTCTCCTTCTACTCGTAGCTGGTTTCTCCATAGATAGATCTTGGTGACACGTAGGAAAATTTTGAATTTCTGCTACGTTCCCCAACAGGAACACCCGGACAGTTCGTGAGTTAGCGACAATCTGCAAGTCGCGTTCCCCCACGTTCATATTTTTATGTGAGACTAGACAAAAGGAAGTAAAGATGAAAAGACTGCGAAACCGGCTGGGTTTGAAGGGTTTTTGTGGAGTCGATAGCAATGGCATGGGTGGTGGTCTCGCGGTGTACTGGCATGAAAACTGTGTAGTGGAAATCTTGAACAAAGATGAGCGACATATTGATGCTTTGATTAGGATGTATGAAGGTGCAGAACAATGGCGGGCAACTTTTGTATATGGGGAACCTCGGGTGGAAAATAGACATCTTATGTGGTCGAAGCTGCAGAGTCTGAAAACGTTGAGTAACCTCCCATGGTTAGTGATAGGCGACTTTAACGAGGCAATGTGGAACTTTGAACACCTCTCGGCCACGCCGAGGGCAGAGTCCCAAATGATAGCTTTCCGGGACACTTTGGAAATTTGCAAGCTCGTGGATTTGGGTTTCCTTGGAGTGCCCTTTTCCTATGACAATAAGCGAGGTGGCTCAGCTAATGTGAAAGTAAGGTTGGACCGGGCAGTAGCTACGAACGAATGGCGGAATCTATTCGCCTTTGCTTCAGTTGAACACATCCCCACGCCATGCTACGACCATGTTATGATCTTTTTGAAAGGGGAGCCAGACCAAGGTCCTGTAGGAGGGAAGAGCCGGCGCTATGAAATATTCTAGGAGAGGGATTCGGCCCTACCAGATATCATCAAAGAAGCATGGGCTGCGGTTGGTGCAGTCAATAATATGGCGCAGTTGAGTGATGCACTCAAAAGAACTATGAGAACGCTGGGGGCATGGAGCAAGAAGTTCGGCAACGTGACGAGGGAGCTTGCCAAGTCCCGATCTCAGTTGGAGGAGCTCATGAATATGAATGCAGATAGAGAAGACATAAGAAGGGTAACAGACAAAATGAATGAACTCCTGTATCAAGAGGAAATGATGTGGTTACAACGATCAAGAATCTCTTGGCTTAAGGAGGGTGATCGGAATACAAAATTCTTCCATAGCAAGGCTGTATGGAAGGCAAGAAAGAATAAGATACGAGAATTGACCGATAGTATTGGAATTGTGCACTCAGATTTGGCCACAATGAAGATACTTGTTAATGAACATTTCCAGAATATTTTTTCTGTTGATACATCTCTTAATGTGTCTCCTGTTGTAAATCTTTTTGAGCAAATGGTGTTGGCTGAGGATAATGAAAAGTTGTGTGCTCCCTTCACGGATAAGGAGATCTCAGACGCCATGTTTCAAATTGGGCCCTTGAAGGCACCGGGGCCGGATGGGTTCCCGGCCAGATTCTTTCAACGGAATTGGGGTACTGTTAAGGAAAGTGTGATAGCTCCGGTCAGAAACTTCTTCCATACGGGTGTTATGCCAGAGGGGGTTAACACTACTACAATTGTGCTGATTCCTAAAATTTCTAACCCAATGAAGTTGTCTGATTATAGGCCAATTAGCCTCTGCAATGTTATTTACAAAGTCATCTCAAAGTGCCTTGTGAATCGGTTGCGTCCTTTGTTGGATGAGTTGATCTCGTTAGAACAAAGTGCATTTATACCCGGAAGGATGATTACGGATAATGCTCTTATTGCCTTTGAATGTATTCACCACATTAAACAAGAGAAGGATCCAACTAAGAGCTTTTGTGCATATAAGCTGGATCTGTCCAAAGCCTATGATAGAGTGGATTGGGGTTTCTTGAAGCAAGTGATGCAAAAGGTGGGTTTCTCTCAACGATGGATTGACTGGATAATGGTGTGTGTCACATCGGTGAGGTACTCTGTTAAACTAAATGGGACTCTCTTGGATTCATTTGCACCGTCGCGAGGGCTTCGGCAAGGTGACCCACTTTCTCCATTCTTATTTTTGTTTGTGGCGGATGGATTATCAGCCATATTGAGAAGCAAAGTGCAAAGTGGTGATATTACTCCTGTCAGGGTATGTCGAAGGGCGCCAGACATTTCACATTTATTGTTTGCTGACGATACTTTGCTGTTTTTTGAGGCGTCTAAACCACAAGTAGAAAGAGTTAAGGGTGCACTGGTCCTGTACGGGTCAGCAACAGGGCAGAGTCTCAACTACAACAAGTGCTCTATGCTATTTGGCCAAGCTTGCCCTGCTACGGTACAGGAATAGGTTAGAGATGCTTTGGGGGTTACTAGCCTGGTTTTTGAGGAAAAGTATTTGGGTCTTCCCACTCCGGATGGTCGTATGTCTAAGGGCAAGTTTCAGAATCTTCAAACAAGCCTTACGAAACGACTTGTTCAGTGGGGTGATGGCTATCTAGCTCAGCCCGGCAGAGAGACCCTTATTAAGTCAATGGCTCAGGCATTACCAACTTATATCATGGGTGTTTTCAAGATCTCTTTTTCGGTGTGCGATGACCTCACAAGGATGGTGAGGAACTATTATTGGGGATCAACTGATGGGAAAAGGAGAGTACATTGGAGAGGTTGGGATCACCTTCTGCAACCAAAAGTTAGAGGGGGAGCAGGCTTCCGAGATTTCCGATTGTTCAACCAGGCCCTACTAGCTCGTCAAGCTTGGAGGTTAATCTCTAGACCCGATAGTCTATGTGCTCAGGTTCTCAAGGCGAGATACTACCCTGATGGGAAATTGGAGGATACTGTTTTTTCGGGTAATGCGTCATCCTCGTGGCAAGCTATAAGCCACGGCCTAGACCTGTTGAAGAAAGGTTTGCTGTGGCGAGTAGGCAATGGTAAATCCATACGAGTATGGCGTGACAACTGGATTCCTCGACCGTTCTCATACAAACCTATCTCAAGGCAGGGCCGATGTCGTATCCGTTTTGTTGCTGACCTCCTAAAGGATAATGGTGGATGGAATGTGGAACTGCTAACACAATATTTTCTTGCTGCTGATGTCGAAGAAATACTAAAAATCAGAGCTTCTCCAAGGCTTGCTAATGATATTATTGCATGGGGTCCAGAAAGGTTGGGGAACTTTACAGTAAAGGGTGCGTACCACCTTGCTTTCGATGAACTGCACAGAGAGAACGCGGCATCGTCCAGTACGTCTGTAAATGGGGGTAGGAAGTGCTGGGATTTTATTTGGAAGTGTGGGGCACGGCCGACAGTGGCGAATTTTGCCTGGAGACTGGTTACAGATGGCCTACCCACATGGAAGAATAAGCATAGAATTGGCCTAGAAACAACAAGCATGTGCCCAGTTTGTGGGCTGGATCGAGAGGACAATTATCATCCCTTTGTTAGATGTTAGTATGGTCGAGACCTATATCGTTCTATGGCCAAGATATGGAAGCTACCGAAACTAGAGAGGCTTGTTTATGATGGGAAGGAATGGCTGTTACAAGTTCTGGCGACCATGTCAGAATTGGAGCGCTGCATGCTGCTTATAATCTTCTGACGAAGTTGGTATGTGAGAAATGAGCTAGTTCACTCTAAACCTGCCCCACCAATGGAAGTATCAATCAGATTCCTACAGAGCTATTTGGATTCTCTGGTAGTGATCAGAACCAATACGTACATGGATCCGGCGAAAGGGAAATATACGGTTTCCTTTGATCGTGCTCCTCCGCCTACCGGAAATGTGGTGCAGCGAAGGTGGGAAAAACCAGCGCTTAGCTGGGTTAAACTGAATACAGACGGCTCCTTTGTTTCGAGTGAGGAAGCAGGAGTGGGAATGATCCTGAGGAATTCCGTGGGCGAGATTGTTTTCTCTGCTTGCAGAGCTTTGTTCTCTTGTCGAGATGCGTTAGAAGCGGAGCTTTGCGCTTGTATGGAAGGGCTGTCATCAGCTATCCAGCGCTCGGAACTGCCGATCGTCATCGAGACAGACTCCACAGAGATGGCGAGCATGCTCAATGAAGGTGGGGTGAACCGGTCTGCATATGCCTCACTAGTAAATGAGATTAGATTTCTTCTTACTCTTCGTCAAGTTTGTATTACTCATGTGCCGAGATCACAGAATAAGGCCGCTGATGGTCTTGCTTCTTTCGGTAGAATAACTGGTAGGACTATGACTTGGCTTAATTCGGGTCCGGCTGATGTGCTGGAGGCAGTAGCAGAAGATTGTAAGGAACCAGTGATTGAGTAATACATTTTTGAGTTCGCAAAAAAAAAAAAAGACAAAGCGACGCAAAGAACGTCGTATAGGAAATTCCGTACAGGCGCTCCCCCATACGCATCGCATCTGCCGTCCCATAAAAGGGCTAGCCTAGTGAGATGTCTCCAGCAAGCCGGCGCAGGAATGTAGGCGCGCACGGCCACACATGTGTGCAACAATATGTGTTGCAAGGCGTGCTTGCACGAGTAAAAAAATATTTTAGTTATTTTTAAATCACTATGCACTGAGAAAATTTTCATGAATTGTAAATAAAACTTTGCGAGGCTTTTTAAAATTTGTTAAATAATGTTCATAAAATTTTAAAAGAACAATCATGAAGTATAAAAACTTGTTCGCATAATATGTAAAATCACACCATTATATATAGTTAACCATATAGAAAAAAATGTTCTTGATATGTAGAAAAAATTGATACGAATTTAAAAAAATTTACCAACATTTTCAAAATATTCACATGTTTAAAAAATGGTCAAAAAGTATTAAAAACATTGTACAGTTTTAAATAAATGTTTGAGGCATTAGTAAATGTTCACTCATTTGAAAAATTCGCATCATGTATTTAAAAAATGACAAAAAAAAGTCAGAAAAGGAGAAAGAGAAAAGATAAAAAAAAGGAAAAAATGTACTGGAAATGAAAATCTGAATATATATATATATATATATATATATATATATATATATATATATATATAAAGACACACACAAGAAAGCAAACAACAAGACCACACTGAAGGTTCCTAAAAACATGACTTTATCTCCAAATTTATTCATGTATGCTAGTCTAGAACCTCGTACAATCATGTAAATGACATATGATTCACAATTTCTGAAGAGAGAGATGATGATAGAGGAGTTTTTTTTATGACTAGTCGTCATCTTTGAGTTCTAAATCTGATAGTGAGGTTATGGATGTCGGTGTCAAAACCGGCGGATCTTGGGTAGGGGGTCCGATCTGTGCGTCAAGGCTGATGGTAGCAAGAAGTAAGGGACACAGATGTTTACCCAGGTTCGGACCCTCTCGATGGAGGTAAAACCCTACTTCCTGCTTGATTAATATTAATGATATGGGTAGTACAAGAGTAGATCTACCACAAGATCGTAGAGGCTAAATCCTAGGAGCTAGCCTATGATGGTATGAATGTAAATATGATCGGCCTTCTAAGGACCAACCTCTCCGGTTTATATAGACACCGGAGAGGGCTAGGGTTTACATGGAGTCGGTTACAAAGAAGGAAATATAATATCCGGATCGCCAAGCTTGCCTTCCACGCCAAGGAAAGTCCCATCCGGACATGGGCCGAAGTCTTGAGTCTTGTATCTTCACGCTTCAATAGTCCGGACGTTGTATACAGTCCGGCTGTCCGGATACCCCCTAATCTAGGACTCCCTCAGTAGCCCCTGAACCAAGCTTCAATGACGATGAGTCCGGCGCGCAATATTGTCTTCGGCATTGCAAGGCGGGTTCCTCCTCCGAATACTCCAAAATGGTTATCGAACACGTAGACCGTGTCCGGATCCGCAGGATGATCTCCGTATGGTATAGATCTGATTTGCTGGCAATCTTCGTGCGTCGTGCCCTTGTATCATGGCTCGGTCCAATGTGAACCGACGTCTCCTACCCCACAACGACTCGTGTTACGAGGCAGTTTTATTGGCACGTCCCATCGAGGCAGAGATCGTGTCCCTTTTATGACGGGATTTTCCATCAATATGAGCGTGCGTGACCCCACGACGGCCGTTGGTATTACCCCGTGTGTTTTTAGATAAACCTCAAACGGTCACACCGGGGACTCTTGATATTCACCCTCTTTATAAAGGGGTCGAGACCTACACCTCTTTCTTCACCTTCATCGCGCCTTCTCGCACCTCGAGTTCTAACACCCAAAACCTAAGCTCCACCCCTCTGGAATCCGCCAGTATGTCCGGATCTGATCCTCAAGGCCGGTGGGTCGCCTCCTCGATCGAGGAGAAGGACATTGCGAAGCTTAGGGAGGTCGGATACCTAACCGCAGATATCCCGCACAGGCTTCCTGCTCCAGGGCAAGTTATCCCCACGCCGGAGCCCAATGAGTGTGTTGTTTTTGTCCCACACTTCCTCTGTGGTTTGGGTTTCACCCTCCATCCCTTCGTGAGGGGGCTCATGTTCTATTATGGGCTGGATTTTCATGATCTGGCTCCAGATGCTATCCTTCATATCTCGTCGTTCATTATCGTGTGCGAGGCTTTTCTCCATGTCACGCCACACTTCGGCTTATGGCTCAAGACCTTCAATGTGAAGCCGAAGATGATCGAGGGGCGACACATGGAGTGTGGAGGTGCCGCAATAAGCAGAAACGCCGATGCCCCATGGCCGGAGGGTTCTTTCCCAGAAGTATCTGACGTATGGCAACGGAGGTGGTTTTATGCTACAGCCCCAAGGGGCACAAAGTGGGTAGCCGCCCCCGAGTTTCGCTCGGGCCCCCGTCGCAGTTGGCATCCTGGCCAGACGTAGGACGTAATTGGGGGCCTGCAGGCAACGTACCAATACTGCAGAACCGCATCCGGGAGCTTCTCGAGAGGGATATCAACCTTGTCAGCGTAATGCAAGTGATGTTAATCCGGCGGATGTTGTCGTGCCAGCACCAGCCTCTTCGGATGTGGGAGTTCAATCCGGAGGGTCCGCGGACTGTGAAGCACTTCTTTGGCTTAAAGCTCGAAGAGATGTGCAAATTATTCTTCGGACGGAAGATAACGTGTCCGGATACCATCGAGGATGCGGGCCTAAGCTGCAATCGCCTAGATACTCAAGTAAGTAGCCTTGATACCGGACACCCTGTTTTGTATTTGTCAAGATTGTTTGTTCTGAACATCATCCGCGTCCAGGAATGGCTCAGCAAGGCGGAGAGAATCAGGTGTCCGGCGCCACTTCCCGAAGGCTCGCCCGCCCCTACCGTGGCCAAGATGCTCGACCGGGTACTCAGCAGAATGCCCTCGGGGAAAGACAAGGGGAAGGATGAGAGATCCGAACCCCACACACTACACATCCGAACCGGGGATAGTCGGGGAGGAGAGGTCGAGGCCGCCTCCCCACGCGGGAAGAAGAGGGCCGCCTCCGAAGATTTGGAGGCAGAGATGCCCAAATTGGGGAAAAAGGGATCCCCAGGGGTCCTTGCCCCGACAGGCACCCTCACCGCATCATGCCCTCCAACGGGCCAGCCCTCCAACGAGTCGTAAGTCAATCATTAACTTAAAGGTACTGTATTTCTCCTGGATCAATGACCAGGACTCAACTTTTTGCAGTCCGGCTGGCAGCTCTTCTCAACAGGGATCGTCTTCGGGCGACCTTCCTCCGGAGATGATGGAGAGCGAGACCCCACCCGCCTCTCCGGTTCTTGACGCGGGCGACACCGAGGTGTCGTCACGGAGGAGCCCGGATCCGCCAAGGCCGGAAGCCAATGCGTCAGCCGCCCTAAGTCCGGATGTACTGACGGGCTTACTGGAGCGAGCTGCGCTCTTGGAGGAGCACCACTCATTAATGAGCGCAATGCTCAAGAAGATTTCATCCGCTACAAGCGGTTTGAATGAAGCATTCACAAGCCTACTCACAGGCTTTGAGGTATGTAATGGAAAACTCACTATTTCTTTGGTTGTAAGGCACGCGCTAGGTGTGCTCCATACAGATAGCAGCCCCTGAGACTCTAGTTGCCCGCCCTAGGCGGCAAACGGGGGATCATAAACCAATGATAGTGTTGTAAACATGTACAGGTACCTGCGGGTCCGGCCGCCGGCCCGTCCATTGAAGTTGACGAACTATCGAGGCAAATTTGGTCGATTGATACCGATATTACTCTAATGAATGAGCGGTTGGATACATCACAAGGTATGTGCCCTGTCTCCCATTGCATAGGAAAATATTAAGGTGGCATGTATTAATATAATTTGTTCGAACTGCAGATGGTGCTGCTGCCGTGGAGGCCCTGAGGGCTAGCCAAGGAACAAGCTCGGGTGAGCAATGCGGCTGCCCTAAAGGCGGCCGAGGAATTGAGAGCCGAACAGGCTGCTCATCGCCGAAGCAAGGAAAAGATAGCCGAAATGGCTATTGAGTTAAAACATGCCGCTGACCGGTATGAGCTCCTGAAGAAGGAGCATGAAGATAAATCGGCTGACCTGAGCAAGGCGCTGAATGCCACCAAGGAAATACGGACCGAGCTCAGGGGTGCGCGGGAGGAGCTTCAACAGGCCGGAAAAATCGCGGCTGGAGGCTCCTATTTGCTGCGGACGAAGTTCTTCGATCCGAAGTACGCTCCCCTTGATGGACGCTGGAGCTCGCCGGACGCATACGCGGACCTGGCGAAGAGTACGGCTGATGCTATGGAGTTCTTCAAAGATCAGGATGAAAAGGAGGTGGAGAAGCTTTTTTGGTCGCAGTTCCATGCTCCCACTCGCCCGCTGTCGTTAAGTGATAAGATGGCTGCTGTGGCGGAGCTTCACAGGCTGTCCGGGCTTGTGATGCGGTCTGTAATAGATCATCTTTGGCCGAAGGAGTCTAAGCCAGACAGCTACTTTGGTTTAGTGCAACAGTTCCTTGGGGCCGTGCCCCGGATCGATGCCATGAGGAGGTCAACATGCATAGAGGGTGCGCGGATGGCCCTTGCACGCGTTAAAGCGTATTGGACGGATATGGATGCCACTATGGTAGCGCCTCAGGATCCGGTAGGGGGTTAATATCCGGCCGAGCACTACTTGGCGCAGGTCACGGAGGGTGCCCGCCTGATAGAGGCGTAGTGCCCGAAGAATCTCCTCTTCGAGTGATGATTCAAATTATTGTAAAAACATTTTGATTAAAAGGTTATATTTATAATCTGTGTTTGAAAATATGATTGTGTCCCCTGTGCGGCCGTATATATATATATATGTGTGTGTGTGTGTGTGTGTGTGTGTGTGTGTGTGTGTGTGTGTAATCCGAAAGATAGCAGTCGTTGGCTTCAGCCCCCACGCATACAATGCGGGGGTGTTCGCGAAAAAAATATGCCTGATCACTCTTTATCCAACGTCTTGGTCCGGCAAGGAGGTGATCGCGCGTCGAACTAGGCAACCGGACTATATAGCTGTAGCACTTTTGCTTGGTCGCGGGATTCTAATATTGGGGCTACTATGTAGCCCCTGGTACCATCGCATGCATCCGAATACGGGCGCGTATGTACCTGGCCGGGAAATGGCCCTTCGTTAATGCGGAGGATTCCTAGAGATTCGGTGAGTCGTCGAGTGGTTGATCAGTCTCTCGCTGTATCATGACGGTCAGTTTTCGGCTTTCTCTACTGAGGTGCTCATCCGGAATAACCAGGGCACAATCACAGTAGTTCTCCTTTGGCCACCTTAGCCGATTATAACGGAACGTAAGGCGGCAAACCCAGGAGCCGGGCAATCCCAACATTTGACCAAAGACATGATTCGGAGCTGATGCATATAAGGCCAAAATCGTGACGCCGAACACTCCCGAAGGTATTCGGACTTTCTAACAGATGATGGGCTCAAGAATGCCCATTCATTATAAACCCTGTATGTCCAGGTGCGTGCATTAATCTGTCGTGGCGTAATGCCAAAAACGGCAGTATCCTCTGTGGGTATGGAACCCGTGGGATAATGAAACAACAAGAGGCAATAGAAAAGGTTTACACAGGGGCTTAATCTAAAAAGAAACCTGTTGGACGGGGCCCTGCTGCACGTCTGCGCCTTTGTCTCCGTTGTGCCGCATCCTGGAAGGGTATCGCGCGAACGTTGTCTGCGGAAAGAGGGGATCTCATAGAAGAGTGCAACGTAAGTGTGCGATGGATAGTAGAAAATGTAAAATGCTGGCCTGCCAATAAGGTTGAGCCGAGAGTGTGGGGCTTTATTATTAGCCCCTGGTGTCCACTATAGGATTACATATACAATGCCCTGGTTTAATGTGGGCTGCCGGACTCGTCTAACCGTGTCCGTGGTCTTAACGACCTGGTATAATTTTGTTAGAGGCCGCTTATAGTCCGGCCGCTAGGGCCGTCGCGTATTCCTCTGCGCGCGAAAAGCGCTCCGTTGTTCCGCTAACGGTGATGACGCCGCGTGGACCGGGCATCTTGAGTGTAAGGTAGCCATAGTGCGGCAATGCGTTGAAGCGGGCGAAGGCCGTTCTTCCAAGCAATGCTTGATAGCTGCTTTGGAAGGGTGCGATGATGAAGACTAGTTCTTCGCTTCTGGAGTTACCTGGAGAGCCGAATGTTACCTCCAGTATGACGGAGCCCTTGCTGTAGGCTTCAACGCCTGGTATCACCCCTTCAAAGGTGGTGTGAATCTTGCTGATTCTGGATGAGTCTATCCCCATCCTGCGGACAGTGTCCTCATGTATTAAATTGAGACTGCTGCCACCGTCCATGAGGACGTGAGTGAGATGGTATCCGTCGATTATTGGGTCAAGCACCAAGGCATTTGATCCTTCGCGCCGAATACTAGTTCGGCCGTCCAGGTGATCGAAGGTGATCGAACAAGACATCCAGTAGTTAGGTGTGGGTACGATGGGCTCTATATCGCGTGCGTCTTTATGGGCGCGTTCGTGCCTTCCCAAGGATGTGCGAGTCGCGTGGATCATGTTCACTGTTTTAACCTCTGGCGGGAATGTTTTCTGTCCCCCAGTGTTCGGTTGGCGAGGTTCATCCTCGTCTTCACTTGGTGTTTCCCTTCCCTTGTGTTCGGCGTTTAGTTTGCCGGCCTGCTTGAAGACCCAGCACTCTCTGTGCGTGTGGTTCGCAGGTTTGTCGGGGGTGCCATGAATTTGGCATAGTCTGTCCAGAACTCTGTTCAAACCGGACGGTCCCTCTTTACTGCCTTTAGGTTGCTTATTTTGCTGGTTAGGTCGAGAGCCTCGGAATTCGGCATTAACCGTTGTGTTGTCCGGGCTCTCTTCCTTGTTTTGGCGTTTGTTTTTATTACGCCGTGGCTTCCCGTTGCCATCCCTTACTTCGGATGTGCTGGGGTCGCTGGTGCCTTTACGGGCGAGCCAGCTATCTTCTCCCGCACAAAAGCGGGTCATAAGGCTTGTTAGGGCTGCCATTGTCCTTGGCTTTTCTTGGCCGAGGTGTCTGGCGAGCCACTCGTCCCGGATGCTGTGCTTGAATGCCGCTAAGGCTTCGGCATCCGGATAGTCAACGATTTGATTATTCTTAGTGAGGAATTTGTTCCAAAGCTTGCGGGCGGACTCTCCGGGTTGTTGGATTATGTGACTTAAATCGTCAGCATCCGGAGGCCGGACATAAGTCCCTTGAAAATTGGTCCTGAAAGCGTCCTCTAGTTCCTCCCAGCTCCCGATTGAATTTTTGGGGAGGCTCTTCAACCAATGCCGAGCTGGTCCCTTCAGTTTGAGGGGGAGGTATTTGATGGCATGGAGGTCATCTCCACGAGCCATGTGTATGTGGAGGATAAAGTTCTCGATCCAGACCCCTGGGTCTGTCGTTCCGTCGTATGCCTCTATGTTTACAGGTTTAAAGCCCTGTGGGAATTCATGGTCCAGTACTTCATCAGTAAAGCACAGGGGTGAGCAGCCCCTCTGTATCGGGACGCACTGTGGCATGTCGTCGGCTGTTGTTGTGTTCGGTGTTTATTCCGAACTGGTGTTTGGTTGTCATAATTGTTTTGACGACCATAGTCCTTCGCCGGGGTGTCTCTTTTAGATCCGTAGATGGACCTAGCTGCGCCAGCTTTCTTCTCTAGGTGCTCACGTAAATCGTGGGCGTCTTTGGCAGCTAATTTGTTGCGATTATGAAGTGGTACTCCTAGTCTCCTGGTCGTGTTGTTCTTCGGTGGAAGAGCCTCGTCGTCGAATTCTGGCAGTAGCTTGTGTTTTGGGTAGCTCTTTGTATGGCGATCGTCGTCGTATCTTTCTTCAGTGTCTAGCACTTTGTTCCATCTGCGATTGAGCGTTTCCTGTGTGGTTTTAAGCCGTTGCTTCTGCTTCTTCAGACTTCTCGCTGTAGCCGTAAGCTTTCTGTGGAGGTTCTTTCGTTCCACGCGTTCTTCCGGAACAATGAATGCGTCGTCATCCGGACTGTCTTCTTGTCCTGGGCCGGATTGGTGAACTCGTCCCTCTGGATCGTTTTCTTCGGGCGTATGACCCGAATTATGTTCAGCGTGACATGGTTCGTCCTGCTCCATCGCTGGTTCTGTTTGGTCGTTATTGCCTTCATGGTTGACCGGAGTATCCATTCTTCTGGCGCTCTTGATGATATTGTTACTGTTGCCGGATTTGGAACAGCGTCTGCGCCGTCGCTTTGGTTTTTGCCCAGGGGTGTTATCTTCTGGATTGTCACTGTCGCCTTCCTTGGGCGTATCCACCATGTATATGTCGTGTGGCGAGGCGTGAATCCGGCACCTCATAGATTCTGAGTCTTCTCCTGCATCGTCGTCCATACCGTCGATGTCTTCGGAGTCGAAGTCCAGCATGTCAGTTAAATCATCAACCGTGGCTATGAAGTGGGTGGTGGGTGGGCAACGAATGTCTTCGTCGCCTGCTTCCCACTCGAGCCGAACATAATTCGGCCCGAGATTCTCTGTCAAAGAGAGGGTTTTGAATGAGTTTAGTATGTCGCCGAAGGGCGAGTGCTGAAAGATGTCCGCCGCGGTGAACTCCATCACCAGAGCCCAAACGGGATCGGCGGGCCCGGGGACGCACGGACTGGAGCCTACAACCGGACACGAGTCTAGGGGCCCGGGGTCACCGATTTCCTCAAAAGTGAAGCCTGTGTTCGGCTCCATCGCCAATGAGGGTAGGGCCTATGGGGCGGGGTCCAGCCCTCCGTCTTTAGGCAACGCAACCTATCCCAGATTTAGGTCCGGGGCTTCTGCCGGGGTGATATTCCAAGCAACGTCTAACAGCAGGTCTAAGCCGTGCTCATCGTGACTGTTCGGCGCTTCTGGTGCTGGCCCGAATCTGCCGAAGATCAAGTCTCCTCGGGTATCCGCCGTGTGGTTCAGGTTTCCGAACCCGATTTGAGGGCCAGGGGCATAACTATCGATCTGCTCCAAGTGGCCAAGCGAATTGGCCCGCAACGCGAAGCCGCCGAACACGAAGATCTGTCCGGGGAGGAAAGTCTCACCCTGGGCAGCGTCGTTAATGATGACCGAAGGAGCCATCGAGCGACGTCATAGAGGAACTCTTAATGAAAGCATCAATGTCGGTGTCAAAACCGGCAGATCTCGGGTAGGGGGTCCCGATCTGTGCGTCAATGGTGATGGTAACAAGAAGTAAGGGACACAAATGTTTACCCAGGTTTGGGCCCTCTCGATGGAGGTAAAACCCTACTTCCTGCTTGATTAATATTGATGATATGGGTAGTACAAGAGTAGATCTACCACGAGATCATAGAGGCTAAACCCTAGGAGCTAGCCTATAATGGTATGAATGCAAATGTGATCGGCCTTCTAAGGACCAACCTCTCCGGTTTATATAGACACCGGATAGGGCTAGGGTTTACATGGAGTCGGTTACAAAGAAGAAAATATAATATCCGGATCGCCAAGCTTGCCTTCCACGCCAAGGAAAGTCCCATCCGAACACGGGCCGAAGTCTTGAGTCTTTATCTTCACGTTTTAATAGTCCGGACGTTGTACACAGTCCGGCTGTCCGGATACCCCCTAATCCAGGACTCCCTCAATGGACACTAGAGACTATCAGATTGTGTTGATGGTTGCTCAATGGATAGCGGCAAACAAAATAAAGAGGAAGCATGCGGGGTCATAGATGGGTCGTGTGGCATTTTACTGGAATAGAGTCGCCGATCGTGATAAGATTATGGTCGACTACTTTGTGCCCGGTTGTACCTACCATGGCTACAAATTCTGGCGACGCTTCCATATGTCTGAATAGTTGTTTCATCAAATTGGTGATAACATGTAAGACGAATAACCGTTCTTCAAGCAACGGATAAATATGTCGGTCCGCTAGGATTTTCTTGTTTCCAAAAGGTGACCGCAACATTTTGAATGTTTGCATATGAGTATCTTCGAATGACTGAAGATATAATCATAGTATGCACGAAGGTGTTCACTTATCCTATGGTTAGGGTTTACTGTGAGCACCAAATGCCTAGAACACAGAGAGACTTTTAGTAGGGAATACATGAGGTTGGCCTGAGATGTTCAGGGATATTGAATGTATCCATTGGATGTTGGAAGAATTCCCCTGCGTCTTGGCATTGCCGCCATGATCCAACAATTATTTTGAAAGCAGCTGACTCCGAGAATATATGAATTTGACATTGCTACTTTGGATTGCCTGGATCTCATAATCAAATTTTAGTCGGTTGATCGGCGCCTATCACTCGCCAATTATGTTATCCTTTATTACTGATGAATCGCGCTGTCTCTTCAAAAAGAAAATACTGATGAATCATTCATCGGGCGAGCAGAAAAGCAAGCAACCTCAACAGCGCCCGACGAAGTCGGCCACGACGGCGAGCTCCTTGACGGCATTGTCGCAGCCGGACTTAAACAAGTAGACATGCTCCTCGCCCTTGGTCTCGTGGAACTCGACCTCTCCGTCCCATCCGCACGCCTTTATCCCATCCGCGTACTCGCGCGCCCTGTCCACGAACCAGCAGAGCTCGGCCGTGGTGACCAGCACGCGGTCGCACCCGAGCTGGCTCCACTCCCCGGGCGACGTCGCCGGGTTGATGTAAGGGTGGTCGGGGCCGAAATGGCTGCCACAGGCGACGTCCCACAAGCGCTCAAACTCGCCGCGGTAGGCGGCATCCGTGGGCTCCCCGCCCACCCGCTCTGTCCCCCAGAAGTAGGACTGCAGGAGCGCGACGCCGCTTACACCGTCGCCGTAGTCCTCGATGCGTTCCTTCCGCAGCCTTATGGCCGTGTTGTGCGCGATGTTCCCACCGGCGCTGTCGCCGGCGAGGACGACGCGGGAGGCGTCGCCATGCGCCGCGAGCCACGGCTCGGCGCCGTCCGGGCGGCACGAGGCGACGACCGCCTTAAGCGCGGCGAAGGCGTCGTCGTAGGCGGCGGGGAGGCGGTCCTCGGGAGCGAGGCGGTAGTCGACTGAGACGACGACGGCGGGCGCCGCGGCGGCGAGCGACGCGGTGTAGGTGTGGTAGAACGGGGAGGCCGGGGTTTGGACAAGGAAACCGCCGCCGTGGAAGTAAACGACGACGGGGAGCTTCTTGCCAGGCTCCGCGGCCGGAATGTACAGGCGAGCGGAGATGTTGGCAGAGGCGTCGAGGACGACATCCTTGGAGACGACGCCATTGGCGGGGTCCCCGGAGGGGCAGGGCGGGACGGTGTTGGTGTCGGTGCCGTCGAAGCGCTCGACACGGCCGCTCTTGTACACGCGCACGACGCCGGGCCTCTCGTACTCGATGATGTCGGAGCCAGGGTCCATGACGCCGGCCTTGGCTTGAAGCTGTGGATCGGAAGCGGAAATGGCCACTTCGTTATGTAGAGACCTGCTGAATCAGGCTGGCCCCTAGACAGAACACAGCACCCTGACAAGCACCCTGACAAGCTACAAAACTCCAAAACAAGCAAAATTCGTCATGAAACCACCAGCAATCGTAGCAGCCTCCATATTTATTGGCAGCATCAACCTTCAGCCTCCCAAGTCCCAACCGTGGGCAACATACCTTTTGCTTTTGGTGCTCTGCAAGACTGCAACAGAGGCAAGCAGAGAAGATTGGTGCTAAGGCTGGTCACAATGGGGAGGAACTTAGGAGTAACATCACACACTCTAATACAACTTTGCTTATGTGGCACATATTTAATGAAGAGAAAGGTGTTTGTGGTAACTAGCTAAGTTACCGGAACATCACACACTCCAAGAAACAATGAGTCTATAACCTAATAAATACATCGTTATATGACACTACATAGATGTTCCTATTCACTATGGAGGTAGTAATATAGTCTAGGGAAGTGTGTAAGTTACTAGCTTATGTTCTTGTCCATTGTGACCAGCCTAACCAGATTGAAGGTGGTGAGAATAGTAGTAGGGCGGTGGACCAGCACCACCAACTGTTTCTCCATAGAATCATTGTTAAAGAAAAGTACTACTCCTGACCTAACATTGGAGTGTATTGTTGGATTAGGTGATATGTTGTTCGGAGGTTTCCACTGGCCTTGGCTCACCTGCGCACCCTACTGGAGTAACTAGTGGTTGGGGCCCGCCAATGGCGGGCCTCCTGAGTGCGTACTTGTGGCACACTTGCCTTGCTGAAGCACCTCATTGCACCTTTAGGGTGTCCATATTCACATGAGTTCATACACATTTATTGTCAAGTAACATGGAATAGTTTTTGGTATAAATCATAAAAATCTTACTATCCTGGTGGTGTTAGTTGCTCCAAGCACAGTGCACATCTAAAATGCAGTACTTAACTAAAATAAGAAAATTGACAATATGAAGTCCCATAACAGTATGTACATATGTAGCTGTATTAGAAATTTAGAATCAAGATAAAATCAGCTAATTTATTTACAAATAGCAAAAGACCAGAAAGTCCTGGCTCGCTCAACCATGTTACACCACACATTTCTCTCTGCTACTCCATACAGCAATATGATACTGACATTGCCAGTATTAAATCAGACACATCCATTACTACAGATTAAATTTCACTTCTACAGTGACCATCTCCATAATATCTAACCAGACATCGTCTCAGATTGTCTACCAACTTGATTCACTTTTCATGCCACCATCGCGGACCATACAAACATACATACATCAAACATCAATGCCATTATGTCAATGTGTTCATCTTAACCAATGTTCACTATGGTTCATGTGCCCCAATGAACTAACGATTGTTAGCGTAAGTTTTCTTTACCGGTAAAAAAGAATCACAAACACTTGGCAAAGCACCGCAATGTTTCAGCACAAGAGATCCTTAGATACCAGAACCAAGCAACACAATCAATCCTAGTGTCCAAGAGAACTGCAAAGCAATCTTGCGCAATATAGGCAGCAAAATTTGCATTAGATAAACAGGAACCTAATCTCTAGAAGGCACCGACATGCACCCATGTAAGTGCCAGCTTCTGTAACTACTAATAATAGTGCTTCGTGCAAATGGCTTAGAGCGGCATGAACATTTCTTGTATCATCTTCCAACATAGCCACATTTATGTTGGTAGCAGCTGAACCTGGATGTGAAATCCCACAATAAGTAGATAAATCACACAGTTGACATATGTTCAGGAAGAAGATATACCTCTAGGTATACAAGTCAACCAAAACAGATAACAAAAATGAGCAAGTGGATGATGTATGAAAGAAGGTTATTATCAAACAAACATTCTCTTATATATACAAATCAAGTATGGTATCAAAGACATCTAGTTTGAAATGTAAGTAACACGCTAGTACTATGCTTGTTTCTATCCTATTCCCAATCACACCTCCTATCTCTCTGGTGCCATCTTTGGCTTTCAACATATGTTAAAGGTTAAAGGTTAGCATGAGATTAGTGACACGAGCCCTTGAATGATGCAAATAACATAACAACAAATTCAAACTTGTCATTTCACCCGCTTGTCAGTCATATTTGTCAAAGCTAGAACAAGGGAACAACTTCACATAAGCTTCGAAGTATGCTACTCTAGACGATATGACAAGCCTAGTGTACATTTTGTGCCCAAGAAAATTCTTCATCATTCCTATAGGAGCCAAAAGGTGTGATTAGGCATCTATTTTTGCCTTGTGTTGCAGGCCTAGTTATCTCGGTCTTTCAGCTTTACGGATATTACAAGATGGAATTGACTATAGTTTGGCAGTAGGCACCATGCACCACATGTACCTAAACCATTTGTACATATTCACCACATCGTATATATACATATTAGAGCCAAATCAATAACCACACATATGGCAAAGGAGACATCTATGAGCATCTATCAAATTGACAAGACACCAATCAACACTTAAAACCTCAACATATAACAACAACAACGTCAACCACAGATAGAATTCACCCACCAAATCTTCATCATAAAAATAAAGACTGTAATTACTATGAAGCTCTAATATCAAACTGTAAGAATGACAACCAAGACACAGATGGTATTCGATTCCTCACAGTTATAGGGAAACTGCACAGGAGAAATCGAAAAGCATGAACCTTACCGGTGCTATCGTAGTAGTCATTGAGAGCTCAATGGTACATGGACTCATCCAATCTGAACCAGTTGGTGACATACTCGTATAGAATTGCATGCACTGCAGCAACCAAAAGAATCTCTATCTAGCTTTTGTGCGTAGAGGACAAATGCTTAGTTCTTTACTCTGCCAATATAAATACTATCAGCAAGGCAAAGAATTCAAACTAAACTATTTAAGAAGAATGAGCAGGCAACACACCAAAACTGAACTATGTAAGAAGAATTCGAACAAAACTATGTAAGAATAGAACATCGATAGTGAAATTTTATTAAGATCAACCAAGCCTTTATATGAAGCATGCATTCTGATTTACTCTTGGAGAATCCTAATGATTTACATTATTTCCTTTGTATCACAATAAAAAATGAATTCGACAAAGAGTAAAACAACTACCTAGACTTTGTCAGATTACTTATGAAGTATCAAGACGACAAAAGAATGTCAAGAACAGATGCAAATAAACAGAAATGGTGTATTTTCTTCACATGCCAAGTCACAGGGATACTAACACATGCCCCAAACTTTGGTGCTTATGACTCAGTAGTTAGTAAATAGTGACCCATCCGAAGATGGATAATTTAATGTAGAAGCACTATTACTGGTTTAGAATGTGCACCTTTTGACAAGTTCATGCATTATTGCATGAGCTTTAAGGTCCATCAATCAAACAGATCCCAAGCATAGGAGAATTGAAAGAACTCCTAGAAAAAATGGAAAGAACAAAGGACATGTGTCATGGCTTCTCTATTTGAATCCCAATTAGCATAATAAGGAGACAAGGAAAAGCATATTCTAAACTATGTGATATATCATGCATGTAAATATTTGAATCCCATCTATGGAACTAAAAAAATGAAATGAAATCATCCAACAATTTTAGATGTGTGCAACAGATTAACTATACTATCCATCTTCTTTTCCTTGTATATCTTGATTTGCTCTAAAATCTAGCATCATATACCAGTTAGCCTTTACTTATTTGTCAAGGACTCGATATACATGCCTATTCCTTTCAAACTTCATATTATACCATGATAAAGAAAGGAGAAGAGAAAATGAACCTGGTGATCCACATAGGCTATCCCCTTTCCGATTAACTCAATTGCCTGCTCGTATAAAGCTTGAACATAAATCGCTTGTATATGTGACTTTGAAGGGCTCCCATCCCATTCATTGGACTAACTCCTCAATGTGGTTTATATATTTCTTCTTTTCAGCTTCTGCCGTTGTGTCACTAAACTTGTTGTTCAGATAGAATGAGATTGCAAAAGAACTAATACAGAAAGAATTCTATGTAAGCATACCAATTAGATGACCTGCTTAGCCTTGCAATCCAAAATCCGGCCTGAGCTGCAGCAAAAACAACACCAATTATCCTGAAATAAGGCATCATCACTGAAATTATAATATCTTAAATGGAGAATCTTGGAGATATACTGTAAAACATTTTTTTTGCTGGTATAGAGTTTAACCTGCAAAGGGAATCTGAATATCTGATCATATGCCACTTTGAACTTTGGTACTTCATCGTATAATATTTATAATAAATTGTACACTCAGCAGGAAAATAACACTCCATAGCAGCCCTGGATTCTATGAAGACAAATCCTGGTCACTTTAGTTGCTGGTGTAAGAATCTTACGGGTACCCAAAACCACTCCATAGCAACCATAGATTTATGGAAACAATCGTTGGTGTAAGAAATCTTGTGGACTGGACACACAAACCCTAGCTACGAAATTATGAAGGAATCAGAAAGAGCTCAGAGGGAAGGGCGGAGAAAACAACTGGTGGCGGCGACATGGCCATGGTTGGGCCGAGCCACTTTCCTTGTTGCCATCTGTTGTTCCCGTGGAGAAGAGACGAGGCGGAGGCAGCAACCGAGATCAACAAGGAAGAGATGGCGCGATGGAGACCCATTAGAGGACGAGTGCGAGCGGCGAAGGGAGGGAGGTGGGAAGGGGCGCACCAGATCGGCCATCTTGGTGATCCCCTCGAGGCGGCAGACGTTCTTGATGTGGAGGCGGTGGAAGGAGATGCGCCCCATGACGTGGGTCGGGGTGGGTCGACGAGGTGGCAGATCTTGTCGCAGTAGACGTCGATGGTCGAGGGAAGAGGGATGAATGCACGAACTGCTCGAGCTCCTCATCCGTCTCTCCAGCGCCGCGTACGAAGGTACGAGGACGACGACGGCGCGCAGACGGCCTAACTCGGGGAAGGAGCGGGTCTGAACAGGGGCCCTTCCTCCGGTGGGCAACGACGGAGCAGCAGGTACGGGGGCGGCGGCGGCAGCGGCGGCGGCGCTAAACCTAGCTCGGAGGCGAGACGAGAGGAAGAGTCGCTGCCCAATCCCCTTAGTGACGTGTACGATGCCATTTTTTCCCTTTTGTTATTCTTCTCAACGAAAGCCCAGCACGAGCCCCACAGAAAACGAGCAGGTCGCGACTCGTTCGTCTCCTTGTGCCGACGTGGACATCGCGAGAAGGCATCCTTAATGCACAGCTGAATGGTTTTAATAGCGTTAGGAAATTCCAGCCAAATTTGCAAAAAAAAAAAAAGGCAACCAAGAAGTCCTATAATTACACTTAGGTCAGTAACTCCTCAGCTGATCGTTCGATATACAAAGGAGTGCGCAAGTGCTCCTGTGACTCCGAACGAAAATGTCTTGGAGACTCCAGCTGATTAGAGTTTTGCAACGGCTATCTCAGAAATTGAGCGTGGTGTTTGAAAGGATGTGGTTTGGAGGCTCTTGGCAACATAAATGCAGAGAGATAGTGGCAAAAAAATGAGAGGCTTTTTGAGTGGTTTTACACTTGAGAAAGAAACTCATCATCACATTCTCCATTGTTAACATGTGTACATGTACATAGGTCTGGATTTTATATGCAATATTTGTAGTGTCTGTCTCCTTCTGTATGTACGTGTATCTTAGAAGACAAGATACCGGTCGCACCCCTTGTACCTATATATATGTGCCTAGTGCACGATCAATCAATTATCGATGCACCAAATCATTCTCCACATGGTATCTATCGCAAGTCGATCCTCCCGCTTCTGCTAACCCTAGCCGTCGCCTCGGGCCGCCGCCGCCGCCGCGATCTCCCGCCGCCGCCGCCGCCACCACCACCCCTTCTCCCCGCGCGCCTACTTCCCCCGCGCGCCCTCTCCTCCACGCCGCACCGCCCTCCCGCCACGCCGCCAGTCCTCCACCGCCGTGCCACTTCTCCCAAGCCGCGCTGCCTCCCTCCCCGCGACCTCACAGCCATGTCGTCCAACGCCTCCACATACTCCAACCCCTTCGCCGTCAACCCTGCTGAGATCCGCCATCAACGTTCATGCATGCGTCCCCGTGGTCCTCGACGCCTCCAACTCCACGTACTTCGCGTGGAAGACGTACTTCTCGCTGCTCTTCGGCGAGAACAACCTCATGGGTCATGTGGATGGCACCGTGGACTCCCGCGCCATGGTGGACGACGCCGAGTGGACCGCGATCGACGCCACGATCATCCGGTGGTTCTTCACCACCATCTCCAAGGACTTGTTCCACACGGTCGTGAACGTCGGCGACGACGCCCACGCCACGTGGGTCAAGCTAAACGGCCTCTTCACCGACAACAAGCTTCAGCGCCGCGTTTTTTTGCAGCAGGAATTTTTTGACTGTCACCAGGATGAACAGTTCCCATTGATGACTACTGCCGCCGCCTGAAGACGTTGGCAGATGAGCTTCGTGACATTAGAGCCAAGGTGGACGACGACCTCCTCCTCAGTACGCTCACTGCCGGCATCAACGAGGACTTCGGCAACGCCGCCTCCAACCTCACCTTGATGCCGGAGCCCTCCTTCCCCAAGTTCGTGGCGTACTTGAGGTCGGAGGAGCGCCGGATGAAGGGGGTCAAGAAGCGTGTGCAGCCTCACGCCCTCGCAGCCGGCACCTCACATGGCGCCCCTCCGCCGGCCG
Source organism: Triticum aestivum (assembly GCF_018294505.1). Taxonomy (NCBI): domain Eukaryota; kingdom Viridiplantae; phylum Streptophyta; class Magnoliopsida; order Poales; family Poaceae; genus Triticum; species Triticum aestivum. The sequence continues at coordinate 180,556,107 of NC_057804.1, forward strand.
CCCCACCCGTGCCACGCCAGCAGCCGCCGCCCCCCGCGCCTCCGGGGTACTTCCCCCTCCCGCCCCTGCCTCCTGCCCCTCCCGCTGCCCCCAAGCAGCCGGGTGGCGGACGCCGCGGCAACCGCCACGGGGGCGGCCGCAAGCAGCAACAGGCACCGGGGAGGCCCTCGTCAGCAACAGCAGCAGGTGACTCCCCCATGGATGTACGCCACCAACCCGTGGACCGGCGTCGTTCACGCGTACTCGATGTTGGTCCCTCGGGCTCCGGCTCCGGGCATCCTTTGGCCCCGCCCGGCAGGCCACCAGGCCCTCTTCGCCGCGCAGAACGCCGCTCCCTACAGCGGCTATGGTGCCCCCCGCCTGCGCCCGCCTACGGGTCCGCGCCGGCCTATGGTGTCGCGCCTGCCTACGGCGCCGCCGCTGCTTCGGCCTTCGGGGTTGCTCCCGCGCCGGCCTACGGAGGGTTCTACCCTCCTCAGGTGCCGCCGCCGTGGGACCTGGCCCTGCTCGCTGCACTGCACTCCGCCCCGTCACCGAGCTCCTATGGTGGCAGTGGTGACTGGTACATGGACTCGGGCGCCACTGCTCACATGACTGCTCATCCCGGTAACCTCACATCTGCCACTCCCGTTCATACTCCCACCCGTATCACCGTTGGTAACGGTTCCTCCCTACCCATTACACATGTCGGTCATATGTATTTTCCTTCTACTTCTACTCCTATGCATATGTCTAATGTTCTTGTGTCTCCTTACTTAGTCACTAATCTCGTTTCTGTTCGTCGCCTTGCTTGTGAGAATCCTATCACTGTTGAATTTGACGATGTCGGTTTTTCTGTGAAGGACGCTCGTACACGGATGGTACTCCACCAATGTGATAGCCTGGATGAGCTTTACCCAGTGCATCCCTCCGGCGCCACCACCACCCGTCGTCCCGTCACCTTCGCCGCCAGTGTCGATCTTTGGCATGCCCGTCTCGGTCATCCCAACTCCACCGTTATGCGTTAGATTCTTTAGAGTTTTTCTTTCTCATGTAATAAGGTCGACGATCACACTTGTGAGGCTTGCCATCTTGGCAAGCACGTTCGTCTACCCTTTAGCGAGTCTACAAACATTTCCATCTTTCCGTTTCAGTTATTGCATAGTGATGTTTGGACGTCCCCGGTTGCTAGCAATACGGGCAATTTATACTATCTGGTGATATTGGATGATTTTTCTCATTATGTGTGGACATTCCCTCTCCGCCGCAAGTCTGACGCTCTTGCCACACTCACAGCCTTTTATTCATATGTCACCACACAGTTCGGTCGTCCTATTCTCGCCTTGCGAACTGACAACGGCAAGGAGTTTGACAATGTCGCCGTCCGCAATTTACTTGCGTCCCACGGCACCATCTTTCGCCTTACCTGCCCATACACATCTCAGCAGAATGGTCGCGCCGAGCGCGTCCTTCGCACTCTTAATGACTGTGACCGCACGTTGCTCTTCCACTCCTACGTGCCCCCTCGGTTCTGGCCGGACGCGCTCCCGACTGCCAGCCTCCTTATTAACATTCGCCCCTGTCGTTCCCGCTGGAACTACACCCCACACCAGCTCCTCTTCGGTGCGGTTCTATCTTATGATGGTCTTCGCATTTTCGGGTGTCTCTGTTATCCTAGCACCGCATCCACTGCTCCTCACAAACTCGCTCCCTGGTCGCTTCCTTGCATTTTCCTTGGTTATCCTCCCAACGCCAAAGGTTACCGGTGCTATGATCCAGTCTCCCACCGCGTTTTCACTTCACGGCATGTGTACTTTGATGAGCTCGTGTTCCCGTTTCAGCAGATACCGTCACCTTCAGAGTCTCCCGTGGCACGGTTCGTCCCTGCCTCCACCTCTGGCGGACCGCCCAGCCGCGTCCCGGGTTCAGCCCTACCCGTGCTCCCCGCGCCGGCGGCCCCTGGCGCTGCAACCCTTGCCGTGGCCCCTAACGCCGCGGCCTCCCTCGGCCGCCTGGCCTCCGCGGCCCACGACGCCACGGCCCCCTCGGCCACCCCAGTCGCGGCTCCTTTAGCCGCCCCTGTGGCTGCCCCCGCCGCGGCCCCCGTCGACGCGGCTCCCTCGGCGGCCCCCGTCGCCGTGGCCGCACCTCTCACCGGTGTGGTCACTCGGGCTCGGACTGGGACACTGTGTCCCAGCACGCGCTACCCGTCGGACGAGTACGCGTGCGCGACTTCTACCTCGGCGGCGTCCCCGCTCCCCACCTCCACTCGCGCAGCCTTTCGGGATCCGAAGTGGCTAGCTGCGATGCGTGAGGAGTTTGATGCCCTACAGCATAACCGTACATGGCATCTTGTTCCGCGGCCTCCCCGTGCCAAATGTCATCACTTGCAAGTGGGTCTTCCGCCACAAGACTCACCCCGACGGTTCTCTCGAGCGCTACAAGGCGCGTTGGGTGGTGCGCGGATTTCGCTAGCGTGCCGGCATGGGCTTCACCGACACCTTCGCCCCGGTTGTCAAACCGGGCACGATTCACGCTATTCTCCAGCTTGCTGTTTCTCGCGCCTGGCTTGTCCACCAGCTCGACGTGTCTAATGCTTTCTTGCATGGCCATCTCGACGAGCAGGTGTTCTATCAGCCGCCGACTACTTTCATTGACACCGACTATCCGGACCATGTGTGCTTGCTCTCCCGTTCTCTCTACGGGTTGAAGCAGGCACCTCGGGCCTGGTACCAGCGGGCGTCCTTCCTCCAGCAGTAGGGGTTCCGGTCCACACGGTCCGATGCCTCCCTGTTTGTCTATCACCAGGGCCCCGCTACCGCGTACCTCCTGCTGTACGTCGATGACAGCATCCCGACTGCCTCCTCGCCAGTGCTACTTCAGCAGATCACAGCTCGCCTTGGCACCGAGTTCGCCCTCAAGGACTTGGGGGCTCTCCACTACTTCCTCGGCATCGAGGTCATGCGCCGGGCTACTGGCTTCTTCCTGCACCAGCAGAAGTACGCCTATGAGCTTCTGGAGCGAGCGGGCATGCTTAACTGCAAGCCTGCTTCCACGCCTATCAACACGAAGGCTAAGGTGTCCGCCATCGAGGGATCTCCGGCGTCCGACGCTCCCTTCTACCGCTCCATCGTCGGTGCACTTCAGTACCTCATACTGACGTGTCCGGACATTCAGTACGTTGTCCAGCAGGTGTGCCTTCACATGCATGCTCCTTGTGACACCCATTGGGCTCTCGTGAAACGTATACTTTGGTACATACGTTGCACCACAACCATGGGTCTCACCCTGACGGCATCACCGGACACCAACCTTGTCGCCTACTCCAACGCCGACTGGGCTGGGTGTCCCGACACTCGACGCTCCACTTCCGGCTACTGCGTCTACCTCGGGCCCTCTCTGATTTTGTGGTCGTCTAAACGACAACCCACGGTCTCACGGTGGAGCACCGAGGCCGAGTATCGGGTCGTGGCCAACGCCGTCGCGGAGTGCTCTTGGCTACGACAGCTACTTCAGGAGTTGCTATATGAGGTCACCAAGGCGACGCTCGTCTACTGTGATAATGTCTCCGCGGTGTACCTTGCTTCCAACCCTGTCCATCACCGACGGACGAAGCACATTGAGCTTGACATCCACTTCATCCGGGAGCACGTCGCACTTGGTCGTGTTCGTGTTCTACATGTGCCAACCGATCAGCAGTTCACCGATGTGATGACGAAGGGACTACCCACCTCGACCTTCGAGGGCTTTCGGTCCAGTCTTCGCATCACTGGCGACGCTTCGATTGCGGGGGGGGGGGGGGGGGGGTTGAACATGTGTACATGTACGTAGGTCTGGGTTTTGTATGCAGTACCTATAGTGTCTGTCTCCCTTTATATGTACGTGTATCTTATGAGACAAGATACCGGTCGCATCCCTTGTACCTATATATATGTGCCTAGTGCATGATCAATCAATTATCGATGCACCAAATAATTCTCTACATCCATGATTAGGGCGTTTTTGGTGACCCGGCTCCATGGAGGCCGAAAATTTCAAAAATTCAAAATTTGATCTTTTCGTTTTCAAAAAAATCTGAAAAAATATTCATGTATATAAGAATGAAATGTATATGTGTGTAAAAATTCAAAATGATATACCTTGAATTGCGACTTGTACAAAAGAAAAACAAATTCATTGACTTTGGGGATGAACAGTATCATGTGCTGAAAAGCCACAATTGTTTTCACAGCCCTTATTTCAACGTATTTCACCGTGAAACTTGACACACATGTGCATAATGCCTCCATGTATATATATGTACTTTTTTTTTGAAACGCAACATATGAATTTTGATTTTTTTTTTCAAAAAGCAACCTCCAGGAGCTTGGCCTCCAAAAGCAATTTTCAATTCTAGATCCCTTTTTGATAGTATTCGCATACATATGGATTCAATGTGATATTGAATCACTAAAATAAAAAGGCCAAGTCTTAGCCAACTTGAAGAACGGGGAGGATATCAATCATTTCCCTTGTTGTATATTTTCAAATACTAGTAATCATGCATGTGCAATGCACGTTTCAACAAATATAACGTACTATAGTAACCCCCACAAAGTACACACTGCATTGGACTTCCATATAAATTTAGACAAAATTCATGAAACTTGCCACGCAAGCATTATGAAATAGTTCCAACTTTCAAACATGCTCACAACACATGCAATCACAAAATAACCATATTATGGTATAATATAAACCATTTGCTACTTTGTATTCTCCCGTGCAGAAAGTGACTTTCCTTTCTTTTGTGAAGATATACCTAAATCTGAGAAGGGCTATAAGAAATCACTATGCAAATACATACTAAACTATTCACAATACATAGTAATATTGGGCGGTACATCCAAAGATAAGACGTAACGAATATGGTTCTATGATCATCTAAACTAACAAGTAATCTAACATAATTTTCATTCCTTGCATTGCACATGTATGTCCGTCATGGCTGCATGACACGCATAGAGAAAAAAAGAGGTATGATATTACAAGGAGATGATTAACATATATAGTAAAAAGGTATGAAGTGAATAGCATGAAGGAATAAGAAACCTCCATTCATCCCTCCAAGACATCTTTGTACACGATAAAAGAATAAAGAAAGAATAAAAGTGAGATGTGAAATAATAGAATGAAAAAGGTCTAAACAAAAGGCATTGGTTGTATTGGCGTCGAAGCAGTTTAATCCTCCTTTTGGTGTGCCCTCAAGGCTTGTGATGTCAAATTGCCCCGATCCCATTTGATCAATACATAAAGAAACCACAACAATACCTGACATAAAAGCAAACAAGGTATGCACGATGATATGAAGTAATCCAATATGTTACTAGGTGCCTTCGGTAGGGTGGATGATTGACGCCCCCGACATTCTTAGAATTAGCTTCGGTTTTCTTTCGTTGGCGGCGAGCATTCCGTAGCTTCAGTAGGTATTCTTCTTTCTTGTCTCCGGGAATCCGGGCATAGTGATGTGATCCCTTTTTCGTTTACATTTCTTCTTTTTCTTTGGTTGGTGATCATTCCTCATTGAGTTTGCAGCAATGCATGTTGAACATGTCACCAGAGGTTTCATAAGTGAACACATGCTCCTTGATACAATAGGAGCCGAGTAAGCCATATATTTGTGTGTGGTAAGTGGCATAGGCCTCAATGATTGCATAGATAATTGAGATCCTTCCACATTAGTAACATTTAGAGTTGCAACCTTTTTCTGTTGGTGAGCTATAATTGCTTCTTTAGATATTCCGCTTTCTTCTCATCAGACAACCAAGAAACCAGCTCCTATCACTACTTTGTTTTGTCCCCAGTTTTCCTTTGTAGTTATGTTGGTTAGGTCTTTAAGAAGGAGAACGTTCCCGCGTCGGAGACGTGGATGTGTTTGGATCATTTCTCATATGAGACAAATTGTGGGAACAAGATAAAACCGGTTAGAAATGTGAGGAAATGAAAGATGTAAATTATCTAAATTCGCAATGTAATAAATGTACTACTCAAAAAATCCCTTAGATTGGTAATGCATAAAGCAAAAAGGAATTGTATAAAATGCCAGGATCCCACCAATTAGACTCATGTCCCATAAACTTTCACATTAACTATGTGTTTTTTCGCAACTATTTAACTTGTTTGCAACTACAAGAGCATCAAATATTCATGGAGAAAAAAATATCGTTCATCTAATATTAGTTAACAATCAACTATTAATATTAGTGGAAAAACAATCAACTATACTGATGAGAAGCCATACTAGTTAAAAATCAATTATTAATGTTAGTGGAAGAAGAATAAAAAAACAACCGTAAAAAACAAGAAAACTTATCAAAATCGGAACTAAACAAATGTGAAATAAACTCGGTAAATAGCATAAACTAAGCATACGCATGCCTCGCAATGCATCACATCAAACAATGTAGTCGTTGATTAATATATCCTAAAAAATCCGAACTATATTGGGGAAAAAAATTCAAAACCTTTCTATGCCTCGCAATGGTCATATAGACAATTAAGTTTTTTGCTAAACTTCAGAGGGCATGGTGTAGTTATTAGCTTGTTGCTGGAATTCATGAAATCGTCATGTTCAAAACAGGAACCTTTTGGAATTCCACATGTTGTTCAGATTTCACTAGTTAATGGTATTCATGCATGCTTCAATTTTGTCCAACGGTGATTAAAATTTTCACTTGCAATATTAATCAATATGAACACATGCGGTGTCATACAATTGAATGATGCATGTCTAAGTGATTTCCATTCTATTGACAAGTAAATTTGCAAGGTGCGTAAAAAATATGAAATGTACATGCATAAAGTGTCACTTTATACCCTCCATGTGCCAAATAAACAAAGTTAAGAATTAAGAAACTACCAACCATTATGATTAAGGATGTCATATTATATTAAGATGCCTTAACTAGGTTGTCTTATGCATCATGCGGGGAAAATAGCATTAGACATAAAGTTTACAGAGTCGTCTTCTAAGAGGGAAACACAACGTCCATACAAACAGAACTAACCAAAAAAAATCAAAATCTGAACTCTATAAAGTGCACACAAGTTGAGAGTGTCAAGATCTGAGGTGCTGCCATAAAGAACAATAGAAGACTTCATTACATAGGTAAATTACAAACATGTGTAGCTGGTACCTACAAGTCTGCAGAGCAGGTGGAGTACCAAGTGGGAGACCAAAGACCAAGGATTCGGTTTAGGAGAGTGACGGTGTCCTGGACTAGGGGTACTCATCACGTCATCTCCAGACCAGCTGGATCGGGCCAAGGACCCCCATGGCGGTTCACTCATGGGCCACTTCGGGCAGCCCATGCCGCATACAAGGGGTTTCCACAAGACTTGGCGCCCAAGCCAAGGACTCTCCTAAACCCTAGGCCTCCGGTGTGTTATATAAACCGAGTCAGGCTAGTCAATAGATCATCTGATATTCATTAGACCAATCTCATGGTAGACACATGTGACGCCCGGATAATTAGGCTACAGTAATCCCACGTGAATGATGCCACGTCATCATGGTTATTGTTGTTAATCTCGCGTTAGTTCAAACTCGGTTCAAATTCAACTTTGAATTTAAGCCAAACAATAAAAGTTTCCAAACATTAAAACTAAAATTCTCTAAACGTGTTCAATAGTTCATGGGTAATAATGGTGGAGAAACCACATTTTAAAAAACTTGATGAAATGCTCAAAAGTAATTAACGCAGTGTCTAAAACAATTAAATAAATGACTTTTGTATTTTATAAAATCCTAAACTAATTTGTTTGGTAGTCAAACTTTTTATGGCAGAGCCATTACTTACAACACTAATTTAGGCTCTAATTAATTATCTTAATAGAGTTAAAATAAATTGGAAGTTTAAAAAAAAGAAAAAAATGCAAAACAAAAAAACAAAAAAAACAAAGAGGAGAAAGCCCTCCCCCTCAACTGGGCCGTCTCGCCCAGCTAGCCACCGCCCCCCCTTGGGCCTCAACCCACCGGGCCGCCTAGCCGGCCCAACCGGCCAGCCCACCCCCTCTTCTTAACCCCCCGAAACCCTAGCCGTAACCACCCGTCGCCCCACTTCCCCCACTCGCTCTCCCCCTCGCTCCCCCGATCCAGATCGGGATCGGGGTGACCGCACCCTCGACGCCCGACGCCGGTGCCCCTACTCCGTCGTCGGACTCCCCCTTCGCCTCGACGCTCGCGTCGTCCCCCTCCCCTGCGCCCCGTCGCTGGGGCTGCCCATCGCCGGACCTCGCTACCCTCCTCCTCGACCGGCCTCCTGGCGCCTTTGCTACCTCCCGACGCAAGCCATCGCCATGGCTCCCCGTCCTCGACCTCTTCTCCAACCACGCCGACCGGACCGACCGTCGCCACCAACCGGGACGACCACGCCGGACGCCATCGCCGCTCCTCCCCTGCGTCTCCGCGTCCTCGGCCTCCTTTTCATCGGCCGACCCGAGCCTCGCCGCCGCCTGCGAAGCACCTCGCCGGACCTCCCCACCGGCCTGCCTCCTCAACGCACGTCGTCCCCGTCTCCCACCTCGCGCCCCGTTGCCATGTACCCTACGGCCCCGATGTGAGCGCCTCCCCATGCTCCCTCTCCTCCTCCTCTCCCTGCCCCGCTGGACATCGTGGCCCGGCAGCACCCTGGCCGTGCGCGCGCACGCGCTCGCGCACCCCTCCCCCCGCTCACGCCCGGCGCATCCCACAGGCGCCCTGCCCGTGGCCTCCACGCCCGCCCGCGGCACGCATCGCCGCCCCTGGCCGCGCCCAGCCCTCGTCGCCGGCCCCAGGCCACCGGCCTCCCCTGCTCCGGCGCCCTACCGGCTCTGCCCACCCCTGGGCGTGCGCCCGAACGGGTGCGGGGCAACCGTTGCGCCCGAACCCGCTAACACCGACGCCCGCTAAGGTCCCTAGGGCCTATGACAAACGGGGCCCAGCCCCAGAACGGTTTTAAGAAAAAAAAAAGGGGAAAAGGAATTAAAAAAATAATAATTAAAAAAATAATTAAAAAAATTTTAAATTAAAATAATTAAAATAAATAATTAATAAAAATAAAAATGATTTAATAAATTAATTATTAATTAATTAATTACCTAATGAATTAATTAAGTTAATTAATCCGGTTTAATTAATTTAGTTAACTAGTTAGGTTAATTAAATAGTAATTAAATTAACTAATCTGTAATTAACCTAAACAGAGAATGACAGGTGGGTCCCACTGGACCCACATGTCAGGTTGACCACGTCAACTCTGTTGACTGCTGATGTCAGCATGACATCATGCTGATGTCATAATCTGTTTTTCGAATTAATTAAATAATTAATTAAATTCCAGAAATTAATAAAATCTTTAGAAAATCATATCTTTTAATCCGTAACTCGGATTAAAATACTTTCTACATGAAAGTTGCTCAGACGACGAGACGATTCCGGATACGCAGTCCGTTCGTCCGCCACACCCCCCTAACCTATCGAACCCGCAACTTTCCCCCTCCGGCTCCTCTGCCCGAAAACACGGAACCCCGGGAATACTTCCCGGATGCTTCCCCCCTTCACCGGTATCACCTCCTACCGCGTTAGGAACACGTCTAGCTCTGCCTGTTATCCTGTTATGCACTTGCTTGCTATGTATTTACTGTTTCTCCCCCCTCTTCTCTCCGGTAGACTACGAGACCGACGCTGCTGTTGACCAGTTCGACTACGGAGTTGACGACTCCTCTCTCTTGCCAGAGCAACCAGGCAAGCCCCCCCCCCTTGATCACCAGATATCGCCTATTCTCCTCTATACTGCTTGCATTAGAGTAGTGTAGCATGTTACTGCTTTCGTTAATCCTATTCTGATGCATAGCCTGACATTGTCGCTACATCTGTTGATACCTTACCTGCAATCCTAAATGCTTAGTATAGGATGCTAGTTTATCATCATTGGCCCTACATTCTTGTCAGTCTTCCTTGCTATACTATCGGGCCGTGATCACTTGGGAGGTGATCACGGGTATATACTATACATACATACATACTATACAGATGGTGACTAAAGTCGGGTCAGCTCATTGAGTACCCGCAAGTGATTCTGACGAGGGGGCTGAAAGGACAGGTGGCTCCATCCCGGTAGAGGTGGGCCTGGGTTCCCGACGGCCCTCGACTGTTACTTTGTGGCGGAGCGACAGGGCAGGTTGAGACCACCTAGGAGACAGGTGGGCCTGGCCCTGTTCGGCGTTCGCGGATACTTAACACGCTTAACGAGATCTTGGTATTTGATCTGAGTCTGGCTACGAGCCTATACGCACTAACCATCTACGTGGGAGTAGTTATGGGTATCCCGACGTCGTGGTATCAGCCGAAGCACTTCAGACGTCAGCGACGGAGCGGCGCGCGCCGGATTGGAACGTAAGCCTGCTCTTGTATTAAGGGGGCTAGTTCTGCTTCCGGCCGCCCTCGCAACGTGCAGGTGTGCTATGGGCGATGGGCCCAGACCCCTGTGCGCTTAGGTTTAGACCGGCGTGCTGGCCTCTCTGTTGTGCCTAGGTGGGGCTGCGACGTGTTGATCTTCCGAGGCCGGGCATGACCCAGGAAAGTGTGTCCGGCCAAATGGGATCGAGCGTGTTGGGCTATGTGGTGCACCCCTGCAGGGAAGTTAATCTATTCGAATAGCCGTGATCTTCGGTAACAGGACGACTTGGAGTTGTACCTTGACCTTATGACAACTAGAACCGGATACTTAATAAAACACACCCTTCCAAGTGCCAGATACAACCGGTGGTCGCTCTACCTCAGGGATATGAGGAGGGGATCGCCGGGTAGGATTATGCTATGAGATGTTACTTGGAGATGCTACTTGGAGGACGTCGACCTACCCTCTTCTGCCTGTTGCAAGTCGGAGGCTGCCAGAAGCGTAGTCTTCGATAGGACTAGCTACCCCCCTCTTATTCTGGCTTTCTGCAGTTCAGTCCACCGATATGGCCTCCTTACACATATACCCATGCATATGTAGTGTAGTTCCTTGCTTGCGAGTACTTTGGATGAGTACTCACGGTTGCTTTCTCCCCCTTTTCCCCCTTTCCTTTCTTTCTGGTTGTCGCAACCAGATGCTGGAGTCCAGGAGCCAGACGCCACCGTCGACGACGACCCCTACTACACCGGAGGTGCCTACTACTACGTGCTGCCCGCTGACGACGACCTGGAGTAGTTAGGAGGATCCCAGGCAGGAGGCCTGCGCCTCTTTCGATCTGTATCCCAGTTTGTGCTAGCCTTCTTAAGGCAACTTGTTTAACTTATGTCTGTACTCAGATATTGTTGCTTCCGCTGACTCGTCTATGATCGAGCACTTGTATTCGAGCCCTCGAGGCCCCTGGCTTGTATTATGATGCTTGTATGACTTATTTTATTTGTAGAGTTGTGTTGTGATATCTTCCCGTGAGTCCCTGATCTTGGTCGTACACATTTGCGTGCATGATTAGTGTACGATTGAATCGGGGGCGTCACAAGTTGGTATCAGAGCCGACTGCCTGTAGGAATCCCCTTCCACACTCCTTGGCCGAAGTCGAGTCTAGTCATTGCAAAACTTTTACTAACATGGCTGTGTGCCTTACGGGCCCACGTCGCCATTGGGTGGTATTAGGATCTTTTACTCCTCGACCTTTACTCTGGGATTCTGAACTCTCTTCTATTCGGGTTAAACGAATTTTTTTCTAAAAACTAACTTTAGGTTCTCGAAAATACTTGCTCCCAGAGAGCCCCTTCAGTCTAGATGGTCACCGACTGCATCAGAAGATTTCGGAGATACTCTGTGATATTCTCTCGAGACTTTGTGCCCATCACTTTTGCTATTCCCGACCACCGATAAATCCTTATGGATAACTACTTACACTTACCATTCTTACGATCATTCCCCATTGTTCTTGTTATTACAAGATACCCCGAAATTCTCTCCATTGATCCAAGAATATCTTGTGCCTACTGTCTTGCAATTCCTTGTCACCTGAATACCCTTATGGAAAATTCTCGCACTTGTCGAGTAACCGCTTATCCCCAGTTGTTCATGTGTTTCACGAAAGTCTTCAAAATAATATTCGATCTTCCGAAAATCCTCTGGAGCCTTTGGCTCTTGAAATTCTTGCTTGCTTGCATTATGAATAATCCCATAAGTCTCGTAGTCTTGATGACATTCCTTGTCATTATCATCTTGAGTCTGTTGACTCAATATGTTTGCGAATGCACGCAATCATCATTGATCCTTATAAATTACTTCTCCGGCTAAGCTGCCATTCTTTTAACTGGAATTGGTTCTCGACCAATCCAATTGGCGTTGATTATACCCTAATGCTATTCAACTTATCCATCCCTAATCAGAGCATTGCTTCTGATCCCTTGATTTGGAAATCATAATTCCTTTGCATTTGACAATTGAGTTAGTCAGTTGTTTCTATAATCTGATCTCCTTGCATTCTTCTCCCTCTAGTTGAGTACCGATACTCGTATCAGATCCTTTGTGGACCATCAAGTCCTTTGCTGAATTGTTATCCGACAGTGTCCTTCACATTTGATCACCTTATGAGTTCTTCCCCTGATACATAACGCCTTTGTTAAGTTGTATCCTCTGCTTGGCCAACCATGCTCTGCTTTCGAGCTTGTGTTATTTACTCTTGAAACTTGTGGTATATGTTTCTAAGAAGGCCCTATGGGTTGAACATATGCCTTCTCTAAACCGTGTGAACCCGAAAGTTTTCACGAGTCATACTCTTCTGGTGCTTCACCAGATAAAATTTCAACACTGCAACTTCATCGAACGTGAGAAGTGAATGAAAGGTTATGCATTGGAGAAGTGGGAGTCGACCTTGAACTTGTGTTCATGCCCATGGACACGATGTAGATCTTATCATTAAAGCTTCTCTTAAATGAATTATTCCTTTGGTATAAGCTCCTCTTATATCTAGGATCTGGCCTTTTGCAATCGTGGTTCCGACCATGATTGTTCTTCTTTGATCTCATTTCACGGACAAGTTAAAACAATTGTCTCCTATGGGTCAATACACCAGACCAACCTTTACTTTGATCTTGTGTCGAGTATTACCCCCCTGGTATCTCGAGATTATCATGGAACTGCATAACTTTTTATGAGTTCTTCATCAAGTGCTACCTTCCCACTGATTCCAATTTTTCGCGGGCTCTGAGTTATTGAACACCCGAAGACACCGATAACTGAACCGAGTCCGCTCTACGGTTCAACAACTCTTCAGTAAGCTTCTATAAGTACGAGTTTGTACCCGATCACATCATTCCTAGTCTGATCGGCTATATCATTATCATGCTAAATATTAACTGTGCTACTCGGAGCACATATTTCGACGGTGAGCTAATCTTACAATCGATCTCCCTCGTCATACCGTTTGACCTTGTACAGCAAGCTTGATTTCGAGTTTGTGTCGTACCCATGGTTCCAATGACTTTTGGCTTCATCATTCCTTTGACTTGATGTCGTCGCTGATTGATTACTTCTTCATGAAATCTGTCGACAAATGTGTCGTGATCCTCATCAACCTTATGAGCTCTTCCAGGATATCAATTGAATTCATGATGAGAAATACCATCCTTGCCCTTGATGAATTGTATTATCATCGACCACTTTATTGCCTACCCACCAACACAAGCTTGTTCATGTTTGGTGTTATACCTTGAGTTCCTTGCTATCCAGCAATTGTTCTTCTTTACCTTGGAGTATTACCATCCTTTATGCCAAGAATGTTCTGAGATTTGTTCCACCTCTTGAGAATTCTTGACATAGAAATACTTCTCACCATCACCATTCTTTCTTGGTCCCCGTGTTAATTCCAACAAGTGAATGGTGTTGTTTGGATTCTTTCCTTCTAGGAACCCTATTTCTTTGAAGTTAATGGTCGAAAGTTCATTCTTAGGCTATTGATTATTGAATCACCATTCCGACATTGGTCGTGCAACCTAACCCATATTTCGGGCGCACCTTTCAACCCATGTTTAATTGTGTATGTTTTCCTCGAGCATACTTCCTTATATCATTTGATCTGACAAATGATTACCTCCTTGTTCACATTATCGTGGAAATCCATCCGTTGGAATTCTCGATGAATTGTCGCTGAGCCCATCAGCCACCTTCTCATCCTCTCGTTGATTTAATGATGAGCTCTTGTTTCGGGAACTGCTCCCATAGTTCATTTCTCGAGAATTTTACAATGTCTTCTTGTCAATTGTATTACACCTTTTCCTCTCAGGCATCCTGAGTCTGAGGTATCCTGACACCAATCGGATCTGAATCTTGGTCGGATATGATGGTTGGGACATTTTCCAAGAGTTATGATGTTGATCCTTTGATGACCCGGTAACATGATGTCATACCTAGCACCCCCCCCCCCGGCTGGAGGACCTATCATTATAGATTTCTTTTCAGCAGGGTTATCCATTCATCCATGAGGGAATTGTAATACTGATTCTACAAGTTATTCCAGATGGATCCTTCGTGATTCCAAAGTCTGACCTTTGCTCGAAGACCATGTCGATGCTATCTCGAAGCATGTTTGTGGTACTCTGATTTTCAACAAGTACATTGAAGCCCAATGCTAAATATTTCCTGCCCAATTATCCAAACACCGCTGTATGGGTAATGTCATGAAAAATCCTCTCCCCTACCTAAAGAGTTTTCTACATTATATCCTGGCATGGATATCATGCTCTGCTTGTCCTTGGGAAGGATATACCCTTGAAATATGTGTTTAAACATATTTTCCTTTCCATTGATCTGTTTAATCTGATGATCATGTTTTCCTGCCATTGTTGATTTAACCTTTCTTGTGATCTATATAATCCGAGCAGTAATATTCTCCTACTTATGTAAACACCTCGGTGTACAACTCTGCCAGTGAGACCCTATTACTTTTGTTGGTGACATTTCGGTAACCACCGATGGACGAGAACTTTGCCTACTGGTCCGCCTCGTTCAACGAGCAGGAAAATGGTTCTCTTCGTCCCTCGTCCTTGGTACTGATGTTGTTGCCGACATAACTGATATGCTATCCTCTGACATACCTTGCTTGCATGATCACGCAAGACGTCTCCGCCCTTCCTACCTTTAACCCACATGGTGGGCCCATAACCCACAGTTCCACAGGATCGAAACCTGACTCTCCTGTACACCCTATTGTCAGCGTTATTCCTCGTGCTTGACTTTGTATGTAATTCACGGGCCACTTGCCTGTTGATCTATTCTGGTTTCGGACACAATACTTATTCTCGTTGCTCTGAACCCCTTTCGCACTCTGCTTCAGGCAATGAACGATTGCCTGTCCGCTTGAAACCTCTTATTACACCGTCTTACTTTGCTTTCGATGTGTGTCATTTGTTCAACTCGAGAGCTACTCATATGTTTATTCTTGGGATACCCCCAGATGAATTTCCCTTATAACATCCTATCATTGTAGAGCTGCCCCGTACCTATTCGTAAGTACGATGGAGTTCCCCGAAGAAAGGATGACAACTTCATCATGATGCTTTGGAATAAAGAATTGAAGACATCAATGAAAGGAACTAACTTCGTCGAGAAGATCCGTTAGAATATCGTAACCAGAACTTTCCCCTTACTTCCCTCTTAAATCTCGGGACGAGATTTCTTGTAGTGGAGGAGAATTGTGACGCCCGGATAATTAGGCTACAGTAATCCCACGTTAATGATGCCACGTCATCATGGTTATTGTTGTTAATCTCGCGTTAGTTCAAACTCGGTTCAAATTCAACTTTGAATTTAAGCCAAACAATAAAAGTTTCCAAACATTAAAACTAAAATGCTCTAAACATGTTCAATAGTTCATGGGTAATAATGGTGGAGAAACCACATTTTAAAAAACTTGATGAAATGCTCAAAAGTAATTAACGCAGTGTCTAAAACAATTAAATAAATGACTTTTGTATTTTATAAAATCCTAAACTAACTTGTTTGGTAGTCAAACTTTTTATGGCAGAGGCATTACTTACAACACTAATTTAGGCGCTAATTAATTATCTTAATAGAGTTAAAATAAATTGGAAGTTAAAAAAAAAAGAAAAAAAATGCAAAACAAAAAAAAACAAAGAAAAACAAAGAGGAGAAAGCCATCCCCCCTCAACTGGGCCGTGTCGCCCAGCTAGCCACCGCCCCCCCTTGGGCCTCAACCCACCGGGCCGCCTAGCCGGCCCAACCGGCCAGCCCACTCCCTCTTCTTAACCCCCCGAAACCCTAGCCGTAACCACCCGTCGCCCCACTCCCCCCACTCGCTCTCCCCCCTCGCTCCCCCGATCCAGATCGGGATCGGGGTGACCGCACCCTCGACGCCCGACGCCGGTGCCCCTACTCCGTCGTCGGACTCCCCCTTCACCTCGACGCTCGCGTCGTCTCCCTCCCCTGCGCCCCGTCACTGGGGCTGCCCATCGCCGGACCTCGCTGCCCTCCTCCTCGATCGGCCTCCTGGCGCCTTTGCTACCTCCCGACGCAAGCCATCGCCATGGCTCCCCGTCCTCGACCTCTTCTCCAACCACGCCGACCGGACCGACCGTCGCCACCAACCGGGACGACCACGCCGGACGCCATCGCCGCTCCTCCCCTGCGTCTCCGCGTCCTCGGCCTCCTTCTCATCGGCCGACCCGAGCCTCGCCGCCGCCTGCAAGCACCTCGCCGGACCTCCCCACCGGCCTGCCTCCTCAACGCACGTCGTCCC
This sequence comes from Triticum aestivum, assembly GCF_018294505.1. Classification (NCBI taxonomy): domain Eukaryota; kingdom Viridiplantae; phylum Streptophyta; class Magnoliopsida; order Poales; family Poaceae; genus Triticum; species Triticum aestivum. Next base: position 180,572,829 of record NC_057804.1, read on the forward strand.
CGTCTCCCACCTCGCGCCCCGTTGCCATGTACCCTACGGCCCCGATGTGAGCGCCTTCCCATGCTCCCTCTCCTCCTCCTCTCCCTGCCCCGCTGGACATCGTGGCCCGGCAGCACCCTGGCCGTGCGCGCGCACGCGCTCGCGCACCCCTCCCCCCCGCTCACGCCCGGCGCATCCCACAGGCGCCCTGCCCGTGGCCTCCACGCCCGCCCGCGGCACGCATCGCCGCCCCTGGCCGCGCCCAGCCCCTCGTCGCCGGCCCCCAGGCCACCGGCCTCCCCTGCTCCGGCGCCCTACCGGCTCTGCCCACCCCTGGGCGTGCGCCCGAACGGGTGCGGGGCAACCGTTGCGCCCGAACCCGCTAACACCGACGCCCGCTAAGGTCCCTAGGGCCTATGACAAACGGGGCCCAGCCCCAGAACGGTTTTAAGAAAAAAAAAGGGGAAAAGGAATTAAAAAAAATAATAATTAAAAAAATAATTAAAAAATTTTTTTTAAATTAAAATTAATTAAAATAAATATAATTAATAAAAATAAAAATGATTTAATAAAATTAATTATTAATTAATTAATTACCTAATGAATTAATTAAGTTAATTAATCCGGTTTAATTAATTTAGTTAACTAGTTAGGTTAATTAAATAGTAATTAAATTAACTAATCTGTAATTAACCTAAACAGAGAATGACAGGTGGGTCCCACTGGACCCACATGTCAGGTTGACCACGTCAACTCTGTTGACTGCTGATGCCAGCATGACATCATGCTGATGTCATTAATCTGTTTTTCGAATTAATTAAATAATTAATTAAATTCCAGAAATTAATAAAATCTTTAGAAAATAATATCTTTTAATCCGTAACTCGGATTAAAATACTTTCTACATGAAAGTTGCTCAGAACGACGAGACGATTCCGAATACGCAGTCCGTTCGTCCGCCACACCCCCCTAACCTATCGAACCCGCAACTTTCCCCCTCCGGCTCCTCTGCCCGAAAACACGGAACCCCGGGAATACTTCCCGGATGCTTCCCCCCTTCACCGGTATCACCTCCTACCGCGTAGAACACGTCTAGCTCTGCCTGTTATCCTGTTATGCACTTGCTTGCTATGTATTTACTGTTTCTCCCCCCTCTTCTCTCCGGTAGACTACGAGACCGACGCTGCTGTTGACCAGTTCGACTACGGAGTTGACGACTCCTCTCTCTTGCCAGAGCAACCAGGCAAGCCCCCCCCCCTTGATCACCAGATATCGCCTATTCTCCTCTATACTGCTTGCATTAGAGTAGTGTAGCATGTTACTGCTTTCGTTAATCCTATTCTGATGCATAGCCTGACATTGTCGCTACATCTGTTGATACCTTACCTGCAATCCTAAATGCTTAGTATAGGATGCTAGTTTATCATCATTGGCCCTACATTCTTGTCAGTCTGCCTTGCTATACTATCGGGCCGTGATCACTTGGGAGGTGATCACGGGTATATACTATACATACATACATACTATACAGATGGTGACTAAAGTCGGGTCAGCTCATTGAGTACCCGCAAGTGATTCTGACGAGGGGGCTGAAAGGACAGGTGGCTCCATCCCGGTAGAGGTGGGCCTGGGTTCCCGACGGCCCTCGACTGTTACTTTGTGGCGGAGCGACAGGGCAGGTTGAGACCACCTAGGAGACAGGTGGGCCTGGCCCTGTTCGGCGTTCGCGGATACTTAACACGCTTAACGAGATCTTGGTATTTGATCTGAGTCTGGCTACGAGCCTATACGCACTAACCATCTACGTGGGAGTAGTTATGGGTATCCCGACGTCGTGGTATCAGCCGAAGCACTTCAGACGTCAGCGACGGAGCGGCGCGCGCCGGATTGGAACGTAAGCCTGCTCTTGTATTAAGGGGGCTAGTTCTGCTTCCGGCCGCCCTCGCAACGTGCAGGTGTGCTATGGGCGATGGGCCCAGACCCCTGTGCGCTTAGGTTTAGACCGGCGTGCTGGCCTCTCTGTTGTGCCTAGGTGGGGCTGCGACGTGTTGATCTTCCGAGGCCGGGCATGACCCAGGAAAGTGTGTCCGGCCAAATGGGATCGAGCGTGTTGGGCTATGTGGTGCACCCCTGCAGGGAAGTTAATCTATTCGAATAGCCGTGATCTTCGGTAACAGGACGACTTGGAGTTGTACCTTGACCTTATGACAACTAGAACCGGATACTTAATAAAACACACCCTTCCAAGTGCCAGATACAACCGGTGGTCGCTCTACCTCAGGGATATGAGGAGGGGATCGCCGGGTAGGATTATGCTATGAGATGTTACTTGGAGATGCTACTTGGAGGACGTCGACCTACCCTCTTCTGCCTGTTGCAAGTCGGAGGCTGCCAGAAGCGTAGTCTTCGATAGGACTAGCTACCCCCCTCTTATTCTGGCTTTCTGCAGTTCAGTCCACCGATATGGCCTCCTTACACATATACCCATGCATATGTAGTGTAGTTCCTTGCTTGCGAGTACTTTGGATGAGTACTCACGGTTGCTTTCTTCCCCCTTTTCCCCCTTTCCTTTCTTTCTGGTTGTCGCAACCAGATGCTGGAGTCCAGGAGCCAGACGCCACCGTCGACGACGACCCCTACTACACCGGAGGTGCCTACTAGTACGTGCTGCCCGCTGACGACGACCTGGAGTAGTTAGGAGGATCCCAGGCAGGAGGCCTGCGCCTCTTTCGATCTGTATCCCAGTTTGTGTTAGCCATCTTATGGCAACTTGTTTAACTTATGTCTGTACTCAGATATTGTTGCTTCCGCTGACTCGTCTATGATCAAGCACTTGTATTCGAGCCCTCGAGGCCCCTGGCTTGTATTATGATGCTTGTATGACTTATTTTATTTGTAGAGTTGTGTTGTGATATCTTCCCGTGAGTCCCTGATCTTGGTCGTACACGTTTGCGTGCATGATTAGTGTACGATTGAATCGGGGGCGTCACAACACATGTACCCTGTACTACACCCATATCAATATAATCAAAAGCAGGACGTAAGGGTATTATCTCTTCGAGAGAGCCCGAACCTGGGTAAAATCCTGTGTCCATGTTGCCATCGCTCCAAGACGGCTAGCTTAGGACCCCTACTATGAGATATGCCGGATATAGAACCGACATTGGTGCTTTCATTGAGAGCCTGCTAGGTGATCGTTATGGATCGATGGGATGATCAGGTGATGTTTTTTCAATCAAATCTGTTTTAGTAGGAGTTAACTTCTTTGCGAATTACTCTTGTTGGTTCGCATAGAGTTTTTGTTTGCAGTTTGTTCCGATCTGTTACTCGGCAGCCGTTGTCCGATATCTTCATGTTTTGGCGGCTGCTGGCCGAATAGACGCACACACACGGGCCGATCTAATCACGTCCCGGTGTGCACCAGCAGCGTCGTACCTGCTGATTCCTTGGGAGCCGAGTACTACTGATAATAGTCCATCTTAATTCAATTGATTAATATTTCATCTTGGTCCTGTTGATTCCTCCTCACTGGGAGCCTAGTACTCACTACTAGGAATAGTAGTGCTCATGACATGACCCAGGCATGCATGACAACCCCGGTTGTCGTTTTCTCTTCGGATCATTGCATCCGCCATTTGAATAAATCAGGTGCTATTCTTTCTAATAACTAGACAAATCCTCGCGCGTTGCTGCAGAAATTTAATAAGAATAAAAAATATAAACTAAATATTGAATTAGAATTGTAAATAACAATCATGAAGTAGTTCCATAGGAGTATGCACAAACAAAGTGAAACCGTAGTATCTAGTCATGAATTAATGAGCACCGCTGCAGGGATGATGTTCACCAGCCCATAATTGCACTTGCGTATCATACCGTCCATGGGCAAGTATAAAACAGTAGCAGACGGCTGGATTTGCCATTGTGTCAGCGTCGTGCACTCTTGTGTCGTGTGTGAAGTACTTCCGCGAATTAATCACATACTCCCTCTGGTCCTCAATAGTCCGCGTCTAAGATTTTTCTGTTTTTCCCTAAATGCTCTGCGTGATCCACTTTTTAGCACCTGTTTCCAAGTTTACCCCTAACTAAGAGCAGTGCATGCAGCTGGGTAGTAATTATAGTCCAAAGTATGCATGCATAGAGGAGGCAGGGGAAGCATGCGCGCAGAATCCGAGAAGACTGATGTGCGAATAGAGGAAAAGGAGCCAATGGCTACATGCGTATTAATAGCCATACATCTTTCCAGCTCGTTGCATGCAGGGGTAAAACAGTCCAAAATAACCCACCGGATGGATTGCTTGGTATGCGCGCGCTGAGTTATACGCAAACTAAAAAAGAACGGAGGGAGTACTGTACATCTAGGATGCAAGTCAAAATTGAGTATTAATATATACAATAATCTTAAAAAATCTTACCATCCAATTTAAAGAATTGAAAAGAAGACTTTAGATCGGAAACTTGATATGGCTCATAGGTGCATATGATCATATTATCCGCTCCATTGCTCTGTTTTGGGATCTGGATTCCCACATGTATTCCCATCCGTATTTTAATTCGGTCTGGTTTCGAAACAGTATGCTGTACCCCACGTCTGATCTTCATTTATTGTAGAAACAACAGTTGTTCAGGCACGGTCCAGACCGGTGCTGCATATAGGACCGTTTTTGGTCTACATTCATTGTGGAATTCTGAATCTTTATGGTCTTTCTCAGGTCATCCTGTGCCTCGTCTCTACTGGTCTAACACATATTCATTCCGTAAACACGTTCTCGCTCTTACCAAAATGCTAATCCAACCAGCCGCTTGCAAATCCGGCTTAATGGCCGACTCGCCGGACTCTGCCGGTCAACAGCCCCTGTTGCCATCTTCCTGGCGGAGATTTTCTCCCACAACTAGCGCTGCTGTTGACCAATCCAGGCCCGAAGCTTCCCGTCTGATGTCAACCTCGCCCGCTTCCTCCAGATCCATGGCCGCCGGATCCACTACCTCATCGAACATTGGCAGTCTGATACGGTTTACGGAGGAAACCAAAAAGTAGAGAAGACCACAGAAACTTCTCAATTCACAGAACAATACTAGGCCAAACTGCAAATTGGATCTGACAGGGAAATCTATGGATTCGCGACCACCCCTCGTAGCGCTCGCCCGATCCTCTATTTTCCTTCTCTTTGTTCTTCCAATACCTCCTACCTGAGCTTTATTTCCTTTTCAGTAGAGGTGGCGGCTAGTTTCCTGCTGAGCGGGTGTTTCTCTGTGTAAAGACTAGAATATTGAGGCAACTGCTCGACACCTTTGGGGGGGGGGGGGGGGGGGGTGTGGCTATCTCATTATATATAAGTACCAAAGGGTACACGTACAAGTACAACACGTATACACAAGTCTACGTATCCATATACAGTCTAACACCCTCCCTCAATCTTAACTGTGGTCTGAAGTACAAACTAAGTTAAGATTGTGCCTGCAGCCTACAAACTGTGGTTGTGGAAGATGCTTCGTGAAGATATCAGCAAGTTGATCCTTTGATAATATGAACTTGATGCTAAGCAGCTTCTGTGCAACACGCTCTTGAACAAAGTCATAGTCAACCTCAATATGTTTTGTTCGAGCATGAAACACTGGGTTAGATGATAAGTATGTAGCACCAATGTTATCACACCAAAGCACTGGAGAGTGAACTGAAGGAACTCGCAACTCCCTCAGCAAGGACTGAACCCAAATGATCTCAGCTGTCGCATCAGCAACTGCTTTGTACTCGGCTTTTGTGCTGCTGCGAGACACCGTAGCCTGCTTGCGAGCATTCCAGGCAATCAAGTTGGGACCAAGAAACACTGCATACCCCCCCGTGGATCGCCGGTCATCAGGACTACCAGCCCAGTCAGCATCAGAGAAGGCCGAGATCTCATAAGACGGCGCACGCTGGAGAAGCAAACCATGAGATGCAGTGAGGCATATATATCGCAGAATGCGCTTCACAGCGGACCAATGGGATGTCGTGGGCGCATGAAGAAACTGACAGACTCGATTGACTGCATAAGAGACATCTGGTCTGGTGATAGTAAGATACTGCAGGCCTCCAACAAGACTGCGGTACTCAGTGGCATCATCAGAGGAGAGAGGGTCACCATCAAAAGCAGACAACCGATCAGTGGCAGACATAGGGGCAGCGACAGGTTTACACTGCAGCATACCAGCACGACGCAACAAATCCAAAGCGTACTTCTTCTGAGTAAGAGTGACTCCAGCAGAAGACCGTGACACCTCCAGACCAAGGAAGAAGTGCAGAGCACCGAGATCCTTAACAACAAAATCACCACTCAATGCAGCCACAAGGCGGTCTGCCACAGCATCTGAGGAACTGATGAGAATAATATCATCAACATAGACCAGTAAATACATCGTAACCTCAGGGCGTTGAAGAAGGAACAGTGATGTGTCAGTAGTAGAAGGAATGAACCCAAGTGCTCGCAAAACCGAACCAAGACGTGCATGCCAGGCACGGGGAGCCTGCTTAAGCCCATAGAGCACCTTAAAAAGACGACAGAGATGATTCGGACGTGCAGGATCCACAAACCCTGGTGGCTGACGCATATAAACCTCCTCCTCCAGAACTCCATGCAAAAAAGCGTTCTGCACATCAAGCTGACGGAGAAACCATCCTCGAGTAACAGCAAGGGATAGTAGCAGACGAATGGTAGTAGGCTTGATAACTGGACTGAACGTGTCTTCATAGTCAAGACCATACCTCTGTTTGAAGCCCTTAGCCACTAATCTTGCCTTGTAACGCTCAATGGAGCCATCAGCATGCCGTTTAACTTTAAACACCCATTTAGAGTCAATGATATTGACCCCAGACACTGGAGGAACAAGCTGCCAGGTGTCATTCTTCAGCAATGCTTGAAACTCCTGTTCCATCGCGGCACGCCAGTGGGGAATGCCTAGTGCAGCCTTAAAGTGACGAGGCTCAGCAGTGGGATCCGCAGCAGCATGAGCCATGCACGCGGCGAGCCACGCAACAGTCCCATCGGTCCGGATCTTAGGCTGAAAGACACCGGTCTGACTGCGCGTGCGATGTCGAGGAGCAACAGGTTGTGGTGACGACGCAGGGCATGATGCAGGCAACGAAGAAGGCGACCCCGAGTCGCCAGGGCTCGCGCCAGAGCCATTGGGCGTCGGGGAGGCGGGCGGTGTGGCGCCCGACACGGCCACGTCGCCCAGGCCCACGCCGGAGCCGCTGAGCGCCGAAGAAGCAGGCGAGCCTGGGGTGGCCGGCCCATCGGGAGCCGAAGCCGGCCTAGGCGAGCCTGGCATGGCTGGCCTAGGAGCAACCTCCTGCGAGGCCAGCTCGGGCAACTCCCACGAGGCGGGCGAGGACGCCGCTCGCGAAGCGGGGTCGGGCGATGCCCGCGAGGTAGCCGCGGGCGCAGCTCTTGCGGGTTGTGGTGTGCCACCCGATATGCATGCCCCATGCACGCGATCGTCCTCCGGACGCGCCGGTGCTTGTTCTTCAAGGAGCTCGAGACGAGCGCCACGGCCAACACCTGCAGCATGGTTAGGGAGCAACACAGGAGCATATGCAACATCCACAAATTGATCAGGCAGAGGTGTGGTAGAAGAAGCGTCTGGCATAAGAGTGATAGAGGTATTCGGAAGTGCACGAAAGGGAAACACATTCTCATCAAAAACAACGTCACGAGAAATGTAAACGCGATTGGTGGGAACATGTAGGCATTTGTACCCTTTGTGAAGGGAACTATACCCAAGAAAAACGCACTTTTTCGACTGAAACTCTAGCTTATCTTTATTATATGGACGCAAATGAGGCCAACAGGCACACCCGAAGACTTTGAGAAAGTTGTAGTCTGGAATTTCATTGAGCAAGAGTTCAAGTGGGGTTTTCATATTCAGTAGTCGTGAAGGAAGCCTATTGATCAAAAAATAGGCAGTGGAGAAAGCATCACTCCAGAACCTAAAAGGTACGGAGGCATGAGCTAACAAAGTGATGCCAGTTTCTACAAGGTGACGATGCTTACGTTCGGCAGTCCCATTCTGCTGATGCGTATGGGGGCAAGACACACGGTGTGTAATCCCAAGCTTGTTAAAGAATGAGTTGAGGTTGTGGTATTCACCCCCAGTCGCTTTGGGCATGAATAATTTTCTGGCGAAGGAGACACTCAACATGTGCTTGAAACTGGATAAACACATCAAACACATCAAATTTTTTCTTAATAAGATAGAGCCAGGTAAACCGACTGTAAGCATCAATGAAACTGACATAATAATTATGGCCACTAATAGACGTTTGGGCATGACCCCATACATCGGAAAAAATAAGCTCAAGAGGATGTTTCACAACACGACTAGACTCTGAAAACGGGAGTTGGTGACTCTTGCCCTGCTGACAGGCATCACAAATAGTTTCGGCAGTTTTATTTGACACAACTAGTAGCTCATGACGATGCAACACATGACGGACTATGGGAGCGGCAGGATGACCAAGTCGCGCGTGCCAATGTGTAGGCGAGACACGAACACCACTGAACGCCTGAGGAGAAAACTGCATGGGAGGTGCGGTTGGCGCGTCAAGTGCATACAAGCCACGGCGAAGACGACCGCTAAGCAGAACGGCCCTCGTGTCCCGATCCTTGATAAAGAAACGAAAAGGGTGAAATTCAGCAAGGACATTATTGTCACGAGTAAGTTGTGGAACAGACAACAAACTACGCGAAGCAGTGGGAATACGAAGGATGTTAGACAAATGCAGTTTTCGTGAATTGTGTGCAAGAAGGGATGCCTGGCCAACATGGGAGATGCGCATACCTGCTCCGTTAGCGGTGTGCACCTGATCATGACCGCGATATGGCTCCTGGACCGAGAGCTTGCTCATGTCGTTGGTGAGGTGGTTGGTAGCTCCCGTGTCCATGTACCACGAGGGATCAATCGAGTAGGATGGAGTACGCCCGTGCTCATGACCCACCACCGCAGCGGCCGCCTGTTTTTCATTCCCCTTGCCATTGTTGCCGAGGCCAAGGAAATCTTGCTTGTAGCGGCGATGACAGCGAGAAGCTACGTGGCGCTCAATCCCACACAACTGGCACGCCTGCTGAGCACCACAACTGGGGCAGCAAGCCACCGGCCGCGATCCCCCTGTGATGGACGGCGCGGCGCCCCGTGAGGGCTGAGATGTGCCCACCGGCTTGGCAGGGAGCGACGACTTCTACGATTTGCCACGGGTTGCGGCGTTAGCAGAGGCAAAACTCGGAGTAGATCGACGCGCTTTGATACGCTGTTCGCGACCAAGGAGCCGCGCATATAGTTCCCGTGGCGGGAGAGGCGCCTCGCGCCCATGGACGTTCTCAATGAGATTGTCATAGTCATTATCGAGGCCATTGAGCACATGAGTGGTGAAGTCCTCATCTCCAAGGGGCTGGCCAATGGAGGCCAGCGTGTCTGCAAGTCCTGACATCTTGTTGAAGTACTCCGTGATGGTGAGGCCTTCAAGCTTTGTCTCCCCCAACTCAGTGCGGATAGAGTGAGCACGCGCCTGAGACTGAGAGGCAAAACTGCTGTGAAGTGCAGACCAAGCCTCCCGGGATGTCGCGGCGAAGATGACAAGCGACGACACGCTCGAAGTCAGCGAGGACTGGATGGCCGAAAGTATCGCCTGGTCTTGGGCCACCCACACATGATGAGCCGGGTGATACGGCGGCGGACACGGGATAGAGCCATCAACATAGCCCTCCAAGTAGCGACTCCGTAGGAGAGGTAGCTCCTGCGCCCGCCAGGATAGGTAGTTGTCCGGTGTAAGCTTCACCGGAAGAAGATGCGAGAAGTAGAACGGCGATGGCGCCGGAGCATAACCCGCATGGGGACCCATGTTCTGCCCATCATGGGGAGCGAGGGCCAAGGACGCCTCGTAGCCAGGACCGGAAGGGGCATCGACCGGACCAGGCGTGGCCACCGAAGACACGGCGGGCGCGGCGCCGTAGGCCGCGCCATAGGGTGACGACGCTATCTGTGACAGCGGAGGCATCGGCCAGGTAGAAGGCATCGGTGGCGCGGCGCCGTAGGTTGGTGCAGGGGCGCCGTACCACGGAGCGTAGGTCGGGGTAGCGCCATAGTAGGGCGGAGGGGCTCCGTAGGGTTGGGGAGCCGCCCCGTAGGCGGACGGTGCAGCGCCGCAAGAGGGTAGCGGCGCGAAGGCGAAGGTCGAGGGCGAGGCGCCACCAGTGGCGATCGGTGGCTGGGGCAGGTTCGGCCCGCCCTGCTCCTGCCTGCCCTGCCCGCCCTGCAGATGGCTTTCGGCGGGCAGCGACGGCTGCCGCCAAGCCGTGGCGAGCGGGGGGGGGGATGCGAGGAAGGGCGACGAGGGAGCGACGGGCGCGCCAGCAGGAGAGGAAGCCGAGGCGGCGGCGGAGTGCGCGGAGGCCATCGGGCTAGGCGGCGGCAGCGATCGGCGGGGGCGGCGGCGGCAGCAAGGGGTGCAGCGGAAGACGGTAACCCTAGTCTGATACCATGTAAAGACTAGAATATTGGGGCAACTGCTCGACACCCTTGGAAGGTGCGGCTATCTCATTATATATAAGTAACAAAGGGTACAAGTACAAGTACAACACGTATACACAAGTCTATATATCCATATACAGTCTAACACTCTGAGCCTGAGGCTATTTTCTTTGTTTAGCTAGGTAGCTACCTGCTTTCCTTTTCCTGTTCTGTAATATTTGCAATTTGGAGCCTGCTTGAACTCTGGCAGTGTTGTACGCTGTGATTTCTTTGCTATGCAATGGAATCGGGGCTGGGCCCTGTTCTTCTAAAAATCCCTCCTACATGTGACCAAGCCGTTCAGGCGAGGGCAGTAATAATGTGGTGACCGAACCGAAGGTGAAAAACAATTATGTACCAAGGTCCAGGTGCGAGGCATCTCATGTACCATCTGAAACAAACGGATCTGCAGAAACCCACGTTAGCCGGGGATACGCTTTACTTGTACGCTACAGAAAAGCGGTTGCAATACTGGCTTATCTTGTGCTCATATAGAAATCATTTATTGATCTGGGCACCGATCCACATAGCTGTCCCATGGTCTAGAACTCTAGATAATGAGATCATATGCTCGTATGACCCAAAACGCCGTATCCACTTTAGAAAGCATATCTTTAAATAATCACGTGTTACCTCGGGATGTTTGCACAAATCAGTTCCCGTGAAAGATGCATATTAAGAAGAAAAAACTGGTGGCGTGCTGGTACAATGTTTGCCAACCTGAATGAAACGACTAAACCAAAAGACAATCTATCAAAAATCTGCTCAAATGAAATGAAGTTGGTTGATATAATTGGGGTGAGTTGATGACATAATATTTTTCATGTATTCTTGAGACAAAACAGTAAGACATTAGGGAAAAGGTAAATACAATGACTGAGATCAAGCAGGGTGTTCCGGACATGTAATGGCAAGTACGATGATAGAAGCATGCCAGCATCTACTGCAGGGAAACCATGTTAGTACGTCATCATGGTCTGGATTATGTCAAGAGAGACAGCATAGCGGATCAAAAAAGGAAACGAAAAATATCCAATGAATCCTTAGTTCCTTACATGTTGTGCAGTGAGAAATGTTCATCCGATCTCCCCTGGTTGAAGTCATGATAGGTGTTGATTTGCTACTGTACGTTCCAAGTTGAGGTGGACTCCATAGGGCAAGCTGGCATTATTTGACACATATATACGTACATCAGAAATATCCATTGTCTATCGGCCGGAGAGGATTCAATCGGACTACGGTGGCCCGACTGCAGCCGATGTAGTTGGGGCATGAGGAGCAGTGATGCGTCCGCCTGACGACCACGGCTCCATGACGTTTGGATCCCACGGCTCGTTGATCAGCCTATGTGAAGAGGAGGTATGTGCCACTGTCACGTTGTGCGGGCTCATCCGCAGGCCGCCGCATGCGTAGGAAAGCTAGAACGTTGCGTCCTTCACGTGAGCGACCTAAGCCAAATTCAGCTATTACGATACGCCAACATGGCCACATGAGGCATCGACGGCAGCTGAGGCAAGGCAAGAGGCGGCGCCCACCTTGTTGTCGTCAATCGAACGTCAGCGGCGGCCTGTGCGTCGCGAGTGCATGACCTCGATGATGGTGCGCACAACTGCGGCCGCAGAGCGATCTGCATTCCATCGCAGAGCTCAATGAGGTAAAGAATTGGTCGATGCATCCATTTATTAATCCCGCTGAAGAGTCATGAGATAGTGGGGCATAATTCCACCGCCAAACTCAATGAGGTAAAGAATTGGTCGATGCGTCCGTTTATTAATCCCGCTGAAGAGTCATGAGATAGTGGGGCATATGAAGAGAACCATCCGTTTCTTTCATGGAGAAGCATAATGCGGGAGATGGAAAGGGTGTTGATTTCGGGAAGAGAGATAGGTGGTCCATGAGGATTGGTTGACGAACAGTCCCTAAAAATTAAATGATTTGTAGAAAAATTGGTGACATGGTGTAGTGACGTGGATGCTTACATGCCAAGATAATTGATAAGAATGGTTTGGTGATGTGGATAGGCTGCATGTCAAGAGAAATATAATAGTAAGGATAAACTATTTAGATATTATAGATTTCATATAGTATAAATTATTCGTGCCCTCGTATTTCTGCCAGTTTGCATTATTTTGTGTATATAGATCACGGTACAGCCTATGTGATGGTCCAGTCAGTTTCCTATTCCCAGTCTGCCGAACGTCGCATCTGGAACTCGGGCTGCCCTATGGATTCGGACTTTGTTGTACCTTCACTGTGTCACGCACATGCCCTGCATCGCCATGGAATTCAACCCCAGGCCGTAACCATTCAACAAATTATTTTTGCATAAGATAATTATATAGAAGTGGCCAGTCTAACCTGCACAGGTCTTTTGATTTGACCATGCGCTGGTCCATGGCTTGAAAGGAACAATTACCAGTACTAGTACTCACGTACCACATATGAGATCAACCGAAGCATCATCAAAGCACCGCACACGTGCTTAGTACTAATTCGCAAGAACGAATTACAAGGATGATTAAAGAAAAAGGAAGTGTTGTCCTCTCCACATTAGACCTCCAGGTGATATTTTTCTAATACTAATGTTATACGTACTATTAAATTTTTGGAATTTGTTACTTTGCCATCTATCTTTTTTTTCCCATAGATCGTCAATATGGCGCCACTACCGTCGTGCCTCAATATCGCCTACCTGCGGTTGAGAGTTTCACGGTTAACCTGGTCACAACAACGCCAGCTTGATGCCGCTGTCCCGCGGATGACGCATTGCATCGACATCTCTGCTCTGCCACGACCTCGGCGCTCAGGCCATATTTCTCTAATTATATATCTTCCTAAATTATTTAAGTAGAGGATATATATCATTATGATCACTATTTGTTATTACTTTTGGCTTGCACTATTTTATGTGAGTAGGTAATCGACTTCGACTGTGTCACGCGGTCGCCCCGGCAAGCCGACGTCGTCATCCGAGTCGGCATAAATCGGCTCGCGTGATCACCTTGTTGGTCGAATTGCCATACCGACATGTTCGGTTGCCTTGGTGACTTCGGTATCGCCAAGAAAGCTCTACCTCATCAGATGTTTGGCGCACGGGCCATATTTATTTTATTATTCACTCTGGATAAATTATTAATTAAGCAACGCATTTTTTAATTTATGATTATTATTATCTTCGGGTTGCACTATTTTTTGTGCGAAGGTAAATGATTTCGGTTGGGCAGCGCTGTTGTCGGTGTCAAAACCGACGGATCTCGGGTAGGGGTCCCGATCTGTGCGTCTTAGGCTCATGGTAACAGGAAGCAAGGGACACAATGTTTACCCAGGTTCGGGCCCTCTCGATGAAGGTAAAACCCTACTTCCTGCTTGATTAATATTGATGATATGGGTAGTACAAGAGTAGATCTACCACGAGATCGTAGAGGCTAAACCCTAAGAGCTAGCCTATGATGGTATGATTGTAATTGTGATCGGCCTTCTAAGGACCAACCTCTCCGGTTTATATAGACACCGGAGAGGGCTAGGGTTTACATGGAGTCGGTTACAAGGAAGAAAACACAATATCCGGATTGCCAAGCTTGTCTTCCACGCAAAGGAGAGTCCCATCCGGACACGGGCCGAAGTCTTGAGTCTTGTATCTTCACGCTTCAATAGTCCGGCTGTCCGGATACCCCCTAATCCATGACTCCATTAGTAGCCCCTGAACCAGGCTTCAATGACGATGAGTCCGGCGCACAGTCTTGTCTTCGGCATTGCAAGGCGGGTTCCTTCTCCGAATACTCCAAGGTAATTATCGAACACTTCAACCGTGTCCGAATCCAAAAAATGATCTTCCCATACCGTCGTAGAGAGAATGATATTTCACAAATGCAATCTGCTGACAACTTTTTAGACAACGTGACATGTCATTACGGTCGGGTCATTATTCAAACCGTTTTCCTACAACCAGCCATAGCGCATATTGCGGGGCAGTTTCCTTGACACGTCTTGTCAAAGCAGAGATCGTGTCCCCTTATCACGGGATTCTCATCAATACAGGTACAGGTAATCCCATCATGCCATCAATCGTGGCGCTTGGGAAGTAAGCGATTCTCAACGGGCAAGTGGGGAGGCGCAAAGCTTTCGTCACCTCTATAAAGGGATAAGAGTTCCCCAATTTAACCCACGCCTTCTTCCTCCTTTGCCCACTCTTGCCCCCTCGAGCTCCAACGCCCTAGCCCAAATCTTCTCCGCACAGCTAAACATGTCCGGTGCAGGAGGCAAGTGGGTGGCTTCCACCGTGAAGGAGAAGCACATCACAAATCTTCGGGCGGCCAGATACTTGGCCGCAGACATAGCGCACCGGCTACGAGACGACGGGCAGGTCATTCCGACCCCGGGACCCCACGAGAGGGTCGTGTTTCTCGCCCACTTCGTTCATGGACTGGGGTTTCCACTTCATCCCTTTGTCCGCGGGCTCATGTTCTACTACGGGCTAGATTTCCATGATCTAGCCCCGAATTTCGTCCTCAACATCTCGGCGTTTATCGTCGTGTGCGAGGCCTTCCTACGCATCAAGCCTCACTTCGGCTTGTGCCCGCAAATCTTCTGCATGAAGCCGAAGATCGTGAGCGGCCAACAAGCGGAGTGCGGAGGGGCCATGGTGGGCAAGATGCCTAACGTCACCTGGCTTGACGGCTCCTTTGCGGAAATCGTGAAGGGGTGGCAATCGAGATGGTTCTACATCACCGAGCTGCGCGGCGCCAACTAGGCGGCGGCCCCCGAGTTCTGATCCGGAACCCCCATGTGGCTCACCTCCTGGGAAAAGAAGGGCTTGTCCTGGGGCGAATCTACAGAGCTGATTGGACTCCAGGCCTACATCAAGAGCATGAAGGACAAGAACATCAAGCTTGTCAACGTGATCCAGGTCATGCTTGTTCGCCGGATTCTCCCATGCCAAAGGCGAGCATTTAATCTGTGGGAGTTCGTCCCGATCGAACACCAGACGCTTCAGAGGCTCTACGGCATGAAGCACAAAGATGCGTGGAAGGCGTTGTTCAAGGCTCCGAAGTACCTCCTCCCACATTTGAGGACCGTGGGCTCCATGCCACGCGGCCTTTTAGCCAGGTGAGTTTTCAGGCTACCACCGGATTCGGTTCTTCCCAATATATTCATGGGGGAGCATTAAGTAACTATGCATATTTGTTCAGGATTATGTGGAGACAGCGGAGCAGATTGACTGTCTGGCTCCGCTGCCAGAAAGCCCAGCTGATGCTCTCCTGACGGAGATGCTGGTCCCGGCGCCCTACAAGGTGCCGGAGAAGAAGGCCGATAAGAAGGCCCCGGGGATCCGAAAGGGTCTCCGACGTAAGGTTGCGCCAGAAGCCTCGTCTGAAGACGACAAGGCACATTCCTCCCCCGAAGGGGAGGAAGAAGAAGAGGGGACCACCCCACCCGGAGAGGGTGAGGGGCCCGAGAAGGCGGACCAGGGGGTGGGAAAGGCCCTCGGTGCAAGGCCGTCATACCCACATCGTTTGACGACGATGAGACAGATTCCTCCCGCAGAGGCGGGGGGAAGCAAGAAGAAACTCTACCTCCCCGCACTGGGGAGGAGAAAAAGAGGAAAGCCGCCCTGGAGGGGGAGGCTGGGTCGTCCAAGAAGGGAAAGTGTCCCTTCCGGACTACTCCGCCACGGCCGCCCATAACAAGGAGGGGTGGCTGCCCAGGGGGAAGCCAAGTATCCGCACTCTGTTATGACTTTACTTCACAGTCTTTTTATAACGCCGAACATATATGCAGTCCGGCCAGGGTTCATCCCGAGGTATCTTGTTGGGATGGATCCCTGAGCGATTCAGAGATGAACTCGCTCCCGACGGCCACTACTCCTCAACCCGCGGATGACATGGAGGTGTTGTCCCGAAGGCTCCCAGGGCCGGGGGAGGTGACTCTGGAGACGCCCCAAGGTGGAATTCCAGATGTCGGACATGCGGGGTTCAAGATCCCCGCGGATCATGTCGATGAGAGCCATAGTAGGCCGGGCTCTCAGCCGAACACTGTTCCGGAACGTTTAATGGTTCCGGACTCAGGCGGGCAGCCCCTTGTTAGGGAGGGCAAGCCGTCTGCGTCGAGGACTTCCGTTGCACCCGAGGCGCCGGATTGTCTTCTGGAAGCGCTTCGCGGCGCTTCCATGGATGAAGAGCACCATACTCTTATGAGTGCGGTGATTCTGAAGGTTTCGTCTGCCAAGAGCGGACTAACCAAAGCTTGCACCAGCCTCCTGACAGGCTTTGAGGCAAGTAATAAAAATGTGTGAAATTATCACCCGATAGGTAGTAGCCCCTGATACTCTGTTTGGTGTTCGGAAAGAAAAACCAAATGGAGGGTCAATTATAATCCACAGGAGTCTAATAATAAATGTTCATGTGAATAAGCAGGCTGTGCTGCTTGCCGCTGCTGCCCGCACAACTGAGGTTGCCGAACTAAAGTGGGACCTAGAGCAGGCGCAGGGAGAGCTCGACCTCACGAAGAGGCAGCTCGAAGAGAACAAAGGTAAGTGATTCCCCGCTCTTGTGTATTTAAGGATAGATAAAATTGGTTAGTCTAACGCCGAAGCATCGTGACTGTGTAACAGGGGCCACCGCCGAAGTGGTGTCCCTGAAGAAAGCGTTGTCCGAGGCCGAAGACAAGGCGGCCTTGGAATGCAAGGAGCGCGAAAAGCAAAGTGCTAGAGTGGGCGAGGTACAACAAGAGCTCCGGGACCTCGGCAAGAAGTTTGAGTCCGTGGAGCATGATCTGAAGATGAAAGAGGCCGAGCTTGTGAAGGCCCTTGTGAATATGAAAGACGCCAAGGCCGAAGCCGAGAAGGCACAGGAAATCCAGGAGGCCAAAAAGATAGCGGCGGGTAAGAAATTCTTTATGCAAAGCAGACATGTGGAGGAGGCGTTTCTTTTACTTACCCGAGTTCGGAGCTCTCCAGGGGCATTCGCAGATCTGCCACGCAGCGTATCAAATGCCGCGGAGTTCTACCGTGCCCAGGAGGGAGCTCAACGGAGAAGTTGTTTTGGTCCCAGTATGCTGGGGCCGAACATCCAATGCCTCTGAGTGACCAACTGAAGCAGTTAGTCGAACTCCACAGGGCGGCCGAAGCGGCTATGAAAGATTTCATAGTCTGGATGTGGCCTGGTGAGCCCCTGCCAGCTAGCTACTTCGGCCTGATCGAGCGGATGGTGGATGCCTGTCCGCGGCTCAAAGTCATCAAGCGATCCGTTAGCATTGAAGGTGCCCGCCGGGCCTTTGCCCGCGCGAAGGTGCATTGGGGCAAGCTGGATGCGGAGAAGCTGGTGAAGGACGGGCCGCCGGAGGGCAAGGCGCATCACTATCTGGAGAAGTATTACGATGGCATAATGAAGGGCGCTTGTCTCGTGGCCGATGAATGTACCAAGGACACAATTTTGGAATGAATTCACTTCTGTCATGTTTGTAATTTAAGGACGAAGTTACTTGCGCTATGTAGCGCTTTTGTTATTTAAAATATTACCTTCGGTGTGGCTGTTTATAAAATTTTGAAAGTAGGCCAGTCGTCGGCTTCCGCCCCCACGTAACTAGTACTGGGGTGTTTGTGGAAAACTCAGACACTCTTTATCCAAATGTTTGGTCCGTTAAGGAGGTGGCCAGCGCAGCGAACAAGGCAATCGGACTATGCGGCTTTATAACTTTCACTTAGCCATAGAAGTCTACAATTTTAAATTTTGGCGAAGCCCCTAGAATCCGGAAGGCCGAATTGGGGCGCTATATACGCCTAGATCGGACGAAACCGATTTATCGCCAAAAGCAGAAAAATCTTTAAGGATTTATAGACCTCTCAAACAGCGATGATCCTTAAATAAGACTGAGAAGCCTATTGATCTGATGATCCTGTTGTTAAAAATAAGGATCCTGTTGTGCGAGTCCGGAGCACCCCGCAACAGAATCATCAGGCATTAAATAAATCCTTAAATAAGACTGAGAAAAATCCTTTATAAACATTTGTGAAAAAAATGCTCAAATAAGACTGAGAAGCTGACGCTATATGTGATCTCCCATTGATGAATAATACGTTTAAGCGTATGTTTACAATGAATGCATTAAGCGGAGATAAATAGGACTATTTGACATGTCCTATCCAGGGGCAGGTCACGTACAGATAGATAAAACAGGTATAACGATCGTAAAGAGATTCCACCTGGGTGTTTCCTTCTGTGCACAAAGCCTATTACCTCCTTGGTTTTCTCTCCTATGTAAGTCCGGCAATCCGGCTCTTCTGAAGAGGCTGCACTAAAGCAATGTCCTGAAAGGTAAAAGGGAGATATTATGAAGGTATGTTGCGGTGATACCGCAATGTTGACTGAGTCACTGATGCGCCTCCGCCTGTGCCCATGGTATTGTGAGTGCGTAATTGTGTACGCGTGGCACGAATGCTGCTTTAATGGGGTTTGAGTAGAGGCCGGACTGCTAATCGCGCTCTTGGCGTGCCTGATGATCCTGTTGCGGGGTGCTCCGGACTCGCTTGACGATGCTTGAGGTTGTCGTCGCCGGATTGGCGGTTTGCCGGAGGAGGCAGCATTGTACTTCTGCCACAAGGGCTGCAGTATGCTCTTCTGTACGGAGAGAGCGGTCCATGTTTCCGTTAACTATTATGACCCCGCACGGGCCTGGCATCTTGAGTTTGAGGTATGCATAGTATGGTACCGCATTGAATCTAGCGAATGCGGTTCGTCCGAGCAGTGCGTGGTAACCACTACGGGAAGGGACGATATCGAAGGTTAACTCTTCGCTTCGGAAGTTATTCGGAGATCCGAAGACCACTTCCATTGTTATAGAGACCGCACAGCGGGCCTCTACTCCAGGAATTACACCTTTAAAGGTGGTTTTGGTGGGTTTATCCTTGAAGGGTCGATGCCCGTTTTGCACACTGTGTCCTGATAAAGCAGGTTCAGGCTGCTGCCGCCATCCATAAGGACTCGCGTGAGGTGAAATCCATCGACGATTGGGTCTAAGACCAATGCGTCTGAGCCGCCGTGATGGATGCTAGTAGGATGATCCCTACGATCAAAGGTGATCGGGCAAGCTGACCATGGGTTGAACTTGGGGGCGACTGGATCCATCGCGTAGACGTCCCGTAGTGCCTGCCTCTGTTCCCGCTTGGGGATGTGAGTGGCGTAGATCATGTTGACCGTTTTCACTTGGGGGGAAATTTCTTTTGTCCCCCCGTGTTCGCACGCCGGGGCTCCTCGTCATCGTCGTTGTGCAGCCCCTTGTCCTTGTTTTCGCCATTTATTTTGTCGGCCTGTTTGAATACCCAGCAGTCTGTGTTGGTGTGGTTGGCTGGCTTGTCCAGGGTGCCATGAATTTGGCATGAGCGCTCCAGTATACGGTCCAGACTGGACGGTCCCTGGTTGTTTCTTTTGAACTGCTTCTTCCACTGACCGGACATGGATCCGCTGAATCCGGCGTTTATTGCCATGTCTTCAGTGTTGTCGCCGTTGTTCTGTCGCTTATGTCTATTGCGTCGTGGCTTGCCGTTATTGTCGCGGACATCCAAAGTGCCAGAATGTGGCGTGGTGCCACTGCGAGCCAACCAGCTGTCCTCGCCCGCGCAAAAGTAGGTCATTAGTGTTGTGAGAGCTGCCATGGACTTGGGTTTTTCCTGGACGAGGTGTCGAGCGAGCCACTCGTCATGGATATTATGCTTAAAAGCCGCCAGGGCCTCGGCGTCCGAACAATCAACTATTTGGTTCCTTTTAGTTAGGAACCGAGTCCAGAATTTCCTGGCTGACTCTCCGGGCTGTTGAGTAATGTGGCTCAGGTCGTCAGTGTCCGGTGGTCGCACATATGTGCCCTGGAAGTTGTCGAGGAATGCATCTTCCAGGTTTTCCCAATTGCCGATGGAGTTTGCTGGCAGGCTGTTTAGCTAGTGCCGGGCTGGTCCTTTGAGCTTAAGGGGAAGATACTTGATGGCGTGTAGATCGTCGCCGCGGGCCATGTGAATGTGGAGAAGGAAATCTTCGATCCATACTACGGGGTCTGTTGTGCCATCGTATGATTCGATGTTTACAGGTTTGAACCCTTCTGGGAATTCATGATCCATCACTTCGTCAGTGAAGCAGAGGGGGTGTGCGGCGCCTCTGTGCCGGGCTATGTGGATACGCAGTTCGAATTGGTCTTGTCGGATTTTGGGTTCCGGCAGACCCTTGAGGTTCGAACACTGGGGTGTGCACGAAGATCTTTCCCCTAGCAGCTCACGCATCAAAGTCTCGCAAGGATCTAGGCTAGAAAGAAGAACACACAAGGGACACAAGATTTATACTGGTTCAGGCCACCATTGTGGTGTAATACCCTACTCCAGTGTGTGGTGTGGTGGATTGCCTCAGGGGCTGATGATGAACAATACAAAGGGAGAACAGCCTCACGAGGGGCTGTTCTTGAGCTAGTGCGATGAACTGCTAGGGCGAGTTCAGTCGCTTCTCTCTCTCTCTCTGGTCGATCTGTTCTCTCGATCCAATCTCCAGATGCCCCTACCCTGTGGGTGGCTAGTCCTATTTATAGAGGGAGGCCCCGGGCCTCTTCCCAAATAATGAGCGAGAAGGGCGCCAACAATTGGCCATTTTGAAGGGGAACATCCAGTACACTTATCATGACTAAAGTTGGTCTTCGGCTGCCAAAGGCTCTGACGATGACGCCGTCCTAGGCTCCACAATGACCTCCATCTTGCCGTTCTGCTGGTCTTGGTCTTGTTGCACCGAAACGGTAACCTTTGCCTGATGCCTCGGTCTGTGCTTGCCCCCTTTGCACCGAAAGGGAAACAAGGACACTGCACAAATCGGCGCCCGCCTGGTTTCGATCGTCATGGCTTGTGTCACGGGCCCCTCGGGAGGTACCCTGCCTTGATCTCTCCGCCTCCTCGCGAGCCTGCCTGAGGAGGCTGCTCCTGAGGAGGCTTCCTGTCGTCCGCCCCGTGAGGCTTGGCCCCTCGCGAGGGTCTTGAGCTTGAGCTGATGATGCTGGGCTGTGTTGGGGCCCCATTTGAGCCACGCCGCAGGCCGCAGGTAGGCAAGTCTGGGGACCCCCGTTCCCAGAACGCCAACAGTAGCCCCCGGGCCCAAGGCGCGCCCGGACTTGGCTTAGCAGAAAAGCGAAGGGGCAAGTGCGAAGTGCCGCGGGCCCCAACAGCCTGCGGCCTTGGGCGTCGCGTGGCGGTTCATTGGACGTGGGCGCCTCCGCTTCCCCATGATGCCTCATTATGCGCCCGGCTAGGCGGACCCGTGGTTGCACACAGCTATTCCCCTTTTCGCCGCCCACGCGCTTCCTACCCTTCCTCCTTCCTCGAGCTTCAACCTCCACCTCCAATCCAACTCGAACTCTCTCCCCCCCTTCCCACTGTCATGCCGCCGAAGAAGGGAAAGGGGAAGGAGCCCGCGTCTTCGTCTCGCTCGCCTCCGGTGGTGGCTCCCGCCGTTGCCCGGTCCATCATACTCAACCCCGAGGCCTTGCGCAAGGTTCGTTCTACTCTTGCCAGTGCGGCCAGACCACGGTCTGGCCTGCGTCCCATGCTTCCTTTGATAGGATCGTCACGGAGGTCCGGTTCTTCGCCAACGCCTTGTGGGCGGGTCTGGTTCCCCCTTTCTCTGCTTTCTTTAACGCGGTGCTCTCCCATTATCAGATCCACATGATGCACCTCGGGCCTGAGTCCATTACCCTCCTGGCTGTCTTTGCCTTTGCTTGCGAGGCAATGGTGGGCATTCCCCCTTCCGTTGCCCTATTGCACCACTTCTCTTTTCACCTGAGCGACCCCACTCAATGCTTGGGGTGTGTGAGCTTCCTTGCCGTGCCAGAGACGGCTGCTTCAGGGATCGACTTCGGCCTTCCTCCGTCTGAGGCCAAGTTCAGAGAGTGGTGGCTGTATGTGGATGTTGGGGTGCCCAGCCCCCTGCTCTCGCACCCAACCTCGCCTGCTGTTCCCAACTCAGGCTGGGGTCATGAGGCACTCGTGAGCCCCCGACTCATCTTCGTCTGGCGCCGCTTCGAGACCTTGAGGGCTCTCAACGTGACGGCGCCCAAGGTGGTGAAGGAGTCCCTCCAGTGTCGCATTGCTCCTCTCCAGCGCCACTCTCGCCGGATGTGGGACTTTGTGGGGCACAAAAGACCGCGTGCAGCTCCAGGAGGAAGACCTGGCTCCTGAAGCGATGAGGACGGTGCTTAGGGTCCTGACTGGCGATCCTTCCCCAGGCAGCCTTCGACATGATGGTGCCCTCCTGTATCTTTGTTCGGGCAGGGCTGATTTCGTGAAGCAGATGCCTAGCTTCGACGAGTGGGGGCTATGCCCGGCTGGCCTCAGGGGGCCTCGCGAGAATCTTGCCGTGGTTTCTCTTCCGGTTGCCCAAAGCGGCCCTGTCTCAGGCGATGGAGCGGGGAGACGAGAACCGCCGGGAGCTGAAGGGGCTGATGTTGAGGTGATGATGCCGCGTGGAGTTCTGGAGGCGGCATCTCATGAATCCCGTCCTGGAGCAGCGGTAGGCGAGGAGTTGCGGCCTACGGCTCCCGAGGTTGGGGCTCCCGAGGCCCCGGTCATTCCTCATGAGGCGGTGCTCGGTGGCGCTCCTCAGGCCGGTCCCCTTAGTGCTGATCGCCTTGACACCTCCTCCATGCCACAGACCGACCCCTGCGCCGAGCACTTAGGCCGGTTTTGCGTGGATCTCGAGGCCCTCCGCAAGAGGAAGGAGGCCTTGGGTGGTGAAGATCACCCTTGCCGCCTGCTGAAGCATAGGAAGTACTTTGCCATGGACGAGTAAGTCCTCTTCTTCCTTTGCTCCTTTATTTCTCTGTTCTTGTAGCTGATCACGGCCTTTCAGGGCCCTTCCTACTGAATTCACGAAGACGACCAAGGAGCCATCCCCCCAAGCTTTGTCCTCGCTGCTGACCCTTGGCGCGCCGAGCTCGAGCGGCGCCCCTCACGCTCGGCCAGTCAGAGAAGTGACCCGTCCCGCAGGGCATCTCGAGCTTGCACGCCTGCTGTCCTCCCCTCACGAGTTCTCCTGGAGCACGGCCTACTTGCCCCGTGCTCCTTCCTTGATCATGAACGATGATTGGCTGAAGCCAGTCTTGAGCTCCTCTTTTGGGGGCGGACTGGTGCCAGGCCGGGCTCCTGGCGAGGCCCGTCCGGCGATTTCTGGGGCACCAGCCCCCAACCCTGCGCCTGGAGGGGGCATGTCATCCCAGTGCCCTATGCATTCGCCAGTGGCGGAGGGTGACGCGGAAGACGTACTCAGGCGTGCTCGCGAGCGCCGCGCCCTTCGCCAAGAATTCTTCCAGGGGGCGGCGGATGCAGTGAGTTAGATCGAGGCAGAGTTTGTTGGTGAGGATGCGCGCCTCGAGGCCGAAGGCTTGCGCCTCGCTGAGGAGAGGCGCAAGCTAAAGGTAGCCATCTCCCTTGCTCGTCACCAGCGTGACCTTGACAATGCGAAGGCTGAGGTGTCGCTGGCGGCCTCGCGAGAGGCCTGCTCTCAAGCCGTCGAGGATGCCTGAGAAGCAGATCGACGGTGCAAGGATGCGGAGGAGCACGTGTGGGAGCTCCAAGCCTGGAGCAACTCTCTGGAGCAGCAAGTGGAACTGCGCCACGCGGCCCTTGTGTCGCTGAAGGAGGCTTCCGTGTACCAGGCGAAGCTCCAGAAGCGCGTGGAAGCACTGAGGCTGGAGGCCGCCGAGCGCAACCTTGACCTTGAGCGGATGGAGACGAGGGAGCGCCTGGTGGCCCAGGTGGAGGATGACGTCGTCGCGCGCGAAGCCTGGGCCCAAGAAGAGGTCGACCGCCACATGGCGGAAGCTCGCTCGAACCTCGAGCGCCAATACGAAGCGAGGTTGGAGCTGATCAGGGCCGAAGCTGAGGGTAGGACCGCGGCCCTCAGGGCCAAACTGGCCGAAGTGACGCGGCGCGCAGACTCCTCTGCAGCCGCCCTTGGTGCAGCGCAGGTGGAGATGGCCTCTTCCCGTGCCGAGATGCTTCTTCTCCGACAGAGGGTTGATGGCGCCGAGGCCATCGCGCGGCAGAACAAGGACGAGATCCATTAGAGGCAGGTTCTGGAGCATGAGCACGCCCCCATGCTCCAAACGCTCAGGGAACGGGCTAACACGGCCCTGGGCAACATTTGCGAGGCCGCTGCCGAGGTGCCGCACGAGAACAACTACGCCGGCAACCTCCAATATTTCACTGACGTGGTGACGCTTCTGGAGAACCGCTCCGAGAGGTCCCGTTGGCTCGTCGAGGAGAGAAGCCGAGCCTTGCTCAGGCGTGCCTTCTCCCGTGTCTTCAGCTATCTGCAGGACATGGATCCCCACTTCGATTTTGATGCCACCATTGCACATGTGCCCATAGCCATCCGGGGCGACCTGGCGCAATGGGTGGAGGACAACGTGGACGCCCTTGTCAGGGCATTCGCATCTGATGATGATGGTGTGATCGTGGCCGCCGATGAAGGCGGTGTGGTGGACGCGCCTAGCACTGGCGGAGGTGTTGGTGGTGATGGTGATGATGCCAGCGACGCCAGCGACGCCTCTGCAGGCGCCCCAGATGACGCAGCAAGTGATATGTCTGACTGATCGTACGTCACCGCTGTTTACCCTGCGTGAAGAAGGTTCGGGCTTGGCCCTGAAGACTGTAAGAGCATTTTGGGAGGGGAAGCCCCTCATGTAAAGGTTTGCGATCGATATCCTTGTAAGCGTAACGCTGCGTGTGAGCTTAGCTACTGGCCCGGTGATGGGTCAGCTGACCTGTTTACCTTTTGACCCCGACGAATCCCGAGCGGGCCTGTGGGGGCCGCAACGCCTCGAGTGTCTTCTGGGTGATCCCATTGATCCTGCGATGAGAACCTCCGGAGAGGGTGCGACGACAGCGGTCCAGATTGTAGACGTACTTGGCCTGGCCCGGCTCGCGAGGGGCTCGCGAGGGGAGGCAGCTGATGCTAACTTGGACGCAAAGCCGAAACCAGAACACGAGAGATTGCTCGAACGAGATTAAACACCCCTTTCCCAGACACACACAAGTCTCAAGCTCAAATCCAACTTAAATTCAAATCAAAGAAATTTGTCAACAGAGGAAAAGGCAAAAAGCGAAAAGCCGCGTCCGGCACCTAGTCTAGACTTCTATGTCTTCTCACCAGCGCGGAGCTAAGTGCTACCACTGGGCGTGGGCGGGAGCCCCCGAGGCCCGAGGGCGGCTCTCCGGAGACTCTGGGGCATGTACAACCCCACTCATTATTACGTGAGAGTGTCACGGGGCGGCGAGTTTCACAGGCACTGGGCCTTCTTCACAAGTACCGGACTTGCTTCATATCGCCAAACGAGGGCCCCGCCTTGCGCCGCACTCTACCGCCATCGACGGCGACTAGAAACCAAGGATGACGCCAATGGGGTAGAGCGGTCGCCAGCGGTTCCCCTGACGACCACGGGTCCTCTGCCGGGGGCAGGACCTGTGGCACCTCCCCGGCAGAGGGCCTACCTCCGGAGTGTGCCTTGCACCGAGCGCCGCGGGGACGAACCCGGATCTCGACCCCTCTCCTGCAGCCACCGGTGCCCTCCTCCCAAGGGGTAAGAGGCTGCAACATTGGGGCAGCCATCTGCCGCGGCGACCTGTACCTCCTGCGACCATGGTTAGCATAAGCTTGCTCCTGAGGAATTAGTGGTACCAGATAGTTGCTGCCACCGGCGCGGCTGTCGTGGCCCTCTTGGGGCTCCTGGAAGAGCTCAGCTTCTGGTGGCTCCTCGCCCCATCCTGGCCCGAGGAACGAGCCATGGTCTTCTTCCAATGCGCACTCTCGAACCACCATGTGAGGCACATAAGCTTCTGGGACCACCGCCCCGCGGTTCTCGCCGTAATGCCCCACATGCCATGCAGTCCGGCCTAGAGCGTTGTCTTGAGGGTGATGGTGCGGCGGCCCGCCGAGGTCGAAGGTCGCGGCGTGTGCTCCTTCGCCGGCCAGAGATGGGGCCGACGCGACTTGGCGCCCGGCGCTGACGGCCGGGTCGGCATTGAGCAAGGCCTGGAGTCCGCTCGGAGTTGCGTGAGCACGTATGGGGCCGCCATACGGCCCGCCCTGGACCTGGGGGAGGGGGTCAGCTGGACGCAGAAAGGAGGTGCTCCCAAGGCGGCGGCGTCCAGGAGCTCGGCTACTCGCTCCAGCAACACGTCACGGCAGCCCTCCAGCAGCCGGCACTGTAGCAGTTCTCGGGCCACCGTGAGCGCGGCCCTGGAGTTCGCCTGCTCCTGTCAGGTGTGCGGTGCTGTGGCCGCGGCGTGGTTCGAAGCCATAGCTGTTGACCGCGCCTGCCGCATTGTGAGGGCAGGCGGCGTTTGGCCGCGTCTCCCGCGCCCCATAGCGCCCTACGGAGCGCGAGCTGCCTAAGGCGCAAAGTTGAGGTCGCCCTGGGCCGGCGGCATGGCGTGGGCGGGCCATGCCGCCCAGCGGTCGGCGTTGGCAGTCGGGTCGTGTCGGGGAAACTGGTCCACGAACACCTATGGGACCAGCGGACTGAGCTCCTTTCGGTTCGGCGGGGGGCGGAGATCGCACGAAGAGCGGATCGAGGCGAAGCACACGAGCAGTTTACCCACCTTCGGAGCTCTCCGGAGAGATAACACTCCTACTGCTGCATGTCTGAGTGTATTGAGTTCTTGCTCGGGAGCACTGAGTGCTACAGTACACACTAGCTGCTAACGAGACCGAGCGTGAGTGTTTTTCTGCCTTCGAACCCCCCTCTACGTTGCGCATGGGCCTCCTTTTATATGCTAAAGGGGTCTCCGACAGGTGGCAACATAGACAAGGGTAAAAATGGAAAAGGAATTGCGGTTGGTACAACTACCTGTACAGTGTATCATACCTAACCCTGACGGCAGGGGACAAAGGCATTAAATGCCCGTCTACGTCGCCCAAATAGTGCAAAAAGGGACCGTCAGGGATGCCACCGCTTGCCACGATGGCAATCTTGTCAGCGTCGCTTGTCACCGCGCACCGCTGGCCGCACATCCTCTTGCCACGCGCGCCTGGAAAGGTCCCAGGGCGACACATTGGTGGATGTGCTGGAGCACGGGTACAGAGTGGTAGTTTGCCGCGGCAAGCGCCTTGCCGCGGTCGTTGTCTTGTCACGTCCGGAAGCTTGTCGCTCACCGGGCCTCGCCGGGACGCGTGGCGCGTCGCGGCAAGTTCCTTGAGATGCCTTGGTTGGCCTTCCCGGCAAGCTCCTCTTGCCGGGGCCTTGTCTCCTTGGCTTGAATACTTTGTTCTTGAATGGCTCCAAAGGAACCACGGAGGACCTTGGCGGTCACCCGACAAGCTTTGCCGCGGGGTGCTGCAACTGCCCGTGCACAAGTTCGGGATACTAGGGTACCCCTACTGTAGTACACCGACAGGAGCCCCCGGGCCTGGGCCACACACGGTGCCGAGCGCTGTTGGGCCAGGCCCAAAACAGGGCACGGGCACGCGCGGCCTGGGTTACGTCGTATCTCACTCTATATGCACCACGCCCTCCTCGAACGGCACGCGTCGAATGCGGCGTCGTGGGAGAGATCGTGGGTGGTTTCTTTATTCGGAAAGACGGAACGTCTGCCCCCTCCCTCTTTATAAGCAGGGGAAACAGGGGCAGTTCACCCATCTCGCCGGTTGCTATTCCAATCTCAAAAACCTCTGCCGCTCCCCCCTTCTTCCCAAAGCTGAAAGAGAGCAGCGCTCCGCCCCCCATCGCCACCGGCACCACCAACGCCGTCGATCTCTCTCACCACCTCCGCCATGGCTCCGAAAGCCGGGAAGGTTGTGAAGTCGGCCGAGGCGCAGCGGATCGCGGCGCTGCGAAAGGAGCGGACAACTTTCCCCCCTCAGCTCGCCGCGAAGGAGCTGAGGGAGTATTACTACCTCTTCTGGTCGACGGAGACACGAGCGCATCCGCGCACGAAGGTACTCTCAGCTGCCGCTTCGGAACTGGCTCCGAATGAATATCCCTTCTTCGCGTTGTTCTTTTACTGCGGGCTCTGCCCGCCTTTCTCTGAGTTTTTTGCGACATTATGAACACCTACGGGTTCCGCCTCCTTGACTTCACCCCCAATGCCGTTCTGACCATGGCAGTTTTCGAAAACTTTGTTGGAGTCTATCCAAATGTAGCTCTTTTTCGCCACTTCTTTATGCCCCGAGTTGAGAGAGGGGAGCCTTTATCCGGCGGAATCGCCTGGATCTCGAGAACTGGCAAGAAGGAAGCTTATCTAGAGGGAGAGCTCCACAGCAAGTGGGATGAATGGAGAGCAGACTAGTGCTGGATTGTCGAGGAGAACCCGCAGCCATTTACCGCCCAGCGCCAAGCCCCAGTAGCGCACGGCAACGATTGGAGCAACGTGGCCCCGGAAGACGATAGGCTGAAGATTGCCGTCACCCGGATCCAACGCCTCAGGCTTGCCGGGCTCACCGTAGGCGCCGTTGGCGCAGATTTTCTTCGCCGCCGCATCGCCCCCCTGCAGGAGAGGAGGAGACCCGCCTAGGAGTTCCAGAATGCGGCGGATATCATGAGGCTGCACCCGGGCCTCAACTTCAACTTCACTGTCCTGGAACTGGACGTGATGCTCCTGGAACTGTTCAAGCACGATCCTCAACATCCCGAAGTGTTCAGGTTGCCGAGGGGTGTCGTTCCGCTGTGTAACAACTCCTCGCTCGACTGCATCCGTGCAATGATGCCGCCGTGCGATTCGCATGGAATTGTCCCAACTTGGCAAGAGCCCGCAGACGACGTCATGCAGGAGTTCTTTGACGGCTTGGTAGAAGTGCCGGTCCGCTCCGATGAACAGAAGAGCCTTACTCGCGACACCACCGATGCGGAGATGCAGCGCATCGCCACTAGGCTGGAAGAGGTGGCGGCAGCCGCTGCCATGGGCGAGTTTGGATTCACCATGGAGGAGGCAGAGGCAGCAGAGGCGGCAAGCCTTGCCGAGCGAGAGGAGCTTGCCGGCCAGGGAGAGCTTGTCGGGCCTGAAGCTGAGTCGAGCGAGCCCGCCGAGGGCGCGAGCGACTCGTTGAAGATCGACTCCTCCTCTTTCTCACCTTCAGACAGCTCGCCGCAAGCGGAGCCCCTAGCTCCACCAAGAAGGCGTCTCCGCAAGGCCGGGGACGTAGCGGGGCGGCAGACGGGTCAACAGCCGCCGCGCCGCGCGATGCGCTCCACCGTGGCAAGCACTGTTGCCGCGGGAGCACCTCACGCCGCTGCGACAACTAGAGCGGGGTCCTCCCGGACCACCGCTTCTACTCCCGCCAAGCGGCTAAGGGAACCTACTCCTCCGCCTTGTCGCGTCGAAGGTGGGCCGGACTTCGACCTCTCCGCGCTCAGCTCCGACAAGGAAGAGGAAGAGTAAGATTCTTTGCTGTACTTGTAGTTCTTCAATTCTTACTGTTTTGTCTTGTATCTGATTTGCTTTACTCCGAACCCATTCCTTTTCAGGACTCTGGCCCAGAGAGCGGCGAAGAGAGCCAAGGTCCCGGTGATTGTCATCGAGGACGAACCCACGGTGACAGCAGGGGGTGTGTCCGAGACCACCTTGCCGGACCCGGCAACTATTCCCCAAAGCAGCCCCCAGCGCAGCCCCCAGCGTAAGTATATGGTTTACTTCCTGCTGTTAGGCGTGCATGGGTGCTCTTTCTTTGCTGACATCTGACTATTGGTTTGCGTAGGAGCAGAGCAGTCTCACCAGGAGTGCCCGAAAGCCGCTCCCGACATGCCATCTGCTTCGACTACACCGCCAAGGGAGGATTCCCCGGCAAGGGAGCGTTCTTCGGCAAGGGAGAATTTTCCGGTAAGGGAGAAGTCTCCGACAAGGGACAGTTCTCCGGCAAGGGACAGCACCAGCGACCCCCCGGTGGCGGAGACCACGACTGAAGATCCTAGTACAGGTAATCCTCTTGCTTGAAAACTTCCCTTGGGTTCTGCTTCTTCTGATTTTCTTTTTGAATATTTGCTTGACTTTTCTCCCTTTTCCGGTCGTCAGGTCCATCTGCCACGGAGCTGATGGAAACCGAGGTCGCCGGCGAGGAGAACGCGCGTGGCAATACCGACGACGCCGCTGTCATCGAAGAAGAAGCCGGCGCTGATGATCCCGCCGGCGGAGAGGCCGCCAAAGCTGCCGCCGCAAAAGCTGGCGAGGGGTCCGGCGATCGCACTGACGGCCCCGAGGCCGCAGGAGTGTCAGGCACTACGCCGACCGCCGATCCCTCCGCCGCTGCTGCAGCGTTAGGCTTCGAAGAGCCCCAGCCCGGCGCCTATTTGAAGGCCGGCGATGGCGTCTTCATCAAGCTCCCCTAGGCGTCGAACTCCAGGGCACCGATCGAAGGAGAAATCTTTGATGAAGAGTTGCTCGCCTCCGCTGGGCTGACGCTGGTCGACGCGCCGAGCAGCAGCAGTGGCGAGCCTGAGGAGGAGCAGCTGCTACGGAAGTTGTTGTCGCTCTACCGTGCCCGACAGGCCAAGCTGGTATCCCGAGAAGCGCTTGTCGCGAAGGCGGGAGTGGACATCGAGAAGCGCACGGAGGAGCTCCGGGGCCTCAACCAGGAAGCTCTCCGGTCCCTGGCAGAGGAGCGGGAGAAACTCGCCGAGGAGCGGAAAGCCTTCCTCCTCGAGAAGGCTGAAGTTGAAGAGCAACACCGGCTTGCTGCCGAGAAGCTGTCTGCGCAGGAAGGCGAGTTGGCGCAGCGGAAGGTTAACCTTGACAGCCACGAGGAGGAGCTTGCCGCGTGCGAGCAAACATTCGGCGGGGCTCTCAAGGAAGCAGAGGATGCTGCCGCAGCTGCCGAGGCCGCCAAGAAGGAGCTGGAGACGAAGGTGGTGCAGCTGGAGGCCGATCTCAAGGTGAGCGGTGAGGAGCTTGCTGCGCTCAAGCGTGAGCGCGAGAAGGACGCCTACACCCTTGGCGAGCTGCAGGGTCGTCTCGCCGAGAGGAGCAAGGAGCTTAGCGCCGCCAAGGACTCCAACGTAGATCTTGAGTTAAAGCTGACTACTTTGACCAAGACGCTGGACGGCGCCAGGGAGCAGGAGGTGGCCTTGAAGGAGAAGATCAAGGCCGGCGAGGCGCTGCTGGCGAGTGCTGCTACCGCCCAGAACACTTTTAGGGAGAATGTGGAGCACTAGACCGAGGGTCTCGTGGATGTTGCCGCAGCCATCGACAGGGAGCTGGCGCAGCTGGGGATGGAGGATCTCGGGTATTCCTCCGATGAGCACCTACAACCCAGCGCCAAGCTCAGCTTGTTCTTCAAAGGCGTGGCGACGGCCCTCCAGCGACTCTGGGAGAAGATCCCAAAGCAGCTGGCCGACGAGTCGCACAAGATCTGCATGGGAGCTCTTCAAAAGGTGCTGGTGAAGGTGGCCTTCCGCAACCCAGGCCTCAACCTCACCAACGTCCTCAGGACCTTGCCACCGGATGCTGATCTGGAAGCGCTCGAGACCCTTGTCGCACCCATTGTGGACAAGGTGAGCGGGATCAAGAGGGTTGAGGGCGATCGCGTAGATTAGGCCGCCCGTTTTCTCTTTTTCTTGTCGCTGCTGGTCATGTTATGAGAACAATCTGTTAGAGCTGCGACAAGCTATCTTGTAATATGACTCTATTTTGGGTAGCGATTGCTATGTTATTTACTTTACTTGATTCCTTCCTTTGTATGTTTTTGCCCTACGCTTTTAGGGAACTTGTCGGCGCAGGCACCTTAGCCGCGAGCACTGAGTGCGGGACGTAAGCAGCCTGCTGGCGGTGCCGCTACCGACAAGAAACCTTGTCGCAACTAGTTGCAGCTCACTTAAGTTGTTAAGCGGACTCGAAACAAAGTAAGGGCGCAACTAGCTACGAGTTGGTTCCTCCGCGCACAGGTTTTCCATACAAAGCACGGTCGTTCGAGGAAGATAACTTAAAATTTTTAAAACTGATTGCTCAAACTTTAGCAACTTAGCTTTTCTGTCGTTTGCTTCCCGGTAAGGCGAAACTTCCTCGAACGGCGCTTGGTCCACACCATTATCTTCTCCTTTCCCCCCGACAAACTTGTGGGCGAGGGAACCTTCCTTTCTTTGAGAAAGAGAAAGAAGAGAAAATAAAGATATGGAGCCTTACGGCTCGTTATTGCTTACCGGGGGTAGGCGCTGCACAAAGTGTCAGATAACGCATGCAAAAAAAAGTAGAAAGCATGAAATTGACAAGATGTGCGGAGCACATGAGCTTTACTTATGCACGGGGTCTGTGCCCGGCTTCGTACAAAGGATTACATGCAACATCGGCAAGACTTGTACAAAAGGTGGTTGCCGGAACAGGTTCCGACAACCGCGCCCTACAGGTAAAACTTATGAAGATGCTCAATGTTCCAGGAGTTGCTCACCGGGATGCCATCTTCGGTCTCAAGGCGGACAGCGCCAGGCCTAGTGACTGTTTCACCCGGTAAGGGCCTTCCCACTTCGGGGTCAACTTGTTGGAATTCTTGGCGGACTGAACACGCCCAAGAACAAGGTCGCCTTCCTCGAGACTTCTGGCATTAACTTTGCGGCTATGGTAGCGGCGCAAAGCTTGCTGGTATCGAGCAGCTCGTACAGCGCCCTGAAGACGGTCCTCCTCAAGGAGCAACGCGTCATCTTGTCGCAACTGCTCTTGCTCAAGCTCATCATAAGCGAGCACTCGAGGTGACCCGTATACGAGTTCCGTGGGGAGAACTGCCTCTGCTCCACAGACTAGAGCGGAAGGTGTCTGGCCAGTGGCTCGATTTGGCGTCGTCCTGATCGACCAAAGAACCACCGGCAGCTCCTCAATCCAGTTCTTTCCGCACTTGCGCAGCCTGTCGAAAGTCCTGGTCTTGAGCCCGCGCAGCACTTCAGCATTCGCCCTCTCCGCTTGACCGTTACTTCTCGGATGAGCAACAGAAGCGAAGCAGACCTTGGCGCCAAGATCTTGGACGTACTGCATGAAGGTGCGGCTCGTGAATTGCGTGCCGTTGTCGATGATGATCCTGTTAGGGATCCCGAATCGGCAAACAATCGACCTAAAGAACTTGACTGCTGACTGTGCTGTCACCTTCCTCACTGCTTCCACTTCCAGCCACTTTGTGAACTTGTCGATTGCAACGTACAAGTACTCAAAGCCCCCGACAGCTCGGGGAAAGGGGCCGAGGATGTCGAGCCCCCAGACCGAAAATGGCCAGGATAAAGGGATCGTCTGGAGAGCTTGAGCTGGCTGGTGTATCTGCTTGGAATGGAATTGGCACGCTTCACACTTGGTTACTTGTGCAGTTGCATCCTGGAGGGCTGTTGGCCAAAAGAAACCTTGCCGGAACGCTCTGCCGGCAAGTGCTCTTGCGCCAATGTGGTGACCACATATGCCTCCATGTATCTCTGCCAACAGCTTTTGTCCGTCTTCCCGGTGAATACACTTCAATTTCACGCCGTTGAGTCTTCTTCTGTACAGTGTGTTGTCGACAAACTGGTACATACTTGACTGCCGGGCTACTCTTTCCGCTTCTTCTTGCTCTTCGGGAAGTTCTCCTGTCTAAAGGAAATGACAATCTGCTGTGCCCATGCTGGAGCTTGCGGCTCGACAACAAGGACTAAAGGCACATCTGCTGCTGCGGGAACATCCGCTTCTACGGCGAGAACCTGCGGCTCAGCCGGAGCTTGACGTTCCCCGGCAAGCTTGCCGGAGCAAAACTTGTCGGGAGCGTCTGCTTTAGGAGAACAAACCCTAGGGCTTGCCGGAGCAGACTGCTCCTCAGCACCCTAGGTGTTGATTTTGAGGACCTTCTTGGCGGCAGCTTCGGGGAGCTCTGCCGGAAAATAGTCACCAGAAATCAACTTCCTCTTCTTGCTCTGTCCTGTTGATGGCGTTACAGACGATTGAGTCAGTTTGAGCACAAAGATCCCTGGTTCCACAGGTAACTTAAGTGCGGCGCACTTCGACAGGCCATCGGCAATGTCGTTCTGAGCTCTTGGAACATGTTCCATCTGTAGGCCGTCAAAGTGCTCTTCTAGCTTTCTCACTTCATCAACATAAGCTTCCATCAACGGACTCTAATAATTCTTGTTCAATTGGCAGACGACAAGCTGTGAGTCACCCCTGACAATGAGCTTCTTGATCCCAAGGTCTGTTGCGATCCTGAGACCGGCAAGCAAACCTTCATACTCTGCGGTATTGTTCGTTGCTTGCTCCTTGGGGAAGTGCATCTGGACTACGTACTTGAGGTGCTCTCCGGTGGGTGCAACAAGTAGCACGCCCGCACCGGCGCCTTGCAGCGAGAAGGCACCATCAAAGTACATCAGCCACTCTTTGCTTGCTTCCTTGACGGGGATGCTCGTTTCTGGAATTTCTTCATCTTGTGTTGGCGTCCATTCTGCTATGAACTCCGCCAATGCTCTGCTTTGGATAGTTGAAGTGCTCTCAAACTTGAGGCCAAAGCTTGACAGTTCCAGTGCCCACTCGACAATCCTGCCTGTTGCTTCTTGATTTTGTAGTATCCTTTTCAGCGGAAAACAAGTGACGACTGTGATCTCATGTGCTTGGAAGTAATGGCGCAGCTTTCTCGAGGCCATGAGAAGGCTGAAAAGCAATTTCTGCACACCGGAGTACCTTGACCTAGCCCCCTGCAGAAAGGAACTAACAAAGTAAACTGGGCGCTGCACCATTCTTTTCTGCATCTTCTCACGCGCCTGCGCAGATCCATCTTTGTCGGGACCAGAGCTTGCCGGTGAAGTCATCTGCCGTGGTTGCTGGCTCATCATCCGCCTCCCTCTACTAACGCAGCACTAACCACTTGATTGGTTGCCGCTATATATAGCAACAACTTCTCTTGTGGCTTAGGTGCGACAAGTGTTGGAGTGGAGGACAGGTATCTCTTTAAGTCCTGCAATGCAGCCTCCGCTTCCGGAGTCCATTTCATTGGACCTGCCTTTTTCAATATTTTGAAAAATGGCAGGGCGCGCTCAACAGACCTAGAGATAAACCTGCTGAGAGCAGCTACGCAACCGGCAAGTCTTCATACATCCTTGACGCGCTTTGGTGCTTCAATCTGCTCAATGGCCTTCATCTTGTCGGGATTGGCTTCAATTCCCCGCTGAGACACGAAGAAGCCGAGAAGCTTGCCGAAGGGGACTCCAAACACACACTTCTCGGGGTTAAGCTTGAGGTTGATCTTGCGCAGATTTGCAAAGGTTTCGTCTAAATCTTGAATCAGAGTCGCCTTGTCCTTGCTCTTGACCACTATGTCATCCATGTAGGCTTCCACATTTCTGTGTATTTGCGGCTCAAAAGCGTCATGGACTACCCTTGCAAATGTTGAACCAGCATTCTTTAAACCGAAAGACATCCGTACAAAACAGTATGTGCCACATGGGGTGATGAATGCGGTCTTCTCCTCATCCTCTTCTGCCATGAAGATCTGATGGTATCCTGAGTATGCATCAAGAAATGAAAGCAAGTCACATCCGACCGTGGAGTCAACAATCTGGTCAATGCGCGGCAAGGGAAATGGGTCTTTGGGACAAGCTTTATTGACATCGGTAAAGTCGATACAAAGCCTCCATTTCCCGTTTGCCTTGCGCACGACTACAGGGTTGGCCAACCACGTAGGATGGAGCACTCCTCTGACAAGGCCTGCTGCTTCCAATTTCTTGATTTCTTCTGTGATGAATTCTTGGCGCTCCACTGCCTGTTTCCTGACTTTCTGCTTGACGAGCCGCGCATGAGGACAGACGGCAAGATGGTGCTCGATTACTTTCCTGGGAACACCAGGGATGTCAGACGGTTGCCACGCAAATACGTCGATGTTCGCCCGCAGGAAAGCAACGAGCGCGCTTTCCTATTTAGGGTCGAGAGTGGCACTGATGGTGAAGGTACCACCAGTGCCATCCTCCTTGGCGGACACCTTCTTGGTCTCTGGTGGAGCTGCCATTGTCTTCTTACACTTGCCGGTGGAGCTCGATGGTGCTTCCTCGACGGTAGCGCAGCACTCCGAAGAGGTGCGCTTGCCGGAGTGGGCATCAGAACTCTTGCCGGACTTGGTCTTCTTCTTCGCCCCGGGAGCTTCAACGGCAAGTGACTTGCGATCTGTTGCGGCTGCTGCTTCCCGGTAGATCTTGTCGGCGCAGATAAGAGCATCCTTCTTGTCGCTAGGGATAGAGATGACACTTATCGGGCCTGGCATCTTCAGCATGTTGTATGCATAGTGAGAGGCTGCCATGAATTTGGCGAGTGCTGGACGGCCGAGTATCCCATTATAAGGCAATGGAAAGTCAGCAACGTCAAAAGTGACCCTCTCAGTCCTGAAGTTCAACTCGCTGCCAAATGTCACCGGCAACGTGATCTTTCCCTTCGGCTTGCTCCTTCCTGGATTGATTCCTTGGAATGTGCCGGTCTCTTTGAGCTCGCCATCAGGGATCTGGAGTTTCTGGAGTACCGCGGAGGAGATCAGGTTCAAGCCGGCCCCGCCGTCAACTAGCATCTTAGTGACCTTGAGGTTGCGGATAGTTGGTGAAACCAACATCGGCAAGCACCCGACCGCAGTTATGCGATCAGGGTGGTCCTCAATATCAAAGATG
Organism: Triticum aestivum; assembly: GCF_018294505.1. Taxonomy (NCBI): domain Eukaryota; kingdom Viridiplantae; phylum Streptophyta; class Magnoliopsida; order Poales; family Poaceae; genus Triticum; species Triticum aestivum. Next base: position 180,609,936 of record NC_057804.1, read on the forward strand.
ATAGGCGTGCTGGACCATTTCAGAGGCTTGCGTGACTCAACGGGTGGTTCTGCCGCATTGACTTCCCGCACCCACTACTTGAGCTGGCGGTGTGAAGTATGCAGAGAAGCACCGCCGTCAACGCACAGGACCTCTGTGGCTTTCTGGAACTCCTGTTCATCGGTCTCGTCATCATCCATATCTTCATCGTCGTTGTCATCTTCATCCTTGTCGCGGCCGCGGGGAGGTCTGTCTCCTTGCCGCTGCTTGGCCTTGCCGCGGCGTCCTCCTCGGCCTGGGCGTTTCTTGCCGGCTCCTCCAGCACCTTCCTAGGCCTTCTCCTTGTCGCGTCGCTCCTATTCAGCCTTTTGCTGCTCGACAAGCTGCTCGACCTTCTTGCAGCTCTGGAGGTCATGGCCCTTGGTGCGGTGGATCTTGCAGTACTGCTTGTTGGTGCCGTCCTGCTTGTCGGCGACTGCCACAACCTGGTAGTTGGTGCCTGCGGCAATCTCCTCGCCGGAGCTACCAGCTTTGGCTTTCTTGGCGCCACCTCCGTTGCCGGACTGCTCAACGACTAGCACATCTTTGCCTTTCTTCTTCCTGTTGTTCCGCCGCCGGTTTTTCTTTGCCGGGGCAGCCTCCTCACTATCAGATCCTCCTGCTTCTGTATTCTCTCCGGGGAGTTTCCTCCCTTCCTCAGCACGTGCACACTTGTCGGCCAGGGCATATAGCTCACTGACGTCTCTGATCTTGCACATCGCCATCTCCTCCCGCATCCTGCGGTTTCGCATGTTCTGATGGAACGCGCTGATTACCGCGGCAGGGTGGACATTTGGGATGTTGTGCTGTACGCGGCTGAATCTCTGAATGTACTTGCGCAGGGGCTCTCCTTCCTTCTGGGTGAGCAGATGAAGGTCGCTCTCTTGGCCATGAGGCTTGTGGCCGCCTCTAAAGGCGCCGACAAACTGATGGCATAGGTCTGCCCAGGAGGATATGGACTTGTCCGGCAAGTGCATGAGCCAGGATCTGACATTGGGCTTGAGCACCAGCGGGAAGTAGTTGGCCAGGATCTTGTCGTCCCGCCCCCCGGCAGCTTGCACCATGATGGTGTAGATGCTGAGGAACTCCGACGGATGCGACTTGCCGTCGTACTTCTCTGGTACGTCTGGCTTGAAATTCTTCGTGCTGGGCCACTGGACTTGCCGCAGCTCACGAGTGAACGCAGGGCAACCTACCATGTATGGCAAGTCGCCTGGTTCCCCTGGTGCATGCATGTCGACAGAGGGCCCAGCGCGCTGGTCCGATTGACGCCGCGCTTCTCTTCGGCGCTTGGTGCGAGTTCGAGCGTCTTCTTGCTGTCGTTCGTGAAGAACTTGGCACTGATCGCGACGAGCTCGTGGATCTGATGATTCGGTGGAGTCGCTGTTGAGGTGGATCCGGCGAGTCGGCGATCTTGGCCTTCGGGGTGGAGAGTGCATGGTGGTTGCACCCCCACCGGTTTCGTCGCCATCGGCTCGTGCCTGGCAGTCCTGCCGCGGCAGCGATGTACTCGGCTGCCGCGGAGTGTCGCTGTTGGCGAAGCCGATGAGACTCTGAATGGTGGCCCTCCATTCATCGATCTTGTCTGCCATTGGAGGGTAATCCAAGAGTAGTTGAGCTCGCGCCAAAGCTTCTGCTGGAGTGGTGGGTGGCAGTGGCGAACGACGCGAGGAGCGGGATATGCTCGGACTTCTAACTATGTTAGAAGGAGCAGTATCCCGTCCAGGCGACCGTGTCTCGCTCGTGCCAGCATGTTGGCGTGCATGCTGGTCTTGAGCACCCCGAGATCCACCAGCTCGATCTTGGTCCAACGAACGTATGGCACTGCGAATACCATGACGCTGTCGGTCCTGCGCCTCCTGAGATGGGCGCGGTGTGTGTACGGATGCCGAGGTCTGTGCAGCCTTGTCCTTGGACCTGGCAGCACCGTGAGCTCCCTCGTCGATGCCCGTTCTTCCGCCGGCGTCTACCCCACCACCCGTTTGCTCTGGTGGTGGTGGGATCGACGTGGACGGAACAGCTGCCGCCGAAGCCTTCTTCTTCGGTGGCATGTCGATGAAGAAGATGAAGATCTAGCTCGTGTGAACGTCAGATCAGGTTCACACAACCTCGACGCCCCCTACCTGGCGCGCCAAAGAAGTCGGGGAAACTGGTCCGCGAACACCTATGGGACCGGCGGACCGAGCCCCTTTCAGTTCGGCGGGGGGCGGAGATCGCACGAAGAGCGGATCGAGGTGAAGCACACGAGCAGTTTACCCAGCTTCGGAGCTCTCCGGAGAGATAACACTCCTACTGCTGCATGTCTGAGTGTATTGAGTTCTTGCTCGGGAGCGCTGAGTGCTACAGTACACACTAGCTGCTAACGAGACCGAGCATGAGTGTTTTTCTGCCTTCGAACCCCCCTCTACGTTGCGCATGGGCCTCCTTTTATATGCTAAAGGGGTCTCCGACAGGTGGCAACGTAGACAAGGGTAAAAATAGAAAAGGAATTGCGGTTGGTACAACTACCTGTACAATGTATCATACCTAACCCTGACGGCAGGGGAAAAAGGAATTAAATGCCCGTCTACGTCGCCCAAATAGTGCAAAAAGGGACCGTCAGGGACGCCACCGCTTGTCACGATGGCAATCTTGTCAGCGTCGCTTGTCACCGCGCATCACTGGCTGCACAGCCTCTTGCCACGCGCGCCTGGAAAGGTCCCAGGGCGACACGTTGGTGGATGTGCTGGAGCGCGGGTACAGAGTGGTAGTTTGCCGTGGCAAGCGCCTTGCCGCGGTCGTTGTCTTGTCGCGTCCGGAAGCTTGTCGCTCACCGGGCCTCGCCGGGACGCGTGGTGCGTCGCGGCAAGTTCCTTGAGATGCCTTGGTTGGCCTTCCCGGCAAGCTCCTCTTGCCGGGGCCTTGTCTCCTTGGCTTGAATACTTTGTTCTTGAATGGCTCCAAAGGAACCACGGAGGACCTTGGCGGTCACCCGGCAAGCCTTGCCGCGGGGTGCTGCAACTGCCCGTGCACAAGTTCGGGATACTAGGGTACCCCTACTCTAGTACACCGACAGGCTGCTTGACATCAGGCCGGTGAGGCGATGAAACGCGAGGTGGCGGAAGAAGGATTCAGGCGTACCCCTACCTGGCGCGCCAAATGTCGGATTTCGGGTTCCGGCAGACCCTTGAGGTTCGAACACTAGGGTGTGCACGAAGATCTTTCCCCTATCAGCTCACGCGTCGAAGTCTCGCAAGGATCTAGGCTAGAAAGAAGAACACACAAGGGACACGGGATTTATACTAGTTCAGGCCACCATTGTAGTGTAATACCCTACTCCAGTGTGTGGTGTGGTGGATTGCCTCAGGGGCCGAGGATGAACAGTACAAAGGGAGAACAGCCTCGTGAGGGGCTGTTCTTGAGCTGGTGCGATGAACTGCTAGGGCGAGTTCAGTCGCTTCTCTCTCTCTCTCTGGTTGATCTATTCTCTCGATCCGATCTCCAGATGCCCCTACCCTGTGGGTGGCTAGTCCTATTTATAGAGGGAGGCCCTGGGCCTCTTCCCAAATAATGAGCGGGAAGGGCGCCAAGAATTGGCCATTTTGAAGGGGAACATCCAGTACACTTATCCTGACTAAAGTTGGTCTTCGGCTACCAAAGGCTCTAACGATGACGCCGTCCTGGGCTCCACGATGACCTCCATCCTGCCATTCTGCTGGTCTTGGTCTTGTTGCATAGAAACGGTAACCTTTGCCTGATGCCTCGGTCTGTGCTTGCCCCCTTTGCACCGAAAGGGAAACAAGGACACTGCATAGGCCGACGCCTGCCTGGCGCCCGCCTGGTCTTGATCGTCATGGCTTGCGTCATGGGCCCCTCGGGAGGTACCCTGCCTTGATCTCTCCGCCTCCTCGTGAGCCTGCCTGAGGAGGCTGCTCCCGAGGAAGCTTCCTGTCGTCCGCCCCGCGAGGTTTGGCCCCTCGCAAGGGTCTTGAGCTTGAGCTGATGAAGCTGGGCTGCGTTGGGCCCCCACTTGAGCCATGCCGCAGGCCGCAGGCAGGGAAGTCTGGGGACCCCCGTTCCCAGAATCCCGGCAGGTCTGGGTTGCTGTGTTCGGCCTGGCCGGACTTGTTGATGATGTATCCGGCATGACGGTCATCGTCGCGCGCTGGGGCGCGCCCTCGCGATCCGTAGGTCGATCTTGGCTGTCCTGCTTTGTTTTCCAGAATATCTTGCAGATCTTTCCTGTTGCCCCGGGCCATAGTGTATTGGCGTGGGGGTGCGGGCTGGTATTCAGGCCGATATCCCGCTTTATCCAGGCCACGGGGTGGCCGGTCAGCCGTTTGGTGCTCGAGTCCGTATTCCTAGGCTGCCAGGACTTCAATCCATCTATCTATGAGCAGGTCTTGATCAGCCTGGAGTTGCTGCTCCTTCTTCTTTAGGCTCCTCGCAGTGGCAATAAGCCGGCGCTTGAAGCGCTCCTGCTCCACCGAATCCTCAGGCACGCCGAACTCGTCGTCGCCGAGGCTAATCTTGTCTTTGGAGGGGGGCATATAGTTGTCCTCCTTCGGGTATCCGTCAGTCGCCTGTTCATCTGGGCTGACCTGCTCATCCTCCTGTTCATCCTGATCGAAGGCGGGCTGGTCAGGGTTGTATTCCTCTTCGGCACCATCCGGATTACTTTCCTCTTCGGGGCCGGTATTGCTGTGGCGGGGCTTGGAGCGGCGCCGACGACGCCCATGCTTTGCTTTTCTTCCTGAGGGGTTATCCTCCGTTACCTCGTCGCCATTGGTTTCCTTCGGAGTGTCCAGCATGTATATATCGTATGAGGAGGTGGCCGTCCACCGCCCTGTGAGCGGTGGCTCCTATAATTCTCCAGCATCGTCGTCCATACCATCGATGTCTTCGGAGTCGAAGTCAAGCACGTCGGATAAATCATCAACCGTGGCAATGAAGTGGGTGGTGGGTGGGCAACAAATTCCTTCGTCGCCTACTTCCCACTCAAGCCGGACATAGTTCGGCCCGGAGCCTCCTGACAAAGAGAGAGACTTCAATGAGTTCAGCATGTCGCCAATGGGCGAGTGCTGGAAGATGTCCGCAGTGGTAAACTCCATTACCGGAGCCCAACCTGGCTCGGCTGGCTCGAGGGTCTGCGGACCGGAACCAACAACCGGATACGAGTCCGAGGGCCTGGGGTTACAGGCTTCCGCAGAGGTGAGACCTGTGTTCGGCTCCACCGCCGATGAGTGTGCGGCCTACGGGGCGGGGTCCACCCTTCCGTCCTTAGGCAACACAACCTGCTCCGGATTTAGATCCGAGGCTACTACAGGGGTGATATCCCGAGCTTCGTTCGACAGCAGGTCTAAGCCGTGCTCATCGTGACTGTTCGGTGCTCCTGGCGCAGGCCCAAATCTGTCGAAGATCAAGTCTCCGTGAATATCCATTGCGTAGTTCAAGTTTCCGAACCTGACCTGGTGGCCAGGGGCATAGCTGTCGATCTGCTCCAGATGGCCAAGCGAATTGGCCCGCAGTGTGAAGCCGTCGAACACCAAGATCTGTCCGGGGAGAAAAGTCTCCTCCTGGACCGTGTTGTTGACGATTGAAGGCGCCATCAAGCCCGGCAGCGATGACACAGAGGAACTCTCAATGAAAGCACCAATGTCGGTGTCAAAACCGGCGGATCTCGGGTAGGGGGTCCCGATCTGTGCGTCTTAGGCTGATGGTAACAGGAAGCAAGGGACACAATGTTTACCCAGGTTCGGGCCCTCTCAATGGAGGTAAAACCCTACTTCCTGCTTGATTAATATTGATGATATGGGTAGTACAAGAGTAGATCTACCACAAGATCGTAGAGGCTAAACCCTAAGAGCTAGCCTATGATGGTATGATTGTAATTGTGATCGGCCTTCTAAGGACCAACCTCTCCGTTTTATATAGACACCGGAGAGGGCTAGGGTTTACATGGAGTCGGTTACAAGGAAGGAAACACAATATCCGGATCGCCAAGATTGTCTTCCATGCAAAGGAGAGTCCCATCCGGACACAGGCCGAAGTCTTGAGTCTTGTATCTTCACGCTTCAATAGTCCGGGCGATGTATATAGTCCGGCTGTCCAGATACCCCCTAATCCAGGACTCCCTCAGCTGTCACCTCGGCGTACCGACGTGCTGACATGGAGGGACGTTGGCATCACCTTCCCGACCTACCATGTCACCTCGGCTGGACCAGGGGCTTCGTCATCTCTTCATTAACTCACGTTTGGGACTTTGGCGGCACACTGCCGGCCTGCTCCGTCACCTCGGTCGGACTGGGGGTTTTGCCTCGCCACATCGGCCGTGCTATGTCGCCACTTCGTAGTGCCGAGCTCTTCGCTCCTCCACCTCGGGCCACGTCATCGACGCCGAGCACATTAACCAGCTAAGTCGGTTTCATGCTCGCACTTTTTATTTTATTTTTTATTTGTGTTTGGTTCAACCAAGCATTAATGTTTTTGTTAAACAAAAAATACAGTTTGATAGAAACAATTTCCTTTAACCAAGTTAACTGGGGCTCTTAAATTTATATGAGCCGTTTATAATAAATGTTTTCTTCTAAGTCATTGCAAAGTCTTTTTCTACCACTCCTTTTTCGATTCGAGTGTATGGTCAATAGCCGGATAGCCCGGCTTCTCTAAAGCTGCTCGAGTTTAGTTCAGTAAACTGGCCTCGGAGAAGCACTCCACCTTCGGGATAAGCAGGTTGAAGCCGATGCTGACCTACTTGCAGTTTAGAGCTCGGATGTGTCATGTTAAAGCACGACAGAAGCACAAAAACTTTAAGACCAATTTTCGTTTTGGCACCAAAAACTTGATTTAGTTCGGGTGTAAAGTTTTTACTAAAGTTTTTTGTTTCTCCAAGCCTATGGCACTTTTAACATATTTAGGTTTCCAGCATAAGTCTCGTAGTGCAACGCCGGACACCTTTAGAGATTCGGCAATATCAACAAGGGGCTGCAACTAGAGCCGAACCCATCAAAAGCCAAGGTAATTCATGGAGTCGTCGGCAAAAACATTCTCGGATATTGCTATATATGCATCGGTTTCGAATTATGTCTTCGGTCGATAGTTGGGTTGCCCGGATCCTGTGCTTGCCTCCTATGTTCCGCTTTGTTCGGCTAGGTGTACAAAGGGAGAACCACTGTGATTGTGCTTCTAGCTCAAATGGTTGAGAGCCTCAGTGGAGAAAGCCGAATACTGACTGTCACAATGAGCATAAACTTCTCAGTGATCCGATGACTGTGTCAAACTATAGATCGGCCGAAGTGTTAATGGCTTGACCTCAGCTGGCGCTGAACACTAACCGGGGGCTTGTAGCTAGCTTCCCCAATTTAAGTTCCCATGACTAAGTGAAAGTTATAAAGCCCGCACATCTGATTGCCTCGTTTGCACTAACAGAACCACCTCCGGGCACCGAGACGTCGGCTAAGGGTTGTTTTGTTATTGCGGAAACACCCTGCATATCATCTACAAAGGGGTGGAAGCCGACGGCGGGCCACTTTCCAATGATAAATGGTCGCAACGGAGTCAAAATAAACATATCTTCAACATTTGTATTTAGTTTACAAGCGCCACCTTTCGTAATCATTGTTATAAAGCCATAAATATGCATCAAATTTGATTTGGGATTTTGGCCAACCTGGGTTGCCTGGCTCCTGTGTTTAACCCTATGTTCACGATTGTTCAGCTAGGGGGTAAAGGGAGCACCTCTGTGATTGTTACTACCGGGTCATCCGGGTTAGTACCTCAGACTAGGTGAAGCCGAAAGCTAGATATCTTAAGAATATAATTGGTCGGCCACGACGAAAGCGAAAATTTAGGTTCACTAAAACCACATAGAGTTTGGGAACTTTCCCCGAACTAAATCCTCAATATTTTTCTCCCACATTCACCGGAGGTGAGGTTTCATGATCATGCTCATCATGACATCCCAAAGAAAGGAACCGATAGCGGGACTATGTTCTTTGGAAGTTTTTTCTTACGTTCATAGTAATATAACATATCTCTCCGTGTACCTTTGTTTATAAAACCATAGCCGGATTGCCTTGTTTGTCGTAAATCTTTTCCCTTATAAAGGCTTTATAAAGTAGGAGAAACACTCCTCGGCTACTGGCCCAGGAGGTTGAAGCTGATGGTCGGTCAACAAAGTTTTGTACAATGCGGATCCGAGCATTAATGATGTAGAGTACTTGGATACGTAGAATCATTACACATAATTTGTGATTTTACTCCAGATATCGATCCTTAATTCGGCCACCCGTACCCACATTAAGGCTCGGGGGCTACTGGGCTTTGGGTTTATCATTTACAAATATTAAAGGGGCACATCGATCCCCTGATCTGGTGTTGTCACCTGACCAGTGGCTCGGGGCCTACTGCATTGCCTATTCAATGCATAAATTTCAAAGTCCTCAGTGTTCGTCTTAACCAAGCTATGGGCAAACGCGTCTTCAGACAACAATAGGTACCATCTGGAACTTATCCAACATCAAGCTAATATATTACAACGACTTCTCAAAACCCTCTCTCAAGGGCTCGTCTGCCGATCACTATCTCCTCTAAATGTACATCTCAGATTTTAGACCGACACACACCTTGAGGGCTACTGGCTATACATCTCGTCAGCAAACAGATTGCACCAATCGGAAATAAAATCCGCAGACAATCAACCCAAAACTGGCTATACATGCAGTCCGGCAGGCCGACATAAAGTGTTGGGGAACATAGTAATAATTCAAAAAATTCCTACGTGTCACCAAGACCAATCTAGGAGATGCTAGCAAAGAGAAAAAGGGAGTGCACCTTCATACCCTTGAAGATCTCTAAGCGGAAGCATTACAAGAACGTGGTTGATGGAGTCATACTCGTGGCAATTCAAATCGTGGAAGATCTGATCCAAGCGTCGAACGGACGGTGCCTCCACGTTCAACACACGTACAACCCGGGGACGTCTCCTCCTTCTTGATCCAGCAAGGGGAGAAGATAAGTTCAGGGAGAACTCCGGCAGCATGACAGCGAGGTGGTGGAGCTCGTGGTTCTCCAGCAGAGCTTCGCTACGCTCAACGGAGGAGGAGGAGTTGGAGGGGGAGGGCTGCGCCAGGGGCAAGGGGGTGCAGCTCCCATACGCCTCCCCACTATATATAGGGGTGGAGGGGGATAGTTGCTTGCCCTCCAAGTCCATTGGGGCATTGGCAAAGGTGGGAGGAAAGAAAGCCCATCCTTTCCCTACCCCACCAATTGTTATCCCCCCTTTTAGGGATCTCGATCTTATCCCTTCGGAATTTGATCTTATTCCTTCCAAGGGGGATCTTGGTGCGCCTTGACCAAGGGTGTGGGGCCTTGCCCCCACTACCCACGTTCATGTGGGCCCCCCATGAAGGTGGGCCCCACTCCGGAACCTTCTAGAACCTTTCCGGTACAATACCGAAAAATCCCGAACATTTTCCGGTGGCCAAAATAGGACTTCCCATATATAAATCTTTACCTCTAGACCATTCCGAAACTCCTCGTGACATCCGGGATCTCATCCAAGACCCCGAAGAACTTTCCGTAACCACATACAATTCCCATTACAACTCTAGTATCACCGAACCTTAAGTGTGTAGACCCTACGGGTTCGGGAACCATGCAGACATGACCGAGATGCCTCTCCGGCCAATAACCAATAGCAGGATCTGGATACCCATATTGGCTCCCACATGTTCCATGATGATCTCATCGGATGAACACAATGTCGGGGATTCAATCAATCCCATATACAATTCCCTTTGTGCATCATTATGTTACTTGCCCGAGATTCGATCATCGGTATCCCTATACCTTGTTCAATCTCGTTACCGGCAAGTCTCTTTACTCGTTCCGTAATGCATGATCCCGTGGCTAACTCATTAGTCACATTGAGCTCATTATGATGATGCATTACCGAGTGGGCCCAGAGATACCTCTCCGTCATACGGAGTGACAAATCCCAGTCTCGATTCGTGCCAACCCAACAGACACTTTTGGAGATACTTGTTGTCGGTGTCAAAACCGGCGGATCTCGGGTAGGGGGTCCCAAGCAGTGCGTCTTAGGATCAATGGTAACAGGAGGGAAGGGACACAATGTTTACCCAGGTTCGGGCCCTCTCGATGGAGGTAAAACCCTACTCCTGCTTGATTAATATTGATGATATGGGTAGTAGAAGAGTAGATCTACCACGAGATCAAAGAGGCTAAACCCTAGAAGCTAGCCTATGGTATGATTGTTATTGTATATGTCTATCGACTAGACTGGCCCCGGTTTATATAATGCACCAGAGGCCTAGGATAACAAGAGTCCTAGCCGAATACGCCGGTGGGGGAGGAGTCCTTTTCTTGATCGCCAATTCTTGTGGATTCTTCCTTGTATGCGGCAGCTGTCCGGACTGGCCCATGAGTATACGGCCATGGGGGTCCTCGGCCAAATCCAACTGATCGGGAGACGACGCGTTGAGTACCCCCTAGTTTAGGACACCGTCAGTAGCCCCCTGAACCGGTCTTCAAGTTAGGGACGCTCCTCGATTCTTCTGAACTGTTCTTCATCTTCGGTTGCCGGTCTTGAAAACTGGTTCAACAAATCTTCTCATCTTCGATCTTGAGGATCGCCGAAATGCATTAGACAAGTTTATACGTCGAGTATCCGAGGAGCCCCTTTAAGTTTCCGGCCTTTATCAATGCCTTGTTATTTTTATGCCACACCTCGGGTTTGAAGTTGTTCCCGGGCGGCAACGTACTCTTGCGTCCGAGCTCCAACGCCGGACTGCATTCGAGGTATCTTTTGCAGCCGAGCACCAATGTCGGACTGCTTCCCAGCTCTAGCGCCGTACTATGTATCCGAGCTCCAACGCCGGACTGTATCCAAGCTCCAACGCCGGACTATGTATCCGAGCTCCAACACCAGACTATATCCGAGGTGTCATAAATCACCTTGGTTCAAAGAAGTTTGAAGGAGTTAAGCCGAACTTAATGCCAGAAATGCCCTCTATGGAGCGAGCCACTAGCGCCCGAGCTTTATGCCGGACTGCTTCCGAGGTGGTGCACCTTCCTGAATGTGGGCCGATTTTTGTCAATATTTTTGATTGGTGCAATTTATTCTCTGCCGAGATACATAGCCAGTAGCCCTCAAGGTGGGTATCGGTCTAAAACCCGAGATGCACATGAAGGATGACATAAGACCGCTGATCCCCGTAGCCGCTGAGACTCAGGTTGATTTACAAAATTGGGCTGAGGATCAAGTCCTAGCTCGGCAGAATACTTTGGGACACAAAAAGCGGCGTGCTCAGTCCCCAAGACTCAGGTTGGGTGCGGCCGACCAACCTAAGGATCAAAATCTCCTCGGAAACTGTATTGCACTTAAAATTTTCTGCATAGAACAGGCAATGCAGTAGCCCCCGAGACACTGGTCGGGTGGCAACACCAGATCAGTGGATCGATGTGCCCCTTTAATATTTGTAAATAATAAGCCCGAAGCCCAGTAGCCCCCGAGCCTTAATGCGGGCACGGGAGGCCGAATTAAGGATCGATATCCATAGTAAAATCACAAATTATGTGTAATGACTCTATGTATCCAAGTACTTTACGTCATTAATGCTCGGATCCGCATTGTACAAACTTTGTTGACCGACCATCGGCTTCCACCTCCTCGGCCAATAGCCGAGGAGTGTTTGTCCTACTTTATAAAGCCTTTATGAGGGCAAAGATTTACAACAAACAAGGCAATCTGGCCATACGGTTTTATAAACAAAGGTACGCAGAGAGACATGTTATATTACTGTTTAGCAGAAGAAATGTCTTCCAAAGAAAATAGTCCCGCTATCAGTTCCTTGCTTTGGGTTGTCATGCTAAGCATGATCATGAAACCTCAGCTCCAATGTAAGAGCAAAATATCGAGGATTTAGTTTGGGAGGCCAGTTAATAGCCCCCGGTAGTGTTCGGCGACAGTCGAGGTCAAGCCGTAAACACTTTCACCATTGTTATGAATGGCCCGTCATTTAATGTCGTCATCGGATCGCCGACCAGTTTACACTTATTGTGACAGTCAGTTTTCAGCTTTCTCCACTGATGTGCTTAACCATGTGAGCTGGAAGCCCAATCGCAGTGGTTCTCCGTTTGCACACCTAGCCAAACAAAGCGGAACATAGGAGGCTAGCGCAGGAGCCGGGCAACCCAACTATTGACCGAAGACACAATTTGAAACCGATGCATATATAGCAATATCCGAGAATGTTTTTGCCGAATCTCTAAAGGTGTCTGGCGTTGCACTGCGAGACTTGTGCTGAAAACACACAAATAGTTGAAAAGTGCCATGGGCTCGAAAATCCAAAAAACTTATTCAAAAGGTTAATGTACGAACTAGATCAAGTGTTCGGTGCCCATCGAAAATTGGACTTTAGAAAAAAAAGGTGCTTCTGCCGTGCTTTAACATGACACATCCTATCTCAAAACTTCAAGCGGGTCAGCCTACGGCTTCAACCTCCTATCCCGAAGGCGGAGTACTTCTTACTAGGCCAGTTTAGCAAACTAAACTCTAGCGGCTTTGAGAGAGAAATTAGGCTCCCCGGCTAGTGACCGTACACTTGTGTTGAAAAAAAGGAGTGATAAATAATAATAAAAACTTTGCAACGACTAAGAATAAAAATACTTATCATAAAATGGCTCATATAAATTTAAGAGCTCCCAAGTGACTTGGGTAAAAGAATGATTGCATGTACCAAAGTACTTATATCATATCTATGTTCAACCGAACTTTAAACGCATCTTAACCGACCGTCGGCTTCACCCTCTTCGGTCAAGGACCGATAAGTGTTATGTACTCCATCTATCGAGAATATCGACGGTGTTTCCAATAACCAGGCAATCAGGCCATAAGGCTATAACAGACAAAGCGCGCTCAGGGAACTTATGCTATATTACTGCGAAGTGTAAGAAGCATCTTCGAAGAAAATAGTACCCCCACCGATACCTTTCTTCGGTGCTCATTGTTATTATGAGACTTGTGCAATAGATTTTTTGTACTCATGAGTTCCGTTGTGTGCCGACCATGATTGAAAGCAATAAGAGCGCTAGCTTTCGGCTTCACCTAGTCTGAGGTCCGGCTCGGGTGACCCGATCGTGACAATCGCAAAGGTGCTCCCTTTACTCCCTAGCCGAACAATCGGGAACGTAGGGGTAAGCACAAGAGCCAGGCAACCCAGCTTGCAAATCGCTTAAGTCAATATGGTGCATATTGTGGTGTAATACACGAACAAGGAACGAAGCCGTACAAGTATAATCATATGCAAGAGGAAAAGCTTCATGAAGGAAGCCCCCAAATGAATTGGCTATTTGAATTTATGCGTCACAAACAAAGTTTGGAAAAGAATTTTTTTACAAGCAACATTTTTCCAAAAAAGTATGATGCTTGGTCAAACCGAACACAAGTAAAAAATTAAAGCTTTGAGCATGAAAGCGACTTAGCTGGTTAATGTGTTCGGCATTGATGACGCAGTCCGAGCTTGATACGGGACAAGGTTCCATCCCCCAAGCCGGTCCCGAGGTGGCGGAGCGGAGAGCTCGACACGCCGAAGTGGTGACATAGCACGGTCAATGCAGTCCGGCAGAGTGACGCCGAAGTCCCCGGATCATTTTCCTGTGCACAAAAAATGGTGCAAACCGGAGATAATAGTAATAATGATAATTAAAAAAACAAATCGTTGCATAATAAATAATTTATGCAAAGTGAGTAATAAAAGAAATATGGCCTGGCACCGAAGTCATTGTCGATGCAGTGCGGCGGCATGATGCGGTAAAGGCATGGCAAGGCCTGAATTCACAGGTCGGTTTGAGTTCCGGATACGATGTTCGCCGGACTTTGTACAAAAATTGACCGGACCACCATGCGACCGTTGTTAATGCGGCCACCATTTGATAGACCTGCGTACATATAATGGACAAACCAGAGTAATAATTCGTTGGAAAAAATGAACCCAGACAAGCAAAAAATACTAGGATTAATAGCACCTGGCTTATTTGTTGTAGCAATCCGAAGAAAGGTGATTCTCAAAATTGGGACTCGATCCGCACACCTATCGCCTGATGGGCGATAAAGCAACGGCATGACGATGATGGCAAAGGTTGGCTCGCCGAGGCAAAGCCCTCGGTCCAGCTAATGTGACGGAGCTGGTCGGCCAGCGACGCTGAATTCTCCAGAGTAGGTTGATGAAGAGATGATGAAGCCCCCGGTCCAGCGATGCAGGTCATGACGTGGTTGATGCCGGCTTGATGAAGTGACTGTGTGGTGATGCAGGTGTGCCCGCTCTGTGTAATCCGTGGGGCGGCGATGTTGGTGACGATTTATCCTTTGCGATGCCGAACTATTGTTCGGCTGGCCGAGATGATGATCCAAAGAAATTGAGCTCGGCTCAACAAAGCGACGATGTGTCTAACGCAGGTCGGCCGCCGTGGAGTGATGTTGCCGGACTGGTTTGACACCAACATGATGTTGAAGATCATGTTCAAAAGATTTTAAGGTTATCGGGATGTGTTCGGGAAAAAAACACGATACCCCATACAAAAATTCCTTCAAAAAGGATGTGTGAATTCCCGTCCATAAAAAAGACGAACTCGGGTCGGATTTATTTTCGCGCAGAAAACAGATCCGAAAAGTGATGCACTAATTGGAAGGTTCCCGGAGTTTGGACGGTCGGATCGAGCTGAAATTTTGGGAGGTGGTAGATATAGGAATTCCGCAGCCGATCAACGGTTGGATCTTCCAAAGGACGTCCGAGCTAGAAGCTGGACACCACGCCCTAAACTCGCCCAGATTCTCGTCCAGATTCAACAGGGCTCCGGTATATCGGAGATTGCCAGAGATTCCTCCATCGGAACTCGACGAAATTTTTGCAGGGTTGTTGTAGACTTAATTCCGCATAATTCCACCGAAATAATTGTTTAGGCGACGCTCGAGGAGGCGGTGGCGGCGGATACAAATTTGATGTCCAGAAAAACAACACGGTCGCCTGAGGGCAATGTTGACGTTGAGCCCCCCAGCTCCATGGATGACTCCTCCATGATCTTGACATATATCGGAGTTGGTGTTGATGAAGGCCCTCATCCGGACTTGACGATCGGAGGTAGGGCGCAGTCCTCGGTCAAGCCAAGGTGACCAGTCGAGCTGGTGACGAAGAAGCCGACGTCGCAGTTGACCTGCAGTCGAGCCATTGATCCTTTCGCCGATCACACAGTAGAACTCTCAATGAAAGCACCAATGTCGGTGTCAAAACCGGCGAATCTCGGGTAGGGGGTCCCAAGCAATGTGTCTTAGGATCAATGGTAACAGAAGGCAAGGGACACAATGTTTACCCAGGTTCGGGCCCTCTCGATGGAGGTAAAACCCTACTCCTGCTTGATTAATATTGATGATATGGGTTGTACAAGAGTAGATCTACGATGAGATCAAAGATGCTAAACCTTAGAAGCTAGCCTATGGTATGATTGTTGTTGTATATGTCTATCGACTAGCCTGGCCCCGGTTTATATAATGCACCAGAGGCCTAGGATAACAAGAGTCCTAGCCGAATACACCGGTGGGGGAGGAGTCCTTGTCTTGATCGCCAAGTCTTATGGATTCTTCCTTGTATGCGGCAGCTGTCCGGACTGGCCCATGAGTATACGGCCATGGGGGTCCTCGGCCCAATCCAATTGATCGGGAGACGACGCGTTGAGTACCCCCTAGTTCAGGACACCGTCACCTATAGTGCACCTTTATAGCTACCCAGTTATGTTGTGATGTTTGATACACCCAAAGCATTCCTACGGTATCCGGGAGTTGCACAATCTCATGGTCCAAGGAAATAACACTTGACATTAGAAAAGCTCTAGCAAACGAACTACGCGATCTTGTGCTATGCTTAGGATTGGGTCTTCTCCATCACATCATTCTCCTAATGATGTGATCCCGTTATCAAAGACATCCAATGTCCATGGTCAGGAAACCACATCCATCTATTGATCAACGAGCTAGTCAACTAGAGGCTCACTAGGGACATGTTGTAGTCTATGCATTCAGACATGTATTAGGGTTTTCGGTTAATACAATTATAGCATGAACAATAGACAATTATCATGAACAAGGAAATATAATAATAACTATTTTATTATGGCCTCTAGGGCATATTTCTAACATAAAGCTTAGATGCAAATGGTTGGCTCCATAGAGGGCATTTCTGGCATTAAGCTCGGCTGAACTCCTCTAACTTTTTCGAGCAAGGTGATCTATGACACCTCGGATATAGTTCGGCGTTTTGAGCTCGGATATAGTCCAATGTTGGAGCTCAGATACAGATCGGCGTTGGAGCTCGACTGCAAAACAACATTTCGGATGTAGACCGGCATTGGAGCTCGCCTGCAAAAAGGGTCTTCGGATACTTGACGTGTGAACTCTTCAGATTTAGCTCGGCAATCCTCAAGGACAAAGATGGGAAGATTTGTTGAACCAATTTTCAAGACCGACGACCCAAGATGAAGAACAATACGAAAGAGTCAAGGAGCGTCCCCAACTTGAAGACCGGTTCAGGTGGCTACTGACGGTGTCTTGGACTAGGGGGGTACTCACCATGTCGTCTCCCGGTCAGCTGGATCGGGCCAAGGACCCCCTTGGCGGTTCACTCATGGGCCACTTCGTGCAGCCCATGCCGCATACAAGGAGGTTTCCACAAGACTTGGCGCCCAAGCAAGGACTCTCCTAAACCCTAGGCCTCCGGTGTGTTATATAAACCGATGCCAGGCTAGTCAATAGATCATCTGATATTCATTAGACCAATCTCATGGTAGACACATGTACCCTGTACTACACCCATATCAATATAATCAGAAGTAGGGCGTAGGGTGTTATATCTTCATGAGAGCCCGAACCTGGGTAAAATCCCGTGTCCATGTTACCATCGCTCCAAGATGCCTAGCTTAGGACCCCTACTACGAGATATGCCGGATATAGAACCGATAGAGAGGACCCATGGTGCTTAACTAATACTTAAATATTTTGTGTTAGGCGAGATTAAACTTGAATGAAGGAGTTAAATCACAAGTGTACAAAGCTTGAGTAAAAGAGTTAACTTGAGTATAGTACCAAAGAATATATGGGTAGCGAGTGTAGGAATACAAGGAGGTTGATGGGAATCAACACACACTTAATAGTGATATGAAACACTCCAGTAGTAATAAAGTAACTTCATTACCACCTCTATGCACTAACTCATGGATTGTTGCTCAATTACGAAAGGACACAAACGCATCAACATATATGGAGTAAGGTTTATCAGGCAAAACTCAGGACTAAACTTAGCACTTGTCTTTAGTTTCTTCAATGCGACGTTGCACCTGAGACATCCAACTTAGAGGTGTCTGGTGCCAAGCGAAATTACACATAATAGTAGCAAAAAATCAACATACATGAACACCATTAATTTTACATGGAAAACCCCCAAGTTGGGGTAAAAACCATGGGTCAAAGCCACTTAAATCTTATTCCATTATAATCAAATGTGAGATACAACAAGTTCTTATCTAGATAGCACTAGAGGCTTTTATATATCATTATCTCTCATTCTTGGATGACAACAAGATTTAGGTCTCAAGAGCTAGGGACTATAACAATCTCACCAAGTATGGTGGAAATACATCTTAAAGAAGATAGGGTGGCACATCAGATCATCACAACCTTAGGAATGAGCTCTGTTTGCTTGCTTGCAAGCTCTTCCTTGAATGTTCATCTATTTCCCTTTCTCTCTTTGTTTTCCCTTCTTCTTCGATGGAGGATATCCTGATTTTTCTTCACTTGTTATGGTGGCTACTGGATAGGAGTCTTAACCTATCCCTTTCCCTTGTGCAAAGACGACAGTGATCCTGTTGACGGGTAGTGGACTCTGGCACAACTTTGGGATACATGAAGGCTATGAATGTCCATATCCTCATACCCACATGAGGAGGGTATCCCAAGAAATCCCCCCTCTGACTCAGGAGGGAGGCATTGCCAAACCTGGTACCTCGCAACATGCATGTAGATTCTCACTTGGAAATATCTTGGCCATCATATATGAACCATTCTTGTAGGTATGAATCTTCTAAGGTTGTAGCAACTTGAAACTCACAACATATTGAATCCAATGATACCTCACATGAATGTGCTTGGTTTGAGAGTGATATGTTGAATTCTTGGCAAGATGAATATCACTTCAACTATCATGAAATAGAACACACTTCTCTTGCTTCATGCCTACTTCTTGCAAGAAGTTATTCATCCACAACCCTTTCTACAACCATCAATTGTGGCTATGTACTCGACTTTTGTGGTTGATGTAGAAACACATTTATGCAATCTTGATTGCCATAACACTATCCCCTGCATAAGTCATTAGGTATCCAAAGGTTGACTTCCTATGATCGCCATCACCAACATAATCTAAATCATTTTAGGTTTGAGCCAAATGTCACACATGGCACAGAGAAGGTCCAGAACAAGAGAACGATATCGTCCAAGAGGGGAGAATGGAAGCAGATAAGGAACCGTGCAGACTAAGGAGAGGTTCCAGAATCATCAACGGCCATCCATGTGAGGTCCAACTTTGATAGATCTCTCTGGTCACCTCACGGGCACAAGCCTCCGGCCCCTTTCCTCAGGGGGTCTTGCCTCCAGCTCTTTGGACACCTCATGCCCACTAGGCCTTCTACACCTCCCCTCGATGCCCATAGGCCTGCCAGCAATAAAATACTAGAACTAAACCATATAGCTTTCCTCATGTATCTCCCCTTGTGGGATTCCTCCATGTTGGAGAAGACTCCATTTGAGTAGAAGGCCAGATATAGGGTGAAGACTCTAAGGAGTAGAAGGCTTCCTACATGGTGAAGGATTCATGAGCATAAGACCCCCATCTATGGAGAAGATTGTCCATGTGGAATTCAACTCCTCTTTTTCTTAGGATTTGGGAAGAACTCTCTTTTGTTTCATCTCTCTCTTGTGGATAATTTGGATCAAAAATTTATCTATATGTACCTTGTATTGCATAAATGTGTGTTGTTTTGTGTTTGATTTCTTCGCGGTTAACCTCTGTCCTTCATGCTCTTCCTCAAATCCACCTTCAACTTGTAAAGATCGGGCCACCCATGCGGTTTTCCTCGTACCACTTGTTGTGTGATCTTGCACAAAGTGATTGTGGAGGATGAGGGTGATGGGTTTCCTACGCGCAAGATTTTGAGAAGCCTAAATTACATGTTCGGCTCCCAGATGAAGATGCAACACATATTGTGAACTTCCTAGCGATGCATTGACAACTTTGAGATACCCAAACGCACATGCAACTACACAATGATCTTGTGGAGCATATGGGGATCCACACTGAAAATCATTGAATTTTATATTTGAACTATGCACTTCGAATAATATGTATGTTTGAACTATGCATTTTTTTAATTTGAACATTTTATTATTGTATTGTTATGTATTATATTCATTGTTCTATGTAATTGTATTTTTTAATGATCTACATGCATGTATTTGCATAAAAATGAGATCCGAAAACCAGGGTGTGGTTGCCCAGGCGAACATATAAGGAATAGTTGGCTCCTGCCCGTGGACACGTTCGGACCCGTTCATGGACATATAGATGGTCATATTAGGCATGTCTAACTGAAGATGCTCTAAAGCACTATCCATGAAGGCACACGACAGGCACCCCCAAGACATGACATTTCAATGACGGGTTGTAGTAACTGTTGCTTCATCGCAATATAATCGAAGACAAAGGACGCCAATAATGCGCTGACATTCCCTCAGGGATGGCATTCGAGCAAACGAATGTTTCCTATAGGAGGCTCATTTGAGTGAATGCCGCCATATTAGAGAGTGTTCCCTTTCCTAAAAAAGCACTCTCAGCGAATACTCGGGATTTTCACTGCTATTACAGGAAGATTTGCCATGTTAAAAAGAAAACATTGCCATGCTAGCAGAACAATTGTCAAGGAATTTGCCATGCTGCAGCAGAGTAAATTGCCATGTGTTTCAGGGATTTACCCTGATGCAACATAGAGAATTTCCAACTAAAAATAAATAAAAAAATTCACACATGTCCATGAAATACCATGCTACAATAGGTAGACTTGCAATGCTACATTATAGAATTATCGTGCTACATGAAAAAGAAATTTGCCTACCTGTTCAGAAATTGCCATGCTGACAGAAAGGAATTGCCATGCTACATCATAGGAAACTCTTGTGTCATACTCTAGATAGTACATAATTTTCCATCAGAATGTAATTTTGAAGGGGAGGTTAAGGATAAACGAGGTCGCGTTGTTCGCTCAGTTTGCCATGAGAGGTGAATATTTAGTATCATAACATTATCAGTTCACTCAGAGGGATGCATGAGAGCAAATACTAAAATTCGTGCCGCTCTAAGGTCTGGACATGAAAATTGGATGTACACGAGAGTGTTCCCTAAGAACGAGTCGGCTGCATGCTTGGCCAAGCGAATCAAACTAGAGCGAGCACTAGGCCGACATGATTCTCAATCGGGGCTCACCACATGTGACGAGATGCATGCCGTTGTGCGCGTCCACACAAAGGCTGGTTAAAGCATGAGAGCTTTAGGCCCACCCAAATCAACACTAATTGCCCATTTGAATTTCAGGGGCACCCTAATTAATCGCATAATCCTCTAAGGGAGCTCCCTTATTTAAAATAAATACCGTAGATCTAGAGTATACCTTATTTAACACAAGAAATTATCAATAGGGGTGTGGAGTCCCATCAACGCCAATGATAGGTCAAGTGTAGACCGTAACCCTATATCATAATCATTTCTCATCGTAGAAATATCTGCAACCTGAGACGTTGCAGTCGTGTAGGTCAGTACGTTGAATGTACTCACAAGATCAAAAAAACAGATGATAAAACTACAATATATGCAACATGGCTTTATGGCTCTGTGTCTGAGTTTTGTTTGCGTAAAAGCTTCTTTTATTTTTCCTACAACAAAGAAATAACTGGAGTCTTTGCTACAGAGTTTTCTACCATGACATGCTTCCGCCAACCGATGTCTCATAGCCCAAAATAATCACAAGTTGACCACCTTTAATTATCAATCTAGTGTTGAGAGTTTAGAGATAGATCCAAGTCCAAAGGCTCAAATTGTCCATAACTGGACATGACTAATTGATTAGATTTTAACTCTACAGAGTGTTTTGCACTTTACCCACAAGAATCGATCCTTCCCTTTATGTCCTCACCCTTCAGAGTGTTCGAGAGCAGGACGACTAAAACATGATCTTCTGAAGAGTTCCCCTGACCACCGTCTGGTGCTCATCCAATCCTACCGTCCGTCTACATCTTCTAGCACCGTCCCAGCCAAGGTCAATACTAAGGTCAATCAAGCCAGAGCCCATATTAACTTGTAGCTGCACAGGTAATCTTCCGGGCAGGAAGTATTCATATGTCTCTTTGAGTCTGGGTGGAACTTTCCACAAGAGTATTGGCCTAGTCCTGCTCACAGCGCATCCACTGGGTGCTCTAGGTGCCGCATGGTCCAATTTCCACCCAGTAGTGTGTATTGAAATCGTGTCTTGAGTCTTGAAGTCTTGAGGTCTTGAAGATGTCATCATGGAGTTGTATCATTGACGTGAAATCCTCATGAAGTTGTCGTCATTAAGCAGAGTCCTCCTTCTCACACCACTCATGGACAGTCATACCAAAACCTGTCTACTATAGCATATCATTAAAATAAATAACATTCCCAGGCTTGGTAACAGGGGAGTGGGTTCCTACCTCATGCATTCTACTCAACTACAAGATTCAATATCACTACTGGAGAAATTGTTAAAAGGGCGACTACATGCAAAAAACTTAGGTAATAATAAATGGTCAAAGTGAACTTGCCTGGTAAGTTGATGAAGACTCTCAGTAAATGAACTTGATAGAACTATTCATCACTCCGAGAATATCTATATAATCAAACATAGTATTCACATCAGCAAACACTCTAGCAATCAATTCTATAAAACATATTAACACTCACTCAAAAATAAAAACAACAAATAAAACAACACAGTAATCAATAATAAAGGCTCAAATAAAATCCAAAGAAAACATCAACTAAAAACTACAAAGGAAACTACTAAAGAAACTATGAAGAAACTAATAAAGAACCAAAGTTTTGTCCTAATTAAACTTAATAAAAAATAAAACACTATGCTAATAATTTATAATAAATAAATAAAGTTTTTATTAAAATAACAGAAAGAAAATTTCCTGCAATTTTCTATGAAAAAAAGAATCAATTTCAAATCATTTATGAAGCTCTACTTATGCTCAAAACAAGCTTTCTTTCAAAACAAAAGAAACAAAAGTAACACAAATTATTTTTAAGTAAAAATAAAATGCCTACTGTTAAATAACAAAAACTAATTAAAACTTGTCAAAAATGACAAAATAAAATAATTTAAAACAATTAAAACTAGTGGAAATAGCACTAATCCTATGAAATGCTAACACAATATTGTTTTTGCAATAAACCTAATTTAAAATAAACTAAAAATAAATCACTAAATGCTACTTGATAAACAAAACAATGACAAAACACTATAAAAAATCAATCAAAAATATATTTTTAAACTCAAGATATGGCCAAATTAGTGATTTCAACCAATTTCATTAAATTCAAATTTAAACTACTCAAATTTGAAAAATAAGTGTACCATTAGAAACTTCATAAAATTATAAAACTAAT
Source organism: Triticum aestivum (assembly GCF_018294505.1). Lineage (NCBI taxonomy): Eukaryota > Viridiplantae > Streptophyta > Magnoliopsida > Poales > Poaceae > Triticum > Triticum aestivum. Next base: position 180,632,735 of record NC_057804.1, read on the forward strand.
GCAAAAAGAATCACTCAATTTGGACTTAAAACATAAAAGTTATTCAAATCCTAAAACAGAAACTATTTCTGAAATCTAAACTAAAACAGAAAAAGAAAAATGTAACTGAACGGACTGGGGGCTACCTGTCACTGTGCTACTGGCTATGGGGGTGCGCGCGAGGCAGCTATGGGCGGACAGTCGAAATTTAACAGAAAACCATGCATGCTAAATAAGTAAAAAAAACAGAAGTCATCGGGACCGTTAGATCAGGATCGGGTGGTCGAGGACTCACGGTGGCGGCAAGGTTGTCGGACGTCGGCGGTGACGGTGCTCCGATGGTCGGCGGTGGCAGTGGTGTGCACGTGGACGTTCAGCAAGCGACGACGGCAAAGTTGGCGCGACAATAGTCGGGGAGGGCTGGGTGAAGCTGTGGCGCGACAATGGCGTGGCGGCAGTGGCGGAGCTCTGGCGAGCGGTGTAAGGGGTTTCAGGAGGGGCTTTAGGGGGAAACCAGAGAGGTGGGGAAGAATTTTATAGGCAGCATGGCGTGGAAGAGGGGAAAGGCCATAATGGCAGGTGAGCGCGGCGGGGATCAGATCTGCGAGAAGAGAGGCAAGTGGGGATCGGTCGGTGGGTGGGTCCCACGTGTCAGTGAGATGGAGATAAAGAAAAAAGAGTGGGCGGCCGACTGGAAAGAAATCGGCGGGGCAAGCGAGTTGGGAAGGCCTGGTAATGTAGGTCTTAGTGGGCTTCGGCAGTTTTGTTTTTAAAATAATACACAGTAGAGAAAAACTTACATAAAAGACAAACAATAAAACTTTTATGTAGACATATTATATATCAATTTTTAAGGAAAACAAATCCTAAAACATGGACTATTTTTCAACTCCAAATAAAGCACACAAACATTCAAATGATTCAAATAGTGCCCCTATTGGATTTAAAATTCAAATAAAATTATTTTAAAATACCAAAATGATTTTAAATTTATTTTTATCCATTTTTATGTTGAAGGGAATCATGTTACACTATTGTCCATATATTTTCCTTTTGGAAAAAATAATTTGATTAAAAACCAAATAAATCAAAATTGGGTTTGAATTTGAATTTCTAACCTTTTTCAAATCTTTTATGTTTTTCCTTGGCCAAATATATTTCAAATACCTATGAATATTTGAATGGTTATATTACTTCTCTCTTTTGAATATTTCCAGAGGTATTGAAATTTGACAATTCAAATTGACAGTGGTTTTCAGAATACTTCCAAAAGACTTTTAGTTTGATTCTTTGAAACTTCGAACTTATATTTAACCTAATTCGAAGAAGTCATTTTATCCTCTCTCATGAAAATCATTGAGTTGCATAAATTCTCTGGTTTGGAAATATTTCAAATGGAATCCAATTCTTTTCAAATCTCTTTTCATTTTTAAATGGAAGAAGTCATATCATATTCACTCTAGGGTTTTGTGATGAAATGGATTTGAGTTCATGGTGATCAAAATGGAAGTATGAAAGTTTGGGAAAGTCCTTTTTATTCCCTCTCATTCAACTTTCAAAAGGTTTCAAATTGGGACAATTGCATTTTTACCCCTAGTTGGTTCCTACCCACGGGTTTTGCCCTTACTTTTCGAGCTTGCTCAGTTTTGCCCTTACTTTTTTCGTCGAGGGCCCTCGAATGCCCTTTGACCGTTTGACCAAAACTTTGAAAATTCATAACTAATTCATATGAACTCAGAAAAATGCAAATAAGATATCAAAATGTTTAGATAAACATTACCTTTATGTGCATATCATTTGCATTCACGACAAAAGCATGCTTTAAACTACCTGAGGTAATTAATTTTATTAACATTATTAAAAATACAAAGGTATAAACAATTTTTTTCAAGAATAAAAATTACACGCAAATGTAGGTGATGTTTTCTGAACACCCTGATATCTTATTTGCATTTTTCTGAGTTCGTATCAACTTGTTATGAAGTTTCCAAATAATGGTCAAAGTCGTTAGAACATTCTTAACAAGATGATACGAACTGAGAAAAATGCGAATAAGATATCTGGATGTTCAGAAAACATCACCTACATTTGCATGTAATTTTTATTCATGAAAAAATATTGTTTATACCTTTTTATTTTTAATAATGTTAATAACATTAATTACCTTGCATAGTTTAAAGGGTCCTTTTGTCCTGAATGCAAATGATATGCACATAAAGGTAATGTTTATCTAAACATTTTGATATCTTATTTTCATTTTTCTTAGTTCATATGAATTAGTTATGAATTTTCAAAGTTTTGGTCAAACGGTCAAAGGGCATTCGAGGGACCACGATGGAAGAAGTAAGGGCAAAACTGAGCAAGCTCGAAAAGTAAGGGCAAAACCCGTGGGTAGGAACCAACTAGGGGTAAAAATGCAATTGTCCCTTTCAAATTTCACTCAGTTTCACACAAGGAGTCACACAACAAACAAACAAACATATTTATTTATTTAATATAACATTCCAAAAATTAGAATTATGGGATGTTACAATTTTGGAATCAAATGTGAGCCTTTTGCTAAAATAGTTTTGTATTAAAATATGTTAACTTCTATCACTGCTATTTTAATATACAACCTATGTGATACATCAATAATTACTAAGAAAATTTTGTATATACCATGAAAAAGTTCCACACATACTTAAATTCCACCCAAAATTTCCTGATTCTGTATATAGCACTCGCAATTTGGAGCAGGTATACATGTTACACCGTTTTACCCTTAGAATACATTGTGGTGATTTTCACAATGAGGAAAAAAGGCCTTTCGTGTTGAATATATCAAATGTTTTCAGGGGAACATCCTTATTCTAGGAATTTTAGACAAAATATCTATAATACATAAAATAGTTCATCTACACTATCTTATTTCTCATGACATGCAACCTTTCCACATCAAAAGCAATGCCACATCAGTGTTTAATAGAGGGTTACATGCAGGACCCATCATAGTAGAAAACATCCATGTTAGCTTTAGTTACTACTGGTAGGACCCACGAGTGAGGTTTCCCAGCCATGCAACCACCTCCTTGGGTGTGAACTGACCGAGTTATTTCTCCTAAAAAAGAACCAATCTTTCCCAATCCACACCGGTGGTCAAACCCGAAGGAGATCCACACCATGTTGTTCTGCTCCAGCCCCTCCTGGCGCCGCTGGCCTCCCCATGCCGGTGGTCAAAGCCACTCCCTCATGCTATTCTCTGCTCTGGGTCCTCCTCACAGTGGCGGCATCAGATGCACCAGATGCGGTGGACACAACCATTCCTGTCACACCCCAGTTTATGCGGGGTCGGGTGGGATGACCTCGGTAAGGATCAGGTCGATGGTCCCTCCTCTCGTCGGTCTCGAATGCATCGGACGAGGCCATCCCCACTGTCGTGGCGGGAATCCTAACAGTAAGAGAGAGGGGTAGGGAAGTATCTAGATCGCGCTAGACGTGGGTGGGTGATGTGTAGAGGTTTTGTAGGTTCAGGCCCCTCAAGATGAAGGTAAAGACCCTACGTCATGTGCTTCGGGGAGTTTATGGGTGTCTGGTTATAAGGAATGCAAACCCTTGTCTAAGTGATGTAGGGTGGCTTATAAGGTTGCCCGTAATGGGAGTATCATATGTAGTATCATGCATGCCAACTAGAACATTTTAATGATTGATGTCTACTACGCAACTTTTATTCTTGTAGACTCAGTTGGGCCTCCAAGCACAGAGTTTTGTAGGACAGTGGCAAATTCCCTCAAGTGGATGACCTAAGGTTTATCAATTCGTGGGAGGTGTAGGACAACCCTGCAACCAAATATAGGAAATCTCTTGTGTCCCTGAGGGAGTCCTGGATTAGGGGGTATCCGGACAGCCGGACTATGTACAACGTCCAGACTATTGAAGCGTGAAGATACAAGACTCAAGACTTTGGCCCGTGTCCGGATGGGACTCTCCTTGGCGTGGAAGGCAAGCTTGGCGATCCGGATATTGTGTTTCCTTTCTTGTAACCGACTCCATGTAAACCCTAGCCCTCTCCAGTGTCTATATAAACCGGAGAGGTTGGTCCTTAGAAGGCCGATCACAATTACAATCATACCATCATAGGCTAGCTCCTAGGGTTTAGCCTCTACGATCTTGTGGTAGATCTACTCTTGTACTACCCATATCTTCACTATTAATCAAGCAGGAAGTAGGGTTTTACCTCCATCGAGAGGGCCTGAACCTGGGTAAACATCTGCGTCCCTTGCTTCCTATTACCATCAGCCTCGACGCACAGATCGGGACCCCCTACCCGAGATCCGCCGGTTTTGACACCGACATTGGTGCTTTCATTGAGAGTTCCTTTGTGTCATCGCCGCAAGGCTCGGTGGCTCCATCAACCATCAACAACACGGTGCAGGGTGAGACTTTTCTCCCCGGATAGATCTTCTTGTTCGGTGGCTTCGCACTGCGGGACAATTCGCTTGGCCATCTGGAGCAGATCGACAGCTACGCCCCTGGCCATCAAATCAGGTTCGGAAACCGGAATTACATGGCGGATATCCGCGGAGACTTGATATTCGACGGATTCGGGCCCGCGCCAGGAGCACCGGACAGTCACGACAAGCATGGCCTGAACCTGCTGTCGGACAACACTCGAGATATCACCCCTACAGTAGCCCCGGACTCAAATCCGGAGCAGGCTGTGCTGCCTAGGGACGGAGGGATGGACCCCGCCCCGCAGGCCGTACCCTCATCGGCGGTGGAGCCGAACACAGGCCTCGCTTCTGAGGAAGCCTGTGACTCCGGACCCCCGGATTCATATCCGGTCGTAGGCTCCAGTCCGCGTGTTCCTGAGCCTTCCGAGCTTGGTTGGGCTCCGGTAATGGAGTTCACCACTGCGGACATCTTTCAGCACCCGCCCTTTGGGGACATGCTGAACTCATTAAAGTATCTCTCTTTGTCAGGAGGCTCTGGCCGAACTATGTCTGACTTGAGTGGGAAGCAGGCACCGAAGGAATTCGCTGCCCACCCACCACTAACTTCGTTGCCACGATCGATGATTTAACCGACGTGCTTGACTTTGACTCCAAAGACATCGACGGTATGGACGATGTTGCAGGAGAATTACAAGAGCCACCGCTCACAGGACGGTGGACGACCACCTCCTCATACGACATATATATGGTGGACACTCCAAAGAAAACCAATGGCGACGAGGCAACGGAAGATAGCCCCTTCGGAGGAAAAGCAAAGCATGGGCGCTTTCGGCACCGCTCCAAGCCCCGCCATACCAACACCGGCCCCGGAGACGAAAGCAATCCGGATGGTGCCAAAGAGGAATACAGCCCTGATCGGCCTACCTTCAAGCAGGCCGGACCGGTCACGTTGGGATACTTGGAGAGGGACAACCATACACCCCCCTCCGACGACGAGGTAATCCTCGGCAATGACGAATTCGGCGTACCAGAAGATCCAGTGGAACAAGTTCGCTTCAAGCGACGGCTCATGGCCACGGCAAGGAGCCTGCAAAGGAAGCAAGAGCAGCTCAAATCTAACCAAGACTTGCTAACGGATAGGTGGACCAAGGTACTGGCCACTGAAAAGTACAGACTCGAAAGCCCCAACAAAAGCCATGAACCACACAATCGGCTACCTCAACCTAAGCAGGAGAACCCAAGGCACACACCCCGACGTCCACACATCATTACGGCCCAAGACAACAAAAGGGATACATGAAGATGCACCCTCAGGACTCGGCGCAATGGTCATAAACATCAAGTAAAGGAAACTAGTGCCAAGTCCATCAACTCCCGGTCCGGTCAACGGACAAAGAGCAGCTCCACCCTATTCGGCTCAAACCACATACTCGATCAACCATATGAAATTCATGGTACTCCTAGAAGGACGGCAAAGCATACCAATAGAGAATGCCGGATCCTCAAAACAAAGCGGCTGGTTGTATGCCGGAAACAATGATGGGAGGCCTAGTCAAGAGACCCCCAGAGTATAAATGTACGGCCGATCGCCCCCGATCACACCAAGCACAGCAATTCAATTGCTATACCCCTAGACCTAGTAGTCCGGGGGCGCCATAATACATAAAGCCCTCGCTGGTATGAAACCACAAATAACATCTTTTCAAAATATGCCAGGTGTAAAGGCTAAGTCTATTGGCCCACCATTCTAACGGTTGTTCTCGAATCAAGAAAAAATGCCACGCCAAAGATTAATTCTTCAGCACCCTCCCCTCATGCGGTAATTAACCGTATGACAACGGGACGAACCACGTTTGCTAGATTCCATGTGGGAAACCATTAGGCCAACGCCGTGTGATATAATCACACCTATAGGCAAGGCCGAACTACACACTTAGAGCGGAAACCACACAGCTGCCGGAGTAGCGAGTCGTGCATGCCTATCAAAATTTTGATATGACAGCCAACTATCCAGACACCAACTGAGGAGTCCGCGCTATTTCACGGTATAACGGCTGGGTTCACCAGGGTCCGATCAGGAACCCTTAGACCAACCACAAGAGGACGCTCAACTGCCTCATAGCATTTTCCTTTACAAACTAACTTTGACGCAGAACATAATTGGCGGCGTGGAATCAGCCCGGACACACGATGGCGGGAACATGCAGGTAGAAGGCAGTTCAGATTCACCCTTGATCCACTCACAACCCCCTCCAGTACGGCCATCACAGGTTCCGCCAAAAACACCTCCTTTCATACATCGTACCCATATGCATAGACATATCATCCTACTACAATGGGTAGATCTAAAAAAAACACTTATCGGCCGGCGTGTATCGCCGATGCCTCTTTGCCAAATATGGCAGCCACGCTTCGTGTTACTCCCGGTTATGCCAGGGGCTGCACAATACGGCAATAATGTACGACCACCTTTTTGGTCGCTCGACACCCCGAACTTATATCACTATATGCATCACCTCCGAATCATGTCTTGGGTCATTGGTTGGGTTTGCCCGGCTCCCATGTTTTGGTACCTTACATTCCGTCCTATCGGCTAAGGTAGCGCTGGGAGAACTACTGCGATTGTGTCCCGGTTCTGCCGGACGAGCACCTCAGTAGAGGAAGCCAAAAACCGACTGTCATGATGCAGCGAGAGCTGGTCAGCTGTTCGAGAGGTCATAAAATCCTTAAAGATTTATTCCGCACAACGCCATTATAAATGCAGAGTGCGATGGATCGGTCTTCCGATCAGGCGCCAATAGAGCCCCTAGTTCGGCCTTCTGAATACTAGGGGCTGTGCCGACCATACTCAAATTCCTATGGCTAAGTGGGAGTAATAAAGCCGTATAGTCCGATTGCCTGGTTCATGGTGAGAAACACCTCCTTCAAAGGACCCAACTATGGGATAAAGAGCGTTCAGATATACCCCGAACACCCCCTTATTCTTTTCTGCGTGGGGACAGAAGCCGACGACTGGCCAACTCTTAGGATGTACATACAATAAAACAGTCGCACAGGAAGAACATATGTTCAAACAAAACATGCAATATATATATAATAAAAATGCCATTATCCCACATTACAAAAAGTGGCACGAATGCCCTCAGGGAAATATAATGTATTTGGCACACTTATCCGCCACAAGGCAGGCCCCTTTCAGTACAGCTTCATAGTACAGCTCGGGCTTGCGGTGCTCCTTACCCTCCGGCGGCTCCTCAGTCATCTGCTTCTCCGCGTCAAGCCTCCCCCAATGCACTTTTGCACGGGCAAACGCCATGCGCGTGCCTTCTATACAGACTGATCGCTTGATAGCATCAAGCCGAGGACAGGCGCCCACAATCCGCTTGACGAGTCCGAAGTAACTGCTTGGAATCGGTTCCACAGGCCACAACCGGACAACTAAGTCCTTCATGGCTAGTTCGGCCGCCTGGTGCAGTTCGACCAGCTGTTTCAGCTGATCGATAAATGGCACCGGATAGTTTGGCGCCAAATACTGCGACCAGAAATCCCTCTCTGCAGACTTCTTCACCTCGGTGCGGTAGAATTGGGCGGCATCTGATATGCTACAAGGAAGATCCGCAAAAGCCCCTGGAAAAATAAGAATTCAGCTTGCCGCTTAGGATTCTTCCCATTATCATGTACAAAGGGCTAAGAATACAGAAGGCCTTACCAGCTGCAACTTCCCGGGCCTCCTGAATGTCCCGCGCAGCACCTCGGGCTTCCTCCCGAGCACCTTCCGCAGCCTCGAGAGCTTGGACGAGTTCAGATTCTTTCCATATTAGACTCTGCTCCAAGCCCTCACTTTTCTTCACAGCTTCCTGGAGCTCTCGCTCAGTTGCGATGACCCTCGCCTTGTGTTTTTCACGAAGCACCTGTTCGGCCTCAACCTTCTTATTGGCATCAGCCCCAGCCTTCTTTAGTGCCTCGTATTTGGCACTCGCTCCTAGAGCATACAACACAAATACTTCTCACTACGCACAACTATTCGTTCGTGCCAACTTTAAGACATATGTTTTCAACATACCTTGCTTGTCTTCCAGTTGCTTCTTCACACGGCCGAGTTCTTCCTCGGCCCATGTAAGGCTTTGCTTCAGTTCGGACACTTCCGCATTATAAGCGGCCTTCCTCTCGGCAGAAGCCTGTTTTCACATAAAGGGGTATACGTCATTCACATAAGCTCCTGCGAAAGCAGAAGATTTGATCCCCTGCCCAGCTCCGTCTTCTCCGCCGGACAGTGTATCAGGAGCTACTACTCATATTATGAAAATTCCTCAAAGGTTTCTTAGGAAACATACCTCAAAGGCCTTTATAAGGCCAAAGCAGGACTTGTTCAGCCCGCTCTCGACGGACTGAATCTTCTCAACCACCGCGCCCATGAGAGTGTGGTGCTCATTGATGATAGATGCATTCTTCAACGCTATCGACAGACTGCCGGGCAGCTCTGCTCGAACAGAGGATGCCGACGGGGTAGGTAGGCCTCCCACCATCAAAGGTGGCTGTTCGCTCGACTCTAGAACCTTAGAGGTCCTGGGGGCCTTATCCGCCCCCCTGTGTCCGGCAGCAGGGATATGTCCTCCCTGGTCTGGGTCCTGTCGGGATGACACCTCAGTGTCGTGCCTGGACTTTGGGGAAGGGGCCTGCAGAGGCGTCTCGCTCGCCAAGGCGTCTGAGCCCAGCGAATCCTCCGATGAGGACTGTCCGGCATGAGACCTCGCCGAGCTGTGCAAAATACGGCAATAGTTAAAGCCAATAAATCCAAAAACAATCCCGGACGCATACGCGTGTTCGGATTCCGTATACTTACGACTTCCCCAGGGGCTGGGCCTTGGGATCCCACTCTGGGCTGCTGTCGGCAGCCGTGGTGGATGTCTCTGGGAGGGAACCTTTCCCCCTCTTGGGTGATTTGGCCTCCAGGGACGGGGAAGGTGCACGCTTCCTCCCACCCTCAGAGTGAGGCTCGTCCTCCTCTGCTTCTTCCTCTTCGCCTTCTGAAGAAGGAGCGTCGCTTGAGTCTCCGGATTTTGCGTCCGAAGCCTTGCAGCGATGGAGGCCACTCCGGGTCTTCTTGACCTTCTTGGAGGCCTCCTTCTTTGGCGCCTCGTAAGGCGCAGGGACCAGCATCTTCGACAGAAGAGGTCCGGTCGGTTCCTTCGGCAGCGGGGCTGGACAATGTATCCGCTCCACTTTCTTTATCCATCCTTGACGTCACAATGAAACACGATTAGGATGTCTCCCTCATAACATGCCAGCTGAAGCCTGAATGGATAGAGAGTGGCTGTAACTTACCGAGCTTGCAGAAGGGGATAATTGATACCCGCGGTCTTCGGTGGGGCCCGACCACGATTTGCCGGACTTGAAGAACACCCTCCAGATATCCTTGTGGGAGAAATCATAAATCTCCTAAAGGGTTTGGTGCTCGGTTGGGTCGAACTCCCACAGAGGGCAAGCTCGGCGCTGACAAGGGAGAACCAGGCGAACTAGCATCACCTGGACTACGTCGACGAGTTTGACGTCCCTGTCAACCACACTCTGAACGCGCGTCTGGAGCAGTGACAGCTCATCGGACGAGGACCAGTTCGGGCCCTTCTTGGGCGAGGATGTGAGCCGCAGTGGAGCTCCGGATCTGAACTCTGGAGTTGCCGCCCACTTTTTGCCGTGCGGTTTGGTGATATAGAACCACTCCTGCTGCCACTCCTTGACGGAGTCGTTGAAAGCACCCTTCGGCCAAGCGGCCTTGGGCATCTTGCTTACCATGGTGCCGCCGCACTCGGCATGTTCGCTACTCACCACCTTGAGCTTCACATTGAAAATCTTCAGCCACAGGCCGAAGTGAGGTGGGATCTGGAGAAAAGCCTCGCACACGATGATGAACGTCGAGATATTGAGGAAGGAGTTGGGGGAAAGATCATGAAAATCGATCCCGTAGTAATACATGACTCCCCGAACAAACAGGTGAAGGGGAAACCCGAGCCCATGGACGAAATGGGGAAGGAACACGACTCTCTCGTGAGATTCCGGAGTGGGGACGACCTGTCCCACCGGTGGGAGACGGTGGCCGATCTTCTGGGCCAGATACTCGGCTCCCCGGAGCTTCTTGATGTCCTTCTCCTGGACGGTCGAGGCCATCCATCTGCCTCCTGCTCCAGATCCGGACATCTTTGGAAAACCTTTCTTCGATGGAGAAGAAGAGTGATTGGGCGTTAGGGCTCACAGAGGAGAATGAGCGAACGGAAGGAGAAGGCATGGGTAAAAGAGAAAGAAACCTAACTTCTTTATTGTTGGCGAACGTTGCAGAAAATAAAATTTTTCTACGCATCACCAAGATCAATCTATGGAGTCATCTAGCAATGAGAGAGAGGAGTGCATCTACATACCCTTGTAGATCGCGAGTGGAAGTGTTCAAGAGAACGGGGTTGATGGAGTCATACTCGTCATGATCCAAATCACCGATGATCCTAGCACCGAACGGACGGCACCTCCGCATTCAACACACGTACGGTTGGGGAAGACGTCTCCTCCTTCTTGATCCAGCAAGGGGAAGGAGAGGTTGATGGAGATCTAGCAGCACGACGGCGTGGTGGTGGAAGCAGCGGTGATCTCGGCAGGGCTTCACTAAGGTAAACGAGAGGGAGAGGTGTTACGGGGGGAAAGAGGGAGGCGCCAGGGGCTAGGGTGTGCAGACCTCCCTCCCCCCTCTTTATATAGGGGCCCTGGGGGGGGGGGGGGCGCTGGTCCCTAGAGATCCCATCTCAAGGGGGGCGGCGGCCAAGGGCGGGACTTGCCCCCCAAGTTGGGTGGGGCGCCCCCCACCCCTAGGGTTTCCAACCCTAGGCACAGGGGGAGGCCCAAGGGGGACGCACCAGCCCACCAGGGTCTGGTTTCCTTCCAACTTCAGCCCATGGGCCCCTCTGGGATAGGTGGCCCCACCCGGTGGACCCCCGGGACCCTTCCGGTGGTCCCGGTACAATACCGATGACCCCCGAAACTTTCCCGATGGCCGAATCTGGACTTCCTATATACAAATCTTCACCTCCGGACCATTCCGGAACTCCCCGTGACGTCCGGGATCTCATCCAGGACTCTAAACAACTTTCTGGTTACCGCATACTAATATCTCTACAACCCTAGCATCACCGAACATTAAGTGTGTAGACCCTACGGGTTCGGGAGACAAGCAGACATGACCGAGACGACTCTCCGGTCAATAACCAACAGCGGGATCTGGATACCCATGTTGGCTCCCACATTTCCACGATGATCTCATCGAATGAACCACGATGTCGAGGATTCAAGTAATCCCGTATACAATTCCCTTTGTCAATCAGTATGTTACTTGCCCGAGGTTCGATCCTCGGTATTCCAATATCTCGTTCAATCTCGTTACCGGCAAGTCACTTTACTTGTACCATAATGCATGATCCCGTGACCAACCACTTGGTCACATTGAGCTCATTGTGATGATGCATTACCGAGTAGGCCCAGAGATACCTCTCTGTCATACGGAGTGACAAATCCCAGTCTCGATTCATGTCAACCCAACAGACGCTTTCGGAGATACCTGTAGTATACCTTTATAGCCACCCAGTTATGTTGTGATGTTTGGTACACCCAAAGCACTCCTACGGTATCCGGGAGTTACATGATCTCATGGTCTAAAGAAATGATACTTGACATTAGAAAAGCTCTAGCAAACGAACTACACGATCTTGTGCTATGCTTAGGATTGGGTCTTGTCCATCACATCATTCTCCCAATGATGTGATCCCGTTATCAATGACATCAAATGTCCATGGTCAGGAAACCGTAACCATCATTGGTAAATGAGCTAGTCAACTAGAGGCTCACTAGGGACATGTTGTGGTCTATGTATTCACACATGTATTACGATTTCCGGATAACACAATTATAGCATGAACAATAGACAATTATCATGAACAAGGAAATATAATAATAACCATTTTATTATTGCCTCTAGGGCATATTTCCAACAGTCTCCCACTTGCACTAGAGTCAATAATCTAGTTACATTGTGATGAATCGAACACCCATAGAGTTCTGGTGTTGATCATGTTTTGCTCGCGGAAGAGGTTTAGTCAATGGATCTGCGACATTCACGAATGGAGTTGAAGCGACTCTTGATGTGTCTGGTCTTCTTGTGAAACCTAGGCTCCTTGGCAAGGGCAATGGATCCTGTGTTGTCACAGAAGAGAGTCATCAGCCCCGACGCATTGGGAATAACTCCTAGGTCGGTAATGAACTCCTTCATCCAGATTGCTTCATGTGCTGCCTCCGAGGCTGCCATGTACTCCGATTCACATGTAGATCCCGCCACGATGCTTTGCTTGCAACTGCACCAGCTTACTGCCCCACCATTCAAAATATACACATATCTGTTTTGTGACTTAGAGTCATCCAGATCTGTGTCAAAGCTAGCGTCGACGTAACCCTATACGACGAGCTCTTCGTCACCTCCATATACGAGAAACATATCCTTAGTCCTTTTCAGGTACTTCAGGATATTCTTGACCGCCGTCCGGTGTTCCATGCCGGGATTACTTTGGTACCTTCCTACCAAACTTACGGCAAGGTTTACATCAGGTCTGGTACACAGCATGGCATATATGATAGACCCTATGGCCGAGGCATAGGGGACGACACTCATCTTTTCTCTATCTTCTGCCGTGGTCGGACACTGAGCCGACCTCAATTTCACACCTTGCAACACAGGAAAGAATCCCTTCTTGGACTGATCCATATTGAACTTCTTCAATATCTTATCAAGGTATGTGCTTTGTCAAAGACCTATGAGGCGTCTCGATCTATCTCTATAGATCTTGATGCCTAATATGTAAGCAGCTTCTCCAAGGTCCTTCATTGAAAAACACTTATTCAAGTAGGCCTTAATGCTGTTCAAAAGTTCTATATCATTTCCCATCAAAAGTATGTCATCCACATATAATATGAGAAATGCTACAGAGCTCCCACTCACTTTCTTGTAAATGCAGGCTTCTCCATAAGTCTGCATAAACCCAAACGCTTTGATCATTTCATTAAAGAGAATGTTCCAACTCCGAGATGCTTGCACCAGCCCATACATGGAGCGCTGGAGCTTGCATACCTTGTTAGCATTCTTACGATCGACAAAACCTTCCGGCTGCATCATATACAATTCGTCTTTAAGAAAGCCGTTAAGGAATGATGTTTTGATGTCCATTTGCCATATCTCATAATTGTAAAATGCGGCAATTGCTAACATGATTCGGACGGACTTAAGCTTCGCTACGGGTGAGAAGGTCTCACCGTAGTCAACCCCTTGAACTTGTCGATAACCCTTAGCGACAAGTCGAGTTAGATGGTAACATCACCAACCGCGTCCGTCTTCTTCTTAAAGATCCATTTATTTTCTACCGCTCGCCGATCATCGGGCAAGTCTGTCAAAGTCCATACTTTGTTTTCATACATGGATCCTATCTCGGATTGCATGGCTTCAAGCCATTTGTTGGAATCTGGGCCTGCCATCGCTTCTTCATAGTTCGAAGGTTCACCGTTGTCTAACAACATGATTTCCAGGACAGGGTTGCCATACCATTCTGGTGTGGAACGTGTCCTTGTGGACCTTCGAAGTTCAGTAGCAACTTGATCCGAAGTACCTTGATCATCATCATTAACTTCCTCTCTAGTCGGTGCAGGCACCACAGGAACATCTTCCTGAGCTGCGCTACTTTCTGGTTCAAGAGGCAATACTTCATCAAGTTCTACTTTCCTCCCACTTACTTCTCTCGATAGAAACTCTTTCTCTAGAAAGGACCCGTTCTTGGCAACAAAGATCTTGCCTTCGGATCTGAGGTAGAAGATATACCCAATGGTTTCCTTAGGGTATCCTATGAAGACGCATTTTTCCGACTTGGGTTCGAGCTTTTCAGGTTGAAGTTTCTTGACATAAGCATCACATCCCCAAACTTTTAGAAATGATAGCTTAGGTTTCTTCCCAAACCATAATTCATACGGTGTCGTCTCAACGGATGTAGACGGTGCCCTATTTAAAGTGAATGTAGCTGTCTCTAGAGCATATCCCCAAAATGATAGTGGTAAGTCGGTGAGTGACATCATAGATTGCACCATATCCAATAGAGTGCGATTACGACGTTCACACACACTGTTATGCTGAGGTGTTCCAGGCGGCGTGAGTTGTGAAATGATTCCACATTTCCTTAAGTGTGTACCAAATTCGTGACTTAAATATTCTCCCCCACGATCTGATCGTAAGAACTTTATCTTTCGGTCACATTGATTCTCTACCTCACTCTAAAATTCCTTGAAAAGGTCTCAGACTTGTGTTTCATCAAGTAGACATACCCATATATACTCAAGTCGTCAGTGAGAGTGAGAACATAACGATAGCCTCTGCAAGCCTCAACGCTCATTGGACTGCACACATCAGTATGTATGATTTCCAATAAGTTGGTTGCTCGCTCCATTGTTCTGGAGAATGGAGTCTTGGTCATTTTGCCCATGAGGCATGGTTCGCATGTGTCAAATGATTTGTAATCAAGAGACTCCAAAAGTCCATCAGCATGGAGCTTCTTCATGCGTTTGACACCAATGTGACCAAGGCGGCAGTGCCACAAGTATGTGGGACTATCGTTATCAACCTTACATCTTTTGGTATTCACACTATGAATATGTGTAACATCACGTTCGAGATTCATTAAGAATAAACCATTGACCAGTGGGGCATGACCATAAAACATATCTCTCGTATAAATAGAACAACCATTATTCTCGGATTTAAATGAGTAGCCATCTCGTATTAAACGAGATCCAGATACAATGTTCATGCTCAAAGCTGGCACTACATAGCAATTATTGAGGTTTAAAACTAATCCCGTAGGTAAATGTAGAGGTAGCGTGCCGACGGCGATCACATCGACCTTGGAGCCATTCCCGACGCGCATCGTCACCTCGTCCTTCGCCAGTCTCCGCTTATTCCGCAACTCCTGTTTTGACTTACAAATATGAGCAACCGCACCGGTATCAAATACCCAGGAGCTACTACGAGTACTGGTAAGGTACACATCAATTACATGTATATCACATATACCTTTGGTGTTGCCGGCCTTCTTGTCCGCTAAGTACTTGGGGCAGTTCCGCTTCCAGTGTCCGCTTCCCTTGCAATAAAAGCACTCAGTCTCAGGTTTGGGTTCATGCTTTGGCTTCTTCCCGGCAACTGGCTTACCGGGAGCGGCGACTCCCTTGCCGTCCTTCTTGAAGTTCTTCTTACCCTTGCCTTTCTTGAAACTAGTGGTTTCATTGACCATCAACACTTGATGTTCCTTTTTGATCTCTACCTCCGCTGATTTCAGCATTGAATATACCTCAGGAATGGTTTTCACCATCCCCTGCATATTGAAGTTCATCACAAAGCTCTTGTAGCTAGGTGGGAGCGACTGGAGGATTCTGTCGACCACCGCGTCAGCCGGGAGATTAACTCCCAGTTGAGATAAGCGGTTGTGTAACCCAGACATTTTGAGTATGTGCTCACTGACAGAACCATTCCCCTCCATCCTAAAACTGTAGAACTTGTCGGAGACTTCATATCTCTCGACCCGGGCGTGAGCTTGGAAAACCATTTTCAGCTCTTGGAACATCTCATATGCTCCGTGCTGCTCAAAACGCTTTTGGAGCCCCTGTTCTAAGCTGCAAAGCATGTCGCACTGAACCAGGGAGTAATTATCACTACGCGACTGCCAGGCGTTCATAACGTCTTGAGTTGCTGGGAAAACGGGTGCTTCACCTAGCGGTGCATCTAGGACATATGCTTTCTTGGCAGCTATGAGGATGATCCTCAAGTTTCGGACCCAGTTCGTATAGTTGCTCCCATCGTCTTTCAGCTTGGTTTTCTCTAGGAATGCGTTGAAGTTGAGGGCAACATTAGTGTGGGCCATTTGATCTACAGGACATATTGTAAAGATTTTAGACTAAGTTCATGATAATTAAGTTCATCTAATCAAATTATATAATGAACTCCCACTCAGATAGACATCCCTCTAGTCATCTACGTGATCCATGATCCGAGTCAACTAGGCCGTGTCTGATCATCACGTGAGATGGACTAGTCATCATCGGTGAACATCTTCATGTTGATCATATCTTCCATACGACTCATGTTCGACCTTTCGATCTCTTGTGTTCCGAGGCCATGTCTGTACATGCTAGGCTCGTCAAGTCAACCTAAGTGTTTTGCATGTGTAAATCTGGCCTACACCCGTTGTATGTGAACGTTAGAATCTATCACACCCGGTCATCACGTGGTGCTTCGAGACAACGAACTTTCGCAATGGCACACAGTTAGGGGGAACACTTTCTTGAAATTGTTATGAGGGATCATCTTATTTACTACCGTCGTACTAAGCAAATAAGAAGCAAAACATGATAAACATCACATGCAATCAAATAGTGACATGATATGGCCAATATCATTTTGCTCCTTTTGATCTCCATCTTCGGGGCGCCATGATCATCATCGTCACCGGCATGACACCATGATCTCCATTATCATGATCTCCATCATCGTGTCTTCATGAAGTTGTCACGCCAACGATTACTTCTACTTCTATGGCTAACGTGTTTAGCAATAAAGTAAAGTAATTACATGGCATTATTCAATGACACGCAGGTCATACAAAAAATAAAGACAACTCCTATGGCTCCTGCCGGTTGTTATACTCATCGACATGCAAGTCGTGATTCCTATTACAAGAACATGATCAATTTCATACATCACATAATCATCACATCCTTTTGGTCATATCACATCACAAGGCATATGCTACAAAAACAAGTTAGACGTCCTCTAATTGTTGTTGCATGTTTTTACGTGGCTGCTATAGGTTTCTAGCAAGAACGTTTCTTACCTACGCCAAAACCACAACGTGATATGCCAATTCTCTATTTACCCTTCATAAGGACCCTTTTCATCGAATCCGATCCAACTAAAGTGGGAGAGACAGACACCCGCTAGCCACCTTATGCAACTAGTGCATGTCAGTCGGTGGAACCTGTCTCACGTAAGCGTACGTGTAAGGTCGGTCCGGGCCGCTTCATCCCACGATGACGCCGAAACAAGATAAGACTAGTAGTGGCAAGAAAATTGACAAAAACAACACCCACAACAATCTTGTGTTCTACTCATGCATAGAAACTTCGCATAGACCTAGCTCATGATGCCACTGTTGGGGAACGTTGCAGAAAATAAAAAATTTCTACACATCACCAAGATCAATCTATGTAGTCATCTAGAAACGAGAGAGAGGAGTGCATCTACATACCCTTGTAGATCGCGAGCGGAAGCATTCAAGAGAACGGGGTTAATGGAGTCGTACTCGTCATGATCCAAATCACCGATGATCCTAGCGCTGAACGAATGGCACCTCCGCGTTCAACACACGTACGGTTGGGGAAGACGTCTCCTCCTTCTTGATCCAGCAAGGGGGAAGGAGAGGTTGATGGATATCCAGTAGCACGACAACGTGGTGGTGGAAGCAGCGGTGATCTCGGCAGGGCTTCGCCAAGCTCAGGGAGAGGGAGAGGTGTTACGGGGTGAAAGAGGGAGGTTCCAGGGGCTAGGGTGCACAGCCCTCCCTCCCCCCTCTTTATATAGGGGCCCTGGGGGGGCGCCAGCCCCTAGAGATCCCATCTCAAGGGGGGGGGACTTGCCCCCCAAGTCAGGTGGGGAGCCCCCACCCCTAGGGTTTCCAACCCTAGGCGCAGGGGGAGGCCCAAGGGGGCGCACCAGTCCACCAGGGGCTGGTTCCCTTCCCACTTGAGCCTATGGGGCCCTTCGGGATTGGTGGCCCCACCCGGTGGACCCCCGGGACCCTTCAGGTGGTCCCGGTACAATACCAGTGACCCTCAAAACTTTCCCAATGGCCGAAACTGGACTTACTATATACAAATCTTCACCTCCGGACCATTTCGGAACTCCTTGTGACATTCGGGATCTCATCCGGGACTCCGAACAACTTTCGTGTTACTGCATACTAATATCTCTACAACCCTAGCGTCACCGAACCTTAAGTGTGTAGACCCTACGGGTTCGGGAGACAAGAAGACATGAGCGAGACGACTCTCCGGTCAATAACCAACAACGGGATCTGGATACCCATGTTGTCTCCCACATGTTCCACGATGATCTCATCGGATGAACCACGATGTCGAGGATTCAAGTAATCCCATATACAATTCTCTTTGTCAATCGGTACGTAACTTGCCCAAGATTCGATAGTCGATATCCCAATACCTCGTTCAATCTCGTTACCGGCAAGTCACTTTACTCGTACCTTAATGCATGATCCCGTGACCAACCACTTGGTCACATTGAGCTCATTGTGATGATCCATTACCGAGTGGGCCCAGAGATACCTCTCCGTCATACGGAGTGATAAATCCCAGTCTCGATTCGTGTCAACCCAACAGACGCTTTCGGAGATACCTGTAGTATACCTTTATAGCCACCCAGTTACATTATGACGTTTGGTACACCCAAAGCACTCCTACGGTATCCGGGAGTTACACGATCTCATGGTCTAAGGAAATGATACTTGACATTAAAAAAGCTCTAGAAAACGAACTACATGATCTTGTGCTATGCTTAGGATTGGGTCTTGTCCATCACATCATTCTCCCAATGATGTGATCCCGTTATCAATGACATCCAATGTCCATGGTCAGGAAACCGTAACCGTCATTGATAAACGAGCTAGTCAACTAGAGGCTCACTAGGGACATGTTGTGGTCTATGTATTCACACATGTATTACAATTTCTGGATAACACAATTATAGCATGAACAATAGACAATTATCATGAACAAGGAAATATAATAATAATCATTTTATTATTGCCTCTAGGGCATATTTCCAACATTTATAGGGGGGGGGGTAAATGCTTTTTGCGCCTCCCCACTTGCCTGATGGAACCCGTCTGCCTCCCACTCGCCGCGATTAGCGGCGCGGTTAGATTACCCATACATGTGTTGATGAGAATCCCGTAATAAGGGGACACGATCTCTGCTTTGACAAGACGTGTCAAGGAAACTGCCTCGCAATGTGCGCTGTGGCTGGTTGCAGGAAAACGGTTCGAATAATGACCCGACCGTAATGACACCTCGCATTGCCTAAAAAAGTTATCAGCAGATTGCATTTGTGAAATATCATTCTCTCTACAGCGGTGTGTAAAGATCATTTTGTGGATCTGGACACGATTCAAGTGTTCAATAATTACTTTGGAGTATTCGTAAAAGGAACCCGCCTTGCAATGCCGAAGACAATACTGCGCGCCGGACTCATCGTCATTGAAGCCTGTTTCAGGGGCTACTGAGGGATTCCTGGATTAGGGGGTATCCGGACAGCCGGACTGTGTACAACGCCCGGACTATTGAAGCGTGAAGATACAGGACTCAAGACTTCGGCCCGTGTCCGGATGGGACTCTCCTTGGCGTGGAAGGCAAGCTTGGCAATCCGGATATTGTGTTTCCTTTCTTGTAACCGACTCAATGTAAACCCTAGCCCTCTCCGATGTCTATATAAACCGGAGAGGTTGGTCCTTAGAAGGCCGATCACAATTACAATCATACCATCATAGGCTAGCTCCTAGGGTTTAGCCTCTACGATCTCGTGGTAGATCTACTCTTGTACTACCCATAAATTCAATATTAATCAAGCAGGAAGTAGGGTTTTACCTCCATCGAGAGGGCCCAAACCCGGGTAAACATCTGTGTCCCTTGCTTCTTGTTACCATCAGCCTTGACGCACAGGTCGGGACCCCCTACCCGAGATCCGCCGGTTTTGACACCGACAGTCCCCAACACACCTAATACAATGGAAAATTGTATAGGTGCATTAGTTCGGCGAAGAGATGTTGATACACGTGTAGTATGGATGGTAGAAATAGCTTATTATAATTTGAAAAAATAAAAAACATCAAGGTAGCAAGTAACAAAAGTGAGTAAAAACAGTTTCTCAATGCTTAGAAACAAGGCCTGGGGTTCATACTTTCACTAGTGAAATCTCTCAACAATGCTAACATAATTGAATCGTAAAACCATCCCTCAAGGCGCGACAAAGGATCACTCCAAATTTCAAAGTTATCTTTTCCAATCAATCTATTGAGCTATTCCTATAAGTGTCACAAACAACCCTAGATTTCATACTAAAATGACACCATATGATTTATACATCTTTGTCGTATCTGTAATTTTTGATTGTTCCTGCCAATATTCAACAACTTTTACATACTTTTGGCAACAATTTATATGATTTTCTTGGACTAACATATTGATCCTGTGCCCAGTGCCAGTTCCTGTTTGTTGCATGTTTTTTGTTTCGCAGAATATCCATAGCAAACAAAGTCCAAACGCGATAAAAGTTTATGGAGAATTATTTTGGAATATATGTGCTTTTTGGGAAGCGGAATCAACGTGAAATGATGCTCGAGGGCCCCACAAGCTCCAGGGGCGCGCCCCTACCCTGGGTGCGGCCAGCAGGGTTGTGGAGCCCCTGTAAGGCGGTTGCTGCCCTTATTTCACCGCAAGAAAGATAATATCCAGAAGAAAAATGTGTTAAAATTTCAGCCCAATCGGAGTTACAGATCTCTAGGAACTTAAGAAACGGTGAAAGACTAGAAAAGGGTGTCGCAAAATAGAAGAGAAACAGAGAGAGATCCAATCTTGGAGGGGGCTCTCTCCCCTCCGCCGCTGAGGCCATGGAACAGAGGGGAAATCCTCCTCTCATCTAGGGAGGTCAAGGAAGAAGAAGAAGGAGGGGGGCTCTCTCCCTCTCTCTCCCGGTGGCATCGGAACGCCGCCGATGCCATCATCGTGACGACGATCTACACCAACAACTTCGCCGCTGCCGTCACCTCCCCCTCTATGCAGCGGTGTAACACCTCTTCTCCCCACTGTAATATCTACTTAAACATGGTGCTCAATGCTATATATTATTATCCAGTGATATGTGGCTATCCTATGGTGTTTGAGTGGATCTGTTTTGTCCTATGGGTTGATTGATGATCATGATTGGTTTGAGTTGTATGTTTCATTATTTGTGATGTCCTATGGTGCTCTCTGTGTTGCGCAAGTGTGAGGGATCCCCATTGTAGGGCGTTGCGATATGTTCATGATTCTCTTATGGTGGGTGGCGTGAGTGACAGAAGCATAGACCTAAGTAAGTGGGTTGTTGCGTATGGGAGTGAAGAGGACTTGATACTTAATGTTGTGGTTGGGTTTTACCTTAACGATCTTTGGTAGTTGTGGATGCTTGCTAGAGTTCCAATCATAAGTGCATGTGATCCAAGTAGAGAAAGTATGTTAGCTCATGCCTCTTCCTCATATAAAATTGCAATAATGATTACTAGTCTAGTTATCGATTGCCTAAGGACAAATAACTTTATTGTGACAAAAGGCTCTCTACTAAAACTAACTTAATTGTTTCTTTATCTAAACATCCCCTAGATATTATTTACATGTTCATTGTTATCTTGCAAACATATTCCTTTACACCTACAAAGTACTTCTAGTTTCATACTTGTTCTAGGTAAAGCGAACATTAAGTGTGCATAGAGTTGTATCGGTGGTCGATAGAACTTGAAGAGAATATTAATTCTACCTTTAGCTCCTCATTAGGTTCGACACTCTTACTTATCAAGAAATGCTATAATTGATCCCCTATAATTGTGGGTTATCAAGACCTTTTCCTGCCGCCGTTGCCAGGGAGCAATAGCATGGGGTGGATATTCTCGTGTGTGCTTGTTTGCTTTATCACAAAGTAGATTTTATTTTCCGTTCTAAGTTGTTATCTATCTTTAGTTATGGATATGAAACATGAAATACCAAAAAAATAGTTGTACTTGCTACCCATGGATATGGAGAAGCTCCTAAACCCTTGATGCTCGTTATGTGAAAAATATTAAACACTACTTTGATAATCCTGCCCGTTCAACTTGATAATGGGAGACACATTGGAGCAACATGAATACTTTAGGTATTATCACTTGACTCAAAAAGGAAAACTCTTATGGGATCTAATTGAAATGTTGCATTGGTATGCTTGGAATTTATGCTTGAGATATGATTATACTTGTTGCTCTAGGATGAAGGCTCCACACCTTCCCTTTTCATGTGAATTCAACGATAATGAAACGTTGGCTTCTTATGCTAATGGTTTATACGATTACTATGATGTGGAACAAATAGAAGAATTTGTTGCTTTTAAGGGTGCTTATGAAATTGAATCTTTTTTTGAAAAGTGTGAAAATTATGACAATGTTGTTAATTGACCTGAAAATTATGCGATACTTAAATATTGCTATGAGAATTATGAATATAATGCCAATATTAATGAGTTTATTGAGAATGTCTCCGTTGTCCAAGAAGAGACTAATATTTTGCAGGAATCTAAGGAAGAAGAAATTGATGACACTATGAGCTCATGAGATGAAAAAGATGACGAGGACAGAGAAGAACAAAAGGAGGAAGAACAGATTAGCTACCTGTGCCCACCTTCTAATGAGAGTAACTCTTCAACTCATACATTGTTTAATCTCCCTTCGTGCATACCGAAGGACGAATGCTATGATAATTTCTATGATCCCTTGGATTCGTTTGAAATATCCCTTTTTGATGAAATTGATGCTTGTTATGCTTGTGGCCATGATGCCAATATAAATAATGCTTATGGAGATGAACTTCCTATAATTCCTTATGGTAAGAATGAAATTGTTGCTATTGCAGGCATAGATGATAGTCCTATTATCTTTTTGAATTCTCCAAACTACACTATATCAGAGAAGTTTCTGCTTATTAAGGATTATATTGATGGGTTGCGTTTTAGTACTACACATGGTGATTTTGATGAATATAATATGCATGTGCTTGCTGCTCCTACTTGCAATTATTATGAGATAGGAACTACATCTCCGCCTCTCTATGTTTCCAGTACGATAAAATTGCAACAAACTGCTTATGCTATGTATTGGCCTTTACTTGATGTGCATGAATTGTTCTTTTATGACATGCCGATGCATAGGAAGAGAGTTAGGCTTCGTCATTGCATGATATATGTTACTTTGTGCTCACTACTAAATTAAAAATTATTTCTAATTAAAATTGGCTTTGATATACGTTGGGATCCGGGTGGATCCATTACTTGAGCACTTTATGCCTAGCTTAATGGCTTTAAAAAAGCGTTGCAATGGAGACAACTTGAAAGTTTTAGAGAGTCATTTTATTCTGTTGTGTGATTTTAAAGAGTTTAAAAACAAAAAATATATAGAGGGAAACCTAAAACTTTTCAAAAAGAAAAGCAAAAATGAGAAAGACGAGCATTGTTAAAGTGGGAGCTAGCCTTGAACTTTTTCCATGCCCATGGAAACTTGTGAACCTTGATTACAGAAACTTTTCAACAAAAGTAATTATCCCCTTGTAGAAATCCATTGTATTATAAAAATAATGTGCCAGGATTTGCCTTTAGGATGATTAGATTGCTTGTTTGGTATGTGCGGTGCAAAAACATAAACTTTTGCTGTAGTGCGTGATTTTTCATTTTTTACTGGAATGCCAAAAGTTTCTAAAATATTTACATAGTACTGCTATGCAAATTGTTTATTTTGTCCTAATTGTCTGAATTTTTGAAGTTACAGAAGTATGGTCAATGTTTAGTTTGCTACACACTTTTTTGTTTTTGATATATTCTATTTTTGATGCATTGTTTTGCGTGTTTTGATGAATCTATGGATTGTGTTGGTGATATGAGCCGTGGTGAAGTTAGAGTACAGTAGTTATAATGCAAAAATAAAATATGAATGGGTTTGCAACAGTACTTAAAGTATTGATTTGCTTTATTATACTAATGGATCTCACGAGGGTTTTGTCAAGTTTGTGTGATTGAAGTTTTCAAGTTTTGGGTGAGATCACGATGGCTGAAGGAATAAGGAGTGGCAAGAGCCTAAGCTTGAGGATGCCCGAGCACTACAAAAAAAAGACACATCCGTGACATTTTGGGCCGAACGAATTTTTTTCCTGTCATACATATGACACTTCTATGACGATAATTGTGACAAAACCAGGTATCATCATAGATGTGGTGGGCTCCTACTTCTATGACAAAAAATCATGACAGAAAATGGGATTTTCGTCCTGGGCGGGCCGGAGACGCAGCTGCATAACATTCTTTGGGCCGTCCATGACGGAAATACCGTGGTAGAAGCGAGGGGGAGGTAAAATTTCAGGGAGTTCCCGGTTACGGTGGGAGGTCGGGGGCCGAGCGATGCGCGTTTGTCTCGTACACGTGCGAGGCTTTGGCTCTAACTGAACCCGAGCGAGGCGTTGGGCTCTAACTGAACCCGAGCGATTGCACTGCAGGCTACACGTTACTGAACCCGAGCGATTGATCGATGGCTGTTAACTGAACCCGATTGAGCGATTCCTTCGCTACTGCTGCTAACTGAAGCCGATCGATGCTGCCTCTGGGATGAACATTGAGCGTTGCGGGGGGGGGGGGGGTTGGATGAATAGTGAGCAGTGGCGTTGCCTCTGGATGAACAAGACCCCGTGGTGTGGAGGGCTGGATGAACAGTAGACGGTGGAGGGGTGCCCGTGGAGGGGTGGTTGAACAGGACCCCATGGTGTGGAGGGCTGGATGAACAATAGATGGTGGAGGGGTGCCCGTGGAGGGGTGGTTGAACAGGAGCCGGTGGAGTAGCGCGCGGTGGAGGCTAGATGAACAGGAGCCAGTGGAGGCTGGAGGAGGTCGATGGTAGCCCGTGGAGGCTGGAGGAGGTCGACGGTGGAGATGAATAGTATCCTGTGGAGTCCCATTTTGCGGTAAGCCACACCCCTCCCGATGAACAGGACCCCATTTCGAACGTAGTGCTCCAACACAAGTCCGTTTCGTCTGTTTTGCGGTACGCCACACCCCTCCCGATCAACAGGACCACCGTTTCGACCATAGGAGGCCTGTTTTGTCTGTTTTGCGGTACGCCACACCCCTCCTGATCAACAGGACCCCTCTTTCGACCGTAGGAGGTCTGTTTCCTCCGTTTTGCGGTACGCCACACCCCTCCCGATCAACAGGACCCCGTTCCAAACGTAGGAGGTCCGTTTCCTCCGTTGTGCGGTATGCCAGGCCTCATTTCCATCATCTGTTCCGTCCAAGCCGGTTGGCTCCCACGCGTTCTGTTGCCTCCTGATGAACACGACGCATTCCGCCTCCCGATGAACACGATGCATTCCGTTGCCTCCCCATGAACACGACGCATTCCGTTGCCTCCCGATGAACACGACGCATTCCGTTGCCTCCCCATGAACACGACGACGACGTTGTTTCTCCGTTCTGACCCAGCTATGTGCACAAGCCCTGGCTGTATGTATGCACAAGTAGGCGTTCGAGACCCTGCCTGTATGTACGTACGTGGCCGTATTTTCTTTCTTGCACCCTCGCCGCTATACGTACGTATACATGCTATGTGCGCACCTCTACTACGACACGTGCGTGCCTCTACAACGACCAGTATGTACGTACACGTTCGCGACCAGCATGACAATGCTACGTATACTTCGACCAGGTGGGTCCCGACTATCAGGCACTTCCTTGCCCGCGAAGATGTAGTTGGTGGGTCCCAGCAGTCAGGGGGGCGAATTGTTTTTCTTTGCCCGGACGCACTTCCTTGCGTGCGAAGATGTAGCTGGTGGGTCCTAGCAGTCAGGGGGAAAGATTTTTTTTTGCGAAATACGATGGCCCGTCCGGTGGGTCCCCGCTGTCAGGTGGAGGAATAATTATTTTGCGCGTAATAAGGAGGCACTTCCTTGATGCGGCCGTGGACCTAGTTGTCAGCCTCTCCACGTACAGTCCACGTCCGATGGAAGCCATTCCTGGACCATGTTGACCACGCCGCGCTGAGAGCACCAGGGCGGTGGACGACGGCGAGGCCTAGGAAGGGAACGACGCGGAGCCGGGGAAGACGCGGCAGTGGATGCCCACGCGTAGAGGAGTACGAGGGTTCACTGGTTCGCTGCGGTGTGAGGCTGCCGTCGCCACAGAATAGCAGGGGATGTGGGTGAGTAGAGGGATGGCCTGGCCAGCGGCGGGAGTAGTAGGGGGCAGTGAGGCCTTCGCCACATCGTAGCCGGCCATGGGAGGCAGGAGCACGAGGCACGACTGGCGCTGGTTTGGGCGGCCGGACCGAGAAGACCAGAGGTTGAAGAAGCACTATGGCCGTTGGATGGACATCGTACGGTCACTGGAGCTAGAATCGTGCATATTGACTAAGTTGACAAAGCCCTCCGTCCCCGTCAACTTAGTAGGCCCACAAGTCAGCCTGCCACTATACTGGGTCCCAGCTAATAGGGGGAGTATTCATTTTTTTGTGCGTAATAAGGAGGCACTTCCTTGCGTGCGAAGATATAGCTGGTGGGTCCGAGCTATCAGCGGCGGTAACATTTTTTCACGAAATACAGAGGCCCTTTCGGTGGGTCCCTGATGTCAGGTGGAGGAATCATTATTTTGCGCGTAATAAGGAGGCATTTCCTTGCGTGCGGCCATGGACCTAGATGTCGGCCTCTCCACGTACAATCCACTTCAGATGCATGTCGGTCATTGACCACGTTGACCAGGCCGCGCCGAGAGCACCAGGGCGGTGGACGACGGCGAGGCCTAGGAAGGGAACGACACAGAGGCAGGGAAGACTCGGTAGTTGTTTCCCACGCTGAGGGTAGTACGACTGTACGAGGGTTTACTGCTTCGTCTGCCATCGCCGGAGAATAACAACAGGTGTGGGTGAGTAGAGGGATGGCTAGGCCAGCGATGGGAGTACGGTGGGGCGGTGAGGCCTGCGCGGCAGCACACCCGGCCATGGGAAGGAGGGAGCAGGCAGTCCCACCGCCGCTTGTTTGAGCGGCTGGAGCAGGAAGAGCAGAGATTGAAGAAGCACGACGGCCGTTGGATGGACATCCAACAGTCACTGCTTGTGCGTCAACCTTTTTTTAGGAAAGCCTCAAATCTGTGGAAAACAGCATACATCCCATCTGCCATTATTTCTAATAATTTATAGCCCATTTGCTAATTCTTAAGGTATTTTTGGAGCCCATATTCTTTTTGTTAGCATTACAGCCCATATTGTGGCCACGGTTAAAAAATTATACGAAATTTTGCATATTTCGGTGCGGTCCGAACTGTTTTTAATCCCGAAATTTCGACTCACCAAACTGATTTTAAAAATAAATGTATATCAATATAAAATCCAACAAATTCTCCACACATAAAAATTAATGTAATTTAAAATCTCAAAATTAAAAAAAGATATTTGAAACTAATTGCTGGTTTGATGTGTTTTCAAAATGTATAGCCTATTTCTCATTATTGATAGGCCATTTTCTCGGCCAGCCGAATGAAGCTCTCCTCGTCTTGAAAGATTTGCAGCCCAACAGGCCTGACAAAGCGACTTACTTGGCAAATCACAAAAAAACTAGGCTGTGGCCGTGGACCCGGCTGTTAGCCTCTCCACGTATAGTACTCTTCCGATGGAAGTCAGTCGTTGAGCACATTGACCATGCCGCGCCGAGAGCACCAAGGCGGTGGACGACGGCGAGGCCTAGGAAGGGGACGATGTAGAGCCGGGGAAGACGCGGGAGTGGATGCCCATGCAGAGAGGAGTACGAGGGTTCACTAGTTCGGCTGTGTCGTTAGGCTGCCATCGCCGTAGAATAACAGGGGGTGTGGGAGTAGTAGGGGGCGGTGAGGCCTCCGCGGCATCACAACCGGCCACGAGAGGCAGGAGCACGCGACACAACCGACGCTGCTTTGGGCGGCTGGAGCAAGAAGACCAGAGGTTGAAGAAGCACTATGGCCATTGGATTGACATCGTACGGTCACTAGAGCTAGAATCGTTCATATTGACTAAGTTGACAAAGCCCTCCGTCCTTGTCAACTTAGTAAGCCCACAAGTCATCCACCCACTATGGTGGATCCCAGCTAGCAGGGGGTATTCATTTTTTGGTGTGTAATAAGGAGGCACTTCCTTGCATGCGAAGATATAGCTGGTGGGTCCGACCTATCAGCGGGGGAATGTTTTTTCGGAAATACAGTGCACGTACAGTGCGTAATGAGGAGGAACTTTCCTTGTGTGCAACCATGGACCTCGTGGGTCCCAGCCGTCAGGCTCTCCACCTACAGTCCTCTTCCGATGACTCTCGTATGTTGACCACGCCGCGCTGAGCGCACCAAGGCGGTGGATGATGGCGAGGCCCTAGACTGGAATGACACGGAGATGGGGAAGACGCGGCAGTGGAGTCGCAGACGGAGAGGAGTGGGAAACTTGACTGGTTCGAGTGCGGGGCGGGCCTACACTCGGCAGAGAATAACAGGAGGTGCGGAGTGGAGGGATGGCCTGGCCGTCGGTGGGGTAGTGTTTCACTGAGTAGCGCAAAACAACGCCGCTGGACGCCGAAGGCGGGAGCAGGCGGTTCCGGCAGCGCTGGGGGAAGAAGACGAGAGATTGAAGAAGAATGCCGGCCATTGGATGTAAATCCAACGCCTTCTTAGGCTTCGTCCTACTGGCCCACATGTCAGCCAGTCCATTTGTTTTTAGTCCATTTGGTGGGCTGGGTGAAACAATGATGTAGCATCTATGCAGCCCGTTTAAATTCCATTTGCATTTTTCTCGAAATCCGTGGACTTGCTGGGCTCGGTGAAAATATCATGTTGGGCTAGACGGAGAAATGTTATAAAAACATAAACACATGATTGCACGTCAGTAAAATCTTTGCAAGCTTATGTACGCAATCACTAGGAGTTAACTTGGCAACTTATATATAAACAATTATTATTACTATTTTGTAAGAACTTTCAACTTACGAAATACAATATCATTTTAATTTGATGACTTAATAGTACGTGGGGTATTATTATTTTTTAGTCTAGATGTGGGACAGTTGAGTTGGTTCTAGGGGAAAGTACTGGGAGAAAACTCAGTTTACAGCAAAAAGGAAAGTGGGAGAAAATTCAGAGACCTGCTGGGTCCACCTGAGGAGAGGAATATGTTGGGAGGAAGGAGATTCAAAGCACGACAGCCGAGTGAACTAGTTTTTTTTACGGACAAGTGAACTAGTTTACATACATAAGCAAGTAGCCACTAAAAAAAGCAATCAGGTTAATGGGTTCTTAAAAGAAATATTTCGGACAAAACAGATAATTATGACACATAGGCTAATGCATGAAACACTCAGATGATAAAGGTGCTTATAAACAGATAAAGTACAACATCTAGATCTTCCTGGCATGCTTGATCATGATGCTGCGGCTGTCCGTGTACTCGTCGGTTACGGGAAGCAGACACGCCCTCATGTCCAAGATCTGCCTATACATGTCGTAGCATGCGTATGCATCCTTGGCCGTGTAGGTTATGTAGGCTAGATTCAGTGGTACCTCCCACGTGTTCAGGTCGTCTTCTTTCATGTTGGCCTATTAGGGGTCAATGATGGTCTCAGCAAGGTCAACCACGGAGTCCTTATCCTGCCCGTTGCTGATGATCTTGTATTGCTTCTGGATGTCAACAAGCTTGTTGCACCAGATGGCTAAGTCGTCGCGTTCTTCCTTCTCTCCATCGTAGAGTAGGTGCAGTCAGCGATGCCGATGAAATGGGCGAATGCTCCAGAACCTGGTGCAGCCATAAGACTGAGGCGAGGCAGAGCTTCACCGAGTCCTTATCGTTGGTGTACATCACATTCAACTTGGTGCAGCCATAGGACTGAACGGCAAACTAACTCCTTGCTGAAGTCCATATCCAGCAGGCTCACCCCTCTGATCGCCATTGGAGTCTCTTCGAGTGAACGACTGTGTAGGCGGTGGCAGCAGTTTGTTTTTCAGCTCTTGGGGAACTGGATTCAACAGTAAGCTGAGTGTGTACATGCGACAACAGTTACTACCCCTCCCTCGTCCGCTGCATGCCTGGCAGAAGATGCACCCTTGACGCATTCAAACGCCTCCATTAAGAAACCTACTCCGACCACATGTCGGTTCACGAGCGGGTCTGTATTGGTACTGTAATAATAGGAGTTAGTGGTAACTTTACTTAAATTTAATTAGCTTTAATAGAAATTTATACTTAAAACAAGCAATGCATTCGCTCGTTCTATCAGTGCCACAGGATCAACATGCACAACAATTAGAATTATTATTCTCAGGACGCACACGATCAACACATTTGTCGCACTTTCACAAAGATAATACTACCAAGTTGGAACTGTTTGTTATGGTTGTTGTCCTCTGCATCATCATGCCGTGTTTCCCAGCTTGCAAGATTCAGAACCAACAAATAAGATCCAAATAATAAGTACAACAAAGATGCCTAGACATCTCATTGATTCCCAGCTTGCAAGATTCAGAACCAACAAATAAGATCCAAATAATAAGTACAACAAAGATGCCTACACATCTCATTGATTCCCAGCTTGCAATATTCAGAACCAACAAATAAGATTCAAATAATAAGTACAACAAAGATGCCTACACATCTCACTGATTCCCAGCTTGCAAGATTCAGAACCAACCCATTAGAGCCTTTTGATAAAGTGAATATCGGGATTAAATCCATCTTGGCTAGCCATGTCATACAACCCAAGAACTTGGCGAATGCTCTTGACCGTCACAACATCTGTAGTTGAGTATTCCTGTTTGCACAGCATGTTTGCACAGCACAAACAAGGAGACAGGAGAGCATGATTTCGCTTTAATAGCGGCCTCCTTGAACTCAACCTCCAGCTCTACTTGGATGAGGTCTGCCTGGAGTTCCATGATTCAATTCATGCGCCTTTTTCTGCAGTTCACCTGAAATGAAGCAAAGATTGCATCATTCATCTAGCAAGAAGTACTTGCTCTTGTGAGCTGGCAGGTTCTTCTTTAGTAGTTGCACTAAAATTGAGGAACATTAAGGTTGGCTGTCCGGCTCATGTAAGGTGCAACTATAATTTTCTTATCCTTTTGTGCAGTTCCACTAAAATAAAGTGGCATTGTGGTGACAGTGACGGCTCCATCTTGCAAAGGCTAATAAAATGTTGCACGAGATTACCAGCAGAACTTGACGGAGATTTTGGAAACTCCAATCACCATTTTGTGCAGTTCCACCAAAATTGAGAGATGTTGCCCACGTGACATTTTAGTTGAACTGCACAAGACACTCATTCCAAAA
Source organism: Triticum aestivum (assembly GCF_018294505.1). NCBI lineage: Eukaryota > Viridiplantae > Streptophyta > Magnoliopsida > Poales > Poaceae > Triticum > Triticum aestivum. Next base: position 180,664,422 of record NC_057804.1, read on the forward strand.
AAAGGGTTTTGTGCAGTTCACCAAAAGGTCACAATAGCAACAAGGTGAAATGGATATCGCTATCTGCACAAAATGATAGAAAGTAAACAATTGCTGGTCAATAAGAATATACGAAACATATACAAAATGAAAAGAAGCATCTTAATTATGTTCATGGCAATCATGCAAGGACAGTAGAAATTTTAAAACGTCAGTAATGCTTCATGTTACCAGAAGCATTACAATCAACAATGAGATTCCTCAAATATGGGATTACTTTAATGGTGGCATTGCTTGTTTACCAGACACAGTAAATCAACAGCAGCTAAAGAGTTGGTTTAAGGGCATGGGACCGTGGGGACACCAGGACACTCAGCAGCGTAAAGGAGCAACTTACTTATCATACTGGGGAAAATAGCAGGAGTGCCATTTGTAACACAGTTTAATTGCATCTTATCACTAGAGGCATTAGATTAACAATAACACTGGTTAGACATGTCCCTAAGGTAACAGTGTGATCGCTTCATTTTACATGCGCCCTTACATTAACAACAGAAAAAAGTTGGTATAAGGACATGCGACAGTGGATGCATTAGCACAATGTACCTACAAGGAGGCATAAAGTGGTGATGCCGAGCTTGTTCACACTATGTGAGGGCAGCAAACCTAATCCTGGAGACCTTGTACTATGTGAGGGCAGCAAATCTAATCCTGGAGACCTTTTACTATGTGAGGGCAGCAAATCTAATCCTGGAGACCTTTTACTATGTGAGGGCAGCAAATCTAATCCTGGAGACCTTTTACTATGTGAGAGCAGCAAATCTAATCCTGAGACCTTTTACTATGCGAGGGCAGCAAATCTAATCCTGAGACCTTTTACTATGTGAGGGCAGCAAATCTAATCCTGGAGACCTTTTACTATGTGATGGCAACAAATCTAATCCTGGACATACTCTGTTGACTTGTCCACTAGCCGCCACTTTCTATCCTTTTTTCAACCAATAATAGATCTGTTCCTTATCCAGTTTGTACTGCGTTTTCCCATTATTTCCCTTTTCAACCAAGAGACCGATTGGGTATCTGGTCTCTACTACTTTCACCATATTATTTCCTCTTTGAATCAAGTCCTAGATTCATGCTACAACTTTCCCCCCTTTCTTTGTTGTTTGAACAAAGCCCTAGATTCGAATGCATGAAGTAGCTTTACCTCTAATAATACTAAAAATTTAGGTGGCTTTGGAAGAGCTGATGGGAGTATAAAAAGATGCACATGCAGACACGTGGGGAGCTGGCGCAGTAGAGCAAGGCCGCTTTCGAAGAACTTATACCCAAGGGTCGCCGGGATGTCGGCGGCGGCAGGTCGGATCTGCGGACAATACGACAGGGAGGAAGAAGGGTCGGAGGACCTCCCGAGCCAGCGCTGTGTCGGAGAGAACGGCACGGGCAGAGGATCAGTCCCCTCCGACAACTGTGGGTTTCCTCCCTCAGCGGCGATGACCGTGTGAATGATGCACCTTTTAGTCCTCTACACACACCGGCTGAAGGGATCCGGTCGGATCTGTGACCAGCAGTGAGCAGAGAGAAAATGTTGCTACCGCTGTCTTGTTTATATCTGGAGATGATGAGAGAATGAAGAGAGCAACCCTAGTAAAGCAAGCGCTCAGGCCCTTGCGTCCATATATAGTGGAGTGATTATCTTTTTTCTTTCCACAACAAGCGTTTCAATTTGTGTACGTGGCATTAAAGAAAAGAAGCTCTCTATTTAAGGTGACTACTCTACGACTCCTACTTACTACTATAGTTTGTTCACTTGTGCTCCCCGCCCCTCCATTCATTGAACAACCCCACGGGTGAATAAACATATAGTAAGTACTGTATTTATATAGAACGAACAAGCTCGAACTATTTTCGCATAGTTAAAAGTTGAGGGCGGGGCTTTTCCCGGGCAGTACGCGCGGTAGTTTTCGGGTAGGCGGTTTGACAGAGAGGCGAGGAGGGTGAGCGAGTGGGGCTATGTGATTCGACGGCGCGTTACTACTGGAAAGACTTGTGATATGACCACTCACTATAGTCATGAATTACTGGCGCTCCGACCGGGGTGATGCCCACCTTCCGTTCCGCGCTCTAATCTGGTGCATGACACGTCGACCCGGATGCTGGATCTCCCATATGTCGGAGTAGTAAGAAGGAGCAAAGAATGATGCGGTATATACTAGTACTATACTACTCCCTCCATTCCTAAATATAAGTCTTTGGAGAGATTTCACTACGGACCACATACGGAGAAAAATGAGTGAATCTACACAAAAATTCATCTATATACATCCGTATGTGGTCCACAGTGAAATATCTATGAAGACTTATATTTACGAACGGAGGGAGTACTACTCAGGTCGGAGGAGTGCGAACCACAGCAGCCCAGTGAACCAGCAGTGCGAACCACGGTAGCCCAGTGAACCAGCAGTAGAAAACAATGTGGTGATATGGCCATAAAAAACAATGTGCTACGGTCCACACTGTAGCATGTATAGTAACACTCCTCTTTGTATGGATCCCTAAGTTAGAGCTAGTTTGGGTTGAAATAGCCTCAAATTATCCAAACAAGAGGGGTTAGTTTGAGCTAGTTTGCTCTAACCCAGCTAAAAAAACTAGCCCGGTGGAGAGGTTCTAATTGGGTTAGTTATCCTTGGGCCCACTAAAAGAGAAATAAAAAAATCTCACCTGCCCGCACCAGATCGCTCCCCCCCTCTCGCACGACTCCTCTCTGTTCCCCATAGGGCCGCCCACCCAAGCGCCGCTCGCCCTCTCTCTCCTCCGGCCGCCCCTCCTTCTGGCCTCCGGCGCCCTACTCCGGCCGCCCTCTCCCTCCGGCCTTCGAAGGTCGCCCCGCTCCCCCTTCACCAGTCATTTTTCTCCCTCTGTCATGCGCGGCGGCGGCGCATCTACCAGGGAGGTCGCGAGAGGGGTGAGTTTGTTCGTTCCTTCTCTGTCTCACGGCCATATCATTGATCTTGCTTGCTCTTGCGCTAATTCTGATTTGGAAAAGTAGATCCTGATCAAAGTTGCTATAGATTTGTGGTGCATGCATGGAATTGTTTGATGCTGCTTGAGGAGGTAATATATATCTTTTTAGAGGCCCAAAGATTCAGGACACTGATACGTCTCCAACGTATCTATAATTTTTTATTGCTCCATGCTACTTTATCTACTGTTTTGGACTATATTGAGCTTTATTTTCCACTTTTATATTATTTTTGGGACTAACCTATTAACCGGAGGCCCAGCCCAGAATTGCTGTTTTTTGCCTATTTCAGTGTTTCGAAGAAACGGAATATCAAACGGAGTCCAAACGGAATGAAACCTTCGGGAACGTGATTTTCTCACCGAACGTGATCCAGGAGACTTGGACCCTACTCCAAGATGTAACAGAGGCAGTCACGAGGGTGGGGGGCGCCCCCCCAGGGCGCGCCCCCTACCTCGTGGCCCCCCTGTTGCTCCACTGACGTACTCCTTCCTCCTATATATACCTACGTATCCCCAAACGATCATAATTCCACCGCCGCAACCTTCTGTATCCACGAGATCCCAGCTTGGGGAATGTTACGGAGCTCCACCGGAGGGGGCATCCACCATGGAGGGCTTCTACATCAACACCATAGCCCCTCCGATGAAGTGTGAGTAGTTTACTTCAGACCTTCGGGTCCATAGCTAGTAGCTAGATGGCTTGTTCTCTCTCTTTTTGGATCTCAATACAATGATGTCCCCCTCTCTCATGGATATCTATTCCATGTAATCTTCTTTTTGTGGTGTGTTTGTTGAGACCGATGAATTGTGGGTTTATGATCCAACTTATCTATGAACAATATTTGAATCTTCTCTGAATTCTTTTATGTATGATTGAGTTATCTTTGCGAGTCTCTTAGAATTATCCTTTTGGTTTGGCCAACTAGATTGGTAGTTCTTGCAATGGGAGAAGTGCTTAGCTTTGGGTTCAATCTTGCGGTGTCCTTTTCCAGCGACAGAAGAAGCAGCAAGGCACGTATTGTATTGTTGCCATCGAGGATAAAAAGATGGGGTTTTTATCATATTGCATGAATTTATCCCTCTACATCATGTCATCTTGCTTAAGGCGTTACTCTGTTTTTAACTTAATACTCTAGATGCATGCTGGATAGCGGTCGATGAGTGGAGTAATAGTAGTAGATGCAGAATCGTTTCGATCTACTTGTCTCGGACGTGATGCCTATATACATGATCATTACCTAGATATGATCATAAGTATGGTCAATTCTGTCAATTGCTCAACAGTAATTTGTTTACCCACCGTAGAAATTTTATGCTCTTGAGAGAAGCCACTAGTGAAACCTATGCCCCCCCGAGTCTATTCTCATCATATCAATCTCCATTGCTTTATTACTTGCTTTGTTTTTACTTTGCCTTTTACTTTTTACTTTGCATCTCTATACCAAAAATACCAAAAATATTATTTATCATCTCTATCAGATCTCACTCTCGTAAGTGATCGTGAAGGGATTGACAACCCCTAATCGCGTTGGTTGCGAGGAGCTATCATTTTGTGTAGGTACGAGGGACTTGTGCGTGGTCTCCTACTGGATTAATACCTTGGTTCCCAAAAACTGAGGGAAATACTTACGCTACTTTGCTGCATCATCCTCTCCTCTTCGGGGAAATCCAACGCAGTGCTCAAGAGGTAGCAAGAAGAATTTCCGGCGCCATTGCCGGGGAGGCTCACACAAGCAAGTCAACCATACCAAGTACCCATCACAATCCTTATCTCTCACATTACATTATTTTCCATTTGCCTCTCGTTTTCCTCTCCCCCACTTCACCCTTGCCGTTTTATTCACCCTCTCTTTTCCAATCTCCTCCTCTCTTTCCCATTGCCTTTCTGTTTGCTTGTGTGTTGGATTACTTGTTGCCATGGCGCAAGATAATACCAAATTGTGTGACTTCTCGAATACCAATAATAATGATTTCCTTAGTACTCCGATTGCTCCTCTTAATAATGATGAGTCTTGTGAAATCAATACCGCTTTGTTGAATCTTGTTATGAAAGATCAATTCGCCGGCCTTCCTTGTGAAGATGTCGCTACTCATCTAAACAATTTTGTTGATTTGTGTGATATGCAAAAGAAGAAAGATACAGATAACAATATTGTCAAATTGAAGTTATTGCCGTTTTCGCTTAGAGATCGTGCTAAAGTTTGGTTTTCGTCTTTGCCTAAAAATAGTATTGATTCTTGGAACAAGTGCAAAGATGCTTTTATCTCTAAGTATTTTCCTCCCGCTAAGATCATCACTCTTAGGAATGATATTATGAATTTTAAACAACTTGATCATGAGCATGTTGCCCAATCTTGGGAAAGAATGAAATTGATGCCTCGCAATTTCCCTACTCAAGGTTTGAATTTATGGATGATCATACAAAAAATTTATGCCGGTTTGAATTTTGCTTCTAGAAATCTTTTAGGTTCGGCCGTGGGAGGCACGTTTATGGAAATTACGTAAGGAGATGCTACCAAATTGCTTGATAATATTATGGCTAATTATTCTCAATGGCACACTGAAAGATCTTCTAGAAAAAAGTGCATGCTATAGAAGAAAACAATGTTTTGAGTGAAAAGATGGATGAACTTATGAAGATGTTTGCTACTAAAAATACTTCTCTTGATCCCAATGATATGCCTTTGTCTACTTTGATTGATAATAATAATGAATCTATGGATGTGAATTTTGTTGGTAGGAATAGTTTTGGAAACAACGCGTATAGAGGGAATTTTAATCCTAGGCCTTATCATAGTAATCCTTCTAATAATTATGGAAATTCCTACAACAACTCTTATGGAAATTTTAATAAGATGCCCTCTGAATTTGAGAGTAGTGTTAAAGAGTTTATGAATTCACAAAAGAATTTTAATGCTTTGCTTGAAGAGAAATTGCTTAAAGTTGATGATTTGGCTAGGAACGTTGATAGAATTTCTCTTGAAATTGATTCTTTAAAGCTTAGATCTATTATCCTAAGCATGATATCAATGAGTCTCTCAAAGCCATGAGAATTTCCATCGATGAGTGCAAAGAAAGAACCGCTAGGATGCGTGCTTCCAAAATGCCTTTATTAAAGCGTGTTCTTCCAATTCCTATGAAAATCAAGATGAAGATCTAAAAGTTATTGATGTGTCCCCCATTAAATCTTTGTTTTGCAATATGAATCTTGATGAAACTGAATATGATCTTCCTTTACCTAGAAGGCGTTCTAAGAATTCGGAGTTTCTAGATCTTGATGATGAAATTGATGAAAGTGGGATTGAAAGAAATAAAAACCTAGATGTTGCTAAACCCACTATTTTGGATCACAAGGAATTTAATTATGAAAATTGCTCTTTAATTGGTTGTATTTCCTTGTCGCAATCCGTGCTAGATTCTCCTCATTCTTATAGTCAAAATAAGGCCTTTACCGAACACATTGTTGATGCCTTGATGCAATCTTATGAAGAAAAACTTGAGTTGAAAGTTTCTATCCCTAGAAAACTCTATGATGAGTGGGAACCTACTATCAAAATTAAAATTAAAGATTATGAGTTTCATGCTTTGTGTGATTTGGGTGCTAGTGTCTCTACTATTCCCAAAACTTTGTGTGATTTGCTAGATTTCCGTGACTTTGATGATTACTCTCTAAACTTGCATATTGCGGATTCCACTATTAAAAAGCCTATGGGAAGAATTAATGATGTTCTTATTGTTGCAAATAGGAATTATGTGCCCGTAGATTTTATCGTTCTTGATATAGATTGCAATCCTTCATGTCCTATTATTCTTGGTAGACCTTTCCTTAGAACTATTGGTGCAATCATTGATATGAAAGAAGGGAATATTAGATTCCAATTTCCCTTAAAGAAGGGCATGGAACACTTCCCTCGAAAGAAAATAAAATTACCATATGAATCTATCATGAGAGCCACTTATGGATTGCCTACCAAAGATGGCAATACCTAGATCTATCCTTGCTTTTATGCCTAGCTAGGGGCGTTAAACGATAGCGCTTGTTGGGAGGCAACCCAATTTTATTTGTGTTTTTTTGTTTTTGCTTCTGTTTCTATACCAATATAAAAAGACCCAGAGAGGCAGATCCAATAAATCTGGACCATCCATTCGCGTTAATCCAACAGTCATTATTGTCCTAATGGTGAGTACTAAACACGTTTAGCATTAAACATCTTTCTCCTGATTCCCTTCCTTTCCTACGAAAGAAAAGGGAAACTGCCACACGCACGACCCTCCCTCTCTCCGCCCCAACCACCTCCGCCCGTCGCACCTTCCCGCTATCGCCTCCATCATACCTTCAAGAACGCCCCCACCCATCGCCTCCTCCTGCACCGCCTGGCCGCCCGGCGAGTCGCCACCTCCTAATAGACCTCCTAGCCGGCGATCGGGGATGCCCACCCATCACCTCGCCTCGGACGCTGGCCGTCGGGGACGGCGCCTCGTGCATCGCCTGGCCGGACGGCGGGACGCCGCCTCCTACTACACCTTCTGGCCGGCCGGCAGGGATGCTGCCTCTACTACATCGCCCGGTCGGCCGTCGGGGAGGCTGCCTCCTCCAATGCTGCCTCCCCACCATCCAACACCGCCAACGCCGCCGGCACCCTTCACTGGGTTGTCCGCTGCCCTCACTTCGACGTTGCAAGCCGCCTAACTGGCCTGATCCACTCGATCTGGATTGCCAACGCTCTAGACTTTCTTTGATATGTACATCTCCAATCAAATCTGATCTCAAAGTTCGTTTTTTGTCTGTAATCTAGAATCTAGACAAAATTTGACAATTGTACTAAACTTATTGCAGGGTTGAGAAGAATGCAGATGGTTGGATCACGAAGAGGAGCACAAAGAGTTGACAAATGAGCTCGAAGAATGCCGTCACGAGTCATGACAGTTGAAGTTACGTAGTGTGTTGTTTGTTCACAACCAGTCATATCAATGCTTATGAATTTCTCTTGCGTTGTCAGGTCCTCACTCCGCACGGCCTCTGCAAACAACTCACCAAGATCCTCGAGTGCGTCGAGGAGTACACGGTGTTGATCATGGAGGAGCTCGACCCCAACCAGAACGGCTGCATCGAGGTCCATCCTTTTTCACCCTTCATCTATTTTCTTGGAATATTTTGCTTTATGCACAACTGCTCTATAAGCTTACTTGGGTAGTATATTTATTTGATTGACTGGATGTGATCTGGAGGTGTGCTTAGGTTTTATTATAGCGTGTTTAGATTTGATCTGAATCGTATCCTATGTAGCACTAGCCTAATTAGTTCACCGTGGAAGGGGACGGTGGCTATGGAATTAGTGGCATCTCCTGGATGATGCGCTATGAAACGACTACGTTACAAAGTGATATTGAACTTTTGGTAGTAGCTAGGTAGTTGATCAGTTGAGCTGATTTGAATGGATTGCGCTATGATTTTTGGATTTTTCTTTTACCGGCTTGAGGAAAAGGTATTTGCCCCCTCCCTTGGTTACTTGATTCTATCATTAATTACAACGGATTTAGTACAATTTTAACCCATTTGTAGGAAGAGATTGCCAGCTGGTGGTGTTAGACAGACAAATACTTTTGGTGCTACTTTTCTACAGAAAATTCACATATATCTTCAAGCCGGATTAAATTACACGTGCGTTGCACGTGCACGTTTACTAGTAGGAATAAATAATCCATCTATCCTCTGTTTGGATGTGGTTTTATCTTTTAATTAGTGTTTGTGCCAAGTAGAACCTATAGGATAACCTAGGATGATAGTTGATTTGATTCTGCTGAAAAACAGAAACTTTGCACACACGAATATAATTTTGTTAAATCACCGGAACGTGATTTTGCGTTGATTCTTTTTTCTTCTGTTCAATAAACAAATTTTACAGGACTTCCTATTTTGGTAGAATTTTTAGAGTTCCAGAAGTTTGCGTTAGTTACAGATTACTACAGACTGTTCTGTTTTTGACAGATTCTGTTTTACATGTGTTGTTTGCTTATTTTGATGAATCTATGGCTAGTAAAATAGTTTATAATCCATAGAGAAGTTGGAATACAGTAGGTTTAACATCAATACAAATAAAGAATGAGTTCATTACAGTACCTTGAAGTAGTCTTTTGTTTTCTTTCTCTAACGGAGCTCACGAGATTTCTATTGAGTTTTGTGTTGTGAAGTTTTCAAGTTTTGGGTGAATTCTTTTGATGGTTTATGGAAAAGGAGTGGCAAGAGCCTAAGCTTGGGGATGCCCATGACACCCCCAAGATAATCCAAGGACACCAAAAAGTCAAAGCTTGGGGATGCCCCGGAAGGCATCCCCTCTTTCGTCCACTTCCATCGGTAAATTACTTGGAGCTATATTTTTATTCACCACATGATATGTGTTTTTCTTGGAGCGTCTTGTATTATATGTGTCTTTGCTTGTTAGTTTACCAAAATCATCCTTGCTGTACACACCTTTTGAGAGAGCCATACATGAATTGGAATTTGCTAGAATACTCTTTGTGCTTCACTTATATCTTTTGCGCTTGATAGTTTTGCTCATAGTGCTTCACTTATATCTTTTGAGATTGATAATTTTTGCTCTAGTACTTCACTTAGATCTTTTAGAGCACGGTGGTGGATTTGTTTTAAAGAAACTATTGATCTCTCATGCTTCACTTAGATTATTTTGAGAGTCGTTAATAGCATGGTAATTTGCTTAATGTTAATATTCTTGGTATTCAAGATATGTGAAACTTTCTTTTGAGTGAATTGAATACTAAGATAAGTTTGATGTTGGGGAACGTAGCAGAAATTCAAAATTTTCCTACGTGTCACCAAGATCTATCTATGGAGAAACTAGCAACGAGGGTAAGGAGAGAGCATCTACATACCCTTGTAGATCGCTAAGCGGAAGCGTTCAAGAGAACGTGGTTGAAGGAGTCGTACTCGTCGTGATCCAAATCACCGGAGATCCTAGTGCCGAACGGACGGCACCTCCGCGTTCAACACACGTACAGCCCGGTGACGTCTCCCATGCCTTGATCCAGCAAGGAGAGAGGGAGAGGTTGTGGAAGACTCCATCCAGCAGCAGCACAACGACGTGGTGGTGGTGGAGGAGCGTGGCAATCCTGCAGGGCTTCGCCAAGCACCTGCGGGAGAGGAGGAGGTGTCACGGGAGGGAGGGAGGCGCCAGGGACTCAGGTGCAGCTGCCCTCCCTCCCTCCACTATATATAGGGGCAAGGGAGAGGGGGGGGGGGCGCAGCCTTGGCCCTTCCTCCAAGGAAGGGTGCGGCCAGGGAGGAGTCCATCCTCCCTAAGGCACCTAGGAGGTGCCTTCCCCCTTTAGGACTCTCCCTTTCCCTTATCTCTTGGCGCATGGGCCTCTTGCGGGGTCGCACCAGCCCACCTGGGGCTGGTCCCCTCCCACACTTGGCCCATGCAGCCCTCCGAGGATGGTGGCCCCACTTGGTGGACCCCCGGGACCCTCCCGGTGGTCCCGGTACATTACCGATAAAACCCGAAACTTTTCCGGTGACCAAAACAGGACTTCCCATATATAATTCTTTACCTCCGGACCATTCCGGAACTCCTCGTGACGTTCGGGATCTCATCCGGGACTCCGAACAACATTCGGTAACCACATACAAACTTCCTTTATAACCCTAGCGTCATCGAACCTTAAGTGTGTAGACCCTACGGGTTCGGGAATCATGCAGACATGACCGAGACGTTCATTGGTCAATAACCAACAGCGGGATCTGGATACCCATCTTGGCTCCCACATGTTCCACGATGATCTCATTGGATGAACCACGATGTCAAGGATTCAATCAATCCCGTATATAATTCCCTTTGTCTAGCGGTATTGTACTTGCCCGAGATTCGATCGTCGGTATCCCGATACCTTGTTCAATCTCGTTACCGGCAAGTCTCTTTACTTGTTCCGTAACACATCATCCCGTGATCAACCCCTTGGTCACATTGTGCACATTATGATGATGTCCTACCGAGTGGGCCCAGAGATACCTCTCCGTTAACCGGAGTGACAAATCCCAGTCTCGATTCGTGCCAACCCAACAGACACTTTCGGAGATACCTGTAGTGCACCTTTATAGCCACCCAGTTACGTTGTGACATTTGGTAAACCCAAAGCATTCCTACGGTATCCGGGAGTTGCATAATCTCATGGTTTAAGGAAATGATACTTGACATTAGAAAAGCTTTAGCATACGAACTACGATCTTTGTGCTAGGCTTAGGATTGGGTCTTGTCCATCACATCATTCTCCTAATGATGTGATCCCGTTATCAACGACATCCAATGTCCATGGTCAGGAAACCGTAACCATCTGTTGATCAACGAGCTAGTCAACTAGAGGCTTACTAGGGACTTGGTGTTGTCTATGTACCCACACATGTATCTGAGTTTCCTATCAATACAATTATAGCATGGATAATAAACGATTATCATGAACAAGGAAATATAATAATAATAACCAATTTATTATTGCCTCTAGGGCATATTTCCAACATTTGATGCTTGATAATTGTTTTGAGATATGGAGGTGATAATATCAAAGTCATGCTAGTTGGGTGATTATGAATTCAAAGAATGCTTGTGTTGAAGTTTGCAAGTCCCGTAGCATGCACGTATGGTTAAAGTTGTGTAACAAATTTGAAACATGAAGTGTACCTGGCTTGTGCATCCTTATGAGTGGTGGTCGGGGACGAGCGATGGTCTTTTCCTACCAATCTATCCCCCTAGGAGCATGTGCGTAGTACTTGATTTTTGAGGACTTCTAATTTTTTGCAATAAGTATATGAGTTCTTTTGACTAATGTTGAGTCCATGGATTATACACACTCTCACCTTTCCGCCTTTGCTAGCCTCTCCGGTACCGTGCATTGCCCTTTCTCACCTTGAGAGTTGGTGCAAACTTCGCCGGTGCATCCAAACCCCGTGATACGATACACTCTATCACACATAAACCTCCTTATATCTTCCTCAAAACAGCCACCATACCTACCTATCATGGCATTTCCATAGCCATTCCGAGATATATTGCCATGCAACTTTCATCATCATCATCATGACATACATTACTTTTGTCATATTGCCATTGCATGATCATGTAGTTGACATCGTATTTGTGGCAAAGCCACCATGCATTATTTTTCATACATGTCACTCTTGATTCATTGCACCATCCCGGTACACCGCCGGAGGCATTCATATAGAGTCATATCTTGTTCTAAGTTTCGAGTTGTAATCCTTATGTTGTAATCAATGGAAGTGTGATGATCATCATTGTTAGAGCATTGCCCAAAAAGAAAAAAAAGGAAAAAAAGAATAAAGGCCAAAAAAAAGGCCCAAAAAAAAGAAAAAACGAAAAGAAAAAAGGGGCAATGCTACTATCTCTTTTTCCACACTTGTGCTTCAAAGTAGCGCCTTGTTCCTCATGTAGTGAGTCTCATATATTGTGCTTCAAAGTAGCACCTTGTTCTTCATGTAGTGAGTCTCATAAAGTTGTCATTTTATACTAGTGGGAATTTTTCATTATAGAACTTGGCTTGTATATTCCTACGATGGGCTTCCTCAAATGCCCTAGGTCTTCATGAGCAAGCGAGTTGGATGCACACCCACTAGTTTTCTTTTGTTGAGCATTCGTATCTCTAGTGCATCCGTTGCATGGCAATCCCTACTCCTCATGTTGACATCAATTGATGGGCATCTCCATAGCCCGTTGATTATCCTCGTCAATGTGAGACTTCCTCCTTTTTTGTCTTCTCCACACAATCCCCATCATCATATTATATTCCACCCATAGTGCTATATCCATGGCTCACGCTCATGTATTGCGTGAAGGTTGAAAAAGTTTGAGATTATTTAAGTATGAAACAATTGCTTGGCTTGTCATCGGGGGTATAGAAGTTGGGAACATCTTTGTGTGACGAAAATGAAGCATAGCCTAACTATATGATTTTGTAGGGATGACCTTTCTTTTGCCATGTTATTTTGAGAAGACATAATTGCTTTGATATGTATGCTTGAAGTATTATTATTTTTATGTCAATATGAACTTTTGTCTTGAATATTTCGGATCTGAATATTCATATCACAATTAAGAAGATTTACATTGAAATTATGCCAAAGTATCACTCCGCATCAAAAATTCTCTTTTTATCATTTACCTACTCGAGGACGAGCAGGAATAAAGCTTGGGGATGCCTGATACGTCTCCAACGTATCTATAATTTTTGATTGCTCCATGCTACTTTATCTACTGTTTTGGACTATATTAGGCTTTATTTTCCACTTTTATATTATTTTTGGGACTAACCTATTAACCGGAGGCCCAGCCCAGAATTGCTGTTTTTGCCTATTTCAGTGTTTCAAAGAAACGGAATACCAAACAGAGTCCAAACGGAATGAAACCTTCGGGAACGTGATTTTCTCACCGAACGTGATCCAAGAGACTTGGACCCTAATCCAAGACGTAACAGAGGCGGTCACGAGGGTGGGGGGCGCCCCCCCAGGGCGCACCCCCTGCCTCGTGGCCCCCCTGTTGCTCCACCGACATACTCCTTCCTCCTATATATACCTACGTGTCCCCAAACAATCAGAACAGGAGCCAAAAACCTAATTCCACCGCCGCAACCTTCTGTATCCACGAGATCCCATCTTGGGGCCTATTCCGGAGCTCCGCCGGAGGGGGCATCCACCACAGAGGGCTTCTACATCAACACCATAGCCCCTCCAATGAAGTGTGAGTAGTTTACTTCACACCTTCGGGTCCATAGCTAGTAGCTAGATGGCTTCTTCTCTCTTTTTGGATCTCAATACAATGATCTCCCCCTCTCTCGTGGAGATCTATTCGATGTAATCTTCTTTTTGCGGTGTGTTTGTTGAGACCGATGAATTGTGGGTTTATGATCCAGCTTATCTATGAACAATATTTGAATCTTCTCTGAATTCTTTTATGTATGATTGAGTTATCTTTGCATGTCTCTTCGAATTATCCTTTTGGTGGCCAACTAGATTGGTAGTTCTTGCAATGGGAGAAGTGCTTAGCTTTGGGTTCAATCTTGCGATGTCCTTTCCCAGTGACAGAAGGGGCAGCAAGGCACGTATTGTATTGTTTCCATCGAGGATAACAAGATGGGGTTTTTATCATATTGCATGAATTTATCCCTCTACATCATGTCATCTTGCTTAAGGCGTTACTCTGTTTTTAACTTAATACTCTAGATGCATGCTGGATAGCGGTCGATGAGTGGAGTAATACTAGTAGATGCAGAATCGTTTAGATCTACTTGTCTCGGACATGATGCCTATATACATGATCATTACCTAGATATGCTCATAACTATGCTAAATTATGTCAATTGCTCAATAGTAATTTGTTCACCCACCGTAGAAAATTTATGCTCTTGAGAGAAGCCACTAGTGAAACCTATGGCCCCCGGGTCTATTCTCATCATATCAATCTCCATTGCTTTATTACTTGCTTTGTTTTTACTTTGCCTTTTACTTTTACTTTGCATCTGTATACCAAAAATACCAAAAATATTATTTATCATCTCTATCAGATCTCACTCTTGTAAGTGACCGTGAAGGGATTGACAACCCCTAATCTCGTTGGTTGCGAGGAGCTATCGTTTTGTGTTGGTACGAGGGACTTGTGTGTGGTCTCCTACTGGATTGATACCTTGGTTCTCAAAAATTGAGGGAAATACTTACGCTACTTTGCTGCATCATCCTCTCCTCTTCGGGGAAATCCAACACAGTGCTCAAGAGGTAGCAGTCACCTTTCTAGGTATTTCAATTTCAGGCTTGCATTATTTGTAGAGGTCCAAAGATTCAGTTCACCTTTCTAGGTATGTCAATTTCAGGCTTGCATTATTTCTAGAGGCCCAAAGATTCAGTTCACCTTTCTAGGTATTTCAGTTTCAGGCTTGCATTATTTCTAGAGGCCCAAAGATTCAGTTCACCTTTCTAGGTATTTCAGCTTCAGGCTTGCATTATTTCTAGAGGCCCAAAGATTCAGTTCACCTTTCTAGGTATTTCAGTTTCAGGCTTGCATTATTTCTATAGGCCCAAAGATTCCGTTCACCTTTCTAGGTATTTCAGTTTCAGGCTTGCATTATTTCTAGAGGCCCAAAGATTCAGTTCACCTTTCTAGGTATTTCAGTTTCAGGCTTCCATTATGTCGGATTTTGGGTTCCGGCAGACCCTCAAGGTTCGAACTCTGGGGTGCAAGCGGAGATCACACCCCCTGCCTACCCATGTTTCGTCGCCTCGCAAGGATCTGAACTACACGAAGAACAATACAGAGGACACGAGATTTATACTGGTTCAGGCCACCATTGTCGTGTAATACCCTACTCCAGAGTGTGGTGTGTGGATTGCCTCTGGGGCTGATGATGAACAGTACAAGGAAGAACAACTTCGTGAGGGTCTGTTCTTGGCTGGTGCGATGAACTGCTAGGATCCAGTACGACAAGGTGCTCCAGCTGCAAGTGCCACTATCGGAGCCACGGCTCTTGCTCTTCACGGAGGAGGACCGCCGCACGTTTTTCTTGGTCGGCGGCGTGCTCGACATCGGCGCGCCTATCACCGTGTTGGTCATCTACATCAGAGCGGGGGCGTCCCCACTGCCGAACTACTTGGCCAAGCTGTGGGCGAACGGCCTGCCGGGGGAGACCAAAGGCATGACCGACGCTGTCAAGGTGGAAATGGAGGTGACAAGTAGCAAGGATCCCGGCGACGTCGACGTGCAGGAGCTGACCTTCTTGACAGTTTCGCCCAAGCTGCTGGCCGGGGCTAAGCTTGTGTCCCTGCACATTCAGATTGACAAGCTCACGTCCTAAATGTTTCTATAGTGCCTTCTGTTTATCTTAGTAATATGCTAATACAGGGATTACCTTGGTCTACTTTAGCTTAAGAAATGGTGGGTTTTGGTGGCGATGCTGCAATTACTTCGACATCAGATCAGTAATTTCCAACAGCCGAATGGATATATTGTGTCTGTTGGATATAAAGTTCTTTGGGTAAGAAGTACTACTACTTGTCATCAAAATGGATAAAAGGAGATGTATGTAGACGTATTTTAGTTCTAGATACGTCCCTTTTTATCCATTTTGATGACAAGCACTCCCTCCGTTCCACAATACATGCCTTCCATTTGTCAAAATATAGATGTATCAAGACATGTTTTAGTATATAGGTACCTCCATGATAGAGACAATCGGATGGTTCAGAACAATACAATTCGTAGCTACACATGCATGTGTAACTCCCAGATGCAGAGGCCGGGAGTCATCATCCTCCTTTTCGAGAAAACAGACGCGTGTATGAGAGGACGAGTGCGTGTGTGCACCCCTTCTCTTCCTGTATAACGTACTACTAAACTCACAGTACAAGTTTTTGAGGGTGGCACGATGGTGCGTGCGAGAAGTCCCGAGAGATAGGTTTAATGCGTCTGAAAAATGGACTAGCCTAGAGCTCACCACGCAGCTATTCCTGTCGAACGCCCCATTAACCGTAAGATATGTATACGACGGTGCTAGTTATTGCACGTACACAACAATGCTCCCTCCTTTCCGGTTTATAGGGCTTAATTCAAAAATCTCACCAACCAAGATGGTGAGTGGTGGAATATTTTTTGTAGTTTGCAAAAGCACCTAATTAATGCTCTTGTTTTTCTCAAAAAATTATGTTTATCAATGCATTAATTGCAATTCATGCATGCATAAAGTACATGAATTGGTCAATTTTCTCTTAATACTTGCATGCAATGATTTAATGCACCTTGGAATCTGAACGTGTGTTGGGGAACAACCAAATTGAGCCTTATAAAATGGAAAAACTAAAATTTTGAGATAAGCCCTATAAAACCAGAAAGGAGGGAGTAGAAAAAGAAGTACTCCATCCGGGAATAGTGCTGCACTTCGAAACTAGAACCGTCAATAAATTTTGAGCTTGCGTCTCGTCACATTCCAAATTACTCCACGCTATATTGAATTGAAAACCTGTTCACACCGATCACAACCTAAACGGTTTCTCACTTAGGAGCGTATTAGTACCACGCTATATTGAATTCCAAACCTGTTCACACCGATCACAACCTAAAGGGTTTCCCACTTAGGAGCGTATTAGTACTCAGTTATAAATACTAGTATGCCAAGATGATTGCACATTCCTCCTCAACTCCTCATCCACAAAAACAAACAAGTCATTCAACATCCTCCCCTTGCGTCTACCATGCCCAGCGTGAGTTCTGGGTCGAGAGATTGCCACCAGGGAGAGGCGAGCATGGAAGTGAAAGCACGAGAGATGTCCCACCTCTCTGCGAGAGCAGCCGACATGTCCCGCCGCGCGGAAGTAGCAGCACAGAGGTCCCTCCGCGTTGCTGAAGTAGCACGGAGGTCCCGCCACACCGTCGATGTAGCATACTGGTCCGGCCTCACCGCGGAAGCAGCAGAGATGTCCCACCATGCCACGAATGCAACAGAGATGTCCCACCGCGCCGTGGCAGCCTCGGAAAATTTCTCGCGGGTAGGCGACGACTGTTACAGGCACATGCATGTGATCGTCCATAGCCAGATGGATCAGATCTCCGGCTGGGAGAGGTTGCAGGACAATGTGAAAGCCTCATTTGAATAGGCTACCGGTGTCATCCGGCAACTAAGGGAGGGCAATGAGAGGCTCCGGGACGAGCGCGACCTGCTGAGGGAGAAGATCGTCCGAAGTTCAGACCAGCAGGAGGAGACCGGTGCCTTGTTGAAGAGGACCGGCGTCATCGTCAAGAAACTTATGGATGAGAATGACATGCTCCGCAACGAGCGCCAAAGGCTGGTGGAGGAATCCGTGGATGTTCTCAAGCAACGTCTTGAGGACACGAAAAATCTCATCACCGCTCGCCGCAGAGACTAGTTCCCGCGGCCTACAGCAATGCATCAAGAAAGTGGAGATCAACGAGCTAGATCCTTGTCTTCCTTCTTCTTTTGCCCTTGTGTATTTCGGGCGTAGCCGCATGTGGCTTTTTTAATTATCTTTCTAATTATGTAAGACAATTAATTGTCCTTATCTTTCTGTGGAAGATCAATGCCCGAGGCTGGAATGAAGAAAACTCTTGCTGTGGCGACCCTGGCGTTGCTGTTCTTCTAGTTGCTGTTGGGCTTCCTTCACTTTCATGGTTTCTTTTGATGTAATAATCGTTTTAGGATGTGGATTGTGTTGTCGGTTGTGAAATGTTGGGTTTTAGCACGGATGTTTGGCCTTTGTTGCCCTCTTGGGATGTTGCGATTTCAATCTGGTAGCTTTTAGTCCTTCGTGTTAGGCTGGAGTTGTGCTGAACTTCTTGTGAATTGTGGTGGTTTTCAGTAATGAAAATCGGAAGTGGCAAGCCCCTTCTTCAATCAATTTTTTTAATCGTCCTTATATATTCATCAGTCTTGCTATAAGTCGCAATAGATGCTATATAGGTCCCTCGGATCTTACATCAAGATCCGTGCTTTCAGATTTCCTTTTTCTCTCTTAAATCTCAGTCGAGTGAGACATAGCCACGCCATTAAACAGAGGCTCGGGCACCATTAATGGAGACCTTGGGAGAGAGGTGGACGACAGATGGAGGTCAAAGGGCTCTCCTCCTGATAAGCACGCGCAGGGGTCTGGTCTCACGCCTCTCATACTCAAATAGCTACCCTGCACGACACCTCCTAGCTAATAAAAAATGGGGACGCATGGCGGCACGTAAATGGTACTAGTAATTAGAACGCCCACGGTTTCAATAATACTTGTGTTTCCGATTGTAACGTGACATCACTTATTCCAAAATGACATTGTTGATTGTTAATGTGTGCGCCTTCGCAAATCGGACTGCAAATTTACCACAGCATGTTGGTGCCATGTCATGGCACCAAGCCAAGTTTCATTATTTTCATGCGTGTTTTGGCTTTACAGGAATTAAAAGACTAAGTTTCTCAATGTTTCCAACCCAGCCACGATGCCCATAATTTTGAATTTCATTCCCATTTCTTGCATGGAACCTAGAAATTTGCCCGAGGACACACATGTTATTTTTCAACCAACTTTGGTGCACTGGAACATGTGCTTGTATTTCAAATTTGAATTATGCACACAAAGGTGACACGTTCCCTCCCAGAACCACGAGCCTTCTTGAGAGAAGCTCCGATTTGCAAGAAGCTTATACCAAAATTTGTTCCTATTCGGCCAATTTTTTTTACCACGGCATGGTACTACCATGACAGGACACCATGCCATGTTTCATGATTTTAAAACCAAGTTTCTCAATGTTCTCGACCGAGCCACGATGCCCAGATGTTTGAATCTTATTCTCATTTTTTACATGGGACCTACTCCCTCCTTCCATCTATATAGGGCCTAATGTGTTTTTCAGGACAACCTTTGACTATTGACAAGATTAATAGCACATGAGATGTATACTATGAAAATTATATTATTGGAAGCTCCTTTGACATACAAATTTGAAGGTATGCTTTGTGTAAGTTGCATGTCATATATTATTGCTCTAACGTTTGGTCAAAGTTAGCCTCGAAAAACGCATTAGGACCTATATAGATGGAAGGCGGGAGTAGAAATTCACCCGAGGACACAAATGTGATTTTTCAACCAACTTTGGTGCACGGGAGCATGTGCTTGTAGTTCAAATTTGAATTATGCACATTAATGACCAAGAACTCAATTAATGTGTAAATAAGGCCAAATGAAGCCGGAATAATTCCAATATTTAACAGGGCACTCATGTAGTTCTATGTTGCCTTTGTAAATAAACTCAAGGGGACAACGTATATCGTTTCGCACTCAAAGGTGGCACGTTCCCTCTCAGAACCACGAGCCTTCTTGAGAGAAGCTTCGGTTTGCAAGAAGCTTATACCAAAATCTATTCCTATTTGGCCATCTTTTACCACAACATGGTAGTACCATGACATGACATCCATGCCAAGTTTCATGATTTTCAGACGTGTTTTGGATTTACAAGAATTTTAAAACCAATTTTCTCAATGTTCTCGGCCGAGCCACGATGCCCAGATGTTTTAATTTTATTCTCATTTCTTGCATGGGACCTAGAAATTCACCCGAGGACACAAATGTGATTTTTCAACCAACTTTGGTGCACGAGAGCATGTGCTTGTAGTTCAAATTTGACTTATGCACATTAAATGACCAGAAACTCAATTAATGTATAAAAAACAACAAACAAACCCGGAATAATTCCAAAATTTAATAGGGCACTAATGTAGTTCTATGTTGCCTTTGTTAAGAAACTCAGGGGGGCAGCATATATTGTTTCACACTCAAAGGTGGCACGATCCCTCTTAGAACCACGAGCTTCCAAATCGGCCCAATTTTTTACCACAACATGTTAGTGCCATGACATGACACCATGCCAAGTTTCATGATTTCCAGCCGAGTTTTGGATTTACATGAATTTAAAATCTATGTTTCTCGATGTTCTCGGCAGAGTCATGACGCCCAGATGTTTGAATTTCATTCTCATTTCTTCCATGGGACCTAGAAATTCAACCAAGGACACACATGTGATTTTTCAACCCACTTTGGTGCACCGGAGCATGTGCATGAAATTCATATTAGATTATGCACATTAAAAGTCTAGAAATTCAATTAATGTATAAAAAGGCCAAATGAACCCGAAACAATTCCAAAATTTAACAGGGCACTTATATAGTTCTATGTTGCCTCCATAAATAAAATCAGGGGGAGGCAGCGTATGTTGTTTTGCACACAAAGGTGACACGTTCCCTCTCGGAACCACGAGGCTTGTTGAGAGAATCTCTGGTTTTGCAAGAGGCTTATACCAAAACTTGTCCCAATTCAGCCAAAAATTATACGTATGAAAACATGGTTTAGATTATCCCAAACATCTTGCTACCTAGACCAATAATGTACTATGATTTGAACTCAACATAAAATGGATACAAATAGTTGAATTGGAGAGCGTATGGTACATGTAGTTCATAGTGAAATATGATTACTGCTATATGCATGTCTTTTTGTTATCAAGATAATATTTAAATTATTGTATAACTTGACAACAATCGTATTCAAATAAGGAAAATTGATTCAAATTTAGTCCATATGGTAGACGACAATATATATGTTCACATGGTGGAGTAAAATGTTCATATATGATGGAAGATCAAAATGTACGACTACATCAATCATAAACCGCAAGGTCACCTAATGATATATTCGAATTCAACATAACGTGGATTCAAAAATTGAACTTCGAGATCATGGCATCTGTAATCATATAAAAAGG
Source organism: Triticum aestivum (assembly GCF_018294505.1). Taxonomy (NCBI): domain Eukaryota; kingdom Viridiplantae; phylum Streptophyta; class Magnoliopsida; order Poales; family Poaceae; genus Triticum; species Triticum aestivum. The sequence goes on from NC_057804.1 coordinate 180,685,751, forward strand.
GACATTACTCTTTCTTTGGTGGGAATTGATTTGTTTTTTGTTGTTGTTGAGGGAAGTGTGAATCGATTTGGTGCTGTGTAGGGTAATCTTGTTCTCCCGATTTTTTTTACATTTTTCTTGTAGTTTTTTTAGTGGCATCTATAGCAATATAGTAAAAGGGGACATGACTCTCTTGTGTCTTGTATGAATTGTTTTTTTACACGTTAAGTTTGTTCTGCCGAACAAGGAATCCGCACCTTGTTATCCCGAAATTTTCAAGCTCGAGTATCTTTTGTCTCACCTGCTTTGAAACTCCCGCTTCTTCAACCCGCGCCGTGCCTTGTTATCCCGAAATTTGGACGCGCGCGAGAACTCCCTCCCCATCCGAAATCACTCCTGCAGCCCAGACACGCGAAATTCCCCTTCTACCCCTCAGCCGGAAATGAAGCTCCACGTCGCGGTGTCAAAACTGGTGTGGGTACGCTGGTAACTTACCCTACATTTCAGACAAGCGCGCCCCTAACTTGGCTCCCCCTCCTCCTTCGCCCCCCATTCGTACACCGAGGCCGCCAAAACCCGCGAAACCCCACGCTCCTCCGTCGGCCTCCCGACCGCCGCCCAGCCGGAGACTCTTCCCTGACTACTCGTCCACCGCAACTGCTCGCCGTCCCTCATCCACCGCACCGGATGAGGATCCGTTGTTGATCTTGTCGTCCCGCCGGATCAACCGCCCCGTGCTCCACCTCCAAGGAGCTGCCCCGATGTTCGCCTTGTCTATCGCGCCACCTCAATCCCCACAGCACCGTCTTGACCTGCCCCACCAGAACCGCAACACCCTCACCAATTCCTCCGATGAAGTCGAGGCCAACTCGGCGCCACCAAGGAGGTTCTGCACTCACTGCTGCATTTTATCTTTTATTCGATCTCACGGGGCTGCCGGTGCTCGATACCGAGCAGACATGGCGTCTCCATCGATGGCGCCGTCGCCGGCCACATCATCCACGGTGTGTCTCCCCCATGTCGTTGCTTCCTCGGTGGAGACTTCCACAATGGCACTACCTGCAGCTGCTCCGGCTCTCGCTCGCGCTGCGGCTCTGTTCTTGCTGTCGGTCACGCTGCTGCACTGCTCCTGCTTTCGTTCATGCTGCTGCTATACTCTTGCTCTCGCTTGCGCTCCTGCTGCTGATGCACGACCTCCGGCAGCTACAGGAGTTGCTACTTTAGCACTCGCTCGCGGTGCTACTGCACGACTTGCTCTCTGCTAGTGCGTTCCCTGCTCGAGCGTCTGCTGATTTAGATCACTGCTTCTCTGCTACTAGTTCTCGAACGCCCTAAACATCTATTGCAATGCTTTGTTACTAGTTCAATCAATTTCGACAGTAAAATCCAGTTTCGACTGTGAAGTCATTTTCTTCAGTTAAGTTCAGAGTGAACAGTACTTACAACATCTGTCGGAGCGGCCGTGGCGCTGCTGATGCGTTTTACATCTAGCACTTTTTGGTGATGTATTTTACATCATCTATTGCAGATGATATTAGGGTCCCACTTTAGATTAACGTTGTTTGTCTTGTCATGCTTCAGCCTCATCCCGTACACCTTAGCGGAGCTGCTCCAACGACGGAACCGTCCATCACAGTGGAGCAGTACCCTCGGCGCCGTTTCCAGAGGCCTCGGATCTTCTTCCCCGCCTCCGACAGTCACACCAGCATCATCACAATCCTCCACATCCAACCCAATGATGCTGAGGTCCACAAGGCTATGCCAAAGAGTTTGTACACTCGTCGCATCACTTTATTTCTCCATTCCTCTGTTCTTCCAATTCATGTGAGCCAAACACCCAAGTTGACCGAAATCCTATGTTTCCAAATGCTCTGTTTTGCACGTGCATTCCTATCCTATTCCTGTGTTTTTTCTGTCCCTGCGTTTATAGAATCCTCCAATTCTAAGGAGCCCTTATAGATTTACTTCATTTTCAGATTGGCGTCAAAGAAAACTCTATGTGTTATGTCCTGCTCCTGCCGTGCCGTCATCCACCCCACCTGAGGTGCACCATCGACAGAAGCGTTCACTGCAGCAGAGATCCCCCCTGCAGACTTTCCTTCACCGCATCAGATCATCTTCCCTATTGCTGGCAGCCACGCCAACTGCATTACCATCATCGACTGAGCAGATGAACTTGAGGACTACACAGTTCCGGAAGAGAGTCCGTGTTTGCTTACGTTATACATCGGTTATTATTACCTGCTACTTTATCGTTCAATCTTGAGTTTTGAATTGCCCATGGGTCTCATATCGAGCCAGCAACGAATAGTATCTGTCTACTATCTGGTTCATCTGGGATCTTCTATGTGGTTCATGTTGGGTGGGCAACAAACAATAGATGATCCATTGTCTATCTTTTTAAACTGAAGCTATAATCTACCTGCTATCATTAGTTTTGGATCCATCCACTCGTTTGCTACCATCAGTCTTGATTTTTGCATGCACCCCTTAGGCCTTACAAAATCTAACTATTTTTTTATTATGCATGTCAGATATTGTACACAATCGTACTGAACATGTAGAGAAAAAGAGAAGACCGTTGCGTGCGAATATAATGTCATGCAGACGCCGCTCCATGGTGGGCGAAGTGGCCCCCCCTCCTGCATTTCCAGATTGTATTCCAGAGGAAGATAACTGTTCAGATGGAGATTCAGAAGGAGCCGACCACGCCTGTTTACCACCTGAGGTGTTTGCTCTAACCTGGCATGCTGATGTTGGTCATATCATGCATATGGCGCCTTGCATTGCTTACATTATACATCTTATATGTCATCAGCTTAGTTTAGATTTGCTTTGTGTGAATGCCACCTGTTTGGTTTCTATATCATACTCCCACCATTCCTAAATATTTGTCTTTTTAGAGATTTCAACAAGTGACTACATACGGAACAAAATGAGTGAATCTACACTCTAAAATATGTCTATATACATCCGTATGTGGTAGTCCATTTGAAATCTCTAAAAAGACAAATATTTAGGAACGGAGGGAGTATATGGGAATTATGCAATGCCATCTTCTTTAGCCAGGCATCATATACGTGAATCATGCAATGCCATCCTGTTTAGCCAGTCATCGTATATGTGAATTGTATCGTGCCATATTTTTTCCATAATGTATTCCATTTGTCAACAATGTTTATACATTCATCTACTCTTCCTGTGCATCAGCCATTTGAGTCGGTCATGGGAAAATCTGGAGTGAAAACAAGGTCTTCTGAGCAGTCAGTGCTACCTGTCGATGCAGATTTCTTGCTGGTTACAGATAGCTCCTCAGAGGAGGATTCAGAGAGAGATGACCAGTCGTATTCCCCCCCCCCCCCCGAGGTGCATGCTCTAACTTGGCTGGGTTATATTGCTCATATCATGCATATGGTGTCTTGCATTGCCATGCCATCTGCTTAGATTAGACATGCTTTGTGTGAATGCCTCCTGTTTGCTTTCTATATCAGATATGTGAATTATGCAATGCCATGTTTTTCAGCCAGTTATCATATATGTGAATTATGCACTGCCATGGAGCCAGGCATCATATATGTGAATTATCTCATGCCATCTTTTTTTCATTATGTATTCCATTTGTCGACAATCTGTGTATATTGAACTACTCTTCATGTGTATCAGCCATTTGAGCTGGTTATGGAAAAATCTGGAGTGAAAACAAGGTCTTCAGAGCAGGCAATGGTACCTGTTGAAGCATATATCTCGATGGTTACAGGGAGCTCCTCAGAGGAGGATTCAGAGACAGATGACCAGTCCTATATCCCACCTGAGGTGTATGCTCTAAGTTGCAATGTTTATATTTCTCATATGATGCATATGGTGTCTTGCATTGCTTAGTTTAGACATCATATGCACAATATTGAATTCTATCTGCTTAGTTTAGAGATCATACATGCGAGTGCCAGCTGCTTAGTATATGAATCAATTATGTCAATTATATCATGCCATCCTGTATACTTAGACAACATGTATGTGAATTATTTCATCCCAACCTATTTTAGAAAGACATCATATAGTTTTGTCATGTCATCCTGTTTAGGTACTCATCATATGTTGAATTATGCCATTATATCCTGTTAAGTTATCCATCATATATCTGAAACTGTGTCATGCTATCCTGTTTAGTTAGGCATCATATATGTGAAATTGTGTCATGCTGTCCTGTTTGGTTAGACAACATATATGTGAATTACCACATCTGTCTATCATACAATGTCTGTACGTTCAATTTCTTTTCTTGTTTATCAGCCATTTGAATTGGAGGGGGTGATGGCAGTATCTAAGGGAGCAAAAACCCGTTCTTCACAAAAGACAGTGCTACCCATCGATGCAGATAGAACCATGGTTGTACTGGCCCACAAACTAGCCCCACCACACATAATCGAGACTCTTCCAGATTGCACACTTACACCGTTGGGCAGAGAACCAGCTACAACCCATCTAACCGCAACCCCAGCGGATAGTAACCCACTTATAGTTGACAAAGCACCATGTCCACCACAGAGTACCCCCACACGAGCAGTTTGTAAAGCTACTACAGTGCCCAAAGCATGAAGACCACCACAGCTAACCCAAACTCCACGTTTAAAGCAGAAGAGCAACTGTTCTCAGGTCAGATTCCGTAGCTATGGTCCATACTCCTTTGCTGTTGCATCACTGTATTTACTCATACCAACTACTTTCAAATTTGAAGGATCCAATTGAAACTCCAATGGCGCAACAGGTATGTTTTAAACCTATTTCTTTAACTGGATTGCTGTTCTAACTTCTTGCTTTATGTTGATTTCAGTTTAAGTTGTATAAATAGTTATGTTCTCATGTGATGCACATTACGGAGTGCTACCAATGATGTGTAGTTTCTCACACTTATATTCTGTCTATGCTGCTGTGTCTTAAAAATATATGAGTTGAACTGTGTATCTATCTTGATTAGGGAACATAAACTAGAATGATATGGACAATACAGTGACCATAGTACATAGATATATGTTTGTTTCATGTTGTTATCCTGTCCACCTTACTGAACCGGTTTACCAAAATGAGTTTCTTATACTACAAGCTAAACCTGTGATGTGTCTACTTGTTTCTGTTGTAGTATGCAAACAGAATATTGGAGAAGAGCACCCCACTATGCAATGGTAGAGAAAGTAATGCAGATAAGGTTCAAGATAGTGAGACAACCCTGTTGGTCTCCAAGAAAGGTGATAAAAACGATCTTGTAGACAGTGATAAAACCCCACAGTCCTGCGTTGATGTAGTGTTCGAGTTACTGGCCAGTACCTCTGGCACAAGCTCTTCGAACTTGCTGCCTGAATCACTTCGGCTTCTTCAGTCTCAGCTACAAGCTGAAAGGCATCAGTCAGCTGTGCTGCGGCAAGAAGCCTAAGGACTGAGGAAGTCCCTACAGAATTCAGATGCGTACTTTCTTGTGCAACAACACGCGCTGGAGGATTTAAGCGCCAAACAAGAGAAAGTTAATAAGCTTGCTAAGCATCTTGCCAGCATTATGGGTACCCAGGATATTGTTTCTTGAACTCTTCTGAAGTGGTTTCAGTTCTGGACTTGTTTTGTTACGGCGTTTATATGTCGCTTTGTTCCCTATATTTGCACTGGTGGCGAACTTTGATGCCCAGTGGATGTAATATGTGTAATAGCCGTGATAGCCTAGCATAATTTGCTTGCTTATTTATTTCCTTGTTGTCTTGTTTATTTGTTTGCTTGTAGTCAGTGTAGTTCTTTTTCCGTGGTTTGCTAGTGGCTGCAATAACCTATTTTTAAAAACTAGGCCACAATAACCATGGGCTAATATTTGCTGTAGTGACACTGGGCCTCCTACGGGCCGTAGAAACAGTGGACCTTCTATGGTCCGTAGAAGTAGTAGGCCTTCTATGGGCCATAGAAACAATGGTCTTTCTATGTGCCATAGAAACAATGGGCCTCTTACGGGCCGTATCATCAATGGGCCTTATACGGGCCGTATGATCGATTGGCCAAACATGGGCCAATAATAGGCTGCATTATGGCCGTAAACGGGCTAGAGTTGGAACCGTCCGTTCATGGGCCGACCATAACGGGCCATCGTTAATAGGCCGTATTTGATGATGCTATGAAAACAGCCCAACGTATTAACGGACCACAAACGGGCCGACTGTAACCATGGGCTGAATTTGGCCCACAAGCAGAAAATGACAGTAACGGGACGTAAGTAAATGAATGCTGGAAATGAGCCCAAGAATAAATGGTCTTTGAGAAGGCCGAAAGATAACATGGGCTGGAAACGGCCCAACTGAATAATGGGCCCTTAATGGGTATAAAGTGATACACTGTTCATTACGGGCCAGTTTCACCACGGGCCATTAATGGGTGTAAAGTGATACACTGTTCATTGCGGGCCAGTTTCACCACGGGTCGTTAATTGGCCAAGAGTTACATAGGGCCTCATATGGGCCGAAAGATGTCATGGGCCATACATGGGCCAGAAGTGAAAACAGGCTGGAATCATATTGGATGGCCCAGATGACGCTATTGGGCCTAATTCGGATAGGGCGTAACGGGCCTTGGGTTAGCGGGCTGTAAATGGGCTATATGCGAACAGGCCGTTAACAGGCTTTCCATGGGCCGGCCCGCCACCTTTTGACCAAGTCAAACGGGCCGGCCTTTTCACAGGAATGGGCCTCTGTTGGGCCATGCCACGTATCGACATATCATAGGCGCCTTCTGTCTAATGAGTGGATGGCATCTGTCCCAACGATGAGCCAACACATGTTTCCTCCAGCCAATGATGATTTTACACGTCAAAATTCCCCATTGGTCGGGTCTGTTAACGGGTTATCGGATCCAAAACCCGACCCGATAGCTTAACGGCGTTCCGTTACGGTGGATGCCACGTGTCGGTCACCCTTGACGAAAGCACTTCTATGATGCGCGATTTATCGTCATGGAAGTGGAAACTTCCATGATGATAATTTTGGTAATGTCATGGAACACTTCTACGACAACACAGGTATGCCTATCTTGATTCTGTCATAAAATCGTCATGGATGTACATGCATGACAAAAAACGCGACCTACTATGACAAACACATATCATCACATAAGTGTATTTTTTTGTAGTGGAGGCACCCCAAGGTAATATTCAAGGACTCCCAAGCAACTAAGCTTGGGGATGCCCTAGAAGGCATCCCCTCTTTCTTCTAACGACCAACGGTAATTTTACTTGGAGCTATATATTTATTCGTCATGATATGCACAAATTCTTGAAGCATCTTTTATTTTTATTTTTCCTTTTTCTTTTAATAATGCACCATGTAGTGTGAGATAGTCGTTGGTGTATTTATAGAATTATCTTTGCACTTCACTTATATCTTTTGAGTTTGGATTTATAGAGTGCTTCATGTGCTTCACTTATATCATTTGAAGTTTGGATGCCTATTTCTCTACACATAGAAAACCACCATTTGTAGAATGCTGTTTTGCTTCACTTATATTTGTTAGAGCGTGGGCATATCTTTTGTAGAAATAATTAAACTCTCATGCTTCACTTATATCTATTTAGAGAGTCAACATGTTGGTCATTCACATGGTTAGTCATAAAATCCTACATAAAACTTGTAGATCACCGAATATGATATGTTTGATTCCTTGCAAGAGTTTTGCGATATTGAGGTGGTAATATGGGGGCATGCTAGTAGAATAGTTAAAGTTGAGTATTAATAATTGTGTTAAGGGAAGTAAGTCTTTACGCAAGTAAATCCTCACGCATGTAAAGTGGTGGCTACTGATATTAGCCGTGAGGTCGGAGCATAATTTACACTTGATTGAAATCCTTCTGTGTTGTTTGAATCGGGGGTGCACGATGGTTAACTCCTACCAACCTCCCCCCTAGTGGCATGCAAGTAGTACTTTGCTTCGAGGGTTAATAGAACTTTCACAATAAGTATATGAGTTATTTATGAGTAATGTTGAGTCCATGGATTATACACATTCTCACCCTTCAACCATTGCTAGCCTCTTGCCAGTACATAAACCCTCCTTATACCTTCCTCAAAACAGCCACCATACCTATCTACATGGCATTTCCATAGCCATTCTGAGATATATTGCCATGCAACTTCCATCATCATCATATATAGGACTTGAGCGTTCATTGTCATATTGCTTTGCATGATCGTAAGATAGCTTGCATGATATTTTCATGGGTTGTCTGTTTTTTGATATCTTTGGTATGCTAGATCATTGCACATCCTGGTACACTTCCAGATGCATTCATATAGAGCCATCATGTATTAGTTGTATCGAGTTGTAAGTAAATAAAGAGTGTGACGATCATCATTATTAGAGCATTGTCCCAGTGAGGAAAGGATGATGGGGACTATGATTCCCCCACAAGTCGGGATGAGCCTCCTGACGAAAAGAAAAAAAAGGCCAAAAAGAGCCCAACAAAAAAAGAAAAAAGAAAAAAGAAAAAAAATGAAATGAGAGAAAAAGAGAGAAGGGGCAATGCTACTATCCTTTACCACACTTGTGCTTCAGAGTAGCACCATGTTTTTCATATAGAGAGGCTCCTATGTTGTCACTTTCGTATACTAGTGGCAATTTTTCATTATAGACCTTGGCTTGCATATTTCGATGACGGGCTTCCTCAAATGCCCGAGGTCTTCATGAGCAAGTAAGTTGGATGCATGCCCACTTAGTTTTCAGTTTGAGCTTTCACACACTTATAGCTCTTAGTGCATCCCCTGGATGGCAATCCCTACTCCTTGCATTGATATCAATTGATGGGCATCTTCATAGCTCGTTGATCCGCCTAGTTGATGGAGACTTTCTTCCTTCTCCTATTGATCCCTACCACCGCATTCTATTCCACCCATAATGCTATATCCATAGCTCACACTCATGTATTGAGTAAAGTTGAAAATGCTGAAGTGCGTTAGAAGTACGATCCAATTGTCTGGTTTGACACTAAGGTGCTCATGATTTATACTTTATGTAGGGAAGACCGAGTGTGTCATGCTTACCACAATTAAGTGTATAGAGATTGTTTCCTTTAGCTCCATTATTATTATGAAAGGCTATGATGAAATACATGCATGTCTTGTATTATTCTTCCGATGTCAAGTTGATAGACTATTGCCTTGAATCACTCGTCTTAATATTCATGCCATGATTAGATTATAAGACCAAGATTATGCTAGGTAGCATTCCACATAAAAAATTATCTTTTTTATCATTTACCTACTAGAGGACGAGGAGGAATTAAGCTTGGGGATGCTGATACGTCTTAGTCATATCTATAATTTGTGATTGTTTCATGCCAATATTCAACAACTTTTGCATACTTTTCGCAACAATTTATATGATTTTCTTGGACTAACATATTGATCCAGTGCCCAGTGTCAGTTCCTGTTTGTTGCCTGTTTTTTGTTCCGCAGAATATTCATAGAAAATGAAGTACAAACACGATAACAATTTACGAAGAATTATTTTGGAATATATGTGATTTTTGGGAAGCAGAATCAACGTGAAATGATGCCTGAGGGTCTCACAAGCTTGAGGGGCGCGCCCCCTACCCTGGGCGCGACAAGCAGGATTGTGGGGCTCCTGTAAGGCAGTTGGTGCCCTTCTTTCGCCGCAAGAAAATCATGTTAAAATTTCAGCCCAATCAGAGTTACAGATCTCCGGGAATTTAAGAAATGGCGAAAGGCCAGAAAAGGGGGTCGTGAAACAGAAGAGAAACAAATAGAGATCCAATCTCGGAGGGGGCTCTCGCCCCTCTGCTGCCATGGAGGCCATGGACCAGAGGGAAAACTCTCCTCCCATCTAGGGGGGAGCTCAAGGAAGAAGAAGAAGGAGGGGGCTCTCTCTCCCCCTCTCTCCCGGTTGGCGCCGGAATGCCGCTGGCCCATCATCATGACAGCGATCTACACCAACAACTTCACCGCCATCATCAGCAACTCTCTACCCCTCTATGCAGCGGTGTAGCACCTCTTCTCCCTGCTGTAATATCTACTTAAACATGGTTCTCAATGCTATATATTATTATCCAATGATATGTGGCTATCCTATGATGTTTGAGTAGATCCGTTTTGTCCTATGGGTTGATTGATGATCATGATTGGTTTGAGTTGTATGTTTTATTATTGGTGCTGTCCTATGGTGCTCTCCGTGTTGCGCAAGAGTGAGGGATCCTCGTTGTAGGGTGTTGCAATATGTTCGTGATTCGCTTATGGTGGGTGGCGTGAGTGACAGAAGCACAGACTCGAGAAGTGGGTTGTTGCATATGGGAGCAAAGAGGACTTGATACTTAATGCTGTGGTTGGGTTTTATCTTAATGGTGTTTGGTAGTTGAGGGTGCTTGCTAGAGTTCGAATCATAAGTGCATATGATCCAAGTAGAGAAAGTACGTTAGCTCATGCCACTCCCTCATATAAAATTGCAATAATGATTACCGGTCTAGTTATCAACTGCCTAAGGACAAATAACTTTCTTGTGACAAAAAGCTCTCTAGTAAAACTAACTTAATTGTTTCTTTATCTAAACAGCCCCTAGCTCTTTTTTACGTGTTCTTTATTATCTTGTGAACCAATTCCTTTACACCTACAAAGTACTTTGAGTTTCATACTTGTTCTAGGTAAAGCAAACATTAAGCATGCGTAGAGTTGTATCGGTGGTCGATAGACTTGAAGGGGATATAAATTCTACCTTTAGCTCATCGTTGGGTTTGACACTCTTACTTGTCGAGAAAGGCTACAATTGATCCCCTATACTTGTGGGTTATCAATGATACGCATCAATCAACTCTAATGTCACCTAGATACTCCAATGTCACCACAAGTATCCATGAGTCAATTACACGATATGCATCAAACAACTTCAGATTTATAATATTGAATCAAACGCAAAGAACTTTAAAGAATACCCCAAAGTTTCTATCAAAGAAAGTAGGACAGAAACATGTATCAACCCCTATGCCTAGATTACCCCATTGTTGCCTCGGGAATCTGCAAGTTGATTACCAAAACATATATCAAGTGACTCAATAGAATATCCCATTGTCACTGTGGGTATCCACATCGAAGACATACATCAAGTGTTCTCAAATCCAAAGTATTCAATCCAACATAACAAAACTTCAGAGGGAAAGACTCATTTCATCACAACAAGATAGAGAGGGAAGAACACCATATGATCCAACTATATTAACAAAGCTCATGATACATCAAGATTGTGCCAAATCACGAGAGAGAGAGAGAGAGAGAGAGATCGAACACATAAGCACTAGTACATACCCTCATAAACAGGATGAGGAAGAACAGTAAGAACACCGATGAGCAGTGGAAACCCTAAAAACAGATCTGAGGAAGAAGAGGGAGGCGTGCTTACAGGCGATGAGGATCGGCGGAGGCGCACTGGAACTCTCTAGTCTAGTCAGGGTGATGCAGCGGCTGGAGTTGGTGCAACGGCTGGAGGTCGCGACGGCGGAGCACGAGCACCCGTGCGACTGAGAAGAGGAGGAAGACGAAGAAGGAAGCAAGGAAAAAAGTGAGGGAGACACTCGTACCTATTTATAAGGGGGGCGAGCATAAGGCATGCACAAGAATCGAGGAGACCAAAATCGTAGCGTGGCTATAGAAACGCCTCGATTTTCAGGATGCTTATTAAGAAAAGGATCCGTTAAGATGCTTCGAGCCCAGTGCGCAGTGAAGGTAAAGTGGTGTCATGGTGGTTTAAGAGGATTCCAAGAGCTGACGTCATGGCGGGTTACAACAAGTGGCGCAGGTTCACAACTCAGGTGTTGAAGATTGATATGAACAAGTTCAAATCAACCTGGGGCCTAATGTTGGGGATATAGCTACTAGGTATGAACCGCCCAGGAGGGTCCGGGTCATACGGCTAGCGATAACCCATGAAGGGGGCGGATCATAAGAAGCCCGCTAACGGCCCAAGATCCAGAGGTGTCTTAGGGCCCGGAAGGATGAACCGCCATGAAGACAAACTTGTATTGTAAGGCAGGCGTAGTTAGTCACCGAGCCGGACACGTTGTTTATGAGCCGGCCGGGACTATGTAAGCCTCCAGGCGTTAACCTGTGTATATAAAGGGATGACTCGGCAGTGAGTTAGGGCAGAAAAGAAAGAGATCCAAAACTAGGTCAAGCGTATTCTCTCCCTGGTAATCGAAGCCCAAGTAATAACCACCCTACACTGGATTAGGCTGTTACCTCCACCGCGAGGGGCCGAACCAATATAAACTCTCCGTGTCCCTTGTCCCGTTTAACCCTTTCAAGCTAACTACATTACGATGGCTCCACACCTAAGTCCTTATGCTAGGACATCTGACGTGATAATTCCATGATACTCAGCCTCGAGGGTGAACTACTCACACATCACCATGAGAATGGAGGAGAAGTTGGTGTTGATGGTGATGGAGGAGATATCCCCAGCTACGTTCTAACGCCACCGGAGGAGAGGGGCAGGGGAGCCCTCCATCTTCTGAAGGAAATATGCCCTAGAGGCAATAATAAAGTTGTTATTTTATATTTCATTATTCATGGTAAATGTTTATTATTCATGCTAGAATTGTATTGATCGGAAACCTAAATACATGTGTGAATACATAGACAAACAATGTGTCCCTAGTGAGCCTCTACTAGACTAGCTCGTTGATCAAAGATGGTTAAGATTTCCTAACCACTGACATGAGTTGTCATTTGATAATGGGATCACATCATTAGGAGAATCATGTGATGGAAAAGACCCATACGTTAGCTTAGCATAATGATCATTCCATTTTATTGCTATTGCTTTCTTCATTTCAAATACATATTCCTTCGACTATGAGATTATGCAACTCCCGGATACCGGAGGAATGCCCTGTGTGCTATCAAACATCACAACATAACTGGGTGATTATAAAGATGCTCTTCAAGTATCTCCAAAGGTGTTTGTTGAGTTGGCAAAGATCGAGATTAGGATTTGTCACTCTGAGTATCGGAGAGGTATCTCTGGGCCCTCTCGGTAATACACATCATAAGAAGCCTTGCAAGCAAAGTGACGAATGAGTTAGTTGTAGGACAATGTATTACAGAACGAGTAAAGAGACTTGCCGGCGACGGCATTGAACTAGGTATGAAGATACCGACGATCGAATCTCCGGCAAGTAACATACCAATGACAAACAGAATAACGTATGCTGTCATAACGGTTCGACCGATAAAGATCTTCGTAGAATATGTGGGAGCCAATATGAGCATACAGGTTCCGCTATTGGTTATTGACCGGAGAGGTGTCTCGGTCATGTCTACATAGTTCTCGAACCGGTAGGGTCTGCACACTTCACGTTCGATGACGATATAGTATTATATGAGTTATGTGATTTGGTGACCGAATGTTGTTCGGAGTCCTGGATGAGATCACAGACATGACGAGGAGTCTCGAAATTGTTAATGGGTAAAGATTTTATATATAGGACGATAGTATTCGAACACTAGAAGTGTTCCGGAGTGTACCGGGTACATATCGGGTCACCGGAAGGGGTCCGGGCACCCCCGACAAAAGATATGGGCCTAATGGGCCAAGAGGGGAAACACACCAGCCACCAGGGGCTTGTGCGCACCCCATATGGGCCGAAACAGAGGAGAAGGAAAGATGGGAAAGGATAAGGAAAGGGTGGCTTTCGGCCTCCCCCTTCCTTCCCTCCTCCCTCCTCTTTCCTTCCCCCTCTGGCAAATAAGGCAGGGGGCGCCAACCTTGGGGAGACTCCAAGTAGGATTCGTCCTACTTGGGTGCCTCCTGTTTGCCTCCCCTCTCCCACCCACCTATATATATATATATGTGTGTGTGTGTGTGTGTGTGTGTGTGTGAGGGGCACTCCTAGCACACCCCAGACAATTGTTAGCCATGTGCGGCGCCCCCCTCCACCATTTACTCCCATAGTCATATCTTCGTAGTGCTTAGGCGAAGCCCTGCGTGGCTAACTTTACTGTCACCGTCACCACATCGTCGTGCTAACGGAACTCATCTACTACCTCGACGTCTTGCTGGATCAAGAAGGCAAGGGACATCACCGAGCTCAACGTGTGCAGAACTCAGAGGTGCCGTATGTTCGGTACTAGATCGGTGGATCGCGAAGAAAGTTCGACTACATCAACCGCGTTGTGAAACGCTTCCGCTTACTTTCTACAAGGGTACGTAGACACACTCTCCCCCCTCGTTGCTATGCATCTCCTAGATAGATCATGTGTGAGCGTAGGAAATTTGTGAAATTGCATGCTACGTTCCACAACAGTGGCATCCGAGCCAGGTCTATGTGTAGATGATATGCATGAGTAGAACACAAAGAGTTGTGGGCGGTGATTGTCATACTGCTTACCACTAATGTCTTATTTTGGTTTGGCGGTATTGTTGGATGAAGCGGCCCGGACCAACCTTAGATGACCACGTTCATGAGACCGGTTCCACTGACAGACATGCAACTAGTTTCACATAAAGGTGACTGGCGGGTGTCTGTTTCTCCTACTTTAGTTGAATCAAATTTGACTGTGGCCGGTCCTTGTTGAAGGTTAAAACAGAAAACTTGATAAATCACCATTGTGGTTTTTGTGCCGTAGGTAAGAACGGTTCTTGCTAGAAGCCCGTAGTAGCCACGTAAAAATTGCAACAACAAAGTAGAGGACATCTAACTTGTTTTTTCAGTGCATGTTGTGATGTGATATGGTCAAGACATGATGTGATATACGTTATTGTATGAGATGATCATGTTTTGTAAAAGTTATCGACAATCGGCAGGAGCCTTATGGTTGTCTCTTTATTGTATGAAATGCAAACGCCATGTAATTGCTTTACTTTATCACTATGCAATAGCGATAGTTGTAGAAGCAATAGTTGGCGAGACGACCACGACGCAATGATGGAGATCAAGGTGTCGGGCCAGTGATGATGGAGATCATGACGATGCTTTGGAGATGGAGATCAAAAGCACAAGATGATGATGGCCATATCATGTCATATATTTTTATTGCATGTGATGTTTATCTTTTATGCATCTTGCTTAGTACGATGGTAGCATTATCTTTTATACCATAACTAAATTTCAAGGTATAAGTGTTCTCCATGAGTATGCACCATTGTGACAGTTCATTGTGGTGAGACACCATGTGATGATCAGGTGTGATGGGCTCTACATTCACATACAGTGGGTGAAAGATAGTTTTTCACATGTGGAATACTCGGGTTAAACTTGATGATCCTAGCATGTACAGACATGGCCTCGGAACACTGGAGACCGAAAGGTCAAACGTGAATCATATAGTAGCTATGATCAACATAGAGATGTTCACCATTGATGACTACCCCATCTCACGCGATGATCGGACATGGGTTAGTTGATTTGGATCACGTATCATTTAGATGACATGAGGGATGTCTATCTAAGTGGGAGTTCTTAAGTAATTTGATTGACTGAACTTAATTTATCATGAACTTAGTCCTGATAGTATTTGCATATCTATGTTGTAGATCAATGGCCCATGCTACCGTTCCCCTGAATTTTAATGTGTTCCTAGAGAAAGCTAACTTGAAAGATGATGGTAGCAACTACACGAACGGGGTCCATAACTTGAGGATTATCCTCATTGTTGCACAGAAGAATTATGTCCTTGATGCACTGCTAGGTGAAAGGCCTGCTGCAGGAGCAGATGCTGATGTTTTGAACGTCTAGGAAGCTCGATCTGATGACTACTCGATAGTTTAGTGTGCCATACTTTATGGCTTAGAATCAGGACTTCAAAGATGTTTTGAACATCATGGAGCATATGAGATGTTCCAAGAGTTGAAGTTAATATTTCAAGCAAATGCCCGAGTTGAGAGATATGAAGTCTCCAAAAAGTTCTATAGCTGCAAGATGGAGGAGAACAGTTCTATCACACATACTCAGAATGTTTGGATATCGTAATCACTTGACTTAGCTGGGAGTTAATCTTCCAGATGATAGTGTTATTGACAGAGTTCTCCAATAATTGCCACCAAGGTACAAAGGTTTCATGATGAACTATAATATGCAAGGGATGGAGAAAATAATTCCCAAGCTCTTTGGAATTCTCAAAGTTGCGGAGGTAGAAATCAAGAAGGAGCATCAAGTGTTGATGGTTAACTAGACCACTAGTTTCAAGAAAAAGGCAAGGGAAAGAAAGGGAACTTCAAGAAGAATGGCAAGCAAGTTTCCCCTCTCAGGAAGAAGCCCAAAGCTGGGCCCAAGCATGAAACTGAGTGCTTCTACTACAAAGGGACTGGTCACTGGAAGCGGAACTGCCCCAAGTATTTGGCGAATAAGAAGGATGGCAAAGTGAACAAATGTATATTTGATATACATGTTATTGATGTGTACCTTACTAATGCTCCTAGTAGCGCCTGGGTATTTGATACTGGTTCGGTTGCTCATATTTTTAACTCGAAACAGGAGCTACGACTTAAACAAAGATTGGCTAAGGATGAGGTGACGATGCACGTCGGGAAGGTTCCAAGGTTGATGTGATCGCCGTCGGCACGCTACCTCTACATCTACCTTCGGGATTAGTTTTAGACCTGAATAATTGTTATTTGGTGCCATCGTTCAGCATGAATGTTATATTTGGATCTTGTTTAGTGCGAGACAGTTATTCATTTAAATCAGAGAATAATGGTTGTTCTATTTATATGAGTAATATCTTTTATGGTCATGCACCCTTGAAGAGTGGTCTATTTCTGTTGAATCTTGATTATGGTGATACACATATTCATAATGTTGATGCCAAAAGATGCAAAGTTGATAATGATAGTGCAACATATTTGTGGCACTGCCATTTAGGTCATATTGGTGTAAAGCGCATGAAGAAACTCCATGTAGATGGACTTTTGGAATCACTTGATTATGAATCATTTGATACTAGCGAACCAGGCCTCATGGGCAAGACGACTAAAACTCTGTTCTACGGAACAACGGAGCGAGCCAATGATTTATTGGAAATAATACATACTGATGTATGTGGTCCGATGAGTGTCGAGGCACGCGGTGGGTATCATTATTTTCTAACCTTCACAAATGATTTGAGCCGATGTGGGTATATCTACTTAATGAAACACAAGTATCAAACATTTGAAAAGTTCAAAGAATTTCAGAGAGAAGTGGAGAATCATCGTAACAAGAAAATAAAGTTTCTACGATCTGATCGCGGAGGTGAATATTTGAGTTACGAGTTTGGCCTTCATTTAAAACAATGTGGAATAGTTTCACAACTTGCCACCTGGGACACCATAGCGTAATGGTGTGTCCGAATGTCGTAAAGGTACTTTATTAGATGTGGTGTGATCTATGATGTCTCTGACCAATTTACCACCATTGTTTTGGGGTTATGCATTAGAGACAGCTGCATTGACATTAAATAGGGCACCATCTAAATCCATTGAGACAACACCGTATGAACTGTGGTTTGGCAAGAAACCTAAGACGTCGTTTCTTAAAGTTTGCGGTTGTGACACTTAAAAATGCTTCAACCTGATAAGCTCGAACCCAAATTGGAGAAGTGCGTCTTCATAGGATACCCTAAGGAAACAATTGGTACACCTTCTACCATAGATCCGAAGGCAAGATCTTTGTTGCCAAGAATGGAACCTTTCTAGAGAAGGAGTTTCTCTCGGAAGAAGTGAGTGGGAGGAAAGTAGAACTTGATGAGGTAATTGTACCTTCTCTCGAATTGGAAAGTACACTACAAAAAATACACTTCCGTGATGATATGTGTTTGTCACAGTTGGTCACGTTTTCTGTCATGCATGTACATCTATGACGATTTTATGACAGAATCAAGATAGTCATAGCTTAGCTGTCGTAGAAGTGTTCCATGACATTACGAAAATTATCATCACGGAAGTGTCCACTTCCATGACAATAAATCACGCATCATAGAAGTGCTTTCGTCAAGGGTGACCGACATGTGGCATCCATCATAACGGGTTGCCGTTAAGCTATCAGGTTCCGGTTTGGATCCGATAACCCGTTAACAACCCGAACCAATGGTGATTTTCCACGTGTAAAATTCTCAATGGCCAGAGGAACCACGTGTCGGCTCACCGCTGGGACAGATATCATTCACTCATGGACCGAAGGCGCCTATGATACATTGACACGTGGCATGGCCCAACAGAGGCCCATTCTGATGAAAACGCCGGCCGTTTGACTTGGTCAAAAGGTAGCAGGCCGGCCCACAGAAAGCCTGTTAACGGCCTGTTTGCATATAGCCCATCTACAACCCACTAAATCACGACCCGTTACGGCCTATCCGAATTAGGCCCAGTAGCATCATATAGGCCGACCAATATGACTCCAGCCTATTGTAACTTTAGGCCAATGTATGGCCCATGACGTCTTTCGGCCCATATGAGTCCCTTTGTAACTCTTGGCCCATTAACGACCCATGGTGAAACTGGCCCGTAATGAACAATGTATCGCTTTATACCCATTAATGGCCCATTATTCCATTGGGCCGTTTCCAGCCCGTGTTACCTTCCGGCCTTCTTAGGGCCCATTTATTCTTGGGCTCATTTCCAGCATTCGGTTACTTACTTCCCGTTACTGGCCTTTTCTGCTTGTGGGCCAAATTCAACCCGTGGTTACAGTCCGCCCGTTTGTGGCACGTTAATCTGTTGGGCTGTTTTCATAGCGTCATCAAATACGGCCGATTAACGACCGCCTGTTATGGTCGGCCCATGAACGAATGATTCCAACTCTAGCCCATTTACGACCCATAATGCGCTCCGTTATTGGCCCATGTTTGGCCAATCGATCATACGGCCCGTAGAAGGCCCATTGTTTCTTCGGCCCGTAGAAGGCCCATTGTTTCTACAGCCCATAGGAGGCCCACGGTCACTATAGTAAATATGTAACCCATGGTTATTGTGGCCTAGTTTTAAAAAATAGGTTATTGCTGCCACTAGCAAACCGTGGAAAAAGAACTGCATTAACTACAAGCAAACAAATAAACAAGACAACAAGGAAATAAATAAGCAAGCAAATTACGCTAGGCTATCACGGCTATTCACATATTACATCCATTGGGCATCAAAGTTCGCCACCAGTGCAAATATAGGGAACAAAGCAGCATATCACATACACTGGTTGTCAAAGTTGGCGACCAGTGCAAATAAACGCCGTAGCAAAACAAGTCCGAAACTGAAACCACTTCAGAAGAGCTCAAGAAACAATATCCTGGGTACCCATAATGCTGGCAAGACGCTTAGCAAGCTTATTAACTTTGTCTTGTTGGGCACTTAAATCCTCTAGCGCTTGCTGTTGCACCAGAAAGTATGCATCTGAATTTTGCATGGACTTCCTCAGTCCTTCAGCTTCCTGCCGCAGAACATCTGATCGATGTCTTTCAACTTGAAGTTGAGACTCAAGAAGCCGAACTGATTCAGGCAACGAGTTCAAAGAGCTGGTGCCAGCAGTAGTGGCCAGTAACTCAAACACTACATCAAGACAGGACATTGGGGTTGTCTCATTGTCTTCAATATAGTTTTTATCAGCTTTCTTGGAGACCAATAGGGATGTCTCACTATCCTGAACCTTATCTGTATTACTTCCTTTTACCATTGCATAACAGGGTATACTTCTCCAATATTTTATCGACATTCTAAAAGAGAAACAAATAGACACACCACAGGTTTACCATGTTGTATATGAAACTCATTTTGGTAAACCAGTTCAGTAGTAAGGTGGACAGGATAACCGCATGAAACAAACATATATCTATGTAGTATGGTCATTGTATGGTCTATATCATTCTAGTTTATGTTGCAAATCAAGATAGAGACAGTTCAAATCATATGTATTTAAGACAAAGCATCATAG